>NC_045774.1:35800000-36425000 GCF_008692025.1 Phocoena sinus | reverse complement strand
TGCTCAGTACTGGCTCAGTACCTTGTGCACTGCATGTCCTGGATCTTGGTATCCCAGCTTCCTGCCTGGAGCATCCATCTTGTCACTGGTGTTCTGGAAAGTCCAGATTGCTGAACACTGTTGACTGCCCCAAACGTAGAACCACCTAGCTCAGAAATTCACCTTGTCAGCTTACAGCCTGGTGACAAAACCATGGGATGCTTAATTTGGGGTTTTCTAGCTTAAAAAAAGTTGCCAGCTACCTCTTGTTGACCATGCTGGTCAAAATTCCCTGTTATCCAAGCTCTCAGTCCCAAGACTGTATGAGATTCTGCCTGATTCAAACATGGCTGCTGCTAATTAATATTTTTTTTTAATTTCTGAGTTATTCCACATTCTTCTGATGAGAAATAAATGTGATCATCTTACTGTTCCCCAACAGACCACAAAAGGAGGACAGTTGAGTGACTACCCTTAAATTTTCAGAAGAGAAAAGGAAAAGATTACAGGATACAGACCCCTTTGATTACAGGTATTCTGAGAGCTGGGACCTCATATTCTATTTCTTTTCATGCTTTCCTATAATGCTTAATTCAAAAAAACACCATCCGTTAACTAACAAAAATTCCCAACACTAAAATCAAGGCTAAAAGAGGGAAGGGCAGGGTAGTGGAGGAGATTGGGGGGAAAAAGCGTTCCTAAGAGAAGACTCCCTGGTGACAGACAACAACCTTTTCATCTACTCCTGGTTTGTACTTTGTCAGTCATTTTTGGCAAAGTAAAAAATGAGAATATTTCCCACCTAAGTGTTGATATACATTTAACTCCAAATCTCTAACATTCCCTGGACAGACTGAAAACAAACATGACAAGAGAATGAATGAGAGGAAAGGGACCGTGCTCTAGGAGTAAAGAGGGTCCTGGTAATGGGTCGTTGCTATCAGTTTTTTATTCAGCAACTGTCACACGGTGATTAAGTTACATTAGATATTGTGGGAATGAATTGTTATGCTGGCAGCAGCCTCATGTTAGAGAAACTCTTCCCTACATCAAGGGTTGCAAAATTGAACAAGAAAAATGCACCCAAAAAAAATCTCTTCCGGAATGTGCGGGCTTTATTATTTCCATTTTGAGTGGCGTTCCATCCTTGCCACAAATTCTAAGGTCATGGGGTGAATTCTCAATTTTGACCTGCTTCTGAGCCTCACAGAATAAAGACTCACCAAGTCAGATTTTCCCAGTACATAAATTACATCCAGGGAGTAATCAGGCACCTCTGGAAGCGGCATTGACTTTTTTAGGCCACCAGGACAACAGTAACTGAATTACTGCTTCTGTGAAATAAATAGACTCTGTCTTGATCTGAAAGGGCTAATTCAGTGTCTTAAGGGGCCAAATCTAGTATTTTTTTGAATATACGGGAAGACTGTAGGTTGAACAGCATGGGTCAAAGTGCTAGACCTAGGATTACATAGGTTCACGTAGGATCAAAACTGGATAGTCTGGTAGTCAGAGAATGTGATAAAGACCTGTAGTAGAGAGTGAATGACTTCACTGATGGATACATTCTGAAAGATTAGTCCTGTCTCTCTCCTCATGCCCATTTACTTATCTGTTAGACACAGTGGTCCCAGATGGGACAAGAAGAGGATAAACAAGCAAGCTACAAACCTCCAGCCATCATGCAGTAAGGCTCTTACCTGTGGTGAAAACAACAGGAGGAGACTGCTGATCTATGGGCCCAGTGCTAGGAGCTGTCTCTTCCTTCCTGAGCCACCCCCCCATCCCCCACCCCCCCGTGACCACAGAAATGCTGTGTGAATTTGCTGGTTGAATTAAGATTGCTAAATACCATACATGTGCTTGGCTAGGTACTAAACAGATCAAGAAGGAATGATTCATATAAGTATACATTTAATTATTAAGTAAAGTTTTTACAGAAAAAATTTAATTTCACTAATACTTTCAAATTAATGAACATTTTCAAACATCATCATAATAAAAAAGAACATAAGAAGCAACAGAACACACTAAATGAACAATTAAATTTTTGGATAAAATTTACATGTTGCAAGTGCTTAAAATATTCCAGGAATTGTTTTAAGCAATTCAGATTTAAAAAAATTTTATTTGTTCCTCATATGGACATACATATTCTCAGAATATTAAAACTTGAAAGTATCTAGAGAATATTTAACCTGATCCTTTTGTTTTACCAGTTGGCTTTATATTATACTATATTTGTAAATGTTTTTACTTGAAAATATGAAAACAAAAAAGAGACATTCATAATTCCACAACTCAATCACTGCCATGAAAAATTTTATGAAGTAAGATATTAAAGCACATCTCTCTCCCAGAAGCAGCTTGCGGCCTTCCTTTTCTTTTTCCTTTATTTATCAAGATATCTCTACATTGAACGAAAGAGAGAAAGAGGAGGTACTTTTTTTTTCAATCCTGTTCTACTTTTGATTTAGAAAGTGCTTTTTCAGTTTACAGTAAATCATTGATATTATTCGAGATAAGCAAACATAGAGACCCTTCGTTATTTTTAAAGGTTGCATAGTTTTTTATTTTATTATGGACCATAATCTAATCCATCCTTCCTGTATTGATGGACAGCTGAATTCTTTTCAATTTTTTTCTACTACAACCTGAACTAAATGAAGAATCTTACATATCTATATCGACTACATAGATATATATACATA
Source organism: Phocoena sinus (assembly GCF_008692025.1). NCBI lineage: Eukaryota > Metazoa > Chordata > Mammalia > Artiodactyla > Phocoenidae > Phocoena > Phocoena sinus. Next base: position 36,422,310 of record NC_045774.1, on the reverse strand, counting down.
TATATTTTTTAAAAATTGTTCTAGGCTAGCATGAGATATTGAAAGGGAAGATGCTTGGTCAAAGACGTCCCATTTTGCTCACAAAGGAACCAGTGCCCCAGCACTGGTCCATGGAGGTTAGCTTGATATAAACTGGAGGGCTCAGCATCCCCTGAAGGGGAGAAAGAAAACTGAACAGAGGAAACATCAAGGGAAGAATTAGATATCAAGGACTCATGTTTCCCTCTGAGAGTTAGAAGCCTGCTTGGAGTGACATGTGTTGTTATCAGAGCCTCACTACAAGGGGGACTTTGGACAGAGTGAAGAGACTAATCGAAGTCCCCTAATCCAATGGAAGATCAGCCACGGTGGAAGCAGGGAGCCTGGGCCTACTGTTTGATTGCAGCACCTGAAGATGGAGTGAGGACGGACTACAGTTCAGAGCAGGAACAGGAAAAAGAAGAGCACATGACAAGCAGTCAAGGCAGAAGAGGCCCAGCCCCACGACTGCTGGCGAAGACCGTAGCCAAGAACACGCTCTGAGGGCTTCCAGTCATCGCCTATTCTGGGATCACTCTCCTTTGTCCCAGACCTTCAACGGAAACTGATATACACCAAAGCCTTGTTGTAGCAGTACCCTGGGGAACAAAGCAAGAGAAAGACTGTCCCAAGTTCCAGGAGTGTCAGAGGCAGCAGAGGCCAGGGTTACAGTGGAGGCAACAGCAGAGAAACAAGCTGGCACCTGGCCTGGCTCCGAGCAGAAGAGCGCAGACTTTTATCCAAATGTACTAGGGGAAGCTGGCCTGGCAGGGGGAGGGAGAGTCCAGATTCTTCTGTTTTACTAAAAAGGGGCTGTCCACGCAGCAGACACATGGCCACAAATGTACAGCCCTGTAATCTTAAATCTTTTTCATTTCAGCAAATGTGCCAGAAACACATGACGCCTCAAAATCCAATAGCAGCTTCAAGAGGATTTTTAGTCACTCGTTCCTTACCCCACAGATTAAACTTCAGTTACCAAATCTCTGTGCTAGATCGAACAATTTGCTTCCAGTCTTTCCAGCCTCTGCCAGCCCCCTTGCCCAGGCTCAGCGCCGTCTGTCACTGTAGCCCGCTTCCCGCTGGCCCCGAGCCACAGCTCTCTCACTGCTGTCGCTGACTGTACCAGTCTGCCAAGTGCTCCTAGCAGCAGCACGGGCCCATTGGGCATGAAGGGGGAGAAGGCAAGGACTTATTTTTTTCCCTCCATTGGGTCTCTTTTTCTCTCCCCTCCCCTTCCCATCCTTTCCTTCCCCTCCACTGATCTCTCTTTCTCTGTTCCTGTCTGTTTCTCTCTGCAGTTCCTCACCTGCCGTAAGTCACAAACCGAAACACGTTTCTCTCTAGATCCTCCAATAGCTCTCCAGGCACATATTACTCAGTGAAATATGGCCCATCAGACTTTGATGTAGTGAAAAGACAGAGGAAGAAACTGGTGAATTCTCTAGGAAGACCATCCAAAACCAAGATTCTTGCCATTAATCCTTCCATATGTCCTTGCTAACACAAGTTGCAATAATTACACCATTCCTGTTCAGCCAAGGAACCCAGGAAGTATTAGCTCCAACCTCATTCCCCACCACCACCGCCAAAAAAAGTCTGACTTTCTAACACCATGATTGTTTTTATTAGAGTTCAAGTTTAGGAAGAATAGCTCACTCTCTTGCTTATCCTTTATACCTCAGGAGTTCACATTTAGGATGCAGTACTGCATACCTCCTTTCTGAGATCATTATGTACTATGGTGCAGAAAATCTGGAGTGCTCACTGCAAGTAGTGATTTACTGGGCAATGATTTGCTGCCAGGAAAACACAATTGTTTATAAAATGAGAGGGCTTTGAGGAAGCAATATGGCCATACTAGAAAGTGGACCGATTCCACATGGGAAGAATCATACCCACCTCGGAAGATTAAATAGGCGACGTATTCAACATGAGTAGTAAAGTACCTGACCTATGAAGGGTGCTCAGGACTGTGGCCGTTCTTTGGTTTGGCCTGTGAAGCTCTGGGATTTGTGACAGCTGCCACACTCTCATCCTTCTCTCTTAACAGGATCCATTATATTATGACTATTGAATACATGTTTATAAGACTACAGACAAGGACTGGTTTTAAGTAAGAAATAAGTAACAGAGGGAAAGAGGTGAGTCTGACACTTATTGGATGTCTCTTATGTCCTAGCACAGTGCTGGGAGCTTTATATATTATCTTCACTTGGGTTCCTTGGAAACAGATTTTGAGGTGAAGAGCTGCATGCAGAAGGTTTATTGAGGAGTGTTCTCAGGAGATACACCCGTAAGGAAGGAAGGAGGCAAGGATCATGCGGAGAGAGAAGCTGACCCACAATGAAGTAACAGTTGAGACTTCAGCTTATCCCACAGGAAGCTTTGGAGCTGAAATGCCTTCACAGTTATCCCAAACTGAGGTGAGGGGCTGGATTTTAGATGTCCATAGAAGCAGTCATTGGTCAGAGACCACCCTCTGGGAGGGAATATATCCTTGGGTGAAGCAGTTCCATGCTGCCAGGTCAACTCTATAAGGGCACAGATATGAGCCCTCAGAAGTCAATATTCCCAGCATTGGTCTACTTTCCACTCTCAGTTCCTCTCACTCTCAACTGGTATCTCTGCTAGTCTAGGAACTTGCCTGGTATGGCGACCCAGACCCTTATTTCTGGTCACCATGCATTTCCTCAGCCATGGCTGATATACTTGTCCATGTACCATTGCCACTGGGTGTGAGAACGCTGAACACAGTCTTCCCTGTGCTCACTGTCTAGTAGCAGCCCTACCTTCTCTTGAGGATCAGGTCTAATTTCTCCTGCCAGTATGGTGACTCTTTTCTGTTGGTTTCTTGGCAAAAGAAACCTGGAAAGACCAGATGTCAGCCATACTTCCACGTTTGTGGCACTCCTACTGTTCCCTCGTAGAGACATTCCTCCTCTGGGAACTAGGACCTCTAGACACACAGAGCCTGAAGCTGAGATTGCATGCTACATTTTGGAGGAAGATGCCCCATTCTCAGACAGTATTATCTCCAAGCTGGCATCTCACTTGTGTGTTTAAAAGGCCATGACACCACTCTCAGGTCAGCAGCTTCTACGTGTGATGGGACCAATGGATTCATAATCGCGGGCTCAATGGTGCATATCTTTTGCTGTAAAGTGGGCCCATCGGTCCAAGGCAGTGTTATGTAGTATTCCATGTTGATGAATCAAACCCTCTGTAAGTGCTCTGATAGTGGTACTGAGCAGAGTTTCTGTGGGCAGGAAAGGCATACTCATACCTCAGAATATGTGAAGATTTCAGTAGAGATGAATTGCTGCTTTTTCTGGGGTGAAGGAGATCCAGAGTAATCAACTTGTTACTATTATTGAACCTATATTGGCACATCATAATAACAAAAGTCCATAGTTTAACTTAGGCTTTGCTCTTGGTATTGTATATTCTATGGGTTTTTACAAAAGTATAATGACATGTATCCATCGTATAGTATCAGAATATTTTTACTGCCCTAAAAATCCTCTGTGCTCTGCCTATTCATTCTAACTACCCCTACTCAGCAACCCATGGCACCTGGCAAACAGTGATCTTTTTATTGTCTCCACAGTTTTTGCCTTTTCCAGAATGTCATATAATTGGAATCATACAGGATGTAGCCTTTTCAGACTGGCTTCTTTCACTTAGCAATATGCATTTAAGGTTCCTCCATGTCTTTTCATGGCTTGATACCTCATTTCTTTTTAGTGCTGGATAATAGTCCATTGTCCGGATGTACCATCATTTATTTATCCTCTTACTTACTGCAAGACATCTTGGTTTCTTCCAAGTTTGGCGATTATGAACCAAGTTTCTACATACATCTACATACAGGTTTTTGTGGGGGCAGAAGTTTTCAACTTCTTTGCATAAATACCAAGGAGCATGATTGCTGGAATGTGTGGTAAGAGATTTAACTGTTGTCATTTGTTTGATCACCAGGAAGGAAAGGGAGGGTAGATATTGGTGGGGGGCGGGGAGCAAGTATTTTCCTCATCACTGAGTCTTCTGCATGATCTTCAAGCGAAGTAGAGCCACTCTAATAAGGGAAGATGCATCATTTCTGCAAGCCCAGAAGATTTAAGGGAATTGGAAGTTTCAAAGTTCATAACTGCATTTATCCAGATATCCTCAGCCCAGGTCTCAGGATTCCACTCCTCTCTAGTTAGGCCCCGACATTTGCTCAGGAGAACTGCCAGGATGTGAGTTCAGTTCAGTTTAGTTCTCTGAAGCTCTAGTACTCTTATGATTAAGTCCTGAACTTGGTCCTCCTCTCTCTCTGCCCTCCAGCTGCAAGAGATTAGGATTTCCCTAAATACTGCCAAAGAGGTCCTCTAATTTTCACAGTCTGCCTTGAATTGGTAATTAATCACCCTAAGCCTGCCATTATCCCTCTTTGATGAATCAGTGGTGCTAATCAACAGCCATCCAATTCCAAAGTCCCTATAGTTACGATTTCTGTCATACCTCTCAATACCAGCCAATGTATTGTACCAGCCAGTATATCTCCTTCCACCAATATCCCAATCCAGTTTACCACCACTAAAAGTTTTAACAGTTGCACCAGGACAACATAGCAGAGACTATATATATTCTACCTGAAAGTAGTAATGGGGTCTTCATTGCCATTGAGTCAGCAAAAAATTCTTCTCTTAGGGTCTATTTCCTATGACCATTCCTGGTACCAACTGTCTTCAACTGGGTTCACTGGAAACAGAGTCTAAAAATGGAATGTTGCATGCAGAATGTTCTCAGAAGAGATACATATCGGGAAGTAAAAAAGGTAGGAACAGTCAGAGGGAGAAGGTGATCCATGTGAAGTGACAAGTGAACTTCAACAGATTCTATGGTGAGCTCTAGAGCTGGAAGGCCCTTCAAAATTGTTCCAAAATGAAGCAAAGGGGACTTGCCTATGAATCCCTACAGAAGCCAAGCATTGGTTTTATTTCGCCCTTTAGGAGGAGATGTAACCTTGGGTGAGACAGTTCTCTGCTATGGAGGGCAATTCCCAGAGAGGAGAGCAGATATGAGCCATCTGTGGCTGTCATCCCCAGGAGCCAGGGTGGGGTACATCAGCCTTGAGGAGGCGATCTTGGAAGAGCTTTACAGAATGTACTTTATGTATTTTATCTACACTACAGCCATGTGCAACTGAGAGTTTCAATCCTGCTTCTTTTCCCTGCCTCCAGAAGGACAGTCTTTTTTCCATGAGTTACAGACAAGGAATTAAAGAGAAATTAACCCCTTGCCTGAGGTCAAAAGAGTGTGAGCGACAGAGACAGCAGGATCAGGCAGGCAAGTTGGGTAAGTCACTATGAGCATCAAGAAAGTGGTGGAATCACAGTCTTCAGCTGAAGGATCTGAGCTACGTACAGGAAGTCTTTAGAAGAAATTCAGCTTTTGGAGTCCAAAAATCTTATGAAGCTCATTGTCAGAGCATCAATAGATGGGCCCAATTTCTCAGACATTGGCAGAAAGGCTTCTGCTTGCTTTTAAGGGGAAACAGCTCAGGCCAAGCTACCCAACCCACCCTTCCAGAGCAGATTTATATCATTAAAGGGCCCCTGCTGAGCTCTGTCTAGAACTCTCCACTCTCATCTTCTGACAGTATAATGTTGCCTTGTAGCCTGCAGGTCACCAAGAGAGAGTGCCATGTATCTAGCAATCTCTAGTCTCAGACTCCACCTTGTTTTATCCTCGTTTTTCTCAGCATTGGGCAGAATCACGGTCACTCTCAAAGTCAGTGACATCAGCCACTCTAGGAAAATGTGTTTGCAACATTACTTTATCCTTCACTATTGTCTAATGAGACATTCTTGGGAGAAGATCCACATATATTGCCACAACTACCACCAGATACTCCTTCAAAGCATATAAAAATGTGAATTCATCCCAAGTTTGCCAGATTAAGTTCAGTGGCCAGGTTCCACTTCCAAATCATTGAGGTCACTTTACATACTTGGTACTAACGAACCTGAGAACCACTGATTTTGTTGCAAAGTGAATCTTGTTCTTTGACCACAGGCCACACCCCCAAACCCAGGCAGCTTGGTCCCAGATGCAGACTGGGTTATGGAGGAACAGCTTGGGCATGTGAATGGACCACAAGGGAAGATCACAGCCCAGAGGTCACCCTCCTGATAGCAGGCCAACTATCTTGACCTCCTTGGGGAAATAAAATCACTGTGAGGGACGAGTGCTGAATAATTATTTGTAAAATTAATGGACAAACTCCTTAAAGGGAGTAATTGTTCTCCGCATTTCACATGTCTGCCCATGGCTTGTCTGCTTCCGTATGGAACTAGAAATTAATGCTGAGCAGAGCTTTCCCTCCACCTCATCCACTGGCAGAAAACATATCATGTCTCAGCACACCAGGGGATACCCGGTGACCTGCTGGGGAGCGTGAGCTGGAGCCGTTCCTATGACAGCATGTGCCACTTTGCCTTAATAAAAATTACCAAACCAAAAACAGATGACAGCCACAGATGTTAAGGAACTGAAATGTATAAACAGTCTCCTTTCCTTGCTATAGTTTTTTTTGGTTGGGTTTTTTTTTTAACCAGTTGGGGTGCGTGCGTGCGTGCATGTGTGTGTGTGTGTGTGTGTGTGTGTGTGTGTGTTGCCCATGTGTTAATGAAGACTGTGGGAGGCTCTTGGCCCAGTGCTGCGCACCAGGCTGTAGCCTGAAGAAAAGGCTCCCCGGGACACTGACCAGACTTGATGAAATGGCAGGGTGGTCTGCTATAGAAGAATCCACTTCACACAGGGGGTCTCCTTTGATTATTTCTACTTTTGTCATCAGAAAGAAGCATGGGAATCCAGTCTATTTTCCTGAATCTTCCTGTGTTGTACCAGTTCCCCTGGTCTTACACTCTCTTCTTCCCCTTTAGGTCACCCTATCAGTCAACAATATTTATTAAAACCTTGTTGTAGGCAGAACAGCAGCATTAGATTCCATGAAATACAAAGAAATAAGCAAAATAATCCTGCCTTTGAGGAGCATATAGACTAGTATAGGAACAACCACCCACAAGCATGAGGCAACATGACATTTTGTGAAAGCAACAGCATAACACAGTGGGAAATGTCATTATAAATTGGAAAGCAATAAAGCACAACCAAAAAACTCAGTGAAGCAACATGTAAACAGCCCTCCTAGAAGAGGTAAATTTTGAAAAAAATCACTGATAACACCTCCATGTGCTATATTCCAAGTTGCCAAATAACTCAAATTTTCAAGTTCCTTTGACTCTACCTTCAAATTTCCTTTTGCCTTATTTTTCAACCCTGTTTTTCTTACTACCACCACAAGGCCATAAAGCACGTTGTGCCAGTAACATTTTAAATGGCCTCCCTGTGTCCAGCTTCTCTTCTGTTCCACCTCTTTCATGTACAATTATCAGATTTTCTTTGTAAAATGTAATGACTTCCATTAAGTAATTGACCTTCTCAAAACCTAATAATGGCCGCACATTGCTCCTCAGGAGAGAGTAGAGGGACTGTATCTATAGAATCTGGGTATAATCTATATAGAAGTCAGCATGTAACAGCTGAACAGTAGGCAATAGTATTATTAAATTATTATTATTATTATTTAGGTAAATGTTTAATAAACTGCATGTACTTCTTTTCATAGAGTTGGTTTCATCATTCACAGAGAATTGAGTCCCGAATTAAGAGAATCCCTTCAGGGCTTCCCTGGTGGTGCAGTGGTTGAGAATCTGCCTGCTAATGCAGGGGACACGGGTTTGAGCCCTGGTCTGGGAGGATCCCACGTGCCACAGAGCAACTAGGCCCGTGAGCCACAACTACTGAGCCTGCGCGTCTGGAGCCTGTGCTCCGCGACAAGAGAGGCCACGATAGTGAGAGGCCCGTGCACCGCGATGAAGAGTGGCCCCCGCTTGCCACAATTAGAGAAAGCCCTCGCACAGAAACGGAGACCCAATACAGCAAAAATAAATTAATTAATTAATAAACTCCTACCCCCAACATCTTCTTTAAAAAAAAAAAAAGAGAATCCCTTCAAGCCATAAACCTAAATCATGTAGAAGTAAACAAAATTTAGGATAATTAGCCTAATGTCCAGAGTGTGAAAAAAAAAAAAAAAGAAAGAAAGATATACTGTTGAAATCTAGATGGACTATCCTTTGTCAAAATACTCGCCACCTAAATGGTAAATTGATGAGGCAACAAGAAGGAAAGATCTCAGGCTAAAAAGGACTAATATTTAAATTAATATTATATTCCATAACTTCTCCAGCAAAGCAAGTGACACCATCTTCCTTTCACCCTGGAAACCTTTTCTCACTTGATTTTCTTCAGAGATAGAAGTGAATCTTCCCAAGAACTCCTAGTGTCAAATGAACTAATCAAGTCAAGAAGAGTAGATAAAGTAAGAAGAGTTGAAAACTTTTTTGAAAATTACAGTACATAAGAAAACCAAAATAATTAAAACAATAGGTATGGATTCCTAAGTAGACAATCAGATTAATGAAACAAAGTGCATGAAGTCAGAAAAAGATCTGAATTACCTATGAGAAATTAGTATATATGACATCTTTAACCAATGATGAAAAGACAGAGCTCAGATGAATAGGTAGACACGTTGGGGGAAAAAATTACTTGTTTCCTACTTAACCTCTGATTTCAAAACAAAAGTCAAGATAAATATAAGATTTAAATATATTTGTAAAAGAAGCAATGAAAATCCAAGAAGAAAATGTGCCCAAAATATTTTATAAAACAGAAAGGAGGGGTAGCTGTTTTGGGAAAGTTTGTTAGTTCCTCAAAAAGTTAAACATAGACACCATATGACTCAGCAATTCCACTCCTAGGGATACATCCAAGAGAATTAAAAATATGTGTTCATACAAAAACATTCATGTATGTGCATGTTCGTTGCAGGATTATTCATAATAGGCAAAGGATGGAGATAATCCCAGTGTCCTTCAACTAGTGAATGTACAAACAAAATGTGGTATATCCAAACAATGGAATACTATTCAGCCATAAAAAGTAATGAAGTACTGATGCATGCTACAACATGGATAAATCTTAAGAAAAATATTCTAAGTGAAAGGAGCCAGACACACATACTGTATGATTTTATTTATATGAACCATCCAAAACAGGCAAATCCATAGAGACAGAAGATAGATTAGTGGTTGCCAGGGGCTGGAGGGAAGGGGGATGAGGAATGACTGCTAATGGGTAGGGGGTTCTTTTTTGGATGATGAAAATAGTCTCAGGTTAGCTAGTGATGATGATTGTAAACCTTGTGAATATACTAAAAACCACTGACTTGTACATTTTTTTAAAATTGAATGGGGGGCTTCCCTGGTGGCGCCAGTGGTTGAGCGTCCACCTGACCGATGCAGGGGACACGGGTTCGTGCCCCGGTTCGGGAAGATCCCACATGCCGCGGAGCGGCTAGGCCCGTGAGCCATGGCCGCTGAGCCTGCACGTCCGGAGCCTGTGCTCCGCAAAGAGAGAGGCCACAGCAGTGAGAGGCCCGCGTACCGCAAAAAAAAAAAAAAAAAAAAAAAAAGATACAGTCTGGCAAATAAAACATGACCAAATTCTCTTGGAAAGCACCCCTCTCATAAAAAGACATAGTCTGGCAGAAAGGACCTTCTACTTCCTTCTGCCTGAAACTTGTTCTCAATGCCTGGAGGAGTATGGCCTTCTTGTGATGTCAGGACAAAGCAATTTGCTGAGATAGGAAAATAATCTCAGCAGTATAGTTGACTTTCCTCAGTTTGTAGAAGAAAAAGAGGCCATCTAAGACGTTGTTTTGGTAATCCAGACAATTACCAAAGCTGTTTGGTAATCCTGGGAAAGAGAGGAAAATTATCCATAAAAACATGGGGAAATGCAATAACCAGGCATAAAAGCCATTCCAATCATACAGTGAGCAGAAGTAGAATAGGTTCTGTTCAAATGTGGAACAGGGCCACATGATAGCGAAGTACATGTTTATCTAGAACATTAGAGACCCAACTCTGACTCTTCCCTGAAAGCCTCGTCAAACCACGTGACTCACAAATACTTGACTTCTATTTCTTTCTTGACTTTAACATGATTGATAATATTTCTATTCTCCATTACATGTAAGCATAGTCTACATATAATGGCAAGATTTTAAAAGGTGATGTACGCTACTTAAAGAAAGGTTTCAAAAATTACAGAAATCCTTTTATTCTTTCATTGTTCTCAATCATGGCTTAGTTGCTCTGATTTTGACCACAGGCTTTAAATAACCTAACTCACCACACATTTTCTTTAGCTTTGCCTCGGGCTGGTCAAGTCTCTACTACATCCTGAGGCTGCCCTAGCACATTTCCCAAGAACTGAAATCTCTGACCTTTTGTTCTACTGTGGTTCTAAGGGCCCTGGAAAAATAACTACAGTATAGGCATTTGTTTTCTGTCTATTCCAAGAAAAGCTTTACGTCTCTCCTGTACACTTAGCACCCACTCTATAAACAACCAGCTTTTCTTTAGTTTTCCCTTTTGTAATCCGAGTTCCCCAAAGGAAGAAAGGAACTTGTCTTATTTAGCATTTCCAGGTGACCCACCTGTGTCAGCCCTTCCCCCTCAGGGCGAGGGCACACAGCTCTTCCCTTCCCCGCCTTTCTAGCGCTCTGAGCGCTGATCCTTGGCACAGCTTCTTGTGGGCCCGCGGAATACTCCTTCAGCCTCTCCCTGGGCAGTACAACTCATTTGCATGTTCACACTGAAGAGGTTTGGTGCTTCTAAAATCCTTGCCAATATCAGAATGTTGTTATTTTTTAGCTAACCAGAACATCATAAACTTTTTAGAGGGAAATGTGGAAAAACAGATTTATAGATTTAAATCTGGAAAGAAATTAGAAATAACCTATCATTTTAAAGAGAGAAATCTAGCTTGGTCAAGGTTGCTCAGCAAGTTGGCAGCAGGATCAAAAGAAAAATTTTTATGTGTGTCACTTCCTGTGGCAAGCTACTAAACATTTTATATTTCCAATGTGTGTATTCATTTCGGAATCATAATAGAAATATCAAGCAAGCCTTCACAAGGTGCAAGCAAATCTCTTTCACATGTCAGCTTAATCTCCAAGAACAACTTTTGGATTTTGAGAAATAGGCTAAGTATATTTTTGGTTTTTCAATTTAATTAACACCATAATATTAACTTCCTCCTTTAATTGTATGATCTTATAAGTATGGTAAGTTTTTTAAAGTTATTTTATTGTAAAATGAAACCAAAGCTCTTTATATAGTCATATACATCCTATATTGGTAGTACCTGTGGGTTTCTGCTATCTTTGGGAACTAAAGTAACCCACAGGAAAATATGATTTATATTGAAAAATTCATTTTAGAGTCAACTCTTCAGAAAGCTGAAAGAGGCAAGGGATAAATACCTATAAATAAAAACAAATTTACAGCATTAGTGTGAACTATTGATTTTTTTTTAATCTATATAAATTCTATATGAATCTATATAAAGGAGTCAATGGAAGCTCAAAGAATTATATCATATATCATATCATATCATATTATTTTCCATAGTCCCTCGGCTGAAATCCATATGGCCATATGAATTTCAAACTTGAGAATTTGGGGATTTTACAAAGGTAACATAACACATCTGCTGCATGTTACATAACAAGTCAGCCAAGGCTGGCGTCATTCCCTGTAATCAAACACATTAATATTTCTACAGCAAGAAGCACAAATATTCACACTAAGTGAAGTAAATAAGACTATAAATAGACTCACATCAATTCAAGTCAGGTTTTCTAACAAATTTTTTCAGGTCAGCTTAAGTTTTGCCATCACATAAAGGTGGAAAAAAACCTAGTTTTCCTAGACTTTTGTATTTCAGAATTGTGTCTAAGGGACCTAATATATTGCCATTTAAAAATAATTTTGTCTTGAGACTCTAAATAATTAATTTACTAAGCAATTCTATATTTTAGCATTTCTGAGTTTTGAAGGTGCTCTTTTCTGATGTCTGGTTTTTTTGTCTGTTTGCTCAATTTGGGGTTCTTCAAGAAACAATCACTTTATACTCCACTTTAAAACAGTGAATGTGTTTGACAATCAAACCATACTTTCTATGTGCTTACAAGGCTGGCTGTGTAAAGTAACTTTGTCAAAGAAATGATCATTCCAGAAGTGATATGTTTTGTAAGTAGGGATTTTCACAGATCAGAATTTCTTAAAGTGGGCCTATCATTATCATGAAAATCAGCAGAAGACAGACCAAAGTTTGTAATCTGTAACACAAAGAAGTAACTATGAAACTATGGAGTAACAGGCATGATTTGTCAACTCTCTCTTTGGTTTTGGTGGAGGAGCAATCTCACACACACACACACACACACACACACACACACACACACACACACACACACTGCCAGTCTCAAGTTCTCAGAATGTCACTACTGTAATTACTGTTCTGCTACCTCTCATGGGAGATTCTGACTCCTCTGACTTATTTGAATTTCTAAATTTGCTTCCTTTCTCTAGGGTTGTGATAACATGCACCTCATCTTATTTGTGTTAGCATTATATTAATAGCTTATTCAATCATTGTAGATATGCCTTATAAATATTTCATATTCTGGCATTTAAAAAGCAATGTTGTTTTCCAATAGAATGAGTCAGGGCTTGAATGCCAGCATGAGCTAAAAATATGAATCCAAAGAGTTCCTCGTCTTCTAGAGTAAAAATTACTAAAACTTTAGGAGACCGACCTTCTTTAACTTTAAAAATCTCAGACATAATTTATATGAGACTAGTAGACTTGAAAACTTATTTCACTATATAACAAATTTCTAACAATACCATCACTGCTTGAAAGACTGAATTTTATGTTATTATTAAAAGTACAATTTAGAGTTAGAAGGGAATCTGATCAACCCTTTATTTCACAAATAAGAGAACTACAGATTAGTGAGGGTGGTGAACTTTCCTGAGATTACACAGTTAATCAGGGACCAACCTGAAACCTCCAGGACTAGTGCTATTCAGCCCACCAATTTAGTCTCTATTGTCTTAGGTGTGTTCATCTTGTATCCCCATTAGAACCACAAGCAACCTGATCAGAGGAATCAGGCATCATTCTTCCCTTTCGTTCCTCCTATAGCATAGTTCATAAAATAGATTTTTATTTCATATGTGTGGAGCTATCATTATTCTAATAAATGCTTGAAATTGCCACTAATCAATCTTTCACTGTGATTTTAACTTACAACATCCAAGACTCTGCTCTAATTTTTCCAGCCATTTGCATGTATTTTCAAAGAACTCTCACCCTGATGTAGACTCCCACCTGCAAGTCCTTACACACAATGATATTAAAAGAGCTCAATGCACAGCAACAAGTAGCAGTGCTTATGTCAAGTGAAAATTGTTTTTACTCTCACAATATATCTTCCCAAAGGCGACAAGATCAGGTAATTAGACCATTTGGGGAAACCTTCTTGATCTAAAGCCTCAGATGTGGGTTGAAACTTACACAAGAAGCTTTGCTGTTGGAAAAAGTGGTGGAGGGTAAAGGAGCCCCTTTGCCTCCGCCCAGCACAAACATCATAATGAACTTAAGTGAGGATATGGCTTGTTGTTTCTAGAATTGTCACCACAACATTGTGTTCTATGGGAGAGGGTCACTAGAATGACTCATTTAAGCTTTTTAACTCCACGACCTGTAAAATGAGGACAATCCTTGTAACTGGTTTCCAATGATCATGATGTCACCATTAAGAGTTCACTGGGCCTTGAAATGCCAGAAACTTGACATATTCTGCATCCTTTTTCCATGTTCCATTCCCAATTTAAGTTTAATATTGAATGCCAGAGTATACTAGTGTTAACAAGCACCTTCCCTTGCCTATGGACAGAAAAGCAAATCTTTAACAGTGCTATGTGTCGGGAGTAGAGGTGGGGAGGGAATAACTTCTAGATTGAAACATCACTGTTAAAAACATCTCACATTTTAAGTAAAAAAATTCTATTGTTACTTTTTAGAACTTTTTATTTTGATCTAATTTTAAATATACAGAAAAGCTGTAAGAATTAGTAGGACAAGGAACCTCCATATACCCTTTACCAGATATATGAATTGTTTATACATTTTTCCCATTCTTTGTCTCTCTCAACCATTTGAGAGTAAATTGGAGACACCATGTCCTTTTACCCCTAAACTCTTCAGTGTGCATTTCTTAAGAGTAAGGACATGATTCTCACTTAACAAACTCAGGAAATTTAACATTGATACCATGTACTAACTAATTGTAGTTACTTTTTTTTTCCTTTTTTAATTGAAGTATAGCTGATATACAATACAGTAATTCACAATTTTTAAAAGTTATACTCCATTTATAGTTATTATAAAATATGGGCGACATTCCATGTGCTGTACAATATATCCTTGAAGCTTATTTTATACATAATAGTTTGTACCTCTTAATCCCATACCCCTATCTTGCTCTTTCCCACTTTCCTCTCCCCACTTGTGACCACTAATTTGTTCTCTATATCTGAGTTTGTTTCTTTTTTGTTATATTCGCTAGTTTGTTTTCTTTTTTAGATTCCACATATAAGTGATATCATACAGTACTTGTCTTTCTCTGTCATACTTATTTCACTTAGCATAGTACCCTCCAAGCCCACCCATGTTGTTGCAAATGGCAAAATTTCATTCTTCTTTTTGGCTGAGTAATATTCCATTGTATATATGTACCACATCTTCTTTATGCATTCATCTGTTGATGGACACTTAGGTTGCTTCCATATCTTGTCTACTGTAAATAATGCTGCTATGAACATTGGGGTGTATGTATCCTATAACTAATATCTGTTATACAGTGTAGACTTCATATTAGGGGGAAGAGTTGCACAATAATAGATGGGTCAAATCTTGTTAACTCCCTAGGGATCTGTTGCTATAATGACACATTTGACTTCCCTGCTCACATTTTTTAAAGTTGGCAAAATTAAATAAGAAGTGTGGAAGATATGAAGAGAATGATTTATATTAGGGAAAGCTGAGTACCAACTAATAGAGAAATTTCAACTTAGAAGCTAAGCAATTCTCTTTCACAAATTCCAGCATTCAGTGACTCCAGATTTTGGTTCTCCCACTACTGTGTTTTTGAGTTTTCAATTACATGGTTACTGGGGGTGCTTCATTATCAAATGCTTTACTCATCAAAATATTACCTAAAATATGCCTAGAGTTAGACATAAACATAATCTCAGAAGCAATATTTTTATTTATATGCTACTTTATTTCAAAAAGAATTTATGAATGCTTAAAAAATACATAAAATACAACAGGAAAAGCTAAACTTCAAAGTTACTGAATTAAAAATAAATGTGACAAAGTTAAGAGATAACCCAAAGTGAAGTTAGGAAACCACTGCAAGCTCCCTTCCCAGCCTAGCATTTAGCATATAGAAGACACTCAATAATTATTGACTGATAATAAAAGAAAAATCTATTGACTGTTTTTTATGTACTACATCCGGTCTCTAAGGGCAATAAAAGCCCTATTTCATTTAACCATCACATTCACCGTGGAGGTGAATTCTATTATTATCCCCATTGTACAGATGTTTACACTGAGCTTCAAAGAAGCTAACCTGTAGATAAGTGGCAAAGCTAGGTTACGAGCCCAGATAGTCTAATTCCTGGAATTTTAACCACTGCACCACGTAGCCTCCAAAATTAATTCTCTAGAATCCCTGCTCATGAAAAACTTGGTAGAAAACAAAGAAGGCCATCTCAGCGACACCTCAGCTCTGTCAAATGAATGAAAGAATAAATGAATGTGGTAGGCCACACATTTTGTCCTAAGCTTTCTAACATCCAAAACAAAAAGGGCAACAAATTAATTCTATGATTCACAGTGTCCTTCAGAAAAAAAGGAAACCAATTTCTTGGGAAAAGCATAAACAGAAACTAATGTTTGCTGGTGTGTACAAGATCAGAAGACAAAATGGAAAGTCTAACAGTGGACACACCAAGTGTATATAAAAATATAACCAATCATCAATTTTTTTAAATTATGGAGCATTTCAAACAAGCATAAAAATAAAATAACATAATGAACCCACATGTACCCATCACCCAATTTAACCATTATCAACTCACAACAAGTCTTGTTTTTTCTGTACTTACTCCTATCCCCTCACTTTCCACCCCCACTATATGATACGAAGCAAATCCCAGACACATCATTTCATTTATTGATATTTCATTATGGATCTCTTAAAAATAAGCTCTATAGTTTTCTCAATATAACCACACTACCTTGATCACGTCTAAAATCATAATAATTCCTTAATACCTGCTCAGTATTTAAATTCACAATTGTCTCTTGAATTTCACCATTTTTAAAAAGCGGTTTGTTTGTTTGTACAAAATAAAAGATAAGGTCCACACGTTAAAATTTATAACCACTTACTAACACACAGAAATGAGTTGACTTCCCTGCAACTTAAAATGGGAAGTGCATTAGTCCAGGGGTAAGAAGTCATAGGGCTACAGAGATGTGCATTCGAGTCCAGTTTCCTCTGATTGGCCTTGAACCAGTTATGTTCCCTCTGTCTGTAAAATGAAGGGGTTGGCAAAACAATTTTCAGAGTTTCCTTCAACACAATAATGACTGGTCAGACTATTCTACTTTATAAATGAGGACCTCAAGATCAGAGAGTTAAGGGGATTACAGACTTAAATTTACAATAGAAAAATTAATTATTTGATAAAAATTCATCAACTTATTCATAAATGATATCTCAAAAAATCTTCAAGCAACATACCTCAAGCTACTTGGAGCCTGCCAGTTTGCTTCTCTTCAATGACTAATTTCACCCTTAATGAAAGCCCATTCTGTACTACCCTGATTATGATCAGAACCAAATTTAAAGAACCCAGTGCTTTGATTATTCACTATACAAATAGTGCTTATCTTCAGCCTTACAATCAACTTCTTTCCTTGAAGTTTACCTGTCTAGCTGGTAAGGATGGGAGGGAGAAGAAAGGGTGAGAAAAAATATTTACGGAGCCCCTCCTGTGTGCCAGGCAGTTTTTGAAAGTTGCCTTGTTCAATCCCTAGGGAGGTTAGATGAGATGGCAGAACAGGAATCTCAACCCAACATCACTCTTCCAAAACCCATGCTTTGTTCTTGTTTAGAAATCAGAAATTTTAGTCTTAACTTCAGAACAACGTTGTGAGGATTAAATGGGAAAAAAATGTCTTTTAAAAAGAGCTTTGTAAACCATAAAGCACTATGCCCACATAGAGCAAAGTTCATGGTCTCCTAAAGAATATTTTACTTGTAACTTTTAAGATGTCCAGACTCAACATTATCATAAAGGATATATCTGGTTGCTTCTGTGGGCTCCCAAATAGAGTCCTGAAAAATACATTGGGGCATCCTTAAATTCCAATTCCTTCTCCCTTCCACATACATCTCCACCCACAAACAACTGTCCTAAACCAAATCTGTCTTCTCTCCACTTTCCCCAGGACTGCCCAATGCTATAGAGAAAGAGGAGCCACATCTATTATTACACACAGCCAGCTGAGCATATAACATGAGATATCCAGGAAGTACTTTTCAAGACATTTGATTGCATTAAAATCATCACCCTTCTATCTCCCTATAAACTGAATTTCCTACACAAACAGCAAGCAAGCTGCCATAAAATTTTAGATTCCATCTGGCAAGCCCAGCATTATGCATGGATTTCTATACCATAAGTGAAGGTTATTGTCAGGTTTGAACCTTCCCCAGAGAAACTGGGACACCAAGCACAACTGGAGACAGGAGCTGCACATGCCGACCTATGGTTCATTCTAAATGGATGACACCATGAACTTCAAAGAGCATTTTGCAACACACAGCATAGAAGAATTCAAGTCAGGGGTGGCTGGAATTGAAAGACAAAACAAACATTTCCATTTGTAAGGTAGGGAGTGAATGAATTGCAGTGAGCCCTCCTCGTTAAAATCAGGGCCTGGAGTAAAAAGTGTAGTGAACATGCAGAGCTCATTATTGTGCTTCCTAGTAAAGTGGACAAAAAGCCTATTTCTGAAATGATGTTTATTACCATATCGTGTATTCTCTTAAGAAGCTAAACAGCTGCTGTCTAACCACTGTCTTAATGGAAAGCAAATTTAGGAGTTTGGAAGCTTTTGGTGGCGCTGGGGATTGGGAGGCTGGCAGGGAGAAAGGGTTTCCTTTCTTTCTCCCTTTCTTTTTATCTTTCTTCTTTCTTTCTGTAATTTTGCGAAGACTTTAATACGATATCATTGATGGGGTTATTTGACTAAATCAGTGTAAAAGCCTCAGGTACACCAAGAATAAAAAAAAAAATGCTAGAGTTTATGCAAAGATGAGGAATTTTACTTTGTCCAAATAACAAAATCACTAATTGCTCCAATGATTGTCCTTGAGAGGAATGGTGTTATCATCCTAACAGAAAGGAAGGGGAACACTGAACACCGAGTTTGCAGACTCACCTTGTAAACTCACTGAAGCATAGGATTATCACTAAGTAAAATTTTACAGTTTATTTTCTCATCCAATTCAAGACATAAAGATATTTTGGCACAGCGGTCTGCCAAATTCTTAAACTATCCAAAAACAACCTGCTCGGGGTTCAGCAAGCCACGCCAAAAAGAGACACACACGAAGTCCAATAACATCACAACACACAACAGAAGAGTGGTAGAGAGCCCAGGGTGGTAGCCAAATGATGCTGGGCTGCCTTGGAGAAACAGCGCAAAGTCTCTGAAAGGATGACTGGTATGTGTGGAGAGTAGAGAGCCCCCTATCTCTTTTTGCGATACGATGCCACAGGATCAAAACAGGGAAAAGCAGCAGCGCAGGAGTCCCAAAAATGTTATTTAAAGTACAGAATTTCAGTTATATCTCAATAAAGCTGGAAACAATTCCTTTTTAATTTTAAAGAAATACTAGTCTACCAACACACACACATATTTTTAATTGAGAAAGAAAGCAAGCACAGAATTTCAATCTCCACTTGTAGGATTAAACTTGCAGTTTCTAAGCACTGAATCAATAAGCGTATAAGTAAGATGAGAAGGCAAAGAAATAGAGCAAGGAATACATGAACTTAGTATGACCAAAAGAAGGCTCTCAGAGAAAATCAGCACTTTAACCCAGAATAATTCTTCATATTACTACAGAGGACTGTGGTGGCTACCATCAAAGTGAGAATGTATTTGAGACTAATTGGGTGTTATTATACACTTTGGGGAGTTGAGCCTCCCTATACCATGGAACTTTCAGATTCACCCCGTTTCCTGATTTCTGATGATTGGTTCTCATCATCCAACTATAAAGATTTGGATCATCCCAATTACATTTTGTAGTTACAAGGGGCTGAGCACATCTGCAGCACAGCAGTGAGCATTGTAGACCTCAAAGGAAAGTCATCCACATGAGATCCATGATGTGTGTTTCCAATGTCAAATGCAATTAATTTTTAAATGGATACTTGGGTTTTAGGAGCATTCACCCAAGGCTTTCACTGGCTACTGCCTGAGTGATGATTTCCGTTCTGCTCATCACTTCCATCCACTCACTCATAGAACCTATCCCTATCGGTTCAGCCCAGATGGATAAGTGTACCAAGTCTATGCTTGTCCACGATCATCTCTCAAAATATGATGTCACTGGGAGGCAGAGAAAATGCTTGTGAGAAAGATTCTCCATTAATTTACACCAGGATTAATTTTTTTAAATCTCCCTTTGAAAAGTACAAATTTGATGTGTAATAGATATCAGATCATAGGGTTTATACTTCTCTGTGTCCTATATAAACGTTCATCTACTGTAACAATATGTAGCATTTCACTGAGGTTTTCATTAAGTAGAAGTTTCATTTATATGGAATGCAGAATTGTCCGTTTTCTACTATTATTATTTCATCATCCTGAAATTCAGAAATGTTTTTTTTTAACATCTTTATTGGAGTATAATTGCTTTACAATGGTGTGTTAGTTTCTGCTTTATAACAAAGTGAATCAGCTATACATATACATATGTTCCCATATGTCTTCCCTCTTGCGTCTCCCTCCCTCCCACTCTCCCCATCCCACCCCTCCAGGCAGTCACAAAGCACCGAGCTGATCTCCCTGTGCTATGCGGCTGCTTCCCACTAGCTTTCTACCTTACGTTTGGTAGTGTATGTATGTCCATGCCTCTCTCTTGCTTTGTCACAGCTTACCCTTCCCCCTCCCCATATCCTCAAGTCCATTCTCTAGTAGGTCTGTGTCTTTATTCCTGTCTTACCCCTAGGTTCTTCATGACATTTTTTTTCCTTAAATTCCATATATATATGTGTTAGCATACGGTATTTGTCTTTCTCTTTCTGACTTACTTCACTCTGTATGACAGACTCTAGTTCTATCCACCTCATTACAAATAGTTCAACTTCGTTTCTTTTTATGGCTGAGTAATATTCCATTGTATATATGTGCCACATCTTCTTCATCCATTCATCCGATGACGGACACTTAGGTTGTTTCCATCTCCGGGCTATTGTAAATAGAGCTGCAATGAACATTTTGGTACATGACTCTTTTTGAATTATGGTTTTCTCAGGGTATATGCCCAGTAGTGGGATTGCTGGGTCATATGGTAGTTCTATTTGTAGTTTTTAAAGGAACCTCCATACTGTTCTCCATAGTGGCTGTACCAATTCACATTCCCACCGGCAGTCCAAAAGGGTTCCCTTTTCTCCACACCCTCTCCAGCATTTATTGTTTCTAGAGTTTTTGATGATGGCCATTCTGACTGGTGTGAGATGATATCTCATTGTAGTTTTGATTTGCATTTCTCTAATGATTAATGGTGTTGAGCATTCTTTCATGTGTTTGTTGGCAATCTGTATATCTTCTTTGGAGAAATGTCTATTTAGGTCTTCTGCCCATTTTTGGATTGGGTTATTTGTTTTTTTGTTATTGAGCTGCATGAGCTGCTTGTATATTTTGGAGATTAATCCTTTGTCAGTTGCTTCATTTGCAAATATTTTCTCCCATTCTGAGGGTTGTCTTTTGGTCTTGTTTATGGTTTCCTTTGTTGTGCAAGAGCTTTGAAGTTTCATTAGGTCCCATTTGTTTACTTTTGTTTTTATTTCCATTTCTCTAGGAGGTGGGTCAAAAAGGATCTTGCTGTGATTTATGTCACAGAGTGTTCTGCCTATGTTTTCCTCTAAGAGTTTGATAGTTTCTGGCCTTACATTTAGGTCTTTAATCCATTTTGAGCTTATTTTTGTGTATGGTGTTAGGGAGTGATCTAATCTCATACTTTTACAGGTACCTGTCCAGTTTTCCCAGCACCACTTATTGAAGAGGCTGTCCTTTCTCCACTATACCAGAAATGGTTTTGTTTCTTCCATTTTTCTGCCCCCAAAGGGGTACCATTTTATCCACATGTAAATGGTTTTAGATCACTGATATTACAGTTAAGTGGTTTTCCCTAAAAACAGTTATAAATAGTTTATTGTCCAATTGGGTCCATGTAGCCAAGATCAGAGCTTGAGTCTAAGTGGGATTCAGATATGTTAGGGTATGTGTGGCCAAGTGGTGGGGGAAGACTCTGATGTTCTACAGAGGGTCTGCCTTGTACCTGGATGATTAGAGATACTGATCAGTGAAATAGGTAACAGGAAAAATATGCTACTTAAATTCATCTGGTTTTGAAGGTTAGAATTCAGGATTAAGATTCAAAACAACCACAGGAGCTTAGCGATGATCCCACCACATTTATCTGGAACTCAATGCCACTATATGGTGAGTGGGCAGATTGGTTACAGGTTTCCAGGGTGCACTGTAGAAAAGGCCAGGTAGAGAAATATAAATATGAATGAATGAATTATGAAGCAGGCCTGTGCTCCAGGTGATCTTTTAGCAAGTTTCGGTTCTTCGAGGTGTTTAAGGTTCACCCTGCAATTTATCTATTGACTCTCAAGCTTCCACCTTCAAGTGTATTAGACAAGCCTACACTTTCAGGAGTGGCTTCCAGGACTCTGCTGCCTCAAGCTGTGAGGGAGAAATCACAGGTCCAGACAGGGAGCAATTCTATCTGAAATCCTTGGGCTGAAATTAAGCACCTTAGGTGTGTGACTGGTGCTAAATCTCAAAGATAAATTTAAAATGGTAAAATAATAATAATTGCCAAAAGGAAAAAGCATGGGATTTAGAATTTATTTACCAAAAGAGAGAACTAATCTGGATTAAATAGCCCGCTTTAAGTATTATATATAAATGACAATCTTATGAGAAGAGGGTAGATCAGCTGATATTTAATTCCACTGCTTCTAGAATGAGAAAGAATTTAATTCAGTTTAACACATGTTGAGTGCCATGTAAAAGCCTCGCTTTAGCCTGTGACTGCTCAAGTTTATGTTACATATTTACATTGTACAAAAAGAAGGCATTTCTGTGCATGTTTGTTATTAGACAGTGAAACTGGTTGTGAGGGGAAAAAATGGTTATGGAATATCTTTGGTGATTTTTTTTTTTTTTTTTTTTTTTTTTTGCGGTACGCGGGCCTCTCACTGTTGTGGCCCCTCCCGTTGCGGAGCACAGGCTCCGGACGCGCAGGCTCAGCGGCCATGGCTCACGGGCCCAGCCGCTCCGCGGCATGTGGGATCTTCCCAGCCCAGAGCACAAACCCATGTCCCCTGCATCGGCAGGCGGACTCTCAACCACTGAGCCACCAGGGAAGCCCTCTTTGGTGATTTTAAGGATAAATATCCACCTGTCTGTAGAGTGAATCTATTTGGAAAGAGGGGCATCTACCATATCACCTCTTATCTAATCTGCTATCCTTTTAAATTAAAAAAATTTTGTTTGGACCTCTCTGAATAAATTCTAATTATAGCAACCTAAAACTTTAGATTTACATAACATGTATGGTGTTCTATGGTTACTTCCATCCCTTCATCAAAGAAAGGAAAGCAGATTCTAGAATGAAAGAGCTCTCTTGCTCTAGACAGTAATAGAAGCAGCACTGGACTTGGTGGCAGAGGGCCTGAATTAGCATTCTGACTCTGCCACTTACTAGCCAGGTGACTGCAGGCGAATTATATGTGTGTGTTTGTGTGTGTGTGTATATATGTGTGTGTGTGTGTGTGTGTATGTGTGTGTATATATATATATATATATAGAGAGAGAGAGAGAGTAAGAGAGAGAGACAGAGAAAGAGAGAGGGAGAGAAAGAGGTGTTATATATAACTGTAAGTATACAGCTCTCTGAGTCTCATTTCTTTTGCATGTAAAATGCAGATATTGAAAATAACCACCTCTCAAGACATGGTTAAATAGCTCCTGCAAGGTAAACTTCCAGCACCTGGCACATAATATATGCTTAATAAGTATTTCATTATTGAATAAATGATTATATATATATATATATATATATATATATATATATACACACACACATAGTCATAATCACTAGCAAAAAAAATGGAAACTGACATAAATTTCTTGGTCCTACTGCCCTTCTGCAAACATGACATTTTTCTCCGGGAGCTTATAAGAATGTCTAGCAGGCAAGCTTCCTACTGTAGCTGTAATCATGATGATTCTTGTTATTCCCATCACAGGTAGTATCTGTTGAGACTTACTAAGCACGAGGCACTGTGCTAAGTGCTTCACGTGCTTATCTTATGACCCTCCAATAACACTGGAGGCAAGAAGATTATTTCCCCCATTTTACAGGTGAAGAGACTGAAGTTAAAAGAGGCTAAGTAATTTGCAAAGTGTCACAGCTAATTAGTGGTGGAGCTCAGAATGAGAATGCAGACGTCTGAGTCCAGAGCCTAGGCTCATGGGCAAGAGCAAGAGTCTGGAGCAAAGAAGCCTAGATTTGAGGATCTGCATGGCCCCCTTCGAATGTGACAATATCGACATAACTTCTCCCAGCCTAAATAATCATACCTGAAAAAATAAATCCTATCTCACAGGATTATTGTGAGGACCAAATAAATTACTGTACCTTACTTCCTTATGAACTTTGTGAGAGTAGGACCATGTTCTACTAATATTTAAATCCTGAGTACCTAGCATATAGTAGACCTTAGAAAATTCTGTTAGATAAACAGAATTTGAGCAATTTAATTTAATAGGAAATTCTGTTATATAACCAGAATTCTGTTGGATAAACAGAATTTCTGTTGGATAAATGAATATTCACAAGTTGCTTTGTAACTATGAATCACTACAAATTCCAATTATCATCATTATCAACAACTTTACTATGTATTGACCGAGAGCCTCCAGATTATAGAATCTAAGTGATTCCCAAACTCTCGCAATGAACCAATACTCTGCTACAATACAAAGGTGACTTGGAACACCAAGACCCACGAAATCTTCATCCAGACCTTATAATACAAGACAAGTAGCTGGTTACCCTAATTACCAACAGATGATTCCAGAAATGAACCTTTTTTCCAAGGAAGTAGTTGAAAAATCATTAGAAAAACATTCAAAATGTGGTCAACAGCAGGGACCCAGCGTGAGGCTTGAAGCAAACAGTGGAATCTTTAGAAGCCTACTTTGTGTTCCTGAGGTCAGGGGAGCAGACAGAAAGCATATTGCAGCACTTAGTCGCTGCAGGGGCTGGAAGCACTCCTTCAGCCATCTTGAATTGGGCAGGAAAAAAGGATTATAATAAAAAACAAGGAAAGTGATATCGCTCATAATATAAACATCACAATCATGGGCCATATCAAATACGGCATCTCAGCTACTCAAAATAACCATTTGCAAAACATAATTTGTCAAATGTCTCCTATTCTGAGATGAGAAAATGAAACTGGCTAATCGTAGCCTGGAGCAGGGTCCAGAAAAAGTGCAGGTCACCTACCTTGATGCTGCAGGAAGTACATCACTGGGCTTTAGTCTCCTTGAGCACGAAGCAGATAGTCTGAGGGCTTGGCAAATCCTAGAAAACACCCAGCCCCTGACCATTCTGCTTATGTAAATAAATATGCCAAACAAGACGAAGACTAAAAAAACATCACAAGGAGTTCAAATCTTAGCTCATGAGGCGTAATCTGACATATGGTTTCACTTGTAAATCCATCAGCATCAGTCAATTCTTTCACTTAAAAATATCTTTTATGATACGACTCGGAACACAAAATAGGGTAGACTAAGTGGGAAAAAAAAGCTTTATCTGGGTCAAAAATTCCTTTTGACTTGAACACGTACTACTTAAGAAAAAAAAAAAAGAGGACACTGCTTTTACTTTTAAATTCTTTCTTTCATGGAAATAATAACAGTATATGTCCGAGAGTGTGTGTGCCCATGGTGGTAAAGAGAATACCAACCTAGGAATCAGGTTGCTGAAATTCTGTCCTGGTTCCAAGTCAACCCCTTTCAGTTTCTTCATCCAAGATTGCCATCACACCCTTCTGAACTAGGCATATATCATGTTCCATGGACTCCCTAACAGGTTACCTCGCTTAATCCCCTCATTATTATTCCCACATTGTAGGCAAAAAAAAAAAAAAAAGATTCACAACAAGCCAACTGCTAGATGCAGAGAGAAGAGCATAGGACGTGGAGTGAGAAGACTGTCCCACCCTACACAGCTGTTTGGTCCCTAGTTTAACTTTCATGTGAAGTGCCTCCTGGCACACCCCATACATACCTACTCTGCTTCCTTCTCTCCCCATGCTCAAGGACGTGAGACTCTCAAGTGTCAAGGCTAGAATTCAAATTCAGATCTGTTGATTTAAAAGTGTGAATGAATAACCTTTCTTTTTTATGCAGAGGAGGGGACAAGGTCTGCCCTGGGCTGAAGGTGACTCAGCAGGTGCCAAGAAAGAGAGTGGAGAGAGCTCAGAGGCCAGGAGCCAGCAAGACTGAGGCCTGCCCAGGGCCACCTCCTAAGAGTCATGGAGTAACAGCCTGCAAGACACTACTGATAAAGCACATAGTTTTACACATCTCCTTTTTGCTGATTATAAAAAAGCATGTCTAGATGCTGAATATAAAGCAGCAGGGCTTTGCAGAGGCTTGGACTAAGGAGATTCCTTACCCTAAAATAGTAAAAACATAAATTATATAGGTTATATACAGTGACCATATCTCCCCAGATAATTAAACATTCTATTTCTGAAAACAGCAAAATAAAAGTAACATCTGCTAATAATAGAAAAAAAAGTATCAGCCACAGTTAACATTTTGGTGCATTTACAACCAGTCTTTTTTCATGGATATATGTTGTATATTTGCATAAAAATTGTGATCCTACTGTTTGTACAGCTTCGTACTCTGCTCTTCTAAATTAACTTAAATTGTTAATGAAATTTTCCAGACTTCAATCCTCCATTATTGGATATGTTGGTTATTTCCAATTTGTTTTAACCATTATAAACAATGCTATGAGAGCATCCTTGTACGTAATTTGGCAAAGGCTTTTTCAACATTCAGAAAGATGTTCTAGGTGAACTTGGAACATGTTATGAGTGTTTACTATGTGCCAAGTGCTGTGCTTTGTTTTGCAAGCATTACCTCAATCCCCGCCAAAATCTTATGAAATAATCTATGATTAATTCCTTTTACAGATAAGAAAACTAAGGAAAAGAGAAATTAAGTATCTTGACCAAATTCACACAGACACACCCAGTCTGCCTCCAGAGCCTAGACTTTTAATTAGAACAGTGCCAGACTTGCCATGTCTTCTGACATTCTCCCTCCTAAAAGGAGGATTTCCCTCCACATCAGACGCATGTACAGAACCTGTCTGATTAGACAGTCCACCTGGGACAGCCTGGAAAGACTCAGGAATCTGGAGTTGCCCTTGGTCTTCTGGACTCTGGGTGTCATTCGCTAGGTCATCCAGTCTGTGAGGTGGTGGCACCAAACAGCCCCTGAGACCATCCTGCTTATGACAAAAAAGACACTTACTTCAAACAACACACAACCTAACAAAGCCACACTGCAGACGATTCTGCAGGTTATTCCCCTAAGGTTAACTTTTCATCTTATTGCTTAAAAACATGTGTATTTCTTTTCTAAATTCATCTTCCTCTCATTTCTACAAACACGAATTTGTCATTGTTAAGTGTATAACAAAGCTGATCTGTGAAGATTAAGCCTCTTGAGGAAACACACAAGAGCTTTATAATTAGTTTTTGGTGGAAAAAATTAAAATCACTAAAGTTACAAAAACAAGTTTTTAATAACACCCCACTTTATTATGAAAATTAGGCTTCTATTCCTTGGTCACATATGAGGCAAGATACAAACAAAACAGGGTAGAAGGAATCCCCAAAAGAGACCCTGCCGTCTCCAGAAGGGAGGACAAGATGCGTAAAGGAGAGTGAACAACACAAAAGGGGTTTTAATCCGTGTGGACACGAAGGTGGGAAACAGCATGCCGCCACCAAGAGGGAGGCTTGGTACAAAGGCAGTGCCTGGCAGTAATGGGACCCAGCTGAAGAAGGGAAAACTAGAGATGGGTATCGGAGAAGACTTCCTGGCAGTGAGAACTGCTGGATTAGAGAACGGCCTCCCCAGGGAAGGGAGGGAAACTCCCTCACGCAGGACACTGGAAACCAGACACAGCACAACAGTAAAAGCCACGCCGAAGGAGGAAACCCTGCACTAACAGAGGATGAACCGGATAACCTGTAAGGCCTTTTCTATCTGGAGTTACTTTGATTACAGTAATATAATCCTTCAGGGATGTAGGAAAGGTGGTAGGGGTGGAGTGCTTTAAATTTTTGAGCGAACTTAATTCTGATGGAAGGTGCTGGACTGACATCCTAAGAGACAAAAGCTCTCTATTCATCCACACAACACTGACAGAGATACGTTTCCCCCCTGGGCTTCACCAAATGTGTCCCCAGTCCCGCCATTAAAAGAGAAGGAAAGCAGTGTCCTTTCACCCCTCGACTCTTGGCTTCTCCTCATTGCTTCACAACAACGAAAAGGCTGTTAGTTTTAAATACCGGCCCTTACACCGAATCCTCCGCTCCCCACCCCAAAAACCGAAACGCTGCATTTTGAAAGGAACCCGTAGAATCTCTTAAAGCATCCATCTGGGAAGCATTAAAATAAGCAAACTGCTTTCAAAGGATGGTGTGTGGCAGCAAGTCTTGGTCTGTTATTCTCTTTACGCCATGGACAGATGTAAAGAAGGGTGGATGAGTGGATGGATCGGGGTATAATTCCTCCATCCGCTCTGCTTCTAAGTCTTAAATGGGAGCTTTCAGTGCAGCTTCCTGCTCCCTTTCCATGCTTTATTTCCTATCTCCTTCCACACCTCTCCTTCAAAAGAATAATTTTTGTCCTGCCTTAAATTTGTTTGGAACATGTCAGAAAGAGGGATCTCAGTCGTAGGACTTTGGAGTTTAGATCTTCACCCACCAGATACTGTGCCAGTCAATTCAGATCCCTTGTGTCTCTCATGCATCTCTCCTGAGTTGCTGGTTTCTTATTTTCTTTAAGTTTTGCAGAAGTAACCTCAAAGTGCTGGCAAAGTTCTGCACGGAAACCAACCAGTAACATTCATCTGAGACCCAGCTCTTTGATCTTCTCTGCAAAGTATGTGTAAATTTCAGTGTTTAGTTTTCTATATCTCTCTTCTGCCCGAGACAGGTCCACATAGTTACCCGTCACCCTATTACATGAAGCCTTGGTCTCGCTATGTCCTAATGCAGATATTTTATCTGCTTTTCTAGAAGGTGTGTGAACAGAATGCATGCTGCCTTTTCGTTGTACTTTGGGCTGTGTGGACCTGACCAGCCTTGCCTTCCATGCATGTGGATTCAAACCTCAGAGAGGTAAAACCTGTGATTCAAACCATAGTGCAGGAGGTGTGATAGGGTTTGCTCTGGGTCCCAGTACTGATCTCAGGGACATTAGGCATAAAGAGAAAATCCAGTTTTGACTGCCCCCCATTTTGTGCAATGATTGTTAACAAAGCTCCCTGCCTGTTCTGACAATGAACATATTCAATTGCTTATTTCCTATAGAAAGTCTCTCTTACACTTCAATGAACTTGGGTAAAAACAAGGCCTGACATGTGGTCCCACGAGGGTTCAGATGGCGTCCTTGCCAATGCTTGCCTGCAGAGGTTGAAACTTGTTTTTCTTCCTCTCTACTTAAGTAATCAAACGGACATCTACTCCATGACAGAGAGCTGAATTGGTCAGGAAGTAGTTGTACCTTTGATTTCCTGCTTCTTCACTGCAGACAAAAGCCTGCTATATAGTTACCTCCAATTGGCGTACGGTGTACGTTGCAGACCACAATGTAGGTGAGTAATGAATCCTGTGAGAATCTGAGTGACCTGACCCAAGACCCCACTCACAAGTGGGCAGACAACCTGGAGCCTGTAAACACACTGTTTTTAAGTTACTGAAAATCAATTTTAAAACATTAAAATCACCGAAAAATAGAACACCATGACTCTCCAATGAAGAGTGATTATTTGCATGACTAAGAAGAAGAAAGTGATTCAACAATACCCAAGGGTAAAGCATGGTCAAATATAAGAAATGCACTTCAGTGAATAATCACCTCCTTGTATCCACTTACTGCCCAAAAGTCTCCTGCTTCAGGACTGTGTATCTCCACAGCTAACCCAGCTAGCAAGAGAAAGCTTCCTTGAAAAAGAAGCTGAAGTAAACTTGTAATATAGAAGAGCTGTGATAACCTCTCCACAACCCCTGGAATAAATGTATCTCTCTATCTGCAGACACTCAGCACATTGACTCCCTTGTACTTCCAACACTGCAACCGAATTATCAAATTATCTCTTAGTTAGTCCTTCAATCCCTAAACAGAAGCGCCGTTTGCCAGGGGTGCCACTCCTGAACTATAGGACCACATCCTTCCCAGGGTGTAGCAGGGCTAGCGCAGTCCGTGCACTGTCAGTCAATGAGTCTAACCCACAAAGCAGGGGGTCCATGGCCTTGCGTGTCTATATCTAGTACACCGGCCACGGCACAGCTGAGGTCATGTCCTGGGTCTTTTACACAAGGACCAAGTTCTTGGCCAAAATGATCTGATGCCTTTCTTTACAGTCAATCATTTTCATGTGGTTTTTATTTTCATTTTAACTCCCTCATAAGGGGACCTCCCATTCAGCTAGGTCTCCTACATAATAAAGAAGCTCTTATTCTGAATATATAAAGTAAGTCATAGGCTTATAAAGAGTTTGCCTATTGCCCCAGAGTCCCTTTGCATCCATATACTCAACCCACATCAATATAACCCCATTCCTATATAACTTGGAATGCCAGGGCCAATTCTGGACATGAAGGAGCTAGGTTCTCTCAAAGCTTTCTTGATTTGAACTGACTAAAGGAATCCACGAAAGCTTATCCAAAAGTCTCCCAAGATACCACTGGCCTCATGTCTTAATTTATCAATAAAATTTCTTCCTATGGAAACCCGAGCATAACGAGAAGCTCATGGTTAAAATGTTCATAGCTGGCTGCTTGTCCTCTTCCGTCAGTGCCCAACTCAACCATCCCCTCACTCCCGACCACAGTTTTTCTACATTATTTCACAGAGATAGATTTGAAAACATGTTTTATTTTACAAAAATAGCTTCCAAACTTTTTTCTAGGACACTTGAAGCATACACACACATGCAGTCTTCCTTTTAAGGCCACTTGGTGACTTAAAACAACCATTACGTTTTGCTCATAGTTTTATGGGGAGAGTTTGTTGTGTGGTCCTTCTCTGATCACATGGCATCCTCGTGGGGTAGCTGGGAATTAAGATTCCTCTGCTACAATGATTCTTCATTCAAACATCTGGTGCCTCAGTGCTCCTTGGACTCTCTCCACATGATGTCACCAGGGTCTCTCCACGTGGCTTGGACTTTTCATGAATGATGGTCTTGAGATGTGCTTCTTACCTGGATGCTTAGAGTTATAAGAAAGATCATTCCAAAAGACCCAAAATGGAAGCGCCAAGGCTTCTTATGAATGAGTCTCAGAAATCCCTGAATATCACTTCTGCCACATTCTATTAATCAAGCAAGTCACTAAGGTCAGTCCAGTTTCAAGGGATTAGGAGAAACAGATTCCACCTCTTGATAGCAGAATGACATACAGGAAGGAAAGGGATCGATGGTGGCCATCTTGGATATAAACTACCGCAGAGAGAATACCACCCTTCCTCAAGATCTGTCTTTTTTTCACATATAGCTCCACTTATTCACAGACTTCAGATGTAAATCGATGAGAGGCTGGACTTAGGTATCTATCTATGAGTGATAAGCACCGTGCTTTACTTAGAAACTCCTCTCTGCTAATAATGTGTTAGAGAACAAAGTTGTCCGTTGAACTTGTTCTTCACTCAAGTTAAGTTCTCTTTCTGGATGCTTCTCAGTTCCCCCAAACTTCTGGAAAATCCATTTTACCAGGTCACCAAACACATCTAGACATTGCAGATGCCAAATGCTGATTATAGCCTGGGCTCAATCTGAGACTCTGCTACACAAGTTAGCCCAGCACAGATTCTGGAATGTAGGAGATGCCCAGCAAGCAGTGGTTCTCATTCCCTTCCCTTCTCTGACTGTGTACTAAGACCTAGGTTAAATATTGGATTATGATTCCCACTTACAGATGATAAAACTGAGGCTCAGAGAAGCTAAGAGACTTGCCCAAGTTCATATAAACAGTTAGTAATGGAGATGAAACTTGAGCCCAGGTCTTCTAAAGATTTGTCTAGAGTTCTTTCAGCTCCACCAAGGTTTATCGAAGTTCATTTACTCCTTGAATTCCAAGGTATAAAATAGAGAACAGATTCTTCGATGGAAAGGAATACAGCACTAAGAAAAATGAGGTGCCAGGGTTGGTGGAGACGGGCATTAAAATAGAAGTAGTGTACTATAAAAATCACACTACCTACTCCTCAGTTTTGCCTAGTGCTAACCTTACTATATTCCCCAGAAATAGTATTCCAGAGGATTTATTCCTGCAGTATATACCAAGGGTGCTTTTTATGTTTTCAGTGGAAAATATCAGTGATTCCAATAGATAATTTTTAGACTTATGCTGCCCACTCCAACTCCCTTTTAATCCCTCACATCCTGCTTACAGTTAATGGAACGCAGAATTCCATCTAGCCCTGTTCTACAGATCTCCCAGCAGGACGTCATTGCTGTGTATCAGTTACTAGGTGTGGGTTTCCTTTTGCACCAGTTTGTCTGCCTTCCCAGGGATGAAATGAAGATTTCCCCAAGGACAGAACCCAACATCACTGCCTCTTGCCTGGTCAGCTTCCCTGGAACGCCAGTGGCAGCCTTTGCTTCCAGCAAAAACATGCTGTGTATCCATAACAAAGGTGGCAGGAGGCTGTGATCTGGCCGTCTTCAACTCTGTCTTTCAGCCAAGACAGTTTCTGAGCCTTGCCCCAGGGTTTCTGAGCCTTGCCCCAGAGCCCTAAGCCTCTGGTCTTTGGTGGCCCTACCACCTGGCATATACTAATGGGTCAGCAGACAAGATGAGTCTAGGTTCAGCCCTCCTTGACTCACCAGCTCCCTGTGATTGTGCTGAATAAAGGTTACCTCCTTTACTCAAATAGCCAGAGGACATTTGCCAAGAGGGCGAGTGACCTTAGGCCACAGCTGTATACATCACCTGGAAAGGCAAAATGCATAAATACTGGCCAAAATCACAGCATTTTTACGCTATCCTGAAGCAAGAAATAAACAAGTGCTTTATATTCTGTGATGACTTTATTTTAAAGTATAAAATAAAGTGCCCTCATTAAAGTACACTGTACTTATTAAAATATACATGTTAAAATTCTGGAAAGAAGTATGAGAATTCTGTCCTTGAACTAATCTAATGGTTCCTTCCTAGGGAAATATGCCCAGTAGTATCTGGTATAATAATAAAAGTAGCTCCAAGTGTGCAGACAAAGTATTTAACATTACTGTCACCAAAGCAGGGAGGGGTAAAAGAACACACATACAATATTCACCTACTTAAAATAGTCAGACTGTAAAACGTCAGTTGCATCCAATCCATTTTATTAAAAATATGCAAGTTAAAAAATATATATGCAAGTTAAATGTAGTCATTATAAAAATTAAGAAAAATAAATTAAAAAGAGAAAAATAAAAATCTCCTATAGTCATACAACCTTGACATAACTACTATAAATGTCTTGGGATTTATATCCCTCTAGACCTTGCCCTGTGTGTGTGTGTGTGTGTGTGTGTGTGTGTAAAATCCTTTTAACAAAATTAGGATCCTTGCAGTCTGTAATTTTCTATCTATACTTAATGGAGCATAAACATCATTCCATATCGATAAACATACATCTGCACTTCAAAATATCAGCCCACAATATATTGAAAATGTGCCTTTAAATAAAGGCACTTACCAGTCAAGTCAAGCTTTGCCAGTAATGCGACTGCCTCATATTATGTGCCTCCTGACAAAATGCAGTAGGAGATACACACATCACCTATAACGTGTTCTTGCCTGAAATGTCCAACCTGAATTTAATCATGAAGAAACAGATTAATCCAGAATGTGAGGCATTCTGTAAGAAGAATTACATTCTGTAAGAAGGCTGACCTGGACTTTTCAAAGGGTTGATATCATGGAAAGACAGAAGAACAGTGTTCTAGACTGAGGGCAACTGAAGATATAGCGTAGCCAATGCCATGAGTGAAACTTCATTGGAGTTTGGCTCAAAAAAAAAAAAAAAGAATAAAGAATTTTTTTAGGATAATTTAAATGTTTGTAAATGATGTCATTGAATTAATGATGATTGTATCAGGGTGGTAATGGTGTTGTGATAGAGAATATTCTTACTCTTTAGAGAGGCATGATGAATGAAGTACTAAGAGGTACAGTGTCATGATATTGGTAGTCTGCTTACAGTAGGGTTAGCAAAAGGGAAGAATGCTCATATACATATATAAATAGAGAGGGAGAGAGAAAGAGAAGGTATGGTGCAGATATTCAGTGCACCATTCTTCCAAATTTTCTGTGCATTTGAAATGTTTCAAAGAAATACATATATATATTTACATTTATATAAACATATAATAAACATTTCTGGATTTCCCTGGTGGTGCAGTGCTTAAGAATTCGCCTGGCAATGCAGAGGACATGGGTTCGAGCCCTGGTCCAGGAAGATCCCACATGCCGCAGAGCAACTAAGCCCGCGCACCACAACTACTAAGCCTGCACTCTAGAGCCTATGAGCCACAACTACTGAAGCCCATGTGCCTAGAGCCGGTGGTCTGCAGCAAGAGAAGCCACGGCAAAAAGAAGCCCGTGCTCTGCAACGAAGAGTAGTCCTGCTGGTCGCAACTAGAGAAAGCACACACAGCAACGAAGACACAACACAGCCAAAAATAAATTAATTAATTTTTAAAAAACTTATCAACAAATAAACATTTCTATCCCATCATATTTAATGACTAAATGTGATTCTCTTATGTGGATTAACAATAATTTAACAAGTTCCTCATTTTCAATACTTCATTTATTCCTTTTTTTTTTTTTTTTTTTTTTTTTTTTTTTGCGGTATGCGGGCCTCTCACTGCTGCGGCCTCTCCTGTTGTGGAGCACAGGCTCCGTACCAGCAGGCCCAGTGGCCATGGCTCACGGGCCCAGCCACTCCGCGGCATGTGGGATATTCCCAGATTGGGTCACAAACCCGTGTCCCCCACATCGGCAGACGGACTCTCAACCACTGCGCCACCAGGGAAGCCCTATTCCAATTTTTAACTCATGAGGAGTTTCATAGACAATTCTTGTAGTAAATTGTTTGCACATATTTTTAACGATTTATTTAAGATAAATTCCTAGAAACAACTGCTCAACCAGGTTCAAGGACATTTTTTAAGTTTTTGGTACTGCAACCTACAACACAATTATTTGATTCAGTCCTGAAAATTTTCTGTGGCCCTCAATCCCCAGGACCTAATAATTCTCTTTAAAATGATTAAATTTGTCAAATGATAAGACTTCTAATGCTGATATTCTATTTCCTGGGTTATTTAATAAAATTGGAGCTCTCAGTTCTTGGCAACATCTAGTAACTCTACGTGCATAACCATGGGCATTTCAATCTCTACCAAAAACTGCTTTTGTTGTAACCTCAAGTCCCCCTATAGAACTTAGGAATTGTCAGTCGCCTTTCCTGTGCTGTCCATCTGTTCTAAAAATGTTTATCTTAATTATTGGCAGCAACATATCTTTGGTCATTATCCCCAGCAAAGGTGGCACTACCTGGCCCCATCAGAGGTTAGACTGAGTAATGTGCTAGAGCCATCAGCACTGTGTGAGACAACCTCTCTGAAGAAGACAAGAGTCTGAATCCTGCCATAGATATATCACAGCCTGGACCACTGCTTCCAAGGATTCATCTCCCAACACTCACTATGTGATACACACATCATTCAAATAACACTTATTAGGCAGCCCAAACCAAACCTTAGCCAGTCTCAAAGCTGTTCCTAACAGGTTTGGTCTACTGAACAAGCCATGCTTACTGTTATAACACATTCAGATGCAGGTAATTCACTTGTGCACACTCTCTCTCTCTCTCTCTCTCTCTCTCTCTCTCTCTCTGTCTCTCACACACACACACACACACACACACACACACACACACACATACACACTTCTTCCCCACACCTGAGCGTGTGGGGAGTATTTTCCAAGACCTCACTTTGGCTAAGTGACCAAAAAGGAAAGGAAAGTTAAAAAAAATAGACATAATCCTTTTATGTAGCATATTTTCTGCCACTGGAAGTGAAATTGTTGACCCAAGAATCCAAGCAAATGATGTTTTAGCTGGATTTCTTTCAAATAATAATAATCAAGAAGGCTTCGTGTAACTAGAATCAAAGTTACCATTTATGGAAGCACTGAGATAAACCCATGCCTGCTTCATGCTTCTCGCAAGTTGTATGATCTATATTTTCTGTTACTGGTTCCAATGTGGTACCCAAGCCCAGGTAACATTGACTAATAGCAGAGTTCATCCAAAGAAAATAGATAACAAGTTCAATTGAAACTCTTAATGCCTTTCCAGAGCAATTATTTTTCTTGAGAACTCATGGGAGATTAGAATTCCAATGTCTCTTTGCAGTGGTTTTGGCTGTACCTCTCACATTGAAAATACATTAGCCCTGTTTCTTCCATTGACTCCTATGGTACAACACGTTACCTCCTAGATACCATGGAGCCATGGTGGAGTGTTCCTTAGGGTGAGGCAGCATACAAGGAGCACACAGGATATTCGTATCCCAGAAAGGTGTACGTGAGGATCACCTGCACAGGCTATGTAACCTCAGGCAAATCTCATTATCTCTCGAAACCATTGATTCCACATTTATGCTCTGGCCACAATTACTCAAACCCATAAAACTTCTGTGTGGAGTGGGTAGAAAACTCTAAAAGTTCAATGTTTATTACGTTTATAATTTATTATGATGTACATTAATTCAAGGGAGAGTATTCAGTACGAACAATGAGATGGTTTTCTGGTCTGTTTTTAAGAAAAGATCAGCTAACCTAAGACCTAAGAGTTTCATGTGAAGTTACTATTAAACCATAAGTTAAAAAGGAAAATTGTAGTGGCAAAGAAAACGTTTGAAAATTATATCAGTAAAAAATAATTTTTAATAAAGTATGTGCTATTATCTGTATTATACAAAACCAAAAGATATGCACATCAGATAATTTTAAAGAACCTCAGAGGCACATTTATTTTACTTCTTAGGTCAGGTCACTGGGAGACCATATTCTGTCCTCTTCTGCCAGAGGTGTTATATTATCTGGCTGTGACCATGGGTCTGGAGTTCAGTGGTAACAGGACCAGCCCCTAGCTATTCCACTTAGAGGCTGTGTAACTTTAGGCATTTACTTTACCACTCTGAGTCTTTTTCTTTATCTGCACAATAGGGATAAAAATCCTTTCTTTGTGCATCCTGTGACTGACTTTTACTCAGAATTCACATCCCGGCCCCAAGTTGGAAGAACTCGTAAGGACTACTCCAGCTCTAGAACTCCCTGTAGGAGTAGCTAAGGCCTTTGTTACACAAGCATCATAACTCAGCTTCTTCCCTGCCTAATCCTGCTTTCCTTACCCCTCAAAGGTATTGTTGCCAAGAGCACTTCCGAACACATTTACTGTACGTAATAAATCTCAGAGTCTGTATTTGGAGAACCCGAACTATGACACACCTCTTCCATAAACGTGGAGGAAATACCTGTGTCATAGAGGTTTGTGATGCTAAGTATACCTTCCAGAATACATTAAAACCAGGATAACCAACAAGAAAACCTTGGTGATCTGGTTTCTAGCTCTTCAGCACCTTCTGATATAGAAGCTTAACTACAGCAGCTTAAGGAGATATAACAGCGTCTGCTATCAATTGATAGTCCTCACTCCCAGAAGAAATTTCAGTGTTTACTTGTTTCTCTAGATTTGCCTCCTTTTCCCATATCATTTGTTCTTGCTTTATCTTCCAAATATACAAACCATGTATGTGGTGGGATCTTGGTATATCCTCAAAATTGACTCACCGTCAATCTTCGACACACCTGGCTCTGGTAACACTTGTTCTGATTTGATTTCTCACTCAAAGCTCTGAATGCCACACTCAGTCTGATTTCATCACTGTCTCTTTGCTCAACTAAAGAACAGAAAGCTACCCAACACAGAGGATGGGAAGACTTCAAGGCTGATTTCAATTGGCTCAAGAAACAAGTGCCTCAGAACACTGAGAATGCCAAAGAACTCCCAAGTGGCATATAAAACCCTCTATCTAGAAATGGAGCCTTTAGGACTATATTTAGCCCAGGACATTATCTCCTCTCATTTTACTGCTAGTTTTTGTCTGTTCTCTCTGGAATCTGGTTCTATCAGCTATCCAAGAAAATTATGGAAATGTCTCAAAAGCGTTGCTGATATCCACCTTCCCCACTGCTTCCACATTCCTGAAGATTCCAAGGGCTTCAGTCTATTAGGTGACAGCAGATGGTGACCATCCAGACACCTTCTGCCCCAACTGCTGACTGTGTTGTGGCCCAGACATGGTTTTCAAGCTGAAAAGTGAAAACCAAGTGTAAAGCTGAAGGAGTGCCCCCTTGACAGTGCTCACCTTGGCAAAATAGGGCCTTAGAAGCCCAAGTGTTGCCAACTGAACTCTCAGATTGTGGGGTTCAATAACAGCCCAGACAAAACACTCGTAGATTCAATGTGTTTTTAAAAGGGCTTAGAATATATAAACTTTTAAATAAATGCCTCTGTGGTACGATCTTCATTTTTGAAGTGGCTTTGTGAACGTTGGCTTATTTTCCCTTCTGTTCTTGCCACACCAAAAGGGAGTTGTCCTGTGAACTCACTTCATGACTGAGTCAGATCCATCCAAGAAGCAATGTTTTGAACAATGCAGTGGCGGTTATAAATGTCTTATTGTGTGTTTTCCCTCACAACTTTAAACAAAGAAATACCAATGTTTCTAGCTTGTTTTTCTTTCTTTCTTTTTTTTAACTTAAATTAGTGTCTCTCTCTCTCTCAACAAAATTTTTAGGAGGTCAAGACTTTTCATTATCTCTAGGTGGCAGCAAAAATATCCCAAGTGTATTTAAGTGAATAAGATATTAATTTTGATGTTGTGTACAGGTCATGGTACCTCTTCAATTAAAGTAAATACTTTCTGCCTCTTTATATGGCTTATTTTCCTAATTTTCCAGTGTTACATGATATTAAATCATCAAGCAAAAAACAGTTGCTTGATTGTAGCTTGAATAGGACTAAGGAGGCATTACTACTGTGTTTAAAATCACCTCATGATCAAGAATCAAAACTGGCATATAGTTCATTGAGCTAAAAGAGGTTTAACAAGATGAATTCTGATCAGTGATGCATGTAAGCTTTATCTGGCTCTCCTAAATGTAGATGGAACCTAACTGAAAATGAACATGTCTGAACGTTTCAAATACATTTTGCTTTTAGTTTGGCCAGAAATAAGTATAAAGCATTTCCTTGATTCCTTTTCAAATCCTCTG
Source organism: Phocoena sinus (assembly GCF_008692025.1). NCBI lineage: Eukaryota > Metazoa > Chordata > Mammalia > Artiodactyla > Phocoenidae > Phocoena > Phocoena sinus. The sequence continues at coordinate 36,383,194 of NC_045774.1, read as the reverse complement.
TATGTAATTTATAAAGTTTTAAAATTTAAATAAATATTATACAGTCCTGACTCTGAAGAATGTGAATTGATTGCATTTACAAGATTAACATTTCCTATTCCTGCTAATATCTTTTAATGTTACATCAATATTTTAAAATAATAAACATTGTATTGTTGAATGGGATTTTGTGCCCTTAAGAAGAAACAAGAGGAACAAAGTTTGAAATTATCCTCCCAACCACTCCTATAATTGCATGTTTATAATTATAGGAAAATATTCTTAGAAACCAACTTGGGTAAATCTTGGGGAGGTCTATAGACCTTTCACAACTTTTTGAAATGGAAACAATAATTAATTTACAGTAAATGTTTGTTTCTTCATGCCTGTGTTTAAAGTCTTTCTCTGAGGGTAGAGCTATCGGGGAAAAAAAAACAGGTTAAAGAAGTTTAAAATAACTCGTGGAGGTAATTTTAAAACCTTTCAAAAAATATTACCCGTAGCTAGAATTCAGTGTTGTTTAATTCTGCATCTAGGGTATAAGCTACCATGGTCATGCCTAAGAGATGCAATGTGTTATATCAGAAAAAGCAATAGAACAGGAGCCAGGAACATGGAGGGGGCATGACAAGGAACCCAGCCATAAATAAGTTATGAAAGCCAGCTAAGTCCTCTGGGTCTTGGTTTCCCATCATTACCAAGGGCTCTTCCTGTTCCAACATTCTGCAATTCCTTATTCATTTGACAAACTTTACCAAGAACCTATTAAATGCAAATTTGCTTTGAAAAGATACTTTGTTACATTGCCCTTGTTTAATATGGTGCCAATGCCAAATATTACATCTTATATAACACTTCACTTTTCACATCATTTTTTTAATCCTCAAAAGAACCCTATTCAAAGAGACAGATCAAGCATCACTAGGCTCATTTTTGAATGGGTAAACTGAGCCATGGAACAACTAAGTGACTCATCCAGCACCAGTAAAGTAATTCTCGTAGCAGAATTAGTTCAAGAATTCAGGTCTCCAGAGTCCAACAAAATAACCTCTCCACTTGAGCACTCTTGGCACAAATAAAAGTACCTGGCCGTATTACCGCCCTTTTGTTTTTTTCCCACAAGAATACCTTGCATCAGCTGTCCATACGTTTTAGGGGAGCTGCAGACAGTTATTTGTACAGAATTTGAGAACCGGGCTGTGGCTTGGTCCCAGCCTTTCCGCCAACATCCCAGGCGACCTTGGGCTGGTGGTTCACCCACGGAATAAAGATCTACATCTATGAGGATACTCTTGGCATTAGGCTATGTGACTGCCTGGGTATGTGGCAGGAGAAAATGTCCGTGGATTCCTTGAACTCATGAGGAAAGGCGGGATAAGAGCAATAAAATTTAAAAATAGGCTACTACCAAAGTTTCTTTCAAAAGAAAACCTGAGGTGTCCAATCCTTGCTTTCTCAAAGCCATTTTTGACTAACATCTCTTGGTTGTCAAGGATACAATAACGTCATGAAGACCGTTATCATGCTTATTTCCATGTTATATTCCCCAAAGGGCAGAGCTGGTGTCAGACTCCAGGAGCTGTTGTAGGGAGGGAAAGAATAGGAGACTTGCAAGTGCTTATGGAGCCACTAAAACATCCTGTGTGCTTTGCACATATTGAAATTTCAAAAAATCAAACTTTTTCTGCAGCAAAGGTTTCAACAGGGAAATTGTCTAGAATCTAAATTCAAGCTGAGATTTATTCCCCAGAACTCGACTCGTCCTTTCACCCTATTTCGATCATATCGTTTGTATGCCCCCTTCTTCAACCCCAAGTGGGGAAACTGATCAAACACATTCTGCACATACCTCTGAGCCCACAGACTCAGCTTCCCAGCTGCTGCAGTAACCTCACAAATTCAGAGACCATCTCCAGTTTCCAAAAGTGCAGTGGCTTTCTTGACTAGAGGAATACCCCAGACACACCCACTATTCTCAGCTTGCCTGACTTTTGCATCTCTGCCTCATGATCACTGACACCATTTTTCTGTCCAATCAGACCACTGGATAAAAAGGATTTCTCTTTAATATTAATAGAAAGAACTTCCCTTCAGTACTCTTGATCTCCCTCCCCACATCACAATTTTATCTTCATATTCAACACTGCATTATAACAGTTGCCCGATTTCCCTGTCAAGGTCCTGACAGTGATGAGGTGTCAGGACATCGTCATGTTTTCAGTTGAAAAAAAAAAAAAAATTGGCTTTATGTAGTCTGCATGTGAAGAGTTTGGCAGATGAAAATTCAGAAAAGCTGCCAATGAGGCAAATGTTTAATCTTGGAGAAAGCCCTTCACACGAATGCAGTTGACGTAGAGGAAAGGAAACCACAAAAACAACAGGGTAATAATATTAAAGACTGGTTTATACACACCAAAAGAAAAGGAAATTCAGAGCTGACTTCCATATCCCTTCTTATAATTCATCACAACAGGATGAAATATGCAGATGGTGTTTCCTCTATGAAATTGGAAAAAAAGAGCACAAATTTCAAAATCAGATGAACACAAATGTAGTAAAATGTCTGGTTATTCTTTGCACTTTGATAGTTATCTTCCATTGAAGGTTCTCATAACACTTTGCAACAATTAGTGTCCCCATATTATAGCTGAGGAAAGTGAGATCCAGGCCAATAAAGTAATTCCTTCAAACACACAGAAAATCAGAGTCACAAACTGAGTTGCAACTTCTTTTTTCACACCTGCTATAAAAGTTACTTTCTTGGTAGAATGCTTTTCTCAGAAAGAAACTTTTACTTGAAAGCATACTATCAGTCAAATAAATCTACTATAAGATAGATCATTGTAGCAGTACTCTGAACAATATATATTTTAGATCGTTTTAATTCATTTGTAATAATTTGAAAATTATTTGATGATACATTTTTCCCAACTCACCTTCTAATTCCAATGATTCAATAAATTTGCAAGGCATAATCATATCTAATTATTCTAAGAAAAAGTTTTTTACTTCTTAATAGTGAGACTTAAAAATCATAAAACTTTGCCCTGGGACTTTCCTGGTGGCATAATAGTTAAGAATCCACCTGCCAATGCAGGGGACACGGGTTCGAGCCCTGGTCCAGGAAGATCCCACATGCCACAGAGCAACTAAGACCGTGCGTCACAACTACTGAGCCTGAGCTCTAGAGCCCGTGAGCCACAACTATTGAGCCCGGGTGCCACAACTACTGAAACCCGCACCTCTGGAGTCCATGCTTCACAACAAGAGTAACCCACCGCAATGAGAAGCCTGTGCACCGCAAGGAAGAGTAGCCACTGCTCACAGCAACCAGAGAAAGCCCGCGTGCAGCAACGAAGACCAACGCAGCCAAAAATAAATAAATAAATTTATTTTTAAAAAATTCTTTGCCCTAAATCCCTAATACAGAAAAACAGCTTAAATATTTCAGATAAAATTTATACCTACTTAAACAATGTTTTGTACGTATATGTTGGGAGTTTCATTTGGTTTGTTCTAAGTAATGTTTAAGTTTCTACCCTGATAAATTGTGAAGCAACTTCTCCCTTCCACCCCAAGATCCTCTCTCTGTCCCTTTTTTAATTAACTGTGTCATCAACCAGAATCTGAATTTTTTGAACTAACCCACCAAAAGTTATACCCATAAAAATTGTACTGAAGTCAGAGCTTCCAGGATCCAATCCTAACTTGGAGAGAGATGTATCCACAGTGGCTAGATACAGCAGAGCTGGAAGAGAACTTGGGTGACAGTCAAGGAGGGAATCAAGAGCCTAGCCAAAAAACTGTGCCAAGCCTGGTCTGAAGGAATAGGGCAAGACCAATAAGAGAAGAATGTGAAGTGAGGTCAAAAGGTAAGAGGAAGAGAGGACAAGAAAGCCTAGAAGATCAGGAGGTAAACCCTCCATATGGAACAGAGAGAATGAGGGTGGGAATGATGAAAAGATGCTGAAGTTCCCATTTCAGTAGAGCCAGATGGCTGAATGTGGCACAAAAGAGCCAGTCATGCAGGGCCAAATAGGTCCAAACAAATAACACTGAAAAAAAGAAAGTCAGGTGAAGGTCAATAAATATTCACATGGAAATTTTTTCTAAAATACTGCTGATTCTCAATGCAGAAGATAAAGACATTTTTTAAATAGGAAGAAGAACTCCAAAAGAGCTCACCACTCACAGACATGCATCAAAGGAATTCTGAAGGCTATTCTCAGGCCAAAGGAAAATGATCCCAGATGGAAAAATAAAGATATAAGAAGAAATAAAGAGCATCAGAAAATGGTATGTTGGTTGACCTAAATGATTATAAGAGAATATAACAATAGTAGTGTTAAGTTCAAACCTCAGAAAACAGAGGATGCAGGGAGTAGGATAAAATTGAAGGAATCTCAAGAAGGTTAGTGAAGGGAGATCCCAGGATGATAGCTATACAGGAAGGAGAGAGCAATTAGCTAAGACTGGAACAATGTGACTCAAGATACAGGCCCACGTTGAAGACTGGGCAATCATATCTTCTTTTCATCATGAGTTGAGAATGTCTGCATGAGCCAGAAGAAACTATTATCTATACTTGGCTTCTCCTGACTACATGCTGAGTAAGTTACTCCACTCCACTCCATGCCCTGCAGCCTAGATCAGCTAAAGACACTCAGTTCACTCCACAGAAGTGTTCTGCTTTGACCTGCTCCTAAGGGCTGGAGGTAAGCTTAGAAGCTTAGTAGCAGTGATTGGCTGAGAGGCAGAAAATAAAGAACAACTCACTTCACTATCATTTTCCTGCTGGACATCTAGAACCCAGCCCCCAACACAGTCCTGGTTGCTGGCCCAACTCCAGTATGCCAGCCCAGTGCTTCCCTATAGTTACTCAAGACCTTGCCCAAAGATTTCTTGAGGTGAGGGGTCTTGCAAACTATCAGAAAAGCTGAAGCCAGATTGTGACCATACAGTCCTGGTCACTCATCTTCTCCCAGAAGCCTCTATCTCACAGTGGCAGTATTATCCTTTCCCTACACAGCTAGGTTTGTGCTTGCCACAGAGTTTTCCAAATCAAAGCAATATATTGTGTAGGGATACATATATCACTGGTAAATCTATAGAAAAGTGTGAGAATGATCAAAACAAGGCAGGATGATGGTTAGCTCTGGGAGGCAGGAAAAAGATATGATTGGGAAGGGGATGACAAAGGCTTTCAAGGTACTGGCAATATTTTTATTTCTTACTCTAGGTAATGAATAGTCAAGTGTTCATTTTAGTATAAATCTTTACATTGTTTCTGTAACTTCTATAAACAATCAAAACTTAAAGAAGTAAGAAAAGTCACTTAGCTGCTGTATACCTCCATTTCCCCCTCACCAACCCAAACTAACAGTACTTAGCATTTCCCTGCTAGAACTTTCCCTTTTACCATCATGGTCTAAATCAGCACCATCTCTTGCCTGGAATATCAAATAGTTTCCCCATTTGTCTCTCTCTTTCTACGCCTGTCCCCCTATATTGCATTTTCCCCACAAAAGCCAGAGTGATCCTTTTAAAGCCTAAGCTGGATCTTGCCACTGCTCTGCTCAAAACCTTCAAGACTCCCACCCAACTCAAAGAAAACTGGGAGCTCTTACCATAAGCAGCAAGGCGCAAAACGACCTGGTTCTGTTACCTCTCTGCTTTCATCTGCTGGTTCACCTCTTCCATCTCCAACCACACTGGCCTCCTTGTTGCTCTCTGAATTTACCCAGCAAACTCTTACCTTAAAGGCTTGCTTTTTCACCTCAAGATAGCCATTTAGCTCACTTCTCACTTTATTCAGATTTCGGATCAATGACTTCTAATCGGAAAGGCCTTCCTTAAACATATATTCTGTTTAAATATTATTCCCCTGACCTGCTTTATTTTTCTTTCTAGAACTTATTAACACCAGACACATATTTATTTGCTTATTTCTTTACTATCTTTTCCCCATAACTAGAATATAAGCTCCACAAGGCCAGAAACTTTGTCAGTTTTGTTAACTGTTGAATGGTGCCTGACAACATAGTAGGAGTCCTTTTAATATTTGTTAAACAAATGAAGGGTAATCCCTTATTTATACACCTTCAATCTTAGCCAAATTTCCCCCAAAGTCCTAAGTTTACTGGGCTTTCTTGTTGTCCACTCAGGTTCTTATAAATGATCACTGGAAGAATGATGGTATGTCAAGTCACTTGGGCAAAAAAGTGCTAGTTCACAAAAGCAAGGGAATGTAAAGATATTGGTGAAATTTGAAAAACTCAGATCTGAATTATGTGCTTAATACTAAAAAAAAAAGAGTATAAAAAATATAATTAGAGAAGATAAATACAACTGTGAGCCATACATGAAATGTGTCACTGACTTTAGTTTAAATCTACACCTCTAGGGAAAGAAGCTATTTAACTTACAGAATAGAAAAAGACATACCTTCAGCTATACGAGGCCAATAACTATACTTAAGTGTCTCTGAAAAAAACAGAGGAACAGGTAGGAAAAGGTATTTGAGATTTAAATCGCTACAAATTTTAATGCATTTAATTGAAATCATAGACTATTGAAAACAAAGTTAATTTTAAAAGAAATATTCACAGTTATCTTGGGAAATAAAAGTTAATGCTACTTCAAAACTTATATTACATCTGTTTTCTTTATTTTTGTCTTTTTTCTTTCCTAGTAGGAAAGTTCATTTCCAATTTGAGTTAATTGGCTTTTGCTAGCCCAGCGATCTAAGTTCTGCTGAAAACAAACAAGCAACCAAAAAACAAACCATTAACTCAGATCAACAGGTGACAATAATTGAAATTTCTTTTAGGTTAATATCTTTCTTGACATAACATGGCTGGTTTGCAAGAGCTAGTTAATACCTTGATTACTTTTCCATTACATTCTATTATTTTGACATAGGTTAGTCTGAATTTTGTCTTTCATCTAATGTTTTAAAAATTCAGATTTTCCATTAGGAACATAAAATCCATTATCATCATTTAGCCACATTCCTTCCCCATGTAGTTTCTCTTTAAAATTTTTTAATATTGACTATGTAAAATTCTCCATTTGAGGAAAACTGGAAAAATAGCTTTTCATCTGTCTCTTTACACTGAAAAAGACTATTTTCTAGGGTTAGTAATAAGGTAATATATGTATACCATTTCAAAAAAATCTCGGGCTGCTATTGGGCGTTAGTAGAGATGAGCATCTGTGAGTCAGGAGACCTTAATTCTAACCCTGCCTCCAGGAATAACTAGTATCTGTATCACTTTGGAAGTTCATTTAATTTTTGTGTATCTCAGTTTTTTCTCATCTGTAAGAATTCTAGATAAGGACCAAGGTGGGCTCCAGCTCTGAAACTATATGAGTACATATACAATTGTTTCATCTGGCACAATTTGATACATTCCTAATCTGAATCTATATAATTATATGCCCCTAACAACAGAGCCCCAAAATACATCAGAAAAACTACCAGAACTGAAAAGAGAAATTCAACAATAATAGTTGAAGACTTCAATACTCCATTTTCAAACATGGATAGAACAACTAGACAGATTAGCAAGGAAACAGAAGGCTTGAACAACACTATAGACCAACTTGACCTAACATATCTATAGAACACGTCATCCAGCAATAGCAGAATGTCTATTCTTCTCAAGTGCAGATGGAACATTCTCCAGGATAGACCATGTATAAAGCCATAAAACAAGTCTCAATAAATATAAAAGGATTGAAATCAACACAATGTATGGCCACAACAGATGTAAATTAGAAATGAATTTCCTTTTGTCACACCACAAATAACCAAAGTCAAAGAAAAAATCATAAAGGAAATTAGAAAATATTTTGAGATGAAACATAAAACACACACACACACACACACAAACACAATATACCGAAATGTATGAGATGCAAAGAAAGCAGTGCTCAGAATAAAATTTACAACAGTAAATGCTTACATTAAAAAAAGAAAAATCTCAAATAAATATCCTACACTTTCTACCTTAAGAAACCAGAAAAGAAAAAGTAAGTTAAACCCAGAGTGAGAAAAATGAAAGAAATAATAAATATTAACATGGAAATGAATAAAATAGAGAATTGAAAAATAGAGAAAATCAATAGAACCAAAAGTTGGTTCTTTCAAAAGATCAACAAAATCGACAAAACTTTAGGTAAAGTGACCAAGAAAAGAGAGAAGAGACTCAAATTACTGAATCAAGAATGAAAAAGGGGATATTATTTAGTCTTACAGAAATGAAAAGGATTATAAGGAAACAGCATGAACAATTACATGTCAACAAATTAATAACTAGGTGAAACGGACGATCTACTAAAAAGACACAGTCTAACTAAACTGAGTCAAGAAGAAATAGAAAATCTGAACAGGCCTATAACAAAGAAGAAATTGAATTAATAATCAAGAAAAGTCCCACAAAGAGAAGCCCAGAAACAAATGGCTTCACTGGTGAATTCTACCAAATGTTTAAAGAAGAGAATTAACATGAATCCTTCACAAATGCTTCCAAAAAACAGAAAGAAGGGATTTCCCAAATTATTCTAAAAGCAGGCAAAGATATTACAAGAAAAGAAAACTATAGACCAATATTTCATTCACAAATATAGATGCAAAATTCTCAACAAAATATTAGCAAACTGAAATCAACATAAAAAATGGTCATACACCATGACCAAGTGGGATTTATCTGAGGAATGTGAAATTAGTTCAATATATCAAAACAAATCAACGTAATACACTGTATTAGTAGAATAAGGGACAAAATTTTAAAAAAATAAACATGATCAAAAAAATAAATAAATAAACATGATCACTCAATAGACACAGAAAAACATTTGACAAAACCCAGTATCTTTTTGTGATTTAAAAAACAACAACAACAATAATCTAATAGAAAGGAACTTCCTCAACCTGATAAAGGACATCTATGAAAAACCCACAATTAATCTCATATTTAATGGTAAAAGATTGAAAGCTTTTCCCCTTAAGTCAAGATATCCACTTTTGCCTCCCTGTATTTGACATTGTATTGGAGATTCCAACCAGGGCAATCAGACAAGAAAAAGAAATATGATGCATTGAGATTGAAAAGGAGGAAATAAAATTATATGTATTTGCAGGTTACATGCAATATAGTATATATAGAAATTTCTATACACTTTCAATAAACAATCTGAAAATAAAATTAAGAGAATTTCATGTATAAAGGGGTCAGAAAGAATAAAATACTTAAGGAATAAATTTAACAAAAGAAGTGTAAGACATACACATTGAAAAATAAAAAACATCATTGAAAAAAATTAAAGAAAAAATCTTTCTATTTCTAAATAAATAGAAAGATATTGCATGTTCACGAACTGGAAGACTTAATACTATTAAGATAGCAATACTCGAGGGCTTCCGGGAAGATGGCGGAAGAGTAGGACACTGAGATCACCTTCCTCCCCACAGATACACCAGAAATACATCTACACGTGGAACAACTCCTACAGAACACCTACTGAACGCTGGCAGAAGACTTCAGACCTCCCAAAAGGCAAGAAACTCCCCCACGTACCTGGGTAGGGCAAAAGAAAAAAGAAAAAACAGAGACAAAAGGATAGGGACGGGACCTGCACCAGTGGGAGGGAGCTGTGAAGGAGGAAAGGTGTCCACACACTAGGAAGCCCCTTCGCGGGCGGATACGGCAGGCGGCGGAGGGGAAAGCTTTGGAGCCGCGGAGGACAAAGCTTTGGAGCCGCGGAGGACAGCACAGAAACAGGGTTGTGGAGGGCAAAGCGGAGAGATTCCCGCACAGAGAATCAGGGCCGACCGGCACTCACCAGCACGAGAGGCTTGTCTGTTCACCCGCCGGGGCGGGCGGGGCTCGGAGCTGAGGCTCGGGCTTCGGTCAGAGCGCAGGGAGAGGACTGGGGTTGGTGGCGTGAACACAGCCTGCAGGGGGTTAGTGCGCCACGGCTAGCCGGGAGGGAGTCCGGGGAAAAGTCTGTACCTGCCGAAGAGTCAAGAGACTTTTTCTTCCCTCTTTGTTTCCTAGTGCGCGAGGAGAAGGGATTAAGAGCGCTGCTTAAAGGAGCTCCAGAGACGGGCGGGAGCCGCGGCTAAAAGCGCGGACCCCAGAGACGGGCATGAGACGCGAAGGCTGCTGCTGCCGCCACCAAGAAGCCTGTGTGCGAGCACAGGTTACTATCCACACCCCCCTTCCGGGGAGCCTGTGCAGCCCGCCACTACCAGGGTCCCGGGATCCAGGGACAACTCCCCCGGGAGAATGCACGGCGTGCCTCAGGCTGCTGCAACTTCACGCCGGCCTCTGCCGCCGCAGACCCCCCCGCACTCCGTGCCCCTCCCTCCCCACCGGCCTGAGTGAGCCAGTGACCCTGAATCAGCGGCTCCTTTAACCCCGTCCTGTCTGAGCAAAGAACAGACGCCCTCCAGCAACCTACACGCAGAGGCGGGGCCAAATCCAAAGCTGAGTCCCTGGGAGCTGTGAGAACAAAGAAGAGAAAGGCAAATCTCTCCCAGCAGCCTCAGAAGCAGCTGATTAAAGCTCCACAATCAACTTGATATACCCCGCACCTGTGGGGTATGACTAGCCATGAATAGCCAACGAATCATCCCAATTTAAGGAGGTGGACTTTGACAGCAAGATTTATGATTTTTTCCTTTTCCTCTTTTTGTGAGTGTATATGTGTATGCTTCTGTGTGAGATTTTGTCTTTATAGCTTGGCTTCCACCATTTGCCCTAGAGTTCTATCCGTCCGTTTTTTTTAATTGTTTTCTTAATAATTATTTTTTTATTTTAATAACTTTATTATATTTTATCTTTATTTTATTTTACTTTATCTTCTTTCTTTTTTCCTTCCTTCCCTCCTTCCTCCCTCCCTCCCTCCCTCCTTCCTTTCTTTCTTTCTTTCTTTCTTTCTTTCTTTCTTTCTTTCTTTCTTTCTACTACTACTACTAATTCTTTCTTTCTACTTTTTCTCCCTTTTATTCTGAGCCGTGTGGATGAAAGGCTCTTAGTGCTGCAGCCAGGAGTCAGTGCTGTGCCTCTGAGATGGGAGAGCCAACTTCAGGACACTGGTCCACAAGAGACCTCCCAGCTCCACGTAATATCAGACGGCGAAAATCTCCCAGAGATCTCCATCTCAACACCAGCACCCAGCTTCACTCAATAACCAGCAAGCTACAGTGCTGGACACCCTATGCCAAACAACTAGCAAGACAGGAACACAACCCCACCCATTAGCAGAGAGGCTGCCTAAAATCATAGTAAGTCCACAGACACCCCAAAACACACCCCCAGACGTGGACCTGCCCACCAGAAAGTCAAGATCCAGCCTCATCCACCAGAACACAGGCACTAGTCCCCTCCACCAGGAAGCCTACACAACCCACTGAACCAAACTTAGCCACTGGGGACAGACACCAAAAACAACGGGAACTATGAATCTGCAGCCTGCAAAAAGGAAACCCCAAACACAGTAAGATAAGCAAAATGAGAAGACAGAAAAACACACAGCAGATGAAGGAGCAAGATAAAAACCCACCAGAACTAACAAATGAAGAGGAAATAGGCAGTCTACTTGAAAAAGAATTCAGAATAATGAGAGTAAAGATGATCCAAATCTAGGAAATAGAATAGACAAAATGCAAGAAACATTTAACAAGGACCTAGAAGAACTAAAGATGAAACAAACAACGATGAACAACACAATAAATGAAATTAAAAATACTCTAGATGGGATCAATAGCAGAATAACTGAGGCAGAAGAATGGATAAGTAACCTGGAAGATAAAATAGTGGAAATAACTACTGCAGAGCAGAATAAAGAAAAAAGAATGAAAAGAACTGAGGACAGTCTCAGAGATCTCTGGGACAATATTAAATGCACCAACATTCAAATTATAGGGGTTCCAGAAGAAGAAGAGAAAAAGAAAGGGACTGAGAAAATATTTGAAGAGATTATAGTTGAAAACTTCCCTAATATGGGAAAGGAAATAGTTAATCAAGTCCAGGAAGCACAGAGAGTCCCATACAGAATAAATCCAAGGAGAAATACACCAAGACACATATTAATCAAACTGTCAAAAATTAAATATAAAGAAAACATACTAAAAGCAGCAAGGGAAAAACAACAAATAACACACAAGGGAATCCCCATAAGGTTAACAGCTGATCTTTCAGCAGAAACTCTGCAAGCCAGAAGGGACTGGCAGGACATATTTAAAGTGATGAAGGAGAAAAACCTGCAACCAAGATTACCCAGCAAGGATCTCATTCAGATTTAATGGAGAAATTAAAACCTTTACAGACAAGCAAAAGCTGAGAGAGTTCAGCACCACCAAACCAGCTTTACAACAACTGCTAAAGGAACTTCTCTAGGCAAGAAACACAAGAGAAGGAAAAGACCTACAAGCAACTCTATGCCAATAAAATGGACAACCTGGAAGAAATGGACAAATTCTTAGAAATGCACAACCTGCCAAGCCTGAATCAGGAAGAAATAGAAAATATGAACAGACCAATCACAAGCACTGAAATTGAAACTGTGATTAAAAATCTTCCAACAAACAAAAGCCCAGGACCAGATGGCTTCACAGGCGAATTCTATCAAACATTTAGAGAAGAGCTAACACCTATCCTTCTCAAACTCTTCCAAAATATAGCAGAGGGAGGAACACTCCCAAACTCATTCTACAAGGCCACCATCACCCTGATACCAAAACCAGACAAGGATGTCACAAAGAAAACTACAGGCCAATATCACTGATGAACATAGATGCAAAAATCCTCAACAAAATACTAGCAAACAGAATCCAACAGCACATTAAACGGATCATACACCATGATCAAGGGGGGTTCATTCCAGGAATGCAAGGATTCTTCAATATACGCATATTCAATCAACGTGATACACCATATTAACAAATTGAAGGAGAAAAACCATATGATCATCTCAATAGATGCAGAGAAAGCTTTCGACAAAGTTCAACACCCATTTATGATAAAAACCCTGCAGAAAGTAGGCATAGAGGGAACTTTCCTCAACATAATAAAGGCCATATATGACAAACCCACAGCCAACATTGTCCTCAATGGTGAAAAACTGAAACCATTTCCACTAAGATCAGGAACAAGACAAGGTTGCCCACTCTCACCACTCTTATTCAACATAGTTTTGGAAGTTCTAGCCACAGCAATCAGAGAAGAAAAGGAAATAAAAGGAATCCAAATCGGAAAAGAAGAAGTAAAGCTGTCACTGTTTGCAGATGACATGATACTATACATAGAGAATCCTAAAGATGCTACCAGAAAACTACTAGAGCTAATCAATGGATTTAGTAAAGTAGCAGGAGACAAAATTAATGCACAGAAATCTCTGGCATTCCTATACACTAATGATGAAAAAATCTGAAAGTGAAATCAAGAAAACACTCCCATTTACCACTGCAACAAAAAGAATAAAATATCTAGGAATAAACCTACCTAAGGAGACAAAAGACCTGTATGCAGAAAATTATAAGACACTGAGGAAAGGAATTAAAGATGATACAAATAGATGGAGAGATATACCATGTTCTTGGATTGCAAGAATCAACATTGTGAAAATGACTCTACTACCCAAAGCAATCTACAGATTCAATGCAATCCCTATCAAACTACCACTGGCATTTTTCACAGAACTAGAACAAAAAAGTTCACAATTTGTATGGAAACACAAAAGACCCCGAATAGCCAAAGCAATCTTGAGAATGAAAAACGGAGCTGGAGGAATCAGGCTCCCTGACTTCAGACTATACTACAAAGCTACAGTAATCAAGACAGTATGGTACTGGCACAAAAACAGAAAGATAGATCAATGGAACAGGATAGAAAACCCAGAGATAAACCCATGCACATATGGTCACCTTATCTTTGATAAAGGAGGCAGGAATGTACAGTGGAGAAAGGACAGCCTCTTCAATAACTGGTGCTGGGAAAACTGGACAGGTATCTGTAAAAGTATGCGATTAGATCACTCCCTAAGACCATACACAAAAATAAGCTCAAAATGGATTAAAGGCCTAAATGTAAGGCCAGAAACTATCAAACTCTTAGAGGAAAATATAGGCAGAACACTCTATGACATAAAGCACAGCAAGATCCTTTTTGACCCACCTCCTAGAGAAATGGAAATAAAAACAAAAATAAACAAATGGGACCTAATGAAACTTAAAAGCTTTTGCACAGCAAAGGAAACCATAAACAAGACCAGAAGACAACCCTCAGAATGGGAGAAAATATTTGCAAATGAAGCAACTGACAAAGGATTAATCCCCAAAATTTATAAGCAGCTCATGCAGCTCAGTAACAAAAAAACAAACAACCCAATCCAAAAATGGGCAGAAGACCTAAATAGACATTTCTCCAAAGAAGATATACAGACTGCCAACAAACACATGAAAGAATGCTCGACATCATTAATCATTAGAGAAATGCAAATCAAAACTACAATGAGATATCATCTCACACCAGTCAGAATGGCCATCATCAAAAAATCTAGAAACAATAAATGCTGGAGAGGGTGTGGAGAAAAGGGAACCCTCTTGCACTGTTGGTGGGAATGTAAATTGATACAGCCACTGTGGAGAATAGTATGGAGGTTCCTTGAAAAGCTACAAATAGAACGACCATATGACCCAGCAATCCCACTACTGGGCATATATCCTGAGAAAACCATAATTCAAAAAGAGTCATGTACCACAATGTTCATTGTGGCACTATTTACAATAGCCCCGAGATGGAAACAACCTAAGTGTCCATCATTGGATGAATGGACAAAGAAGATGTGGCACATATATACAATGGAATAGTAGCCATAAAAAGAAACGACATTGAGCTATTTGTAATGAGGTTGATAGACCTAGAGTCTGTCATACAGAGTGAAGTAAGTCAGAAAGAGAAAGACAAATACCGTATGCTAACACATATATATGGTATTTAAGGGAAAAAAATGTTATGAGGAACCTAGGGGTAAGACAGGAATAAAGACACAGACCTACTAGAGAATGGACTTGAGGGTATGCGGAGGGGGAAGGGTAAGCTGTGACAAAGCGAGAGAGAGGCATGAACATATATACACTACCAAACGTAAGGTAGATAGCTAGTGGGAAGCAGCCGCATAGCACAGGGAGATCAGCTCGGTGCTTTGTGACCACCTGGAGGGGTGGGATAGGGAGGGTGGGAGGGAGGGAGACGCAAGAGGGAAGAGATATGGGAACATATGTATATGTATAACTGATTCACTTTGTTATAAAGCAGAAACTAACACACCATTGTAAAGCAATTATACTCCAATACAGATTAAAGAAAAGAAAAAAAAAAACTGATTTTCCCATTTATGTAAATCAATAAATACTGCAGAAAATCTAAAAAAAAAAAAATGATAGCAATACTCCCCAAATTAATTCCACACAATCCTTATCAAAATCTCAGCTACCTTTTTTACAGAAACTAACAAGCTCATCCCTACATTCATATGGAAATACAAAAGACTCATAATACCCAAAAAATCTTGTAAAAGTATAACAAATTTGGAGGACTCATACTTCTCAATTTCAAAGCTACAGTACTTGCCACAAAGCTACGCTAATGAAGACTGTGTGATACTGGCATAATGATAAACAGATCAATGGAATTGAATGGAATAGAAAGCCTAGAAATAAACCTAAACAATTATGATTAGTTGATTTTGACAAGGGTACCGAATATTCATGGAGGAAAGAATAGACTTTTCAACAAATGGTGCTGGGACAACTGGATATCTACATTCAAAAGAATGAAGTCAGACAAAGAAAGAGAAATATCATATGATATCGCTTATATGTGGAATCTAAAAAGATACAAATGAGGGCTTCCCTGGTGGCGCAGTGGTTGAGAGTCCGCCTGCCGATGCAGGGGACGCGGGTTCGTGCCCTGGTCTGGGAAGATCCCACATGCCGCGGAGCGGCTGGGCCCGTGAGCCATGGCCGCTGAGCCTGCGCGTCCGGAGCCTGTGCTCCGCAATGGGAGAGGCCACAACAGTGAGAAGCCCGCGTACTGCAAAAAAAAAAAAAAAAAAAAAAAAAAAAAGATACAAATGAACTCATTTACAAAACAGAAAGACTCACAGACTTATGAATGAACTTACGGTTACCGGGGGGCGGGGAAGGGATAGTTAGGGAGCTTGGGATTGACATGTACACACTACTATATTTAAAATGGATAACCAACAAGGACCTACTGTACAGCACAGGGAACTCTACTCAATGTTATGTGGCAGCCTGGTTGGGAGAAGAGTTTGGGGGAGAATGGATATATGTATATGTATGGTTGAGTCACTTTGCTGTGCACCTGAAACTACCACAATATTGTTAATTGGCTATACTCCAATATAAAATAAAAAGTTAAAAATAAATAAAGTTACTGAGGCTTAAAAAAATAATGAAGTTGGACCCCTATTTCATACTACATACAAAAATTTACTCAAAATGAATCAAAGACCTAAATGTAAGAGCTAAACTATCAAACTCTTAGAAGAAAACGTGGGACTAAATCTTCATGACCATGGATTAAGAAATGGCTTCCTAGATATGACACCAGAAGCACAAGCAACTAAAGAAAAAAAAAAAAATAGATAAACTGGGCTTCATCAAAATTAAAATATTTTACATCAAACGACACTATCAAAAAGGGAAAAGATAAACCACAAGATGGGAGAAAGTATTTACAAATTATATATCTGAAAAGGATCTAGTTTCCAGAATACAGAAAAAACTCTTACAACTTAACAGTAAAAGACAATCCAATTAATAAATGAGCAAAGAATTTGAATAGACATTTCTCCAAAGAACATATACAAATGACCAATAAGCACACGAAAAGATGCTAAATATCTTTAGTCATTATAGAGATGTAAATCAAAATCACAAAATACCACTTCATAATCACTAGATTGTTGTAATAAAGACACAATAACAAGTGTTGCTGAGGTTGTGGAGAAATTAGAATATTCATACTTTGCTGGTGGGAGTATGAAATGGTGCGGCCACTTTAGAAAATAATTTGGCCGTTCATCAAAAAGTTAAACATAGAGTTACCATATGACCCTGCAATTCCACCCCTAGGCATGTATACCCAAGAAAACTGAAAATGTATGTTCACACAAAAACCTGTACATGAATGTTCATAACAGCATTACTTGTAATAGCCAAAAAGTAGAAACAACACGAATGTCCATCAACTGATGAAAGGTTAAGCAAAATGTGATCTACAGTGGAATATCATTCAGTCATAAAAAAGAATGAAGTACTGATACATTCTACAACATACATCAACCTTGAAAGAAGCCAGTCGTGAGAGGTCACAGACCGTATAATTCCATTTATAGGAAATGTCCAGAACAGGCAAATCCATAGTGACAGAAAGTAAATTACTGGTTGCTTAAAGAGAGGAGGGGAAGTGGGGAGTAACTGCCAATGGTTATGGGGTTTATTTGGGGGATAATGAAAATGTCCTGGAATTAGTGATGATGGTTGGACAACCTTCTGAATATATTAAAAACCACTTAATTGTACACCTTAAAAGGGTGAATTTCATGATATGTGAATTAAACCTCAATTTTTAAAAAATCTGAATCTAGGGAGTAACAAGTTGTATCAAATGGACTATATATTCTGGGGTGTACTCTGCTGTGTTACATGTGCACAGTGAGGGTAAAGTTGAAGAAGACAGGGAGAGGTCTATCACTTAAAAAATGAACAAAATCAATATTTTTTTTTCTTCAGGCAGAAAAACTATTATGCACCCATGACAAGGAGGTTAGTGACTATTTCCAGAACTGATGTAGACTTTGAAAAATGAAGTGCCTAGTGCTTAGATATGTCATTGGTGGTTTTAAGACCAAAAATGCAAGGTGTGTAAACTCCTAGATCACACTTTTCTATTAAACAAACAAAAGTCAAGGCATAGTTATGTTTAATTTTAAATCTGCACCCCTCCCTAATCAGGCTCTCTAGCCAGAGGGGCTGTGACATTTTCCGCTGTCCTAGTTAGCATGGTCTTTTGAGATGAGAGAAAAAAGCATATCCCCAAAACAAGAGTTTAAGAAAGACTTTGTATTTGAAAATACTCTACTTTTATTTAAAAAACAACTGAATAGTTTTGCACTTTTACCACAGAGAAAATATATACCATTTCAGGATAGCAGTTACCTCCAGAGAGGAAGGGAAGGAGAAGTAATGAGGAGAGAGGAGAGATGGATGGGGGAGGCCTCTATCTTTAACATTATGTTTTTATAAAGATATAGAGAAAGCTAAAGTATTTATATTTGTTGAATTTTAGTGATAGACATATAGGCATCTATTATTTTAATTTCTGAACTCAATATTTCAAAATTTAAAAACTATTTTTAAGTTATTTGATATTAAAAACATGATATATTTGTCACTGTAATAATATTTTCTCAGCCTGAACACATTTTATGCTTTATTTTATTAAAATTTTTTTTCTGGTTGTAGTTAATAATAGCTAAGTACTGCTATCAGCTGGCAGAAAGTTCTTAAAAGTACATCTGCACTGCTGGTGGGAATGTGAATTGGTTCAGCCACTGTGGAGAACAGTATGGAGGTTCCTTAAAAAACTACAAATAGAATTACCATATGACCCAGCAATCCCACTACTTGGCATATACCCTGAGAAAACCAAAATTCAAAGAGAGTCATGTACCAAAATGTTCATTGCAGCTCTATTTACAATAGCCAGGACATGGAAACAACCTAAGCGCCCATCATCGGATGAATGGATAAAGAAGATGTGGCACATATACACAATGGAATATTACTCAGCCTTAAAAAGAAATGAAATTGAGCTATTTGTAAGGAGATGGATAGACCTAGAATCTGTCATACAGAGTGAAGTAAGTCAGAAAGAAAAAGACAAATACCGTATGCTAACACATATATATGGAATTTAAGGGAAAAAAATGTCATGAAGAACCTAGGGGTAAGATAGGAATAAAGACGCAGACCTACTGGAGAACGGACTTAAGGATATGAGGAGGGGGAAGGGTGAGTTTTGACAGGGCGAGAGAGAGTCATGGACATATACACACTAACAAATGTAGTAAGGTAGATAGCTGGGGGGAAGCAGCCGCAAGGCACAGGGATATTAGCTCGGTGCTTTGTGACAGCCTGGAAGGGTGGGATGGGGAGAGTGGGAGGGAGGGAGACGCAAGAGGGAAGACATATGGGAACATATGTATATGTATAGCTGATTCACTTTGTTGTAAAGCAGAAACTAACACACCATTGTAAAGCAATTATACCCCAATAAAGATGTTTAAAAAAAAAAAAAAAAAGTACATCTGGTCAGTCATGAAACATTTATTCAGGATCTACCATGGCACCATGTGCCAAGTGCTATAAAATTTGCTCACGAGACAAAGATAATAAGACACAGTCTCTGTCCTCATAAAGCTCTCATCCTAGTGGATAATTCAGACAGATGAATGCACAATCCCAATACAATTTAGTAAGTGCTAAGAGAGATATATGCACAGTAGGTATGGACTCAGAGAAGGGAGTAAAAAAGCAAAATCAGTCGTATATACTCCCTCTTCTCCCTAATGAGTTAATAAACACCAGATACATCAACCCTGTGTGGGGAGAGGGTGTGGGGAGACAACAAAAGTATTTATTTTATCTAGCATAATGACACAGCCCACTGAATGTGGGCCACAACTATAATTTCCCCCCCTGTAATTTTTTAAAGCTTTAATTTTATACGTTTATTTTAATCAAATGCATTTAGCCAGCTATGAAATTTCTGCATACTTATACTAAGGAAACTTTTGTGGCTAACATTTTTTAGTACATGGAAGTCATCATGCATGGATTATTTCATTAAATCTTCATAATGTCTCTTGGAGATAGATGCTGTCTGTATCCCCATTTTACAGATGAGAAGACTAAGCCTCAGAGTAACTAGAAAAAGTCTCCGAGTTTGCTCCAGTTAAACGGAGCCCTTAACCATCTGTCCATGCTACATCAATGTCACTTATATAAGGGAAAAATTAAAGATCCACAGAACCCTCTATTAGCACAGAGAATATTTTTATCATGATGCTTGGAATTCCATCCAATTTTCAAAATGAAAAAAGCCCTTGTAATTATTTGCCTTCTTATATGTTAGTAACAGAGTGCTTGTATATTTAATCTTTAGCTCTGTAAAGTGTGCAAAGGGAAACCAACCTAAAAGCATTCATTTCTGTGATCAACAACCGGATTAGGTTCTGGTCAATTAAAATGGTCTCCCCAGGCTTCTCAACAGGATGGTGGTTGATGTTAAGAAAGAGTCCTTATTGAGACCTACAGACTGCTTTATTAAAAAAAAAAAAAAACAAGGATATCATTCCTCAGTGGAGTTTGGACTAGGGGGACACGGTGCCATTGGCAACCAGCAGGGTGTTAGAAACAAACAAAAAGAAAAGCCATGTATTGTTTAATAGAGATCTGCCACTGAAGAGACTCTTATCAGAACCTCTTTGTTCCCAAGGCTGGGAGGATTTGCCACAGACTCACCAAACAACAAGAACACAAGCACACGGTACAGAAGAAAAACACATCAGAAACTACCCAGGAGCCCAGGAGGTCAGGGATATAGCCACCTCGGAGTGGGAGTGCAGAGGCTGATTTTCCAAACAGCTCTCCAACTTTGGGAGATGCCAAACTCCTGGGACAACAGGGGCTGAAGCTTCAGGGCTGCCAAGAGACACAGAACTGTTGACATTTAGATGAAACTTGAAAGAAAGGGCCAAGCTGCTGTATTTTTATTGTTTTAGTTCAGGTCTGGGCTAAGTGGGCTCCTGTGTTTCTCAGTGACCCAGCCACCTTCGGACTACACACCCATGAGAATCCTTCCTATCCTATCAAGTGTGAGAACAAATTTGGTTAATTCTTCTCCAGAGAGATCTTGGCAATCACACAGCAGGTTGTGCCTCTCACACAAAGGCATTTCCTTGTATTTCAGTGACCTTTGCTTTTACCCTTCGCTTCCCACCTCTGCATGCCTCCCTCAGACACAGTGCTACATGTGTCATTGCTCTGTAAACTCCCAAGACTTCTTCCATTCTCTAATAAAGAATTCTTTGACTGAGGCTGAGGTCACAATAATGACAGTGATGGTCCTCAAAGAGGCCAGGCCAAGGCTGAGGGGGCATCCAACTCCCTGATAATTCCCTTCATTGGAAATAATGCATAAAGCAGGAATTCTATCTGGGTGGCCCGGATTTGAAACTTACTTAGCTTCCATCTTTTCCCTTTTTTAAGAACACAGATTAAACAAAAGGCTAAATTTTGCTAGAGTTTCAGAAAGCAACACTAAAATGGCAAACTACCTAAACAAAGTGACTTATTTATTCACAGGGACAACTATGGAACCATAAAAAGCATAAAAACACTCTGTATGAAAATGCAGATAGCATTGTGAGATAAGAATTCAACTAAATATTTAGTTTATATTCTCCATTTAAAATTCTGAAACCTACCAGGGATAACTAAGATCAGAATCTGATGGTTCTTAGTTTGTCTCATAAGGACACAATTCAGAAAATGATACTTTGTATGTACAATAATCTCAGAGAAAATATGGCCCCCAAGTTTGCAGTTTCTTAGAAAGAGAGCTCTTCTGTAATGGCTTAGAATTCCATGTGGTTGTGATATTTCCAGAATGAAGGACTAAGTCAATCCTGATGAAACTTTGAAAGATGCCACCAAGTCTAAATGTTTCAAAGCCAACACTTGAACTGCTAAATCATTCCCTCTGTTTTAAAGGAGTGATTATTTGATTGGCAATGGGGGTGGAGAGAAATCCTTCACCAGTAATGCATATGGGCACATCATCTTCATGATTACATATGAAAGAGGATGGGATCTGGGGAAAACCTCCTGATTCATTCAGACACACAAATCATCCAGAGGAGGGGGTTACCCCATTTTCTCTTGAACTCTAGTAGGAAATTTCCCATGCCATAATTGTATTTGTTATAGTGCGCTGATCAAAGTCCATAAATTCCTCCATCTATCCTCATTCAGGGAAACCATATGGCATTACTAGGAGAGTCACATGTAAGGCTGGTTTGTTATATACATGATTAAATACCCATGCGGGAAAGGAACACTGGGGAGAGCAAAAGCATTTAAAAGAAGAGACTAAAAGCATGAACTCTAAGAGACACGTGGATATATATTCTACTCCCGTAAGATCTAAAGTAGTAGGTCTATACAGAAAACATACTGCAGTATGATCATTAAGAGAAAAGAGGAGGGATTCCTGAAAACAACAGGTAGTACTTCTCAGCAGCTGTCCACATAGAGCCATTTAGGTCTTCATCAAAAATTCTAGAAGGCAGATATGGTTATTCTGAAATTTATTGTATCAGACAGTCTTATGATCTTGTGCTCTGTTTGGTAGCAAGGAAAATACCATTTAGTAAAAAACAAGGAGGTAGCATTTTTTTCCCCTATCAGATTGGTGAATATGAGAAAGTTTGATAATTCCCAGAATCTGTGTAGATACAAAGAAACAGATACTATTGGAGTAAGTAAGATTTTGGAAATACTATTTAACCATATTCATCAAAATTTTAAATTTGCATAAACAATGGCCCCACAATTACATGGTTAGGTACAAGATACAAAAATGGGGCTTCCCTGGTGGCGCAGTGGTTGAGAGTCCGCCTGCCGATGCAGGGGACACGGGTTCGTGCCCCGGTCTGGGAAGATCCCACATGCCGTGGAGCGGCTAGACCCGTGAGCCATGGCTGCTGAGCCTGTGCGTCTGGAGCCTGTGCTCCGCAGTGGGAGAGGCCACAACAGTGAGAGGCCCGTGTACTGCAAAAAAAAAAAAAAAAAAATTTACAAAAATGTATACACCTATGAGTATCTATTGTAGCAATTTTTATTCTAGCAAAACATGGAAGACGTCTGAATATCTGATAGTAGAGGAACGACTAAATGAATTAGAATAATCCATTCAACAGAGGAACATTCCGCCAGTAGGAAGGAATAAGGTAAATCTACCTATTTCTGTGTCCAAAACTTTTTAACTCATAAAATAGGAGTCTACTTGTGAAAAGAGAGAAAGAAAAAAAGAAAAGAAGAAAAGGAAAGAAAGAAAAATTTTAAAGCATAAGGCACATCGATAAATGCTTGTTTATAACAAATAATAGAAATAACATAGAAAACTTTTTTAATTTCCATAAGAAATTTTTAGTAAAATGCCCCCAAGAAGTGGGAATTTGAAGAGAAAATGATTTTTACTTTTCATTTTATACCCTTCTGTTTGATTATTTTTCTTTTAAATAAGCATATAAGCATATAATTTTTAAAAGCTAACTTGTAAAACATCATCCATAGCCCAAAGTTTCTCTTTTTCCTAAGAAACCTTTATTGAAGTACAATTTATATACAATAACATTCACTGATTTTAGGCGAACAATTCAATGAGTTATGACGAATTGTATACAGTCACGTAACCACCATAATAATCATGATATAGAATATCTCCATCACCCCTAAAATTTGCTCCTATCACTCTGCTACCAATCCCATAACCCTATCCCTGGGTCCCAGAAACCACTGATTTGCTTTCTTTCACTAGTTTTGTTTTTTCTAGAATTTCACATACTGTAATCATATAAATTTTGCTTCTGACTTTTTTCAATTAGCATAATACTTTTAAGATTCATCAATATTGTTATATGTATCAGTAGCTTAATCCTTGTTACTGCTGAGTAATATTCCATTGTGTGGATATACCATCGTTAACCCACTCACCAACTAATAGCCATTTGGGTTCATTCCAACTGTCAACTATTATAAATAAAGCTGCTGCTTTGAGTATTCAAATATAATTTTTCTATAGACATATGTTTTCATTTTTCCTCGGTAAGTACCTAGGAGTGGAATTATTGTGAAACATCTTAAGTTTCACTGATTTTTCTCTATATTCTTTCATTTATTTCAGTTCTAATCTTTATTATTTCCTTCCTGTGCTTACTTTGTGTTTAATTTTCTCTTATTTTCCTAGTTTCTTAAGGTAGAAACTTAAATCATGGATTTGAGAACTTTCTGTGTATCTAACAGAAATTAATGCTTTAAAATTTTATCTAAACACTGCTTTTACTGCACATATTTTGATAATTGTGTTTTCATTTTTATTCAGTTCAAAATAATTTCTAATTTTCTTTGTAATTTCTTTCTTTGGCCCATTTTTTAAAATGGATTTGTTTCATTTTCAACTATTTGAAGTTTCCTCAAATAGATATCTACCTGTTATTGATTTCTCATTTAAAATCATTGTGATTAGAGAACATACTGTGTATAATTTCAAATGTTTTAATTTTATTGAGATTTGGTTTATGGCTCAGAATATGATCTACCTTGGTGAATATTCCATGTGCACATGAAAGGAATATTTTTTTTTAACATCTTTTTTGGGGTATATTTGCTTTACAATGGTATGTTAGTTTCTGCTTTATAACAAAGTGAATCAGTTATACATATACATATGTTCCCATATCTCTTCCCTCTTGCGTCTCCCTCCCTCCCACCCTCCCTATCCCACCCCTCCAGGTGGTCACAAAGCACTGAGCTGATATCCCTGTGCTATGCGGCTGCTTCCCACTAGCTATCTACCTTATGTTTGTTAGTGTATGTATGTCCATGCCTCTCTCTCGCTTTGTCACAGCTTACCCTTCAAAAGGAATATTTATTCTGCTGTTGTTGAGTGAATGGTTCTATAAATGTCAGCTAGGTCAATTTGGCTGATAGTGTTGGTCAGTCTCCTTTTCCTCAATGAGTTTTCTGTCTACTTATTCCATCAACAAAGAGGACTGTTAAAATCTCCAGCTATATTTGTAGGTTTATCTAGCTCTCTTTTCATTTCTATCAGATTCATTTCATATATTTTGAAGCTCTTTTGTTATGTACATTAACATTTAGGTTTGTTAGGTCCTCATAATGAATTTACCACTTATCATTATAAAATGTCCCTCTTTATCCCAGGTATATTCCTTATTCTGAAATTTACTTCAATATTAATATGGCAACTCCAAATTCCTTTTGATGAGTGTTTGCATAGAATATCTTCTTACATTCTTTGACTTTTATGCTATCTATCTTTACATTCAAAGTGGGTTTCTTATAAAGGATAAATAGTGAGTCTTATTTTTTTTTAATGTGACAATCTTTGACTTTTAATTGGAGTATTTAGACATACCCTGTACAATATGGTAGCCACTGACCACATGTGGATATTGAGCACTTGAAATATGGCTATCATAAAATGAGATATGCTTCAAGTGTAAAATACAACAAGTTTTTGAAGACTTAGTCTTACATGAAATCAAAATAGAAAATATCTCAATATTTATCTAATTACATATTGAAATATTTTATATATTTTGGGTTAAATGAAGTAAATTATTAAAACTATTTTCATACATTTTATTCATCACATGAGTATTAGACAAATTTTAATTATATATGTGGCTCACACTGTATTTCTATTTTAAAAATCTAGTTTGGACAATTTACATTTAATATCATTGTCAATGTGGTTGGGTTTAAATCTACTATACTAATTATTTTAAGACTTCAGAGTTTTAGAGAAGTTTTAGGTTAACAGAAAAATTGAGGGGAAGTTGCAGAGATTTCCTATATATCCCCTACTTCCATACATGCATGCATGGCCTCCTCCATTATCACCATCACTCATCAAAGTAGAGTAGTACATTTGTTACAATTGATAAGCCTATATTGATAAATCATAATCACTCAAAGCACTTAATTTTCTTAGGGTTCACTCTTGGTGTCATAAGAGTGGGTTTGGACAAAAATGTGTTTGGACATTCTATGGATTTGGACAAATATATAATGACACATATCCATCATTATGGTATCATACAGAGTATTTTTACAAGAATCCTTTGTGCTCTTGCTATTCATTCCTCCTCACTCTTACCCCTGGCAACTACTGAACTTTTTACTGCCTCTATAAGTTTTGTCTTTTCCAGACTCTCGTAGTTGGAATAATACAGTATATAGTCTTTTCAGTTTGGCTTCTTTCACTTAGCAATATGCATTTAACATTCCTCCATGTCTTTTCATGGCTTGATAGCTCATTTCTTTTTAGAGCTGAATAGTATTCTATGGTCTGGATGCACCACAGTTTATTTATCCACTCACCTACTGAAGGACATCTTGGTTGTTTCCAAGTGTTGGCAATTATAAATAGAGCTGCTGTGAATAACATGTGCAGGGTTTTGTGTGGACATATGTTTTCAACTTCTCTGGGTAAATACCAAGGAGTAATTTCTGGATTGTGTGGTAAGAGATTTGACTGTTGTCACTTGTTTGATCACAAGGAAGGAAAGGGAGGGTAGATATTGGTAGATAAAGTGATTGATTATTACTTTAAATATTTTTCTGCCATCCCCTTTTAGGGAGTCCAATAACATGTATGTTAAATGGTTTGATATTGTCTCACATTACGTCCCACACATGACTAATGCTTTGTTCACTTTTTCTTAGTCATTTTTCTTTCTGTGTTTCAATTTGGATAGAATCTATTGTTATGTCTTTGAGTTCACTACTAGCCTTTTCTTTTGCAGTGTCTAATGTGGTGTTAATTACTTCCATTGTACTTTTTATTTCAGACTTGTATTTTTCAACTCTAGAAGATTCACTTTTGTCTTTTCTATATCTTCTGTTTCCTCTGATCATTGTGTTCATGTTGTCCTTTATCTTTCTCAATATATAAGAATATATTTATAACTGCTGTTTTACCACCTTTATCTGCTAAGTCTACCTTCTGGGTCATTTTTTTTTTTTTTTTTTTTTTTTGCGTTACACGGGCCTCTCACTGTTGCGGCCTCTCCCATTGCGGAGCACAGGCTCCGGACGCGCAGGCTCAGTGGCCATGGCTCACGGGCCCAGCCGCTCCGCGGCATGTGGGATCTTCCCAGACCAGGGCACGAACCTGTGTCCCCTGCATCGGCAGGCGGACTCTCAACCACTGTGCCACCAGGGAAGCCCTGGGTCATTTTTGAGTTTGTTTTTACTTTAGTGATGATCTTATGGGTTATATTTTCCTGTTTCTTTTTTCTTTTTTAATAGGTCTTTATTGGAGTATAATTGCTTCACAATACTGTGTTAGTTTCTGTTGCACAACAAAGTGAATCAGCCATATGCATACACATGTCCCCATATCCCCTCCCTCTTGAGCCTCCCTCCCATCCTCCCTATCACACCCCTCTAAGTCATCGCAGAGCACCGAGCTGATCTCCCTGTGCTATGCTGCTGCTTCCCACCAGCCAACTATTTTACATCCGGTAGTGTATATATGTTGATGCTACTCTCGCTTTGCCCCAGCTTCCCCTGCGCACCCCATGTCCTCAAGTCCATTCTCTATTTCTACCTCTTTATTCCTGCCCTGTAACTACGTTCATCAGCGCTATTTTTTTTCCTGTTTCTTTGAATGTCTGATAATCTTTTTGTTTGTATGACAAACTTAGCAAATATTATATTTTTAGCTGCTGGATTTTTTGTATCCTTTTAATATTATGAAGCTTTTCTGGGACACAGTTTTGTTGCTTGAAATCAGTTTGATTCTGTCAAGGTTTGCTTTTAAAATGTGTTAGGGTATGCCCAGAGCAGCCTTTAGTCTACAGCTAACTTGGTCCTTTTTAAGGATTCTACCTAATGCCTCATGTATTAGAACATCTTTCTACTCTGGCTGGTGGAAACCTGAACTATTCCCAATCTGTCTAAACTCCAGAGATTATTCTACCTACTCCTTTGCAATGGTTCTTTTCCCAGCCTGAAGAGTTTCTTCATAGGCGTGTTCATAAAAGTATTCAGTCAAAGGCTTGAAGGAACCCCTCTGTACATCTCTCTAAATTCTTTTTCACTTGGTAGTTCCCTTTTTCTGGCATTTTTCTCTGCAAATTCTAGCCATGTTGGCCTCCCGAACTGCAAATTCTGTCTTTTTAATTTAGAAAATTATCTAAGATCTCTTTGGACTCCCTTCCCTGGGTTGCAGCCTGGAATCTCTCCCAAGCAGTAAACTGTGGAAATCATAGAGTTCTCTTCATTGTTCCCTTTCTCTCAGTGATCACTCTCCTCAGCTGCCTTTGACCATGTCTAAAAACCATTGCTTCATATATTTTCTCTGGTTTTCTAGTTGTTTAAGGTGGAATGTATATTCAGCCCTTTATTATGGCCTACACAAGGATTTATAATTTGTAAATAATAGGAATACAAAATACAGATAACACCAAAACTATCTGAATAAGCTTTACTTTTTATGAGACCTCAAAATCTTAGATTGCCTTCTGGTCATATTTCTAAGAATCAGTTATCATATATTATAGTTCTGCAGAATGGTATTGAATATACATAAAATTCTGGGAGAGAATATTACATCTTTTCTCCACCCCCTCTCTCACTATCATCCTGGGTGAAGCCAATATCTACAGACAATTGCTGCAACTCTCTATTTTCACAACACTTTAAAGTGTTGATTATTTTCTCAGTGCCTGTCAGATCCATCTGAGCTTCTCTGCTTCTTTCTGCCTCTTGTTTAGACTTAACCAACAGGAGGCCCTGGCAGGAGATCTAAGAGTAGCAGGAGACAGTGATCCCATCCTCACACATCCTTTTCTAACCAAAGTTTTGCCAATAGCTGCATTCATCTAGTTATGGCCAGAGCTCCTAGGCACAGTACCTCTTGCATGGCTACAATACCAGCCAGGGTTCAATAACACCACTCCCTCTACTTGGTTTTTTAAGCCTAGGGATGAAAATGGCATGGCTTTCTGTCTGTACTCATTCCTGAATGTATCACCATCCCTTGTTGGGTTTTTTTGTTTCTTTGTTTTACCTGCTCACACCTCTGTAAACAGTCCTTTTATTAAACTCTCTCTGGTTAATCCTTACATGGGTTTTTCCGTTTCCTGCTGGGGCTTCCGCACCCTCAGGCCACACTGTTAATGCTTCCCCTTTGAAATCACAAACTCAATATCCCAATCTTTGACCACAACTTCCTATCCTTTCAGTTCTCTATTTCCTGCGCCTGATCCCTCCCTCTCCTGCTTCCCCATCTTTCAGCCTTTTTCTGGATTTATTTTCTTCCCGATCCAGCCTAGATTCAATAGTTCTTCATTTCACTCTTATGTTCCCCTTTTATAATAGTTGTCTCCATTTCAAGAGTTCTAACTCCTCAGCTTGGTGTTCAAGTTTTTTAAATACTCTGGGTCTTTACCTACAAAATGAAGAGTTGGATAACATAATCTCTAAGTAGGATAATCATTGCCCCCAAGCGCGTTGCTTTCAAGGATGAAAAGGGGAACTATTCATTATTGCACCAGGACACAGGACAGTCCCAGTGAAACTGAGCATGTGACCATCTATCTCTATAGCCTCTTCCAGCTCTAGAATATATGATTATAGTACACACATTAAAACCAGAAAATAGATCTCTGTTTTTTCTGGAGTCATGAGGTTGCAGCTTACTATATGTTCTGCTTAGTGAATACAACAAAACATTTGGAAAAAATAAAGATAAGAATAAGAAATCAAAGGCACAGAGGTAAGGGTTGTGAAGTGTGAAGACAGTGCAAGAAGATCCACAAACACATGTTTCCTTCCAAATCTCAGGCTTATCAGATAGTTGCCCTCAAGGAAAGGCCCTGCTTTTTCTAATGAACAGGTGGAAGTGAGCCCACAGAATATTCTACCCATTTGGGTATAAATCTAATGCCCTCTTGCCTACTTGTCTCTTCTCTTCCATTTTCAGTTTTCTGTTTCAAACCACACAGAAGCTGATGCTCTGCCCTGTGTGCTGCCTACTATCCCACAACAAAAAGCCTCTTCCAACTGAATAGCTGTGGTCGCCATGGTAGCTGGGGGTCATAAACTCCTGAGCTGTGGGTCTTGGCACAATTCCATGCATTATCTGCATCCTGGTGCAAATCAGTCCCTTTATCTAATTAGTAGGCTTACAAATAGCCACCTGCCTCAGAGCTTAACCATTAAAGACGCAATATTGCTGAATAGCTTGAGACAAGGGGTGAGGATAACAGAAAACTGAAAGCTGATCTTAGCGAGGTCCTTCTCTCCTGGCTACAGACACCTGCAAGCCCTGGCCCACCCACATAGCAGAAGTTCAAAAAGAGGCCGAGAACAAATCGCTTCTGTCTTCTTTTCACTGCTCACCTTGAGTGTCTCTTGATCCACTAGCCTCCCAGAAACTGGGCCTGCTGACTTCTGCCTGTAGGACATGCTTGATCATTCCTGCTCAGGGGCCCAGCTCTTCCCTGCCTCAGAGCTTCCTACCTGAAGCAGCCAACCCTGTCTCTATTTCTAGAATTTGACCAACTGCCCTGGCCTGCTGTAGTCCACATCCTGGTCTGGATACTTCAGAACTATCTCCTGATTCACCTGAAAGACTCTATCCTTTCTAACTTGCTTACATGCTAAAACTTCCTTGTGCTAATGAAACATACTCCAGATACATATTATCCGGATGTTTGTCAAGTTCATCTTTTTTTCTTCCAGTAAAAACAAAATTATTTTTATTCAACATTTACTAGGTAGAAGCAAATATCTTCCTACATTCATTCTATTAATAATAATAAATCTAGACTGTTAAAAAGTTGAAACCAATGCATTCTGAAGGTATATAATGCAGTGAATCTGACTGTTGCATCCTGGGCTGAATTTCCAGAAACGATACCAAGTGCTTGGGATGGATGGTGCTAAAGAGATGGCAGCGGACTCCAGCTACGACTTTACAGTTGATGCTGTGGTGCCACATTTGTGTGTTTCTATCTATTACAAAAGCAAAAGAGGATTCTAATCAGCATATCCACCATGAGCTTCTGGAATTAAAACAGACTGAAAACTCACCCAATAGCCTCTTTTATTCTGGGGAATATTTATTCCAGATGTGCAGAGCAAG
Organism: Phocoena sinus; assembly: GCF_008692025.1. NCBI lineage: Eukaryota > Metazoa > Chordata > Mammalia > Artiodactyla > Phocoenidae > Phocoena > Phocoena sinus. Next base: position 36,352,151 of record NC_045774.1, on the reverse strand, counting down.
TACATGCCTCACTATAATTTTATTGTCATGTAATGATTTCAAAATTTCCTGCTTTTTATTATTGTGCTATGTGTTTATGAGAATATATATCCAATAGAAACCTATTAAGCTAGGAAATGATTATCTTTACTATGCTGGTAATGGTCGGTCAAATATGAAAACTATGGCAAAGAACTTAAAGTAGAAAATCTTTACTAAGTCTTTTCATTTATTCTTTTGTTGGTGCAAGCTATGATTTCTTTTGTTTTAGTATCAGATTAGTCACTCCAGTTTGAAATGATACCAAGCAACAGGGTTTCTCATACTTCCTGAGACATGCTATTCCAGAGGCTAGCAGATATGACTGATACAGGCTTCTTGATATTCAGATACAGTCTCTTTCCTTGAAGTTTCCATTGTTCCTATTTATTAATTTATATTTCTAAATAAAAAATATCTTTAGGGTCTCTGAAAAGAAGTAAGTGTTTTGAATCTGCAAGCAAAAATGAAGCCAGGCCAACATTCCCTCCCTGCCCACTGTGAACCCCCCGCCCCCAGGCAATTCCAGGAACAACCAGATTAAATATTTATGCCCCAACCAAAGCCTAAAGGCCATCATTTAGGTTTCTTCTGAGAAAGGAGAAACTACAAACTTAAAAACAATAGCTATCTTTGTAAAAATTTTTCACTTTTCTTCTCCAACCCTCTTACGTAAGAGTTGCCAAGCAATCACCACTGTATTCAACACAGATTAAAATATTCCTATGTGCAGTTATCTTTTTGGCCACTTCTAATCATTCTTACCTGGTGTTCAACAGTAATCTTATTAAACAACAGCATTCAGTACTTGCGGAGGTGTTGTCTTCCTGGTACATAAATGCCTACTCAATGTCTGATTTCTCTCCAGACTTTAAACTCCATGAGGGCAGGGACAGTTCATTCCTTAATCACAATTCCAACCCTGTGAAAAGATGTTTATAACAAGAGGTGTGCCATGATGCTTTTATTGTTTAGGAACTGTGGAGAAGAGTAAGTTAAAATTCTATGCCTGGGCTTCCCTGGTGGCGCAGTGGTTGAGAGTCCGCCTGCCGATGCAGGGGACACGGGTTCGTGCCCCGGTCCAGGAAGATCCCACATGCCGCGGAGCGGCTGGGCCCGTGAGCCATGGCCGCTGAGCCTGCGCGTCCGGAGCCTGTGCTCCACAACGGGAGAGGCCACAACAGTGGCCCACAATGCGGCCCGCGTACCGCAAAAAAAAAAAAAAAAAAAAAATTCTATGCCTTTTGAGAATTACAAAAAGCATTAATAGTCTTAGTAACTTCTTAATAATATAAACCAATTTACCATCAATTAATGAGCAAAAGCAGTGTCTGGGCTTCAAGAAAAAAAAAATGGAAAAGGTATGTTTGCTGAACCTATGACTCCAAAAATTAAAGAAAAAAAATTCCCAAACAACCATTGTGTTGAAAGGATACCCCATTTGACACCTGTGAGTTACTCAGAGGGAGCTCTGTAAACCTAAATTGCATCTTTCAGAAACACCTGAGATAATCTGTAATTTCTCACATGGTCTTTGAGATCTAATTTTTGACTTAAACTTCCCAACTTGACAAATTTATAATTATAATTAATAAATATAAAATCTTTTTTTTCTCCAGACTGTCTTGTCCTCCTCTACAAATCCCACAGAGGACAAAGTAGAGAGGGCAGGAATGCAAAGGAGGTCTGTGGTTTGGAACTGGCCCAAGTCAAACTGAATTTTTCTGAATATACATTGAACTGTCAGCAAAGAACACCACGACCCAGAACTTGAACAAAGGGAAAACCCCACAGCCCTCTGAAGTCACTAGTTCCATGAGGTGTTTTCCAGGGATTATTCACGTGTTTAAAATGTGTCCATCCAACCGCCAACAAAACCTCCTCATGAACATACCACTGGAATGATTTCCCTTTCTCTATTCCAGGTGAAATGTGCATTCCTCTGAGCAACTCACCTTTGAGAGCGCTTGCTGGACCTATAGATTCTCATATCCACTGTGAGACTTGCGGTATAGGGTCCTGCCCTCAACTTAAAAGGTCTCAGGAAACTGATATCTGAGATCCGGGACTGCAGGACAGTCAGAACCTGAAGGTAAGCAAAGGACCTCAATTCTTCCCGAAGCATCACCTGACAGAGACAGCCTAGCTAACATTGTAGGGTTCCTGACAGAGGTGTACGGAGAGCGGAGAAGGGAAAATGGAGACAAAGACAGCTAGCTTACTGCTCAAGACTGGCCCATCTCCCCTCATTCTGGGATGACTAATTGAGAAAACAAAAGGTAAGTGAGAATCATCTTCCCTCATGTGTTTATTAAGCTCTTAAAGAGGAATTCTCTGATGACTATGTTGATTCATTTCTTTATACCTTAGGGATATAAACGTAAGATGGCATTAGTGGCACAGAAAATAAAGAACAGACCAAAGCATAGAGTTAAACAACTTTAATCATCAGAATTCTAGTGTCTGCTTAACTAGTTGTGTGAATATGAGCAACTTAACTTCTCTAGGAACAATTTCCCCATCTTCTGAATGAGAAAGATGAGGCCAAAATTTTCTACGATTACTTCTAGCTTTACCTAGGTAATGAATTTTTATGAATGCTGCATGTAAGCCAAGTAGAAAACATGTGCAGTAAGATATAGTTGATAACAGTATTAAAAAAGGAATCAGGAAGGATGTGTGTCAGTGAGAATTTGCTGCTCGTTTCCAGTCATCTTGGAGAAAGTTATGAAAAATATAGAATGTTTTAATGTGTAAGAATGTCTGCCGAACTAAAGGGTACAAGATTTCTAGACATGAGTTGTAGCCAAGGAGATAAAACTTAAGGATGCAGTAGAAGTATTAAGGAAATTTTTCCTAGAAAGGAGCAAATATAAATAGCAGGGGTGGGGGAAATAGACGATAGTAAACTCATAAGAATCAGAGAGCTAAAGAGCTTTGAAATAGGATGTGAGGACTCAGACATATTTGAGAAGATATGTTATGGTCAAAATGAAGGACAGAAAAGATGACTCAAGCCCATCATAACGGATTTATAGAGAAGGCTGATGGTGGTGGCCATGAACCCAATGAGGTTGAGGAGGGTAGTAATAACAGCTACCATTTATTGAGCACTTACTAAGGATTAGAACACTTTGCTAGGAAATGTATAAATACCTTGTCTAATTTCTAGAACTCTCTCTAAAGGATATTGTGATATTCATCACATAGACAAATAAACGAAGACTCAGGAAACGTGACTTCTCCAAGGGCTAACCCAGGTCTCTCTGTGCTATTTTCAATACACCATTACTGTTTGCCCATGAATAGGAAAGCTCCTCATCCAGGGCTTTGGGCAATCAAGAATTATTAAGAAAAAGGTTAGAGATAACCATCGATAGATCAGATGGAATTCTTTCTCCTTGAGCAAAGGGACTGTGTCTTCCTTACCTACTTGTTCCCTGCACTTAGCTCAGGGTCTGGCACAGAGATGTGCCTCCCAGATGCCCCTTCAAGGAAAGACTTGCTGCCCAGCTGCTGAGAGTGGGGTCAGCCTCCAGCTGTTAGCTCCATCAAGGTTGGCCTCAGCTGTAGATAAATAATTGCCTCACCTGAAATCATGCCTTTTCCGGAAGACTGCATCCAGTAACTGAGCAAGAAGGGGAGAGTGGTGTTGGAGGATAAAGTCCTGAAGCTGATTTGAGACAACTCTAATGGGCAGTCTGACGTCAGAGCTCCCCGCTCAATGAGCTGAGATCTTGTCAGTTCTACTTTGCAATTTGACTTCTCTTGGCCCAGTTCTGCTTCTGTCCCCTTCTTTTCACAGGTGTTGATGCCTAATAAATATCTTGGACTCCAGATGCTTCCAGAGAACACAACCTGCAACACACCCATTACGTGTCTAATAAATATTTGAGAAATGAATGGATGGATAAAGTGGTATAAGTTAAGGAGCATTTTTAGAGATTCCTATCCCCTCAAAAATGTTCCCAGTAGCTGGTGACTGAGATTCTACAATCAGAGGTTTAGTCCTTTTTCTTAGTGCTTCTGCTCTTATAAATACTCATGAGGTAAATAGCATGTTAAACTTATTGGACACATATATCCTAGTGTAAAGAAAGTCCTGAAAGCACATTCTGATAGGAGGAGAGAGAGAAAAAGCATGAGAGCACCGATCAAAGAGCACTAAGGACTTGTCTTCTGCAGCTCAATCATTCAGAAGTCGAGCAAAGTAAAACCAACACAGAAGAACAAGGGAAGCACGGAGGTCATTTAAAAGGGAACATCATTTCCTTATTTATGCTACCTTGGTGCTGCTTGCACGTGAATTTCCCCTCTCAGAATTTTTTCAACCCTGCGGTGATAGAAAGATTCCATCATACCAGCAAAAAAAGAAACTCAAGCTTTCCAGTGAGCCTTTTTATTAATTATCACTATCATAATAACCATCATCATTATCATCATCATCATTGCTATAATAAGCAAACATTATATACTCATTTTAAGTGACCATAGTGCCATAGTCACCGAAGCCATTCTCCAGGCTTTCTTCTCCTTTGTATATCATTATTTCGAATATTTCTTTAAGACAAAATGAAAATGGCATGTCTACTTTCATATACAATGATTTGCAAACTCAGCCTCTCCTTGGTCAACTGAAGGAAAATATCTTCAACAATTGAATAGCTAAATAACATTGTTACCTCAAGATACTTTCAATCTTTTCTTACAAATACCTTGATGTATAGAAGATTTTCACTTCTCCCTTAATGTCTCGCCTCTAAGTAAGGCCTTAACATCTGAAATAGTTTTTCAAAATGCAGTGCATTTATTTCTGTTCAGAAAATGTTATAGGTTTTACCTTAGTTTGTTTCATCCAAAGCAGTTTTTTTTTAATATATGTAAATACAAAGTAATTGGAATTGGAAGAAGGAAAAATCACTCTAAGGACATTGTGCACCCCCATAACTGCTTTCTTCTCCCTGTGGAACAGTGGCTGATGATGCTTTTGTCATGTTACTCATCCTTAAAATCCTGTCCAGCTCTCTGAATGCATCCGCTACTACAGCCACACTATCGCCCCCTGCCGTTCCCTATCCACTCAATATTCCTTTCTGCCAATGGACAGTTTTGCTCCTCCTCCTGATACCAGGTTTTGAAAGAAGAAAAAAAAATTATTTATTTCTTAACTCTGCATTCTCATTTAAAATCTCGCCCTTCTTCCCCTTGTTCTCACCCACTTACCACCTCTTCAGGTCACCTCTGACCCCTACACCTCCCCAGCCATTTCATCGTTAACTTTGCCTGAGTCAGAGGAATGATTCATGGAATCATAAAGCTCGGGGTGGAAAAGAACCTTAAAGGTCAGCTAATTTAACCACCCAACTAAGTGGAAAAACCAGCTTTTATTTTCATTATTTCTTCCCTGACTTCCCAAACTCAATTGCAAGCATCAGAACAATGTCTCTAGTTGTTATGGAACTTCCCTCTTTGGATATCCTTTTAAACAAGGTAGGTTCCCCTCTCTCTGAGATAGCTTAGGTAGAGTCCTGTCAGTGGTAGACAATGGATTACAGATGAGGAAACCAACAATCCTCTGAATATAAAGTTCGTTACTCTCTCAAAAACTGTTCAAAGATGAGCATGTTTATTTCACTTGCTCCATTTATTCTATGGGCCAACTAAATATTGTCCCCAGAAAACATAGACAATTCAACAAAAGAAATATACAAATGGCCCATAAAAATATTAAAATATAATCAACCTAAGTCATGGTAAGATAAATAAATGTCAATTTAAATTACAGTGCGATTATATTTCTCATCTATCATATGGCAAAAATTTAAAACAGGCACTCTCATACATTGCTAATGGGTGTGTACAAAACCTTTATGGACAGGGATTTGCAATATCTAACAAAATTACACGTGTGTCTACCTTTTGACCCAGCAATACCACTTCTAGGAATTTACCCTGAAAATACACCTCCAAAACTATAAAAATATATCTGTGCAATATTACTCAGATTATTTATTGCAGTATTGTTTATAATTGTTAAATATTGGAAACAGCCTTAAACGCCCATTTACAAGAGAGCACTTGTATAAACAATGATGCATCTACACAATGCAGTACTAGGCAACTGTAAGAAAGAATGAGTAAGATCTCTATGGAACCAATATGGAGTGCTCTCCAGGATATATTGTTAAATGAAAAAAGAGAAGCATATTTACAGTGTTATTTTTGTGTAAGAGACAAGAGAAATTTAGAAAATACACATATAACTACTCATCTGCACATAAAGAAACACAGGACAAAATAGAAACTAATAATATTGGTGAAAATAATAAAAGGAATAGTAGGAAATTACACCACTCTTTATATAATCCTGACTTGTGGAATCATGTGAATGCTTCTTCATATACTCAAGAAAACAAGGATGGGCAGAAACTAAAATGGAATACAAACAGAAACAAACAAATGAACCAGTTGGGAGACGGGGGAGAAAACTAACGCAAGTAACTTGTAAGTGGAATAGTTGGACTATATATCTTCAGGCTAAAAACAAAAAGTGTTAACAATTATTGAAGTGCAGTCAGCAAGGGTTTCTTTCTATCACTGACATAAAGGTATGAAACTATTTTCTGTATATTCTAGGATTAAGCACATAAATAAATATACAGTGGTCAGTGGGAGCCCGATTCCTCACTGACAAAGTTACAAATGTGGAAAGAAGGAAGGTCTAAATGATTCCTGTGGCTTTTCCCAGCTCTGTCTACTCAGAAGACCTAGAAGCAGTGACACCTATTCTCCATTCCCAAAACAAAACAAGTCTGAGGCACGGAAAGGACAACTGAGTCTAAAAAATCTTTTTGTGGCAGAAAATAAGGATGTGCTTCAAAGAATGGTGGAGGCATACCAAAAGGACAAAGAAGCCAGATCGAAGAACTTCCCACTAGTCAAAATCTGGAAATTTGAGCATCGAAATAATAATAACAGGAAGTTATTATAACCCATTGAATGAAATAAGAATCCATGAGTCCATAGTCCTATTCATAGATACATACATATGAAGAGAAAGTTCTTCCTTACAGTACAAAACCAACTAATGAATATAGAAGAAATGATGGACTTGGAAAGTCACCATTAACAACCATCATTGAAGTAATTGATTCAGGCAAGAATCATTAACGGGTACTAAACTAGTATGTATGAATTTGATGAGTAACAGAGTATTTACATAGCCTTAAAGTTTCTCCCATAAGATATTTATTAACTACAATGAAAAAAGCAGTAACTTTTCAGTGGAGAAATCTGGCAGACACCTCCTTAACCAAATGATTAAACATTATCAGTAATGGTGCATGTCGCTATCACATGCCTCCTGGTACGATACCCTAAGAAAGACACAGCATCACTCCTGTGGAATTCCTGCTGAAAATGCCTACCCCGAATCTAATCCTGAGGAAACATCAGACAAATTCAAATTGAGGAACGTGAGGAACAAAATATAATTGGCCACACACTTTAAAATGTCAGTGTCATAAAACACAAAGCAAGACGGAAGAATTGTTCTAGGTTAAGGGAGACTAAACTGAATGTAATGTGAGATTCAGCAGGGGGGTTTGTTTGTTTTGCTGCTGTTGTGTTTTTGTGTAGTTGTTTTCTATAATGGCAATTACATGGACAATTTGAAAAATCTGACTGTATATTAAATAATAGTTATGTATCAATGTTAACTTCCTGATTTTGATGATTACACTTAATTATGTAAAAGAATGTCCTTGATTTCAGGATATACACTTGAAATAATTAGGGGTAAGTGGCATCATGTCTGCAAGTTTCAGTTTTTATCTTTTTGAGGCTCTAGGTGAAAGGTATAAGAGAATCCTTTGAAATTGTCTTGCAGCTTTTCTGCAAGTATGAAATTATGTCAAAATAAAAACACGTAAGAAAAAAACCTATTATCCTCTTGTGGTCGATCCCTCCATTAGTTACTGTGCATTTATCACATGCTGTCTACTTCATTTTGTGTTTCATTCTATGGGGTCCTCTACCCACACATCGTGGTAACAAAATTGAAAGTTTGGGTGGAGTGGGCAGCCTTTTGATTCTCCTGTTAGATGTAAAAAGCAGACATATTCTCATTTTTGTTTAACATGTACCAAATCCATCCTTCACACACAGTAGTAGTTTTTATAGGTACATATGCTGCTCTCATTATGTCATCTATGAAAGGTGGCTGCAAGAATATGATGTGAGACATTTGGGCCAATTCCAATCCTTTTCTATAAATCTATTCTAAAGCAGGAACTCTTAGACACCTATATAGTCAGTCTAAAGACGACTAAGGGAGACTAAAATAGGAACATTTGTACTTTTTTTAAAGTACCTATATACTTGAAGAAAAGCTTGTCTGCACTATATTTAAGTCGTTGTGCAAAATGTGTATGACTCATTCATTCATTCACTCAGAAGGCCTTGATGGAAAAACTAGTACTCGTCAAGTTTTGTGGATAAGTTCTACAGATTTTAAAGCTAAAGGAAATGTTCCTCTTCTGGAACAATATTTTCAGGAAGGAACAATGTGGTAAGTGCTGTAATTGAATTATATACTAAGTATTATGGAAACACAAAGGAGAGCACGATTAACCTCACAACAGTTGATATTAAATCACAGAACAAGAGTCAAAAAAGCAATAAAAGACACCTAAGCTACCTGCCTTTTCCAGGCCAACATCCTAAATCTTGTCTGTGGTATTCCTGACCCCTGAACATCGAAAGGGGTGAGGTATCATCCCTACACCTTGGAAATGACTCAGAGGCAGAGGCAGGGAAGAGGTGAGGCACTGAGGTGGAGAGAGTTGACCAGAGCAGAACATCTCTTAGCCTTCTACTTCCACCCATGCAGAGTGCCTCCACTTCATAGCTTTAAGGTATACACTTGCCACAAAATAATATTTCACTTGATAAAAGGATATTGGTGCTAAAAAAATTGAACTGAACATGAATTTTAGCACATGATTTCTCATATTGATAGGAGTGTGTGTGTGTGTGTGTATTTCCAGCTAGAATGTAATTCTCTCAATACCTGGCCTCTAGGTACACAAAAAAGTTGTTCACAGAGGTTGTGCTAACAATAGTTGGTTTATGTAAAAGGATAAATACTGCTGCATTGTCCATAAGAGTGAAACACTGATAACTACAACTTAAACATCCAGCAAATGGTCAGATAAATGCTACACTGAGCCATACTTTGAAGGGATTTTTTTATGGAGGTTGATTAATATGTGCTCATCAAGAAGATTGTTCCAAATATGTTGTCAAGTGTACATACAATTTGATTAGCATTAAAATGCTAATGAAGTATGAATCTCGATTTACAAATTCAAATATGCAAGAAAGGTAACTTTTTTTTTTTTTTGCAGTACGCAGGCTTCTCACTGTTGTGGCTTCTCCCGCTGTGGAGCACAGGCTCCGTACCAGCAGGCTCAGCGGCCATGGCTCATGGGCCCAGCCGCTCCGCGGCATGTGGGATCTTCCCGGACCGGGGCACGAACCCGTGTGGACTCTCAATCACTGCGCCACCAGGGAAGCCCGAAAGGTAATTTTTTAAAAATGATGAACTTGTTTTCTGTTTTAACCTTATTTTTATGTGGTAATAGAAATTAATTCCTGATATTGCAGTTGTGTTCCAGGAAGGCTTATTTAGGGTCAACATATGGGTGAAGAGACATCTTGTCCTTGATTTTGTCCTCTATCAAGGATCCTAGGATCCATTCTCACCCTGTCCTGTCACCCATCTTAGGATCACTCCAGTCATTTCTACATCCTCCCCTTCCTGAGTCTGGCTCTCCCGGCTACTTCCATGCCCTTCCCTAGAGTCATTCCATTCACGCTACACTGTAGGAAATTCTGAGAGACTGTCTAAAGTCCAATGGGTCTAGACACACCACAGTGGCATTTCGTGGGGCCTTGACACCACCCCTGCCTGAGGGTCTACCAGGACAGCAGGCACAACCTCTCTACCTTCAGATTCACTAAACCTGCTTGCATCCTATCTCTCCACCACCAAGTTCACTTGAGTTGGGGAGTCAGGGCAGAGGACCTTCTTTCCCAGGAACCCATAAAAAAGGATGCCACATACGGTTGTATGGTTTGAACACTGCACAAAGGTACTTGCTTAAGTATGAGTAGGGATGAAATCTAGAAAGTCAAGACCCTTGGCATGACGCCAAGGCCGCTGGAAGAAGGAAGGGCTTTTGTCTTTGTATGAAAGTGTTGTCAGCCACCTAAGCCACCTCCCTTGGGAAGGATCTGCTCAACAAGGCACTTTACTGTAATTCATTCACCAAAATGTGGCCTTTTTCTAATTTTCAGAATGAAGCTGCATAAGAAGCTAGAGGTCCTTTCTTCCTCTCTAAATCTCTCTCTTCTCCCAAGAATTGATAGCTTTTTTATCTAGTCTCGAAAGCTCTAAGGCTTCTTCTGACTTACCATATGTTCTTCCAAATCTCTTTTTATTCCCTAAGTCTTTTTCTATTCCCACAAGGGCTCAAAATGTTGCAACCCAAAAGCTGTTGACTTCCTTTTTAAACGCATTCAGTTGGGTCATCTTTTCCCTGAGGCAGTGAATGCAGAATGTGCTAGTTTATGGAATGGGTGAAAGGCCAGGACCACCAGGAAATACAGGGGGAAAAAAACCCTCAGTTAATATTTCAAAATGTCATCCTACCACTGTGTGGGCATAGACCACTTCTGGAAGGCTACACTTGTCTAAACTGTTCGCAGTAATTCTCCTCAGGAGTGAAATTTGGGGATGAGATCTCTATTTTTTGCTACATAAATTTCTGCATTTGAATTGTTTTTATAAGGAGCTTGTGTGACTTTTGCAAATTTTCTTGAAAGACAAACATTTTTAAAACTGGAAAAAAATGTTCCAGTGTACTTTTAGTGATGGTATCCAGAATGATACCTTGTTTGTTCTCCCTTCTCCTGAGTGCTTTGTGCTACACCTGCCTCTCTATGGTCGAGTTAAACTATTTTTAAATTCTTGATCACTGTATAAATGATGACATTAGTGTGAGTTATGGAAATGGCAGTATTAACTGATGGAAACATGATGGAAACTGATGGAAATGTGGATTAAAATGTACATAATTGACATAATTTAATATGATTTACCTTCCAGGTGGGGCCACAAAGGGTCCCATAACTGGAATTCCAATTTCTCACTTCCTTTTGCAGATGAGGAAGGGCCAAAACTTAACAGATAACAAGAGTAAATCCTAAAGGGTGGCCCAAAGGAACAGAGCTGAGAGAGCTGGGACAAAGCTCCTGTCCATATTCCAGGCCAGTGTCTGTTCTGTCACAAAACACGCTTTCTCAGTTTGGGCTACTTCTCTTCTTTAGTGAATATAGAGAGAATGGTGAGCAGAAGTGGATTTAAGTGAATGAAGTTTAAACTTCAAGTGCCTAATTTGCATGGGCCCTTTCTAAGGTCCTGAGAGGGCCACAGCATTGTGTTCACATGCGCACCTGATTTTGTAAAATGTGCAAAGTAAACTATTTTTTAACAGCAATTGGTTCAGGCCACTGTCTCTTTCCACTCCAGCATTTCCTCCTACTAGGTGACATTGGGTGGCCATGTGATTTGGAGGACATGATTAAGGGGTGGTTGATTCAGCTGGGGATACATATAGTTTCAGTACATTGTCATATATGTATATGGTTCACAGATACTCCCATGAAAGTCATCACCAGCTATCCCCATGCAAGTATAGAGTATAGATTCTAAGAATCTCCTTACAGCCCACTGTGTCAACTCTCCTGGCCTCCTGACACAAAGGTGCAGGGCCAGACAGTGATTCCTTCATAGCTCAGCTCTGACGGCATGTGATGGTGGAGAGATGATGTTGAAATGTATGGAACCAGAAGCTAATCCATAGAAAATTCTTTCAAATATCAAGTGTGTAAAATTTTAACAGAGGATTTGGTTCTCATCAAGATCTTATCAAAACAGATGTTTTCTCTTGTCAGGAATATATTTTAAAAAGCAGTGCATACAATTATAAAAGGTCCATATTTCTCACAGTTTATGCTAATTGTATGAGACAGAATTTATCAGAATTTCTCGATTTGAAGGGAACAAACCTTTAACTATATTAAAAATAGAAAGCAGGTCTATCACAGTTCAACAATATAATAAAAGGTTTTCCCAATTTGACAACAGTTGTAAAAATTTACATTACTAACAACGATGGTGCTAAAATTTTTAAACTAATAATTTAAAAAAATATTCAGGGGTTTCCCTGGTGGTGCAGTGGTTGAGAGTCCGCCTGCCGATGCAGGGGACACGGGTTCGTGCCCCGGTCCAGGAAGATCCCACATGCCGCGGAGCGGCTAGGCCCGTGAGCCATGGCCGCTGAGCCTGCGCGTCTGGAGTCTGTGTTCCGCAATGGGAGAGGCCACAACAGTGACAGGCCCGCATACCAACAACAACAACAAAAAAAAATTCAATCAAGACTAAAATATCTTTCTTGTCTCTCTACAGAACATAAAATTGATATTTAGTAAAGAAGCAAAGAGTATACAGCCAAAACAGTATTTTTTAAAAAGTAGTATAGAGGTATGGCATACAGTTAATTTAAAAATTGCTCTTTTCAGATTTTTTTGTACTTGTGACTTTATGAACTTTCATATATTATAATTTGTGTGTGTTTTTGTACCTAATTCTGTATTCTTTTTTTGAAAAAGGCCCCTCAAATTATTATATGCTTCAGGAAGCCATCGAATCCAGATTCACCCTGACAGGGAACATAGTTTTCTTTTGATGCTTGCCTCTAGCAGCTTTGTTAATCCCTGCCTTTTCCTGATTTCCCATCCCACTTCCCCCTACTTCTTTTTTCTTTTCTTTTTTACTTATTTTTGGCTGCTTTGGGTCTTTGTTGCTGCGCACGGGCTTTCTCTAGTTGCAGTGAGCGGGGACTACTCTTTGTTGGGGTGCGTGGGCTTCTCATTGCAGAGGCTTCTCTTGTTGCAGAGCGCGGGCTCTAGGCTCCTGGGCTTCAGTAGTTGCGGCGCGTGGGCTTCAGTAGTTGTGGCGCACAGGCTCAGTAGTTGTGACACGGGCTTAGTTGCTCCGCGGCATGTGGAATCTTCCTGGACCAGGGATTGAACCCGTGTTCCCTGCATTGGCAAGCGGATTCCCAACCACTGTGCCACCATGCCCTACTTCTTCGATCCCTCATCCTTGAAGGTAACACACACAGAAGGCTTTCCAAGATACCTAGCCAAAATTAATGGTTCTTGTTTACGGTTTTCACAGCAGCCAATATTTGCCTCTGACATCATACTTATCAGAATCTTCCCTGGATTAATTTATACATCACATATATATTGAGGACCAGTTATATGCAGGGTTCTGTGCTGAGTCTCAGTACTTCCCTTGGTCCCAGCCTTGCCCAGGATCCTGAATTTTAGAAGGCCCTCCAGCCACACCCCTCCAAATGGGCTGGAGGTCTGTGGGCCCGGTGGGGCATGCTCATCCAGAGCCCTGGTCTCCTTTCCTAAATCACATACCTGGGACTCCAGAATTACTTGCTTAAATCCACACTGAATCTGCTTCTGCACGGGCCTCTTACCCTGGTCCTTCCTCCAGAGAGCTGATTTGCCATTGGTATGCTCACTCCTAGGGCCAAAAAGAAGCTGTTATTGCAGTAGAGGAGAAGGTACAGAGCTTGGATATAAAGGGGGAGATCCTATGCTGTAATGGGAAAAGAAAGGAACAAGCTAGTAGTTTCATTTCTATTATGCCCCAGACCCTACAAATGTCAGTTATGGGCCTGCTAAGACTGTAGTTGGAATGTCTATGTCTTGTTTTTCATCCCAGAAGTTCCTAAACTTCCTCTGCCTCTATAATCTTTTAGTATCTTTGTAATTTTTTCATGGCATAACTAGGGCAAAAGAAATGCCTATCAGTTCCACTTATTAAATCCAAGCTACTTAATAGTAGTAATTCACATGATATCTTACAGATGTCACATTGTTTCCCTCAAAAATGTAAAGTATCCTGCAGCTACCCTATGAATTTTCCAGAGACCTGGAACACCTCAATGCACAGTTTTAGAATTGTCTATCCACTAGAGTATGAGCTTATTTGGGAAAGATATTGAGTCTCATTCATCATCACAAATTATATATTCCAAAAATGACCACATTCGAGTCCTACAGGCTTTTCTAGAAACTTACCACTCTCTCAAGGAGATACGAAGTCTAATTCCCTTCCCCTTGAATTTGAAGGGACTATTGACACATCTGTAATCAATGAAATGTGGCAGCAATGGCACTGCATGACTTTCAAGGCCAGGTCATAAAAGGTGTTACAGTGTCTACCTTGTTACCTTAACCTCTTGCTCTGAGCTGTCATGTAAGCAATCCAACTGCCTTGATGCCTCCATGCTGTAAGGAAGCCCAAATTATCCCATTCAGAGAGACCACAATGACAGGCCCTGAAGCTGCTTGAAGGAAAATAGAGTCCTCATCTCCTCTAGCTCCCTCCTCTTCTAACTCCAACCACTACCTGAGTGCAACCATATAAGGCACCCAATGCTGTAACCACCCATCTAAGCCCTTCCTGAATTCCTGCACACAGAATCTATGATCATAATAAAGTGACTGCTGTTATTTTAAGCCATCAGTTTTGGAGTGATTTTTTTAGACAACAATGGTAACTGGAAACATTTTTTTTCTTATTGCCTTGACGGTTAGCATAGTATATTGAATATTTTGAAAGGTTAATAAATGTTCATCAAATTGAATGGAAAAATGGAAAATCTCAAAGTAGCAGTGATTAATCTAAAGTTACGCATGTACATGTTGAAAATATGGAAACTTAGGTTATATGTATTCTGATTTCGTAGCAAACCTAGGATACTAGGGTTTGATCTTCTTAGAGTTTTAATAAATCCCTTAAATGAGTCAATTACCTTGCCTTTTCATGGTAAGGTACATGTCCTCACAACAAAGGGCAGGAAAATAATTCTAAATACTAGCAAGCTCACTATATCATGAGGTCACCGTAGGGGTCGTGTACGCTGAATTATCAATTCCAGTTAATTGAGGACTTTAATTAGTCAATTCAGATTAAGCAAGGTACTACTATAATTGGTGGATTCCAAAGGCAGCCATCTGTTCCCTTTGTGAGTATTAATATTATGTCCTATAGCGTCTATCAAGGAAAAGAATTTGTCAAGTAGAAATTCTCTTAACATTAGCAAAAGGTGAATGCTTAGGAAATAAAAGGGAAGAGCTGGGGAGAAAACAGACTAAAGACAGGAAAGAAGAAAAAGCCTAGGAAGAAAGGAAAGACTCCAATTATTTGCTATGTTAAAAGAATCAAACTGAATTTAACTTAGACATCTGTTTATGCCTGTTTTTTTTTTCCGTTGGAGTAGAGGGAGGTAATTAAAATGCCATGTAGCTGCTTGCCTTGTATGCATTTCTAAGCATAATTCAAACTCTTATGAATCTGCCCTCTCAAAGAAATAGCTGATTATAGAAACAGAACAAAACCTCTTTGATCCCTCTTGTGATACAACTAGGTCATGAGAAGTAGAATTCCAGATATATTTTGTTTTAAATGATTCTTCATGAAAAGTCTGACTTGGGGAGGTTTTTGAAATGAACAATGATGGAAACCAAGGCAGAATATAAAGCAAAAGACTTGGTGACATTAAAAAACACCAACTCTGCAAAGGTTACCTAAATGGACTTATTGTTGACATGACTTTTTTTTTTTCCAACCTCCTTCATAATAGGGGTTTTTTTCTAAATGAACAATGCCTAAAATGTGCAATGATAAATTTCAGGTGCGTGTAACAGTAGACGAATTGTGCCATGCAAAACCCCATAACATCTTGGGTACTGGTGGAAGAAAACAAAGGACAATATTTATGAGTTTCTCATAAACTTCAACCTGTTTTTCTAGTGGTTTTTTAATCTAAAATACATAAATGTATCTTTGTCTTCTAGGCAGAGGAAAATTATTGTGCTTTTGGAATTAATTGTGCCTCTCTCTAAAAGCAAAAAGTTAACATATTTTGCGGAGAACCTAGTATTTTTTAACACTTACTCGTAAAATAATATAATTAAGATAAGGCTGTATATCATTTAAGGTGGTTGCTTTTTGTTTCTTGTTTCCCCTTACAAAGAACAGACAACCTCTTACAAACTAGTTTAAAAACCAAAAGAGACTCACATAACAGTAAAGTTCAGAGTTAGGACTGGCCTCAGGTGTAGCTCAATCAAGAACATGGCTCTGTTTTCCTACAATTTTCCTGGTTTTGCCCTCCTTCATAATGTCATCTTCAGGCTTCCCTCATGATTCCAAAACAAGTCTCCCAGGAAGGTGGGTTTCATGTGCTCTTACTCACATCTCCCAACCTGCTTGAGATTGAATTTTCAGTGCAATCAACTGATTGGTCTACATCAATGCAGGTCCCACTCCTGAACTGAAGGCAGTTCAATCCCACACAACTAACAGCTGCTACACAAGAGGAGGGGTGGCTCTTCGAGGAAAATCTGAGTACTGCAAGGAAGGAGGGAAAAGGTGTATAGGATACCAGAAGATAACTGATGTTCACTACAGGTAGTTTGTGCAAACGGTCACAGCAGCGCTTATGTTTTTGGGCAAGTATAACTATGGGAAAGTATAAGATTTTCATTAGAAAAAATAATCCTTCTGTTCTAAATTATGTTTTTAACAAATGCAGAAATAATGAGTTTATCAGAAACAAATCAAAGAGTCAAATTAGCAAGAATTTCAACTATGGAAAATGGTTTATGTAATTCTGATTCATCTAGCAAATATTAACTGAGTACTTACATATACCAGGTGCTGTGCTAGGTTGATACCTTTATTAGTCTATTAAGTATCATTATGATATAAATAAATAGGTAATATAATTGCTGGTAGCCTAAGATGCATTATTAAAGTTTAAATAAATTAACATATATGATTTCTCTTAGGCTTTTAGAAATCGGGCCCCCCCCCAAAATATATTCATGACTACCATTGTGTATCATGAGTGATACAAGGGCCCCAGATTAGGAGCAATGACCAAAATAAAACAGAACAAAAAGTGTAGACACTAATATATATGCATAACTCATATAAATCCTATACACTGTTCGTATTAACTTTAAAGCTCAATCCTCCACTAAATCATTCTCTAGCACGAAGATACACTCTGATGAGGGGCTTCCAAATTTCTTATTTACCATTTACTTCCCTATAGGAGTCAGACCGAGCCACCTGGACTCAATCTGAGCTCAATCTGGGGTGGTTTCTTCATCCTATCACACGGAGTCTCTCAACCCCAGACCTCAGGGTGCCACTGGGTATGCAGTACAAGAATTAACCTTAAGAATTAATATCATTAGTGTTTAGGTAGCTCATAGCACTCACAAATTTCTCTGTAACAAAGAATAGTCTGAATTTTATATATTAGTCAAAAAGCTAGCAGAAGCGTACCTAGGATGAGCCAAGCATGCAGCTGACCTCGCATCAGCAATGACTGCATGCTGAGCACTCACTTTCCACTCTCCAAATTTCTGTCCTGCACCCACACAGCCAACCTGTGTTCAGACGATCATTTTTACTAAACACTTCACCTCCCACAAAGCAATAGTGTGGATGATTTATATAATTAATGTTTGTAAGGGACTGCTAGAGCCTGGTCTGAAAGACGCCTTTGAAGACGAAAAGATTGTTGATGCTATGATGTCCTGGATTTCTTATCCTTGTCAAGACTGCTTCTATGAGGAAAAGCTACAGAAATGACAGATGGGACCATTTTTATTCAGCACAGTTACAGGTGGCAAAACACTGCTGTAGGACTTAGGCAAGAATATGTCCCTAGGTGACATCAACTGTATAAACATGTATCCTGTCAATCACTAAGAATGTAGGTACGATAGTTTATAGACCAGGGGTAATGTTAATTCCATCCTGCTTACAGTGTGCTCTGTACTGGAAAAGTTCAAGGTGCTTTGCAAGCACCATAATTTAGTGAAGCATGAAATGAAAGCTACACATAGGAAAGGTGAGGTATTTTGAAAAATTAAGACATTATCTTTATTCAGCTATTAACCAAGAAGGATTGACATTCAGTACTACAAATGCTTTCCCCCATACAGACTACTTTTGTTGTTATTTAGGGAAGGAGGGTAAAGGAAATTGATCTTCACTGAGGGTATACAGTGGACTACATATTGCTAGGAGGTTTCACATTATTTATCTTGTTTGAACTTTAAAACATCTCAGTGAGGTATATTTTATAGTTGAGGAAACTAAGGCTTAGAGGAAACATTAATCTGGCTGAGATAACATAGGCTACCATGTGACAGAGCCAGGAACTTAAGCCAATTTTGCATGATTCCAAAGCCATTGCTCTTTCCATTACACGTACAGCTGTGGACTAATAAACACCATCAATCTAATAGTTTCTTTCTTTTAGGAGTTTGTCCTTACCTTTGCAAAGAACCGAAGAAGCATATATTTTTCAAATAAATTATTCTTGAAATACCCGTGAAGCCGTCTCATACCATGCAAGCCCTCATTTCTCTTTTCCATCCCTGAATTATGGACCAGAATATACAGTTCAGTATCTGATTACTTACAGGAAGCCTCTATTTTAAAATAGTACCTGATTTATACCTACCCACTGCCAATCAGACACATAAACCACCTCCAATACTTCTACCATCACTGGGGTCAATAAAGTCATGACTATGGTAGGAATTCCTAAAGGAAAGAAAATTATTGAGTTCATCAGTGAAAACACAGAAAATATCTGACAAAACAGGAATGCCTTAAGATACTGTGGATGGGCAGGCAGACTCAAGAAGCTCTCAACTCAGAAGTAAGTTACCCTCCTGTAGACTGAAATTTTAAAAGATACTTTGTTATGCTATTGGAATTTTTAAAACATAGCAAATCATTTAAATTCATTTAAAGGATAAAATACCCCTTTCCTAAAATACACATTCCACCAAGGGGCATCTAACTTTCACAATTTAGAGATAATTCAGATGGTTTTCCCAATACTTCTGTGAGATCAATTGCACCGAGGAACTGTCTATTTTTATTAGGAGAATGAAGATGGAGGTAGTTAATTTTGAAGCATGGGGCAGCTTGAGGGAAGTTCAAGGATCAAGGTACAGTGCTAGGCTTGGGCCAGTATGAAGGCATTCAGTACTAGTAACCTGGAGAGATAGGATTAATAGAATAAAAGGTACATAGAAAGGGATATGAGAGGATGTTAAGAAGACATTAGAGGATTTGGGAGAGGTATTTGACAAAATTATTCTAAAGTTCTTCCAGAAGTGTAAATACAAAGGACACGACTAAGAGCTGAATGGATATACAAAGTGTGGTATTACCTACAATGGAATATTATTCAGCCATAAAAAGGAATTAGGTTCTGATACATGCTACAATATGGATGGATATTAAAAATATACTAAGTGAAATAAGCCAGGCATAAAAGGACAAATATTGTATGATTCCACTTATATAAAATATCTAGAATAGGCAAACTTACTGAGACAGAAAGTAGATTAGAGGTTACCAGGGGCTGGGGGAGGAGGTTTATAGGAAGTTATTGCTTAATGGGCACAAAGTTTCTGTTCGAGGTGATAAAAAGTTTTAGAAAAAGAGTGGCGATGGTTGCACAATACTGTGTATATAATTAATGCCACTGAATTGTACACTTAAAAATTGTTCAAATGGGGGCTTCCCTGGTGGAGCAGTGGTTGAGAGTCCGCCTCCCGAAGCAGGGGACACAGGTTCGTGCCCCGGTCCAGGAAGATCCCACATGCCGCAGAGCGGCTGGGCCCGTGAGCCATGGCCGCTGAGCCTGCGCGTCCGGAGCCTGTGCTCCGCAATGGGAGAAGCCACAACAGTGAGAGGCCCGCGTACCACAAAAAAAAAAAAAAAAAAAAAAATTGTTCAAATGGAAGATTTTATGTTATACATGTTATGCCACAATAAAAGAAACAGTAAAAAAAAAAAAAAAAAGAAGGGACAAGTCAAGAAAAAAATTAAAGAACAAAGCAAGAGGAATGAAATTAGTCCTTGCCTTGCTATTTATTAAAATGCATTATTTTAAAATTATGATCATTAAAACAGTGAGATCCTGGCACAGAAACAAAGAAACAAATAAATGGTATCAAGTAGAAAGTCTATAAACCGACCTGATTATACACATGTATTTGGTATGGAATAAAGGAGGAATTTAAGTCAGTGAGAGGAAAGTAATGTATGAGCATCAACTAATGAGCCACTTGAAGAGGAATGCCTCCTGAGGGCAGGAATTCTGCCTGCCTTACACAGCAATTATTCCCCAAGCAATGTCATACCTGGTACATTGTAGGCATGCAGTTAAGGTTTGTTGAATGAATTAAAATTCATCCCTATATAATAAAATATACCAAAATAAATTCCAGATTGAATAAAATTTTTTTAAACTGGGAAAAAACATCAAATACTGATAAACATGAAAAAGTAAAAACCTCTGTACATATACATCTAAAGGTACATAAGATTTAAAAGAAAATTAGAAGCTGAAATAATTATATATGTATATTTGTAATATATGAGACCAACATTGTTGCTTTATTTATAATTAGCACTTTTAACTCAATAATAAAAGGACAACTACCTCAAGAGAATAATAAAGTGTACCAACAGTCATAAAAAACTACAAATAACCAATAAGACTATGAAAAACATCTTATATCATTAATAATCAAAAAAACTAAAATTAAAATGATAGATACTATTTCACCCATCAGGTTGGCAACTATCAAACTATCTAGTGTTAGCGATGATACAAGAAATGAGTTTTCTCACACATTGCTGGAAGGGATATAAATTGGTCGAACTGTTATGAAAGATAATTTGGCAGGAAATACCAAAAGTGGTCACCTGATTCTATTTCTAATAATTTAGATTAAAAATAATTTAAAACACATACACATTTTTAACCTACAAGGTTGTTTATTTCAGCATTGTTCATAATAGAAAAAAGATTATAAACATTTCAATGTCCAACGATAAGGAATCATTAAGTGAATTTATGGTACATCCATACCAAAGAATACTACACTATCAGGAAAAAAAATGTTATAGACTATTTAACGAAATGAGGGAAATGTTCATTTTATATATATTTAGGTTTAAAAGCAGGTTATTAAATATTATTAGGCAAAATGATCCCATGTTTTGTGGAAAGGAAAAAATACAAAAACTGAAAGAATAATGATCAAAGTACTAATGGTGATTATCTGTGATTGCCAGGTTAAATGTTATTATTACTAACATGATCTACTAATTGTTCTTCAATGAACATGTATTGCTACTATAATATAAAAGCAATAAAAGATGGCTTTAATTTTCATAAAGAAATAAAATAACAAGGAAGTTTGTCCTCTGTTCTCAGGACCCATGATTAATCAGCTATAATATCTGTCTCTTTCCCTGTGTGAAGCACATTTCTAAGAGCACTTGACACTATTTTATTTGATCCTTACCCTTTTATTAGGTATCATTAACCCCATGAATGAGGTCCTGGGTTTAGAAAAAGGAGTGTGTTCAAGGCCATGAAACTAGTGGCAGAGCTAGGAATGCCCCCCTGGTGTCTGATGCTAAAGCTTATGTTCTTAACCACAAACTTTCCTGGCTCTGTTATGGAGTAGTTAGGCTTTTTGAGGGTAGACAAAAAACTAACCACCAGGTATCACAATTTCTATGAGAAAATGTTTTGGCATTCCAAACAACACACTTAGAAATGGTCATTGGGAAACAAATTTTTCTTAAAGTGTGTCACTTCTACCGACTTGCACAGTCTGTGTCTGTGTCACACAAATTCTTCTCAGAGGCAAAGTCCAGTACTGGGTAAGAGCACTAGGTCAGAATTAGATTCCCTGGGTCAATCCTGACTCTAGCTATCCCTTAAGACCCATAAAACCTTCTGCAGTTATTTAACATCCCTGGGTCTGACTCCTCATCAGTACAATAAAGATAATGAAACATCCAGTTATAAGATAAATAAGAACTAGGGATGTAATGTACAACATGAGAGATATAATTAACACTACTGTAGATTATACATGAAAGTTGTTGAGAGTAGTTCCTAACAGTTTTCATCACAAGGAAAAAGTTTGTTTCCTGTTTCTTTAATTTTGTATCTATATGAGATAATGGATGTTCACTAAACTTATTGTGGCAAAAATTTCATGATGCATATAAGTTGAATCATTATGCTGTACACTTTAAACTTATACAGTGCTGTATGTCAATTATATCTCTATAAAACTGGAAGAAAAAAATAAATAAATCTAAATTCACATACATGCACGCATACATACAATGATTGTCCTACCTCAAGGGGTTCTGGTGAGGATTAAATAAACTAATCCACATAGTGCTTTGATAGCTTAGTGTCTGACACATAGCAAACACTTGATAAATGGCAGTTACTCAAATCATTAATGTATTCTCTGGATAGTAAACTCTCCAAGGGCAAAAATCACTTGTTACATTGCTTTTGAATTTCTTAATGAGCACACTAGGTGTTTGTTCAGTGGATTGAAGCTGAATGTGAAGTATTATCTGAAGGGAAGTCTCTGCACTGCAAGCTCTCCACTCTGATTCAACTTCATCGAGAGCCCTACCTTGCTAACCTTTGTTCACTAATAGGAGCCTTGTTTTATTCTCAATTGCAATGCAGTGACTAAAAGAAAATCACAATTTTAAGGCTGTCTTGCATTTCGTTATTAAACATTATTGCCGTTTACTGATTGCATATCCAATATTTAAATGCAAGTTACTTTCATTTCAACAAGGCCTTTCAGGGAAAGATGTAATTTTACTAGTCTAAAAATTGTTAAATAACACCTGAATTGTAACATCCTTGAATGTTTATTTATGGCACCCTGTAGAAAAGTAACTGTAACCTATTTCTCTCTTTCAGCAAGAAAGTAGCAAGAAGGAATCAGGACTCAGTCTTCCACTGAAAGTATTCAATCTGGATAAATCTGAGATGGCTAGCAATGTTCATGTCCCATGTGTTACTTTGAAGTCAATGAAGATGAAAACCTCACTTTAGAAAGTTCTCTGAATCCTTGAGAGTATAACTGTGCTGATTTTAATTATGACATGACATATTATAAAACAAATCTATAAATACTGATGTGCAAGTCCTAGCATAATTCTGTGAATACTCCACAAAACAGGTAGTGAACATGTTCTTTCATCTAAATTGGGCCATATTAAAGAAAAGCCAAAGAACCCAATTAAGAGCAGCGAGTTTCCCCAGGACTCAGTTAACAGTCTTCTACCTGACAATGCTCTTCTGGTGGCTAAATGACTTGCACTGAACAACAAAGATGAAGAATTCCATTTATAAAGACAAATTGTCCTGGAATTTTTCTTCTATTATAATGTTTTCAATTCATATTAGTGACAACTAAAACAAGGAAGAAACTTGACTGGATCAATCTAATGAATTATAGCTCTAAACATGTCACTTCTCTTAAACACCTCCAGTGACTCTCAAATGACTTCAAGACATGCAGGTTGGCATGCAAGCTCCACCATGACTTGGCTACAGCTTAATTCACTTCCCAAGACAACTCTTTCCCTTCCACCCACCTTTCCTCCATATCCTTCACTCCAACAGAGGATCATCCATCTTCCCCTAAGAACCGCCTGCACCCTTCAGGTGTCTTTGCAAATGCTGGTCCTTCTCCAGGAGAGTGTATTTGTGAGTGTAGTTATTCTGGACATCCTTCAAGGCTCTGCTCACTTTTTCCCTTAATCCTATGATTGCACCAAAGGAGAGGTAAGGGGTTAGAAAACTCCCCTTCTCATAATGCTTAAGAGGAATACAAAGACATCTCAATAAACATAATATCTAAATAAGAACAGTGTGATTGTCGTATAAACAGAAATTGAAGACAAAAGTCTTTGGGCCACTCCCACCCTTCCAACAGGGTTGCCACCTCTAATCTTATACAAAAATTTTGGCGCTGCCTCTGATTCGTTCTCCCTTTAAAAATGAATCTTCTTTCTCTTTGTGCCCATAGCATGCAGTTTTACTTTGGCCTTGACTACATCCCATCTCAGTAACAGTTGTTTGCGTTTAGACTGCCGTGTTATTTCCCCTGCTATTTCCTGAGAGCAGGAATTGAGGCTTACTCACCAGGTATCACTCACACTGCTTAACTGAGAGAGAGCATTACTCAAAGTAGGTGTTCAATACTTAGTGGTCTGGAAATGAGAACAGACAAATTGAGAGGCACAGACTGAAAAAATCAAGCCATGATTAATGAGTTAGCCTTATTAATTTCAAGTACACACACTAATAGTTCTGTCAGTGATTTCTGTCTGTAATCTCTTTGGCTTTATTTTCAGATCATTTCCTCCCTCAGTTCTGTTTATTTAGTCCCCACTCTGATGTTCTTAATGTATTAGTTCCCAAACTACATTTTTGAATAAGAACAAAGAGTTTCGTTGTTAAAATTAAAGTATGGACATCCTTTTCCCAATTCCCACACACACACAAAAATAAATTTATGGTTAGTATGTTTTCATCTTAAATTTTGTTCAAACCTTTGTTATTTCAACTAGAAGCTATGCACGCAAATATATAGTTAGTTAATTTAACAATATTTCATGCGTTCATGTACAGAGGACATGATTTTTCAGTTGTTCACCTGAATACCAGAGAGAATCACTCTCCCAACCCTTTAATATAACATTGCACCAAGAGGTTCAACTATTAGTCTGCTTTTCTAAGGATCTACATTTTTTAAATTGCATAAGGAAACTAATTTTAAACGTAGATGATAGAATAAAGACAACATATTTCAGTATCTAAAATAATATAAACTGGAATACAGTCAATGTAATTTTTAAAAGTGGAGAAAATACACACAAAAATTTACAATTTGTAAATTTCATGTTACAAATGGTGGTTTAATTACAAAATGCAGCATTTTCCTCTGTGATGTGAGTTACTGGTCAGTGCCAGATATTACGATAGCCTTTTATAAACTAACGATCAAGTCATGTCAATTAAAAAACCTTTAATTATTTTGTGCCTTTTATATCTGTCTATATACAGATACTTTTATCTATCCGTTTGTATATAGGGAGACAGATACATATATACCCACGTACACCGTTTTATTGGTTTTTTGTTTTATATCCATAACTTGGTCTTCTATTTTCAGACTCTGTTAATGCCTCTGTTGAGACTGTTTTTCTAGCAAAATCGTGATAGCCAGCCTTGGCAAGTGCTGCAGTGCTGTGAGTTTAGATTCATGATTCAATAATGCCCTAGGAGTCTCAGATTAAAAGTGCTATGGAAACGTACTTTCCATGTACCTTTCTTACATATTCAAGGCAGAGTACACAGCTTCTCCATGCTGCAGCTGAGCATGGCTGCTCTCTACTAAGCACCATGACATTTTGTTTCCAAACAGACTGCACTGCCCTGATGAATACTGCAGTTCGTCACAGAACTGTTTTCTTTATTCACTTCCTAGAAATGGAATGGGCTATTACTTAAGACCCAAAATCTATCTCTAAAAAATTTTAGTCATATGTTCCCAATACATTATGACATTATTAAATTATTTTGAAGTCTAAAACCAGAAAGAAAAAAAAAAACAACTTCTGTGCTGTCCCTTCAAACAATAGATGCCAAACTTGCTATTTTTCTGTTTCTTGTAACATACTACTTCAATAGGTTTACAAAGCATGAAGGTCCAAAAATAGCCTTCAATTTTTCTACAATAAATCTAAAATTAGCAACTTCTTATTTCCAGTCTATGAGGGGTTTTTTCCCCATAAAGTCTCTATCAATTTGAAAATAAGCAGATAAGGGCATAAATGTGCACCCATCTAATAAAAGTATCCTAATAAAAGTGTGAAAAAATATATACATGGTCATTTGCATTCTACTGGGAAATTCTTTTAGTCTTAAACTTTTCCATAGCATTTGATATTTCAGAAACCTGTAGTCTCTTTCACTTTCATCAAGTAATACCAACCAACCAGATCCATGAATCTTTGATTTAACTTTTTCTAAAACTGAAAGAAATTTTCCTATGGAGAATCCACATTTTTGTAACTATGTGAGGCACTGGTCCTATTAATGTCAGTTTATTAATCGTGAAAGCATAGAAAATGACTTATTCAGCTATTAGGAGATAAACTATTGTCTTCATTTATACATAATACGAATGTTCATGCAATAATTAATGTAGATACTTGGGGAAGAATTTTAGACAAAGAAAATAATTGTTTTAAACAAAATAAAAATTTTAAATCTGTGAAAAAGGCAATCATGTAGCTCGTTTAGAATTCAGCAGCTGGATAAACTTTTTCTTTTTTGACAAATAATGTGCTTCCTCTTTTCCGATTACAAGAATTAGAAAACTCACTCTGTTTCTTCTGACTTGGCTGCCAGGAAGCTCAGGAGTGACCTAAGGGCCCATTCACAGCAAATGGTTTCCTGCTCATGTTTAAGTATATTCTTTTCAATTTTTTTCATGATTATTTTTACTTCACGGTTGTTTATTTCCATTTTATTATTCTGATGTATCTAAATTCTGTATATATGGAAAGAAGCAAGGAGTTCATTAATTTTGACAAGAAATTCATTCACAAACCATTTATTGTGTATCCACTATGTGTCAGGCACTATTCTATTCTAGAGGATGGGGATGAAGTTAGTTAAAAGATGATTTCCATGAGAGGAGCAAATATTTCTTATTGTATTCCTGAGAGGGGAAAAAAAATCTCTCAATCAAACCAACTTCAAGAAAATGAAAATTTTAAAGAATTTCCTTAATAGAAAAGCCTGCCAACATCAGTTTAACACTCACAAAGAGGAAGTTAACATAGTGAGTTTAGTTATCTTTTGACTGTTGCTTACAGGGGTATGGAAAACTGGTTACTTAATTATACAACCCTCTTCTCCAGTGTCCTGCAATAAAACCAGCTTTCCTCCTTGGGCATGTGCTAGGTACTAATAACATCACTCATGAAATAAAAGCTTTTAAATAAATTGCCCCTTAATAACAGAGATCAATTTACACATTCTAATCTCCAAGAAAGGGGCCTTTGGGTCTTAGACTTCCTACCTTGAAGCTTCTGATGTAAAAAATAAGTAGCACCTATTGGGGCAAGCCAAGAAAAAACGATGCACTTTTTGTGGGTAACCAGGCAAGGATAATTGTTAACTGGTAAAGCAGTTCCCTTTTATGGATGACTTCAAGGTTGGTGGGCCTAAATTTCCCCTTGCTTTCAGCTTTGTTTTGCTTTACTAGCTTGCAAACGTGTGTCGCACGGTGACCCTAGGTTGGCCTGCCTGCTGCCAGACTGATGTTGAGAAAGGTATTGAAATTTACAAGGATCTTGCCTTTGGCCTCCACTCTCAGGGTGCAGCATTCTCACACACTTTAAAGTGTTGCCAGCTCACAATAGCCTTGTAGTCAGGGAAGCCAGCCCAGCAAGGCTGCCCACAGACGCACGTGCATGTCACCTGCCCCAGCAATTGCAAATAGACTAGCACATCTTGGGGCGACCTGCTTGTCTTCCATTTGCAAGAGAAAGCTGTGTAAATAATTATATTTCAGAAAGGGCAAAATATTGGACTTCTCAATATGAACTATGTGCACTTAGCCTTTTCAGACTAACATAAAGGTCTTTAAATAACAGAGCTGCCTGTATTTCACTGTGAAGCTCAGTTAAAACATTTTTTTAAAGTGGTGTCATGTCTTAGTGACTTTCTAACGAACCCAAACACTGGAGTGGCTGACACTTTTTACAGTAACTGTAAGCAGTACCTCAAAGGATTCAGAGAAGTAACAAAGTGTGACCACTGATCTTGAAAAATCAGAGTGCTCTAATGAGGAAAAAAGCAGACCTAGAATTAAAAAAAAAAAAATCCTGCTTTCCTTCCAAAAATGCTGCAAGGAGCATTTTAAAATGCAGCAAAGTAATCACTTCATTAATTTATGCAACACAACTCAAATTTTGTGGGACAAGCTATAACAGGGTCAAAATGGCCAGATGTATAAAATACAGGTGCAAAAACTGTAACTTTATATTAAGACATCTCACGTCAGTAAGTGAGTTAAATCACAGAAGGACAAAACAAGGAGGAAAGGACTAATTTCGGGAAGACATTTGAGTCTTTCCTCCTCCATTTCGTTTAGATCTGTCTTTCTTTCCTAACGGCATTTCGTTTGTAGGGAAGTTCTTGGTATCTTTCGGTCTAATTATCTCATTGTACAAATCTTTGAAAAGGAACGAACTGTGGTTTGCTCTGCGCGCGGACATCTTTTCTTCTACCCGAGTTCTTCCTAAGCCTTCAACCAACTTTCACTGAAAAGGATGTCGCTGAGGGGCGATGAAGCTTGAAATCCCGCGGTTTTCTCATTCTCTTTTCTTTCTCTCTGCAGACGCCACCCCTACACCTCGCTCTCGCACTCCAGAGAATCCACCACCGTTTTTAATGATGCTGGGGCGTTTTAAAGAGTTTCCTCCGTTTCTCCCTCTGACCCGAGAAGCACTTTCAGTGTTAGACAAGGCGCCTGACCAGGGCATAGGCAAATGGGATATTAGAGGGGAATAAAAGACCTAATTGAAATATCTCGTGCTGCCTAATTGCGATCAAGTGTCTTGCAGATAAGTTAGCATGTTATTACTTTGGTCGTGTTCAAAACGCCGAGGTCTTTTGCCTTACGCATTCTTGTTTATTTAACAGACGTATAGAGCGCTTACCACGTACCAGGCACTGTTATAAACGTTTTAAAAATATGACCCTCTTTGCTTAAGAAGTATTTTTAAGCGACAGTAAATCCGCGTGTGCATTTCGAACGTCCCTGCCACATTTTTCTTTATAGCATGGTACAGTGGTTAAGTCTTCAGAGAACAAGTATGGAAAAACTTTAACCAGCTGCAACTTTTTTTCAAGCAAGTCATTTCCCTCTTCGCAATTCTTATAATTAAATACAGTAGGATAGTGAGAAAGAACTCTTAAATTTTTTTTCAGTGATGATCTCAGGTTTTGTCCCCGGCGTTTTGAAGCGCCCGCTAATTTGATCGCGTGGCCAAGGTTAATTGCATCTGTAGACATTCGCTTTCAGAAAAAAGCGCACCCTTCGCTAAAAGTCGTGAAGGCTGAGTTCGCCCCAGGCTGGAGGCGGCGTGTCCCCGCGTGGCCTGCGCGGACTGGCCGCGGGCGCATCCGCCGGGGAGGTGGGACGGGCGACCCGCGCAGTTCTGGCTCTTCCCTAGCCGGGCTGTGAGGACCGAGAGCCGAGTGACGTCGGGGGAGGTCAGAGCCGAAGGGAGGCGAGCCCGCTCGGCTCCCCGCAGCGCGCTCAGGCAGCCGGCGCTGCAGCGAAGCAAAGGCCCGGAGACCCGCGCGGAGGGGAGGCCCAGAGCCGATCTGGGGGGTCACCGCCCCCCGCGGCCTCGAGCTGACCGGGTGCATCCCCACCAGGCCCCGCCCGGCTCCCGACGACTGTGTGTTTTGCCCGGTGTTAAGTTTCAGAAGTCAGGATGGAACGTTTCGGGTTTCTGTTCACACGGTTATTGCAGGCGCCGCGGTGGGGACCGCACAAAAGAGACGAGGGCGTGTGGGGAAGGGGTTTTGTGGTTTAACGAGGGCTTAACCCGCGGACTGCAGGTCCTTCCCGCTCTCCCCCTGCCCTGCCCCGGCCCGGGCCCGGTCTTTTCAAGTCTCATCCCTTCCTCTTCTCCTCCCCGCCCCGCGCCGGTCTTGTGTGAGGAGAGAATGGAGTGTCAGAGGGGTACGCCCTAAGCAGATCCCCAGAAAAATAAGACTCCGTCGTGGCGTACGGCTGTGGCGACTGATTGACGCCTCTGTCTCAGAGGCTTTTCTGCCCTAAGCACCGAGCTGTGCCGGCGCAACGAGTGGAGTCTCGAGCTCAACCCCGACCAACCCGGCGCCCGCCTCCCGGTACCGCGGCGCCCCGGCGGGCCCACCGCCTCCCGCTGCCCTCGCATAGACACAACTGAGTAGCGGGTTCAAACAACTACCTCAGAGCATGGATGTAAAGAGCAGCTTGAAAACATGTTTTACAAGCACATCTAGAGTTTTATACAACCCACGCTGTCCAATGCACTAAAGACTGGACACGCATTCGTCTTTTAGAAAACAAATTAATTTCCAAGCGCGATTTTTTTTCACGTCCGGGATTCTACTTAACTCTACCGCTGCGATTACCCAAACCAGGGAGTGTGAATTGCAATTATCTGGATAATCCAAGCCCGAAAAACTCGAACTTGAAAAACTACTAAAATTGTGTCCTGAAATACCCGCATCATTGCTCTAGTCCTTCCTGCCACCAGAGTAGACACAACTCCAGCCCACGGTCTACTCAACGGGATCTATTATCCACAGCCTCAGTGGCCAAATGGAAAGAACTGATTAGGTGCAATTAGAAAATCGTTTGGTGGCCGGTCTCTCAGACCCTCCGACCGCCAGCTGTCAAGTACCTGGTCGGGGAAACTTGCGTCCTTATCTGTTCGCAGCCCAGAGGCCGCGGAAGTAGCCTTGGGAGTTGCCAAAGAGAAAAGCAACTTTGATTTAGGGTTTTCGAAAACCCCAGAGGGCAGATGTGACCGCCAGGGTCAGTCAGTCAGCAGTTTTGGTCCAGACAAGGGACAGACGAGTGGGGCGGTTCGGTTAAGCCACGACGCCTCCCGACGTCACACACGCTCGCTCACACTCAGCCACGCGCTTGGGGTTATTCTTTAAACACAGGGCTGAAACTTCACCGGCAGACTGCTGGGTGCGGAGGAGCGCCAAAACCCGAGGTCCAGAGCCCGCCCCTCGCCAGCCCGCCCCCGCCGCGCCCGCGCCTGTGCCCACGTCCGCGCGCTTCCCTATCTAGAGTTAGCGACTTCGCGCTCCCACTCGCCGCCGCCTCTCCCCACCCGCGCTCTGCTCCCGGGCCCCAGATGCGCGGCCGCGTTCCCACGCCTCAGCCGGAGCTCCGCGGCGGGCTTTGGCGAGAGAGGCCCCGCCCCTCCGCTCCGGCCAATCCCGGGCCACGCTGACTCCCGAGGAGGCGGTGCCCGGCGGAGCTGCGGGGGCCTGCGCGCTGGAGGCGGGCGAGGGGGCCCCGCCCGCGCGGGGAGGCGTGGCCGGCGCCGGCTCTTGCGGCCGAGCTGGGCTGCAGCGTGGGAAAGAGCCGCGAGGAGCCGACTGCGCCGCCGGCCGAGCAGCGCCTGCCCGGGCCCAGGGAGGGCGGGAGGGAGGAGGCAGGCAGGGAGGGCGCTGCGTCCGGCTTGGTGTCCGAGGCTCCGGCCCGGCTGCACCCCGCGCGGTGTTCGCCGTGATGAAGCGCCCTTGCGAGGAGACGACCTCTGAGAGCGACATGGACGAGACCATCGACGTGGGGAGCGAGAACAATTACTCGGGGTGAGCGCGGGCTCGGCGGGAGCTGTCCGGAGCCCGAGGCATCGGGGAGCTTTGTGTACGAGCGGCTACTTGGAAATCCCGAGGTTCCTCTCCGCCGCGTTCTAACCGAGCGGGGAAAGTTTTGCCCGAAAAACTTTCAGGGGTGGGCGCTTACGGAGCGCGTGTTCGGGTGGGGCGAGGCATGTGGGTTTGCACCCTAGGGGTGGGGCGGCTGAAAGTGTGCAGAGGTTGGAGAAGGAGGGTCCCCGGCTGTCAGCGTTGGGCGTGCGGAGTGGCACGCCCGGGAGACGGGCGACGCCTCCGCCACCGAAACTGCATTTGGGAGCACTTTCAAAATGGGCCAGGCGAAGAGAGAAAAAAATGATTTTTTTTTTATTTTTAAAGAGACTAAAAGATGACTTGCTTTTTGGAGCCATGAAAGCAATTAGCGAGGTCAAGGCTAAGTAGGCTGAGATTTCCAAGTTGATCGTATGTGACTTGCCTGACGGGAGTGTGAGTGACAGATGAAGGATCGTTTCAGGCATCATCTCTTTGCTTGTTCCTGAGTCTGGAGAAGATCGAGATCGTGATCACGGAAGCCAGACCTCCACTTTCCAGTGACAGAGGGAGGTTATGGAGGCGTTTTAGTGCCAAGGCGGGTCAAATGATAATTGCTTCTAATTGGCATCCCCAGAAGCACCTTAATTATTTATCTGCAGCTGTCACTTAAAGAGTAAAATTCTACGTTTGGAAAACTGCTTTTCTTTCAATATTATTATTCTAATATGTACAAACCTTAGACTGGAATCATTAAAAGCAAAGATATTCGCTTGAAACGTTGTTTGCAAAGTATCTTCTAATTATTAAAGTGTTGTGTCATCTTAAAAAATGAGATCCGAAAAACAAAGATGTCATGTGAAAGGTGAAACCAGTTGAGAAGGGGATGGGAATGAGGGGAACAGTTAATTCAGAAATAAGATCCAGAAGTGAGAAGGTGAGGTAATAAGAACCTGGTGTGTGCAATATTTCTATAATGAAAGAGAACAAATAACAGGAACCTGGAGAATTTGAGAACATGAGGAAGCAGAGTATCTATGAATTATGAAGAGAAACAGATACAAACTAGAAAGGATCATAAAAATTATGTGACAATATAGTGATTTGACTGAACTTTTGATATAAAATATTTTTTCATTAGCAAACTCAAGATGGATTACAACTCTGAGGGGTTTAAGCTTAGATTGAAGGCTGAGAGATACTCACCTAGAGTTTTATTTTCAAAGTAAAACATTTACCTAGTAGTTGATCTAATTTTAATTTTTCTATTAGTGGCATATTTAATTTTGGGTCATTCTTTTGGAAGATTAATATAGAAAACATTGAATTTGTCATTTTTTTCTTGTATGACTACTTGGAGTTTTGAAACAGTAAGCTAACTTCTGTTTATTTTAAAGATTGCATCTAGGGACAACAGTTTGACATGTGATGGCTGTATATCTGTTTGATAGTAATTATTTTAAAATAGCTTTGCTTTGTTCAGTGGGTCTTACCAGAGGGAGGAGGAGGGATGCTATTAGAGATTAATTGACTTTTAAGAAACATTTATGAGTGGAACTAGGAAGTACTAATATCTAACTTCTCACCCTGACTGCCCATAATTATTTCATTGGGAGGCTCAGTAAAAGTTTAGGGACGTTTTTGCCAGTGGATTTGACATCTGGATTAGTCATTAAAATTAAAAGAAAAAAATGGCATGATTCCTATCTGAAAAGAGATATAAGGGCTGAAAGCAAAGTCTGTAAAGAGCAAGAATTAAGAATAAAATAATGCTGATCTGAACTGTGCTATCACTCTGAATATTTAATGGGTGCCATCAAGCACCCAGAAGAAAACAATTGTTATGTTAATGCAGCACCTGACAAACTCTTCTTATTTCATAGACAAAGTACTAGCTCTGTGATTAGATCGAATTCTCCAACAACGACATCTCAGATTATGGCAAGAAAGAAAAGGAGAGGGGTATGTGATTTTTTTTTTGTCTTTTTATTTCATGTAATCCAGCCTAATGTGTAGCAGTTGTATTTTTCCATTACGAGTAATTTTATCATTTGTGTATTCATGAACTTTTGTTGTTGTTTTGCTTTTTGGGGATAGATAATAGAGAAAAGGCGTCGAGATCGGATAAATAACAGTTTATCTGAGCTGAGACGACTGGTGCCAACCGCTTTTGAAAAACAAGTAAGCTGCCCCCCCATCCTGACCACCCCACCAGTGAGCTCAAAAAAGCTGATTCTCTCATCTGGCAACGTGGGTTCTTCTTAAAGCTCATTAAAATAATGGTGTATGTGCCGTGATCTGGCACAGAGCAGCTATTTCAATAAAATGCTTTGTTGTGGCAAAACTATTAAAAACATAATCCATCATGAAGTTGAAAAACATTTCCATTCTCTAGCTTATTTTCCCTTAAGGGTAGCATGTTCACGCTCTCTCTGTTCTTTCTGTGAATACCAGTAGTGGTTTTGTTTAAAACTGAGCTGTATGTAGTATTCTTCTTCAGAAAAGATATCTATGTGAAATTTCATTTTTGTCTCAAACTATTCTTTAAAAAGTAAGCTTTTTATTTTAAAAAATAATCAAAGCCGAGGAAGTAACACCTCTAGCTCTATTTCCTAAATAATAATACTAACAAAATTTATTTACCAAACCACTTGGTTTCATTTTTAAATCCCTGACTTAATAGAATGATGTTTGTTTCGAGGCATCTTTGTGGAAGTTGGTAAAAAATCAAACTAGCCATAAATTCCCCTTTTCAGAATTAAAGTATTCCTTTACCAAAAAAAAAA
This sequence comes from Phocoena sinus, assembly GCF_008692025.1. Classification (NCBI taxonomy): domain Eukaryota; kingdom Metazoa; phylum Chordata; class Mammalia; order Artiodactyla; family Phocoenidae; genus Phocoena; species Phocoena sinus. The sequence goes on along the minus strand of NC_045774.1, from coordinate 36,317,800 downwards.
AAGAAGGAAAAAAGATTTGCACACTTAGTAAAGTAGGAAGCCGAATTTCATTTTTGAAGAGTTGTGTTTTTCCTTCTGCCGCCATGGCTGATAGATTTCAAAGAGCATCTTTCAAAGAGTATGGCATCATACCTTTGTTGAAAATAACTTTCAATTAAATTCAAATAGGGTATAAGACAGCTGTTGTTTGTTTATTCCATTTTGTTGTTTACTTCATGAACCACAAACATTATAAAGCAAGCCCTACAAAGCCCTTGGAAATTATCCAGAAACTGCAGTTTTGTTATTAGTCACTTTCACTGAAACTGCTGTACATATTCATGGAAAAACTGAACATTGATAGAAGTACAAGTTGTCAAATGCTGTTGACTATACATTTTTAAGAGAAAAAGGCACCACTGTATATGCTGAAACTGTCTTTAATGAGCTAAATGTAATGGGCAAATTGTAGTTTTGATTATTAGCTTTTCCCATGACAATACGTTAAAAATGAAAATATCAGTAATCAGTGACGTTTTTACTTTCAGTGCTGAAATGTCTACAATTATGAGAAACAGTTTGGTGATTTTTTTGGCGGGGGGTTTTGGGGGTTGGAGTTCGTTAGATTTTTTTTCTTAAATGTCGACTTAAACCTTAAAAGCAAACCTCAGTAGTTTGGCAGTTAGTTACCATAAACACAGGCTTTCCCATTTGCTGAGCTTGGCGACCAACCCTAGAGAGCTGGCCCTGTCACAATATAATTAGAAGAGTGTTCTTTCAAGCAGTTTAAGTCACTCTGGCACTCTCACCATGTACTGGGTGCTGACAATTTTCACAAAACAAGTAAAGCATAGGAACCTGAAATAAACTGCAGTTTCCTTTTCAAGAAAACATACTGATTTAATTATTTAGCTCTTCCAAGAAATTAGAAGCCACCCACAGCCCTCTGAGACAGTTTGAAGTGGCACATTTGTATTTCAGTTGGTTTCCAGAGGTTGCCTTGTTTTAAAGTGGGGGAGGGGCATAAAAATATAATGACAATTTTATTAAGAACTATTTTAAAGGATTCAAATATCCTTAAGCATTTCTGATGCTTATTAGATTAAAGTTAGATTATGCTTCCTTGTTTATGATCTTGGAATTTACAGTGACACCTGCTGGTAATTATTGGGAAAAAAAAAAACCTTGAAAGTCTTCCCTTCGCACTTTTGGTTCTATACTTACAGTGGTGTCGTATGAATTACCTTAAAGGCATACTAGAATTTTCTATTTTTGAAAAATATGCTTTTTAACAATAATTTGCTGAGATCCTATCTGCTTTTCCTCCAGAGTTGGATTCAACTTATCTAGACTTCAGCATTATATAAGACTATTGTATATCCCCTGATAAAATATATTATTAACCAGTTTGTTGCAGTTTGAGATTTTTGCAGTTGTAGTAGTTTGAGTAGAGTTATCTTAGTGTAATTATTTTTGTGTTTAAAAATTATTATGCCTTTTAGTCTTTAAAAGTTAAAATGGCAAAGATCTGTCATTAGGTGTGATGCAATTAGTGTTTTCATGTAAAGTTCAGGAAGAATTCATATTTTTCTGTGAAAAAGTTAAACTTAGAATTTTCTAGTGAGAGGGAAAATGAAAAATTCAGGGTAAGTTGTTCCAAATTCATTTCCATAGGACTTATAAGATTTTATTATTTGTTTATTCAGGGATCTGCAAAGTTAGAAAAAGCTGAAATACTGCAAATGACAGTCGATCATTTAAAGATGCTCCAGGCAACTGGGGGTAAAGGTAAGTAGGTGACTTCATCCCCCACCCCACCCCCCGCCCCACCGCCCCTTCTACCTTTCTCTTTTCATTTTTTCTCCCTAAGATTGTAAGGAAGTCATAGTTGAACAGTTCTTTAACGAGCTGCGATAGGAGGTCCCAGATTAAAGCCGTGGAAATCAATGCTAATGGCAGGATTGAACTCGTGGGAAAGAACTTCTGGAACAAAAGAAGCACTTGACCCTGGGCTTGTGTTTGCTTTTATAATACTGTGGGAGTAAAGCCTCATTCACAGCAGCCTGGTCAGAGGTTTGTTTGGGACTTTCAGAAGTGCATGCTGGAATTTGTACAGAAAGACAAAACAAACACACAAACATCCAAACATAAACAGGAGGTTAGACACAATCTTTTTCTCTTCTTTCCCTCTCCCCAGTCCCCTGTTAAATCAGGGATAGGACTCACTATAATGCAGCTATTCCAAAGGAAGTGAATTTTCATTGTTGTTCTCAGAGTTTGGTTGATCTTGGATTTAGACCACACAGAGCATTTGAAATGCAGGTAGTGAATCTCTGTCCTAGAAACCACTGATGGAGCAGTCATTCCTGTGAAGAGCAAACAGGAGCAGGTGCCCTGGGCCCAGTGCTGTGGAGAGATGTCTTCTGTACTGGATAGTGATTTAGGGAAGAATAGTCCAGTTCCTGACCCTCAGTTCATGCTATGAATGGACTTGAGATCCTAAACGATGTAGTATTCATTCAGGTTTCATTATCCCACTTCTCACACATCACTCAGACTTGATTTTGCCCTTTTGTATCTTTTTCACCCTTCAAACAGGCCTTTGGTATTCATCTTAGCCAAGGGTGCTGTTCCATATATTTGATAACTGGGTAAGGAGAGGGTACCACAGGGGCTAAGTGCTGCAGCTACACCCTGAACGCTTATCTCTGCTCAGCATTAACCTTTTATTATGTAGTATCAGAGTTTGCCCTAGATCAGGACAGGGGCAGGGCATTGGAGGGAAATAGCCGTTTATCAATTGGTACAGAAGTATTTCAGTGTTTAACTCCAGCTGAGGACGTGTGGAGCATCAGCCCTGACCTTCACCATCTTTTACCTGTGTCAGGTGGGGGGGCGGTGATCATTGTAAAGGGACGCCCTCACACACGATGTGACTTACCCTCTGTTGTACCTTCTCAAGGAACCGTCCGTCCTGCCTGAATAACCATCCTGAATGGGTATGGAATTGTGATTTCTACTCTTTAAAATGTAACCCTCAGCATAGGCTGCAAATATTCTTACGTAATAGGGAAGAGAACTGGATGAAATTCTAGAAGCCTGTGATCCAGCCCAGCTTGGCCACTGACCCACCTTTAAGCCGAGACAGAGGTGCTGGGCTGCACAAGGAGGCCTGTACTAACACTCTGAACCCTCAAGGCCCCCCACCGCCCCAGGATTCTGTCTCTACACCTGCTCCCTCAGGATGTTAGGGGACTGATCAGGTTAGTGATCGTGCAGGGAAAGTTGTTTGATTGCTTTACTTCCCTTGGCATTGTTAGCCACAAGGCTAAGAATTTTTATCAGCGTTTCAAATATTTGGCATGAGCTATACTTCTAAAGAGTAATATTGTTCTTACGCCTTATTATAAACACTAAGTTCCATCGTGGTTGCTATTCTTGGCTACCTGAACAGTCCTAAAATTCATCCCAAAATAGTTTGCGAACAGACATTTCCGAGCAAGCTCCATACAAGTCACCTGACTGCCAGCTCATTAGAGAAGTCACCTCACAGGAGAACGTGTGGGCCTTGAAGAAGTGGGGCTGGCAGTGTGGGCTCGAATTGTTAAAGACTCACAGCTGCTATGGGGGCCTCAAAATGTACTGGTGAAGGACAGACACTGCATTTGGGTTGCCTGGTTTCAAATCCTGGCTTGTTTTTCTTTCTTTTGGTCTGTGACCCTAGATAAAGGACTGACCTTTTCTTCATTTGTAGAATGAGGACAGTGCTAGTGTTCACTTCACAAGGTTGTCGTGAGCTTATTCACTTAAAGCCCAGAGAGCAGTGATGGAAGTGGTGTGGACCCCTGTGCTATGATTGTTGGCCCAAGATGCGGTCGCAGGAAACAGTTGCTCATCGTCATTTCCCTCTGCATTCAGCAACAGTAAAGGAATTACATAATTTATATTCCTTAAGATGCAACAGAGAACTCACCCATATACAACCCCATACAGCTGGCAAATCACAAATTTCAATTACTTTATGCCGACTCATGAAGATACTTGGAAGCTCCTGGGGTACAATTCTGTTGGTCCATTCTTTAATCTGTCTTGGTATTGCAGGAGTTTCTAGAGAGGATTTAGTAGAGTAACCTAAATTTCTAGATCCCTCTGGGTTTCTGGACTCTTGTCTACTCTGATGATTATCTCCCTTCTCTCATGAAGTCAGAAGTCTGCAAAGCCTTGCAGAGAACCCTGAGGACTCTTATGTGAAGTCTTTCTTTGGAGGCGTCTTCTTCAGGAAGAACTTTACCTCCTAATGCCAGGGGCTTTATTGCTAACCATGCTGAAGTCCTGGGATGATGACTCTTTTTGTTGCTGTCTTCCACATTTCATGATGTTCTCTTATGTCAGCTTTGTGCTGTTGTTGTTACTGTCTTAGTGGTGTATATTTTTTCCTCAAATTTCTTTTTGGGACTTCCAAATTTCTGTTGAAATTCTAGCTCTTGGACTTTGAATATTGTGACTACTATTTTCCAAAGTGCTAATCTAATTGTTAATAGATGATAAACAAAACAGGTAATACTTTGATCTACAAAAACATAAAAAAGGGAATGTAGTAAATGCCTTAGATGAAAATAACCTTGTTTGAATGTGATATTTCTCATTTATGTATATACACATCCCCGAAGTGAGTAGACTAAATTTTAATTTGAAAATTGTTTAAAAAAAAAGGTTGCAAATGAGAAAAAAAGTCTAAAAAGGATACGTTTATACATATTAGAGGTCACTTATTCAAAGTGGTGACATTTCCCCAAATGTCTGATTATTATCAGTACCCTAAATTGGCACTGATACTAATCAGATGTTACTATTTTCTATTCTAATGTATTCTTTGGATAAAAAGGGATTCTCATAAATGTGACCAGCTCTAGCCATTTTAATGGTAGTAACCTTAGGCGTAAAGGTATTTGCATGCACACTGACACAATTAATATACATTTTTTTCTTGGACGGATGCCAGAAAAAAGTAAGCTAACCAATGAAAGAAATATATATTTGGACTTCAGGAAAACTAGGAGTTATAGTAATGTTATATTACCTGATAGAAAAATAAGATCTTCAAATTAGTAACCAAATTTTTAAAAATCATTTTGCTTCTTTAACTTTTTTCCATACAAAGTAATGGTGTTTTCATTTTGTTGATAAAAAACACTGAGTCAAGAAGCATTTATGAATTTATTGAGCAGTTCTGGCACATTTCTAAAAAGTCCTCAAACTGCTCATATGCATTTCACATCTCAGTTATAAATGCCAAGAGAGTGAGGATGTTTCAGATAAACCCTTTAATCTCCAATTCATGTGACAGAGACAGAGAGACTGGTACTCTGTTATACCGTGGAAAAGTTTACTAGAAAATTTCACTATCCCACAATACAAAAGAAGAGACACCATTTTTTTTTTTCTGGAAGTGTTTGAAACACAGATGTTCTTAATTCTTTTCCCCACTGTGCTATTTGGTGGCAGGAACAACTGCAGTACATAGCATTGCCAGAGTTGTCACACATGTGAATTGCAAAGTGCACTTTCTTAACTTCTGCAAAAATTACAACCATAAATAGCTGGCGACGTTCTCAGAAAGGATCGTCGTTCTTCTTAAATCTCTGAAGGACAGGGTGGAACGTAGGTGGTGGCTACTCTTCATAATTGTATCGTTCTTTCTCTCACTGTCTCTCCTGGCCCCCACTTTGCTCAAACCTCCTTTCAGGCTACTTTGACGCCCATGCTCTTGCCATGGACTTCATGAGCATTGGATTCCGAGAATGCTTAACCGAAGTGGCAAGGTACCTGAGCTCTGTGGAAGGCCTGGACTCCTCCGATCCACTGCGGGTGCGCCTGGTCTCTCATCTCAGCACGTGTGCCTCACAGCGAGAGGCGGCGGCAATGACCTCCTCGCTGGCCCACCACCATCACCCCCTGCATCCTCACCACTGGGCGGCGGCCTTCCACCACCTTCCGGCAGCCCTGCTCCAACCCAGCGGACTCCACGCCTCGGAGCCCACGCCTTGCCGCCTCTCCACCACTTCAGAAGTGCCTCCTGCCCACGGCTCCACCCTCCTCACGGCCACGTTTGCCCACGCAGACTCTGCCCTTCGGATGCCATCAACAGGCAGTGTCGCCCCCTGTGTGCCACCTCTCTCCACTTCTCTCTTGTCCCTCTCAGCCACTGTCCACGCGGCCGCTGCAGCAGCCACAGCAGCTGCGCACAGCTTCCCTCTGTCCTTCGCTGGGGCGTTCCCCATGCTTCCCCCAAACGCAGCTGCAGCAGTGGCAGCTGCCACAGCCATCAGCCCTCCCTTGTCGGTATCAGCCACGTCCAGCCCTCAGCAGACAAGCAGTGGAACAAACAGTAAACCTTACCGACCCTGGGGGACAGAAGTGGGAGCTTTTTAAGTTTTCACTGAACTTCTTGCAGTAGTAACTGAATGCCCTTCATTTCAGAGTCAGCTTAAAACCTCTGCACCCTGAAAGTAGCCATACAGATGTCTGCGGATCCACAAAGGAACAATAAAGCTATTTGAGACACAAACCTCAGAAGTGGAAATGTGGTATTATCTTTTTTCTCTGTTTCGGTTTAAGGCAGTTTGGTAACTGACATCAGCAACTTTTGAAAATGTCACACTTGTTTTCATTTAGAAGTCTCCTGGAAAATATACGGACTGAACCATCCAGCAGTGCATCACGATGTCTGAATTGGGGAAGAAAAATGCCCTGACTGAATTTTCTTGAAACTAAATGGAAAAAAAAATATTCATGTTTCATAAGTGCCTGAGCTAGTAAAGTTTTCTTTTGAACGTACAATGTTGCACAAGTAAAGAAGAGCGTAGAGGTTAGGTTAAGAAAGGAGAAGGGACAGAAGTCTTGCATTAGGCTGCAGACGTTTTAGTACAAATACCAGAAAAGAGCACTCTGTTGAAATCAACAGGTTTTTATTGGCCAAAAGGATTGCTGAAAGTAATTTTCAAGTTGAGAAACCTAGTTTTATCTTAGTTTGCTTTTTTTGTACAAACTTGCCAAGTTGTGACATTTAACAATGTATTAGTATAAGCAATTATTACGTCAGTGCTCAGATTAACAAGGATTTCTGCCCTGCCTGCAAACCCCCAGGCACTTTTTTTTTATGGCTCAAAATATGGTGCTTCTTTATATAAAACATGCATTTATAGAGTGCACCTAGAAGCAGTTGCCTACTGTGTGCCCACCAGAGGCTATCTGACTCATGCCAACTTGAAAACTCTCCAGTTTGTAAAAGTTTAATTTATTCAGTTTCATTTGGACTATTTTTACATATTTATCCTCTTCATTTCATCCCGATAACATGTAAAATCTATTCTTGTCACCTTTTGGGGAGAAGTTGCATTTCTGGAAGTGATGAGGCAGGGAGAGAACAACGGGAAGAGAAAAGCCACGATTTTTAAATGTCCTTTGTCAAGCTTGTGATTGTATTTGATCCCAAATCAAGATGAATGTATGCAATGGGATGTACATAAATTATTTTTGTCCATGCCTAGACTAGTGCTACATAATGGTGTTTCGGTTTTGTTGTTTTTATTTTGTTTAATGACAAAATAATCTCTTAATACTTTGAAATTGAGCACGTGAGAATTTATGTTTGAGACAAAGACACAGCATGTATTATTATGCACTTCATTTCTCTGCTGTGTGGAGAAAGCAATAAACATTATGAGAATGTTAAACATTATGCAAAATTATACTTTTAAATATTTGTTTTAAAATTACTGTACCTAGTCTTTTTTGTATTACTTTGTAACCTTTTTCTATGCAAAAGTCTACATATCACTAATTAAATGAAGTCCTTTTTTGACCATTTTTATGTGGATGAGTTGCTTTGCAGAATGGAAAGTTGACATGAATTTCAAGCAAGGCCTTGTTTCACTAACAAATTAAGCCATGGCTTTTCTTTTTCTCTTTCAAAGTCATTTGATATAATTCACAGCCTTGAAAATAGCATGTATTTGAGCTTGTAAACCAATTAAGCATAGGTATGACATCATTTGGAGGCAGGAAGTGATCAGTTTCCTCTGCCTTTTATTCTTAACCATTCTTCTTGGAAAAGTGCAAAAACCAGAAGGTCAAATAACAGTATACCGAACAAAGGGTAATAAGCTAGAATGTGTCATACATTTTGGAACTCAGAAATATTTATAGAGTATTTTTAAAACATCACATGCATGCATGATAGGTGTGTGTATGTGTGTGTATATATATGCCTCCTGATGATAAATTCTCTGTACCTACCTCAAGATTTCTTTTGATGCTGTAGAAATTAGGCAGGTATCCCTCCTTCTTCAGTGAAGCCTAAAATAGACTTTCAAAGTTTCTGAAGCTGTTGAGCCAAACATATGAGAAGAATTTTTTAAAAATGTTTCTATTATGCTTATCAATTACGGTTAAAGTAAGGAGTGGGAGCCTCTTATTTTAGTTTTGAAAAATCAAGCATATAGTTTATCTAATTTTTTTCTGTAAATAGGTGAAAAAATGAGCAAAAACAGTTCACCTTTGTTCCCCTTGTCTGTAAGCTCTGTGACTATTGTCAGTGCTGATAGAATTAAGTAACAAATAAGAAAATGGATTTAGTGGTATTTGGAGTTTGCTTTTTAATCGTGATTTGTGGATAGCAGGCATAGAAATAATTTTGATTTAGGATCTAATAGTTGATTCTGTGCCTGTTGTAATGTCAGCATTCAAATAATTTCTTTTTTTGGAATGTAAACTATTTTAGTGATCGGGATTTTTTTTTTTTTGGATTAAATATTTTAAGATAAATCCCCTTCTTCCTTCTTGTTTTTATCCTCTTCCTTTATTTTTCTTACATTTTTTTCTTCCCAGTTACATATGGGTTATCATTTTTCAAATCATTTGATTAAAATATTTGCCAGCCAACATGCTACATAATTGCTAAGGGTTGTCAGTGTTCCTAAAGATAATCATTGTCAGTAATTTCAGTTGTTTAGAGTTCACTGGTTCTTGATCAGTGTTTCATATCTTCAGTTTTTAACATCATATTTCACTCTATTAAATTTACCATTGAGTTTTCCATCTCTGACCCAATGTTTTGTGAAAGTGGTGTTTCACCTTTAGTTGTGGTAATTTTCATGTTCACTACCAAAACAGAAAAAAGAAAAATTTTGTTTATAGTTCAAGGGAAAAGAACTTTTAGGGTTTGATTTTTGGTGGGTTTTGTTTGTGTAAAAGTTAGTCCCAAAATTAACTCAAAGGAGTTTTGGTGGGGGGGATATAAAACGAAAAAAAAGGAAAAGGAGGACTTTTTTAGAAATTTGGTTTTCCCCAAATGATGAAAGCTATATGTATGTCTAATTAGAACCCAGTTTTATATTTCACATCATTGAGCCAGAAAGTATTTATTGAAACTACTGTGTGCCTAGCATTGTGCTGTCTACATCAGCTTTCTAATGTTATGGGATCCCACAGCCTGACTGATGGGTATGACTACCACCTTAGCTATTCATAGGGACCCTCAAAAGAAGCAGGTACCCTGAAAATGAGGAAACGGGTTCCTAGGAACTAGCCAGGGAAGCTTTTTCTCTCCTTGGGATCTTTGGCAATTACAAATATGATATTTCCTATCATATTTGGAGAAATCTGAGGGACTTATTTTTTTATATAAATTTATTTTTAATTTTGGCTGTTGGGTCTTCATTGCTGCACGCAGGCTTTCTCTAGTTGTGGTGAGTGGGAGTTACTCTTCGATGCAGTGCCCGGGCTTCTCATCGTAGTGGCTTCTCTTGGTGTGGAGCACGGGCTGTAGGCATGCGGGCTTCAGTAGTTGTGGCACGTGGGCTCAGTAGTTGTGGCTCACGGGCTCTAGAGTGCAGGCTTAGTAGTTGTGGCGCACGGGCTTAGTTGCTCTGCAGCATGTGGGATCTTCCTGGACCAGGGCTCGAACCCATGTCCCCTGCATTGGCAGGCGGATTCTTAACCACTGCACCACCAGGGAAGTCCCTGAGGGACTTTTAAAGTAATGTTCAAACATAAAATAGTTCAAATATTAACTAGAGTGATGGTTGTATGATCCACATGTATCATCAGTCTTAAAGAAGCCTTTTAAATTATCTTCCTTATTATATATTCAACTTGTGCCTTTGCCAGTAATTAAGTTAACACAAAGTAAGAGTCATCACCTCAGGTAACATCATCACAAAGCAAGATAATTTTAGAATTTCATAATTTCATAGGTCTAAGACTCCATCAATTACAAGGTACACTATTAGTTTAAGGTCAGATTTTAAAGAAAAGTACCACCACGAAATAACTTTACACATCCCAATTTCCAAAGTGTAAAACTTTTTTTCAAAATTGTATCTTGGATTTGAGGCACTACTATAGTATTATATTCGAATGTGATTTTTAAAATCCATGGCTAGAAATGTACATAGATTAAATGTGGGTGATTTAGCTTACTTTAAAAATACCAGCATAGGGTCTTAGTCAAATCAAAGAATCTGGGTTGACTTTGTAAATGGCTTAATGATCTAAAGATAGATATATATTTTTTAAGCTTTTCATGTTTTTATTGCCCAGTGGGACTATTCCTAGTTCTGCATTTTACTGAAGAATGGAGTTTGACTTCCCCTTGTAATTCTTTTAAGATCTAAGCAACTGAGGCTGTGAGCATTTCAGCAACTATAACAAAGCATTACAGCAAATATGACATCATAAACTGTGACTATAGCTCATATTCTTTGGAAGGAAGGATAAGTCTTTGAACTTGGATGAGACATCTTTAAAAGAAGAAAAGTCCCTTGGCTTCCATAGACAAACTTGTTTGAGGGGCCAGAGGCAGATGAGAAATGGTTCCTTAGGTCCCAGTTGGCGCTTTCTCCCTCACTTCTAACTTTAGAAGAACAGACATGAATGGGGTTGGCTGGTTAGGGAATCAGCTCCTCTTTTAGAACTGACAGAACCAACACACACTGTTTAAGTCACAGGTCTTAAAACGGCTATAAGATGTAATACTAACTGTTAAAGTTGCTTGGTTCTCTGTGCTAAGCTCCTTGCTAAGTGCTTCCAATCTGTTACCTCACTTAAGCCTGGTTAACTATCCTATAGAGTGATAGTCTTATTACCTTTACATATTAGGAACTAGAGAATAAGAGGTTGATTGTCCAAGGTTATACCTAGCAGTTTGAGCTGTGACTCAGCCCAGGCCTGTCTGATTCTTAAGCCCATACCTTTGACCTCTAGGCTGTGGCTTCTGGCAATACTTTTGGACTCACTCATTCAGACTAACCAAGAATCTCAACCTGCCTGAGATCACTTTGAGCTAAATACGAGTAAATTAGCATAAAAATCTCCACCATCTCTCCCTTTTAATATATGAAAGGATAAAAAAAACTCCACTTTCTTCTGTAATGCAACGTAAAAGGAAATTATTTTGGCAGTTCCCTAGTTTTAACTTTCACCTGTCAAGCAGTTGAGAGTTAATATAGTTTTAAATTACTTATCTTAATCAGTGAAGTTATCCTCTGTTAAATCTACCAGAAATATTCTATAATCTCAAAGTGGTTGGCAAAAGTGAGGCAAAATAGTGACATATTAAGACTAGATAGCTGAGTAAATTGAGTTTGAAAAAAAAATCCTGTCTTCCATTAGATATAAAAGATAAGAGTTTTTTTGAGGGAAAAATGCTGGATTATTCTGAATGTTTATACATTCCAGGTCCATCATGTCATAAAACAACATTCTTCATTTGGCCTATGAAGACCTGCTCAGTAATCCATTCACTTTAACAAGTCTTGTTATCAGGAAGGGGTTTTTAACTAACCTAAACTCTTTGGCCTGCAGTTAAGCATGCTTTCTATAGCAGTTAACAGTTTATATGTGTATAATTTTGCAAAAATCTTATATCCAGAGACATTTTTATATGCCTCTAAATTCTTAGTCTCCTGAGAACTGAATATTCTGTTTCCTTGACCTCTGCTGTCATTCTGTTAGTCTGTGGGAATGAAGAGATTTATGCATATGAAATGGAATATGCATGTAATAGAATGCCTTATAAGCTTATTTTTTAAGGGGTAGAAAGTGGCAAGTTAACTCTAAAGTTTCGTGCATTAAGCTTGCGTTGTAATAGTTTTATGTTTTCATTGCTGTGACAACAGTCAAATTTTCTCCTGTGGAAGAAAAACTACTTTGCAAAGAATGGCTATTATTCATAATGTTTCACTTGTATAAGTAGGGTGATAAATTTTATATTGCTCATAAACTCCTGAAACAACATCTTGAGCATCTTGAGTTAACCCCTTCTTTCCTGATTATAAGCTATTGAACTGAATATTATTTATCATACTATAAAACTATAAAACTCTGCCTGCTTCCTAGGCCTTCCATTGCTTTTTTTTTTTAGCCTTTTTCCTTAATTGCAGAGAACCCAAAGACTGTGCTTTTTGTTTGTTTGTTTTTGTTTTGTTTTGTTTTCCCACCAAAACAACATGACCAGAGCTTCGTGTAGCTCTGTTTGTGTAAATTTTCTCCTGGGCCAGCAATGGCTGGCCTCTTCCCATATCCTAGCCAGTCTGTCCCAGCACAGCTGCTTTAAATAGGCTTCCCTTGGGGCCTGGCAAGATGATGGAGACGTGTTCACAGTCAGGAGGGCAAAACACAGAGGCACACAGGCCATATTTTATTGTCATCATAACACACTTCTCAGTCACAGTCACCAGCCACTTCCTAAACAGGAACTAAGCCAGTCACTTCTTTGTCTCACAAGCAGCCCCTGTTAAATTTATTTTGTTATTTTGACATATTTCTGACAGCAGAAAGATAAGCATAGCATAGTACAAATGGTTGAGTGCTGTAACATCAAAACTCACAGACAGCCTGGTGACATCAGATGAGGGCACAGTCAAGCTCAGGGGGCAAGCATTGCCTATGGTGACAAACATCCTTTACTGCTACAATAAGGAGGCTTGATGGGCCATTGTGTCCCCTTTCAAAATTCAGAAAGCCCCCCCAAAAATATCCATGAGTCAACAACTGCTGAGTCATTCAGCAGGCTTAAGACATATGTTTTACACCAAGAGAACAGACTTAAACACCAAGTACCACCTGACCATGACTATCATGGGAACAGGTCTCAGCAATAAACCCATGAATTATCTGGCCCATGCTGACTACTCTCACAACACAGTCTACCCCTTTGATGTGACTGTCAAACCCCAAGCGTGCCCAACAGCAGGAGCCACAGACAAAACAACACAGGAGCAATAACTCAATGTAAGTGCCTTTAGTCGCTTCTCAAGACACCGAGGTCCAGCAGGCAACTTACCTGCTTTGGGTATCAGGAGCTTGAGACAGAAGGAGAAACAAAGTTCACCACTGTTTATTTTCAGGATATGACAACTGAGAGAATTGTAAAAGTTATTTAATTGTTCTTTTTAAATGTACAGATTAGTTTAATTCTGTAGGCATATCCCTTACTGATACAGTAAAGACATATTAGCAAGGAGGTGTTTTGCTAAATGGTAGTGCCGTTTCATAGCCCTATCTAGGACACTGCATGTTTAACTTAGTTAAATCACATCTATTAAGCAGTTTTGTTTAAGATGTGGCAGCTTATTAAAAATTTTGGTACTTATTCAAATCACTTATAAATAACTTGAAATCCATATTTATAATTCTAGTTAATGTCTCTCTATTCTACTCAATATTTTTAAGTCATTTTTAAAATCTCAACTCTTCAGTGGGTATAATAAATAGTATAATGACTAAAAGGACAAGTTCTGAAATCAGACAGATCTGGATACATCTTGAGATGTATTAATTGTGTGCCTCTGGACAAATTTCTGTATCTGTGTAAGCTTTGTTTTTCTCATTAGTAAAATAGGATTTAAAAAGCAACATCTATCTCACAAGGATTTTTGGACGATTAAATGAGATAATGTTCATAAGACTTGCACATGGTATACTATCAACAAATGGTAGTGTAGCTTATTCAAATTTAGTTCATTTAAAATGTCTTAAGGGACTTCCCTGGCAGTCCAGTGGTTAAGACTCCATGCTTCCACTGTAGGGGGTGCAGTTTCGACCCCTGGTGGGGGAACTAAGATCCCATGTGCCACGTGGTGTGGCCAAAAAGTTAAAAAAAAAAAAAAAGTCTTAAGATCCTAAATAAGTCTCATTCAGTCCCATTCACACAACTTTACTCAAATACATGCCCAGGTAGTCCCCCAATACCCATTCTCTTTAAATTAATAGCATGTACATATTTCTTTTTGAATATATTTAGAGATTCACAGAATTTCAGAGTTGGAAGAACATAACCTAGACCAAGTGCTTCACTTAGCAGGTGAAAAAAGCAGAAGCTCAGTGAAGTTCGATGATCTTTCCCCACAGTCGTCTCCTAACCCAAGTCTCCTAATTGCCAATACATGGTTCTTTCTGAGACAGTATGACCATAAACGAAACACTTTCTTTCATACCTTTTATATTTTAGGTGCCAAAGGTTTTTATTTTGTTGTGGATGAGCTAAATAGATCTATTTATTTGTTAAGAGAGCACACTTTATGTTTTCTGTCTTCAAAAAGCTATGGCTTTTCATTTGATCCAAAATAAATACAATGAAGTCATGTTTCTTTAAAAGAAAAATCTTAAATCTAATAAATGCAGCCGAGATTGAAATTATATTACTGTTTCTAAATGATGTCCTTCACTATCAAAAAGCTAATCACACATAGGCGGACAGAGTCGTGCCACTGTCCAGCACTTAAGGCAGAATCTGTCATAAACCCTGATGAAGCTATTGACTCACCAGTGACTGGGCAGGGACTTTGAGCTGCTCCCACCCTCCTTTCTGTGCCTCCCTAATACTCTTAGAATGAAGACAAAATCCTTAACCTCAAGCCACAAGACCATGCAAGATCTGTCCCCTGCCCACTTCTTAGACCTCTCCTCACCTATCTCTGCTACCTCTGAATTGCTACCCAGCCATCCCCCGTTTTTCCAGCCCTTTTTCTCCTTGCTCTCTCCGGCTACAAGGCCTTGCACGTGTTCCGTTTACTCACAATGTTCTTTTCTCTCCTTCTGACCTAGGTAACACATCTGATTTTTCACATCTTGAGAGATGGATCACTTCTCTAACATCGCCAACTGGCTCAAAAGCATATTGTGGAATCTTGTAAGCCACATACTTCTCTTTCACAGAATTTGTCAGTTGCAACTTAAACTTGTGGTTATATGATTAATCTGTCTCCACCGCTACACTGAAAGCAAATGATAGTGACAATGTTTCCGTTCATCATTGTTTCCAGGGCCTCTTTGCCCTGTGTCTGGTACAGAAGAGAAGTTCAAAAGATATGTGTGGATGTTAGTTAAGTGACTGAATACATGAATGCATGACTGACTGAATGAGGAATGAATGAATAAATGTCATACGCTAGACCTGCATACTTGTTGTATCGAGTTTATCTGAATTGCTTCCCCCCAATTTAATCTGATAGCACAGTACATATGCAAGTAAAATCAAGCATATGAAACGAGAAGAAAGAAGCTAAAAGAAAAAAAATCCTCTGTTGCTCCTTATGAATACAGTAAACTCTAGATTTTGACTATATCCAACATTTCCAAGGTAAGTAAGGGTTACTTGGATTAAGCGTGTCTGAATGAGACACATGAGACTAGGACGCCACCTTGTGGTTTATTTTCACATTTATCGTTTTCAACCTGCCTGGAACTTTCCTACTTCAGAAAAAAACGCCATTAAAAACTACAGCAATATTGATAAAGGAGGCAAGAATATACAGTGGAGAAAAGACAGCCTCTTCAATAAGTGGTGCTGGAAAAACTGGACAGCTACATGTAAAAGAGTGAAATTAGAACACTCCCTAACACCATACACAAAAATAAACTCCAAATGGATTAAAGACTTAAATGTAAAGCAAGACACTGTAAAACTCTTAGAGGAAAACATAGGCAGAACACTCTATGACATCAATCACAACCAGATCCTTTTTGACCCACCTCATAGAGAAATGGAAATAAAAACAAAAATAAGCAAATGGGACTCAAGCTTAAAAGCTTTTTGCACAGCAAAGGAAACCATAAACAAGACAAAAAGACAACCCTCAGAATGGGAGAAAATATTTGCAAAAGAAGCAACTGACAAAGGATAATCTCCAAAGTATACAAGCAGCTCATGCAGCTCTATATCAAAAAAAAAACACAAACAACCCAATCCAAAAATGGGCAGAAGACCTAAATAGACATTTCTCCAAAGAAGATATACAGATTGCCAAGACATGAAAGGATGCTCAACATCACTAATCTTTAGAGAAATGCAAATCAGAACTACAATGAGGTACCACCTCAAACTGGTCAGAATGGCCATCATCACAAAATCTACAAACAATAAATGCTGGACAGGGTGTGGAGAAAAGGGAACCTTCTTGCACTGTTGGTGGGAATGTAAATTGATACAGGCACTATGGAGAACAGTATGGAGGTTCCTTAAAAAACTACAAATAGAAGTACCATATGACCCAGCAATCCCACTACTGGGCATATACCCTGAGAAAACCATAATTCAAAAAGAGTCCTGTACCACAATGTTCATTGCGGCTCTATTTACAATAGCCAGGACATGGAAACACCCTAAGTGTCCATCGACAGATGAATGGGTAAAGAAGATGTGGCACATATATACAATGGCATATTACTCAGCCATAAAAATAAACGAATTTGAGTTATTGTAGTGAGGCGGATGGACCTAGAGTCTGTCATACAGAGTGCAGTAAGTCAGAAAGAGAAAAACAGGGCTTCCCTGGTGGCGCAGTGGTTGAGAGTCCGCCTGCCGATGCAGGGGACACGGGTTCGTGCCCGGTCCGGGAGGATCCCACATGCCGCGGAGCGGCTGGGCCTGTGAGCCATGGCCGCTGAGCCTGCGCGTCCGGAGCCTGTGCTCCGCAACGGGAGAGGCCACAACAGTGAGAGGCCCGAAAAACAAATACCGTATGCTAACACATATATATGGAATCTAAAAAAAAAAAAAAAAGGTTCTGAAGAACCTAGGGGCAGGACCGGAATAAAGACACAGACGTAGAGAATGGACTTGAGGGCACCGGGAGGGGGAAGGGTAAGCTGGGACAAAGTGAGAGAGTGGCATGGACATATATACACTACCAAACCTAAAATAGATGCTAGTGGGAAGCAGCCGCATAGCACAGGGAGATCAGCTCGGTGCTTTGTGACCACCTAGAGGGGTGGGATAGGGAGGGTGGGAGGGAGACGCAAGAGGGAGGAGATATGGGGACGTATGTATGCATATGGCTGATTCACTTTGTTATGAAGCAGAAACTAACACACTATTGTAAAGCAATTATACTCCAATAAAGATGTTTAAAAAAAAAACCTACAGCAATTGAGAGGAGTGGAATTTTTGCTCATCTAAATATTGCTTGCATGTCATTATCCCAAAGACTTTATTCAAACATTATCATTCATTCCTTTTTGTTTTTTATTTTAATGAAATATTGAATTGGTAGAGAAAAATGATATACGTGTTATAAATAATCAAAGGAGACAACACCTGTGTGCTCACCACCCAGCTTAGCACTACCAGTACTTTGAAAGAGCTCTGTGTGCTTTTCATTGAATCCTTTCTCCATATCTCTATTAACCAGGCACACCCACTATGTTGCTTTATTTATAGTTTACCATCCATGTACATATCAATAAGTAATAGTTTTCATTTAGCATTTTAAAACTGCATATGAAATGAGATCATTCTGTATTTGATTTGCTTTTTAAATTAAGTAGTATTTTTCTGGGATTCACCATGTTGATAAGAGGAGCTGTGATCCATTTGTTTTCACCACTCTGTGGTATTTCATTTTACGACTATACCACAATATAATTTAGCTCTTCTATTCTTTTTTTGCGGTACACGGGCCTCTCACTGTTGTGGCCTCTCCTGTTGGGCAGCACAGGCTCCAGACGCGCAGGCTCAGCGGCCATGGCTCACGGGCCTAGCCGCGCTGCGGCATGTGGGATCTTCCCGGACCGGGCCACGAACCCGTTTCCCCTGCATCAGCAGGCGGACTCTCAACCACTTTGCCACCAGGGAAGCCCAGCTCTTCTACTCTTGATGGACATTTAGGTTGCTTCCAGTTTGGGTCTATTATGATGGTACTACTGTGAACATTCTTGTATATGTCTTCTGGAGCTTACATGCAGGGTTTCTCCCAGGGGATTGAATAGCTGGGCATGAGAACCTCCAACTTTACTAGATAATAACAAATTATTTTTCAAAGTTATTTTATCACACCAATTTACACTCCCACCTTTAGCGTATACAAGTTTCAGTCTATATCCTTACCAGCACTTGATATTGTTAGATTTTTCCATTTTTGCTAATTTATGGGTATAATCAGACTCTCTTGTTTTAATGTGCATTTCTTGGTTACACAAGAAGTCAGTCCTCTTTTCAAAGGTTTATTGGTGACCATGTTTCTTCTGAAAAGTGCCAGTTTCAATTTTTTGCCTCATTCTTTCATTTATCCACTCAAGTCATTTGATTTGCTACTATGTGCCAAGTACTGTCATTGTCTAGAGGATACAAAGATGAATATGATGTAGACCCTGTCCTCATGAAGCTCCTGGCTTACTATCATTATTGCTTTCAGGAATCATACTAATAATCAAGACCAAAAAACAACAACAATTTTGAGCACCAATTATATGATTATCACTTTGTAAGACAGAAGTACATTTTATGAACTCAAACTTCAAGGAATTTACAAAACCATAGCTTACACAAAACAATAGGAAATTATTAAAAGTACCGTATATTATGTTACATATATTATAAAAATTCAGAAGATGTAATAAGCAGAAAAAAGTAATTGATCAAGTGTGTCCATGGTTTAAATTTAAATTTCTTTTCTTTTATGTAACTAATGTAAACACATTTTTTTCTATAGCCTACTCATTAAATGAGGAAAATGGAAAAAAAGAACCATTTTTATTTAAGTCAATAAGATAATAGTGATCAACATGGAGATGTGGCAAAGATTAGTTTTAATTAAATAAAAATTATGCTGAAGAAAGAAACAC
This sequence comes from Phocoena sinus, assembly GCF_008692025.1. Classification (NCBI taxonomy): domain Eukaryota; kingdom Metazoa; phylum Chordata; class Mammalia; order Artiodactyla; family Phocoenidae; genus Phocoena; species Phocoena sinus. Next base: position 36,298,696 of record NC_045774.1, on the reverse strand, counting down.
TTTCACAAATCAACATGCTCATCCAATAAATGCAAGTATGTTGTGTTTGCTGTTAAACTTACTTCTTTTCTGTTTTTTAAGAGTACCTTTTTTTTCTTTTAATTTATTTAATTTATTGATTTTTGGCTGCGTTGGGTCTTTGTTGCTGCATGCGGGCTTTCTCTGGTTGCCGTGAGCGGGGGCTACTCTTCGTCGCGGTGTGTGGTCTTCTCATTGCAGTGGCTTCTCTTGTTGCAGAGCACGGTCTCCAGGCACGCAGACTTAAGTAGTTGTGGCTCGCGGGCTCCAGAGCACAGGCTCAGTAGCTATGGCGCACGGGCTTAGTTGCTCCACAGCATGTGGGATCTTCCTGGACCAGGACTCGAACCCGTGTCCCCTATGTTGGCAGGCGGATTCTTAACCACTGCGCCACCAGGTAAGCCCCTAAACCTATTTCTTAATTGAAAGTTTTCCCCAACTTTCTGGGGAATTTGGTAACCTCCAATAAGCAGCTGCTAGGATTGACTCTCACCAAAATTGTAATGCATAGAGTTCAATTATTCATTTGAAATAGAACCTGAGATATCATACAATTCCTTTTTCCTTCTATGGAACACTCCCCCATGAACCACCCTATTTGTAAAGACTGCTCTAAAGAACACTCCATAGTGCCACCAGAAAATTTGTTGTAGCTGGGGAGTCTTAAAGAATACAGGATTTAGGCTGGGCAAATCCAGGCGGGAATCCTGGTTCCCCAACATATTTGTATGACATACTTGTATAACTTATAAATAAGTTATAAACTTTCTAAGTTTCCTAAACTACAAAGCAAGGATAATTGTAAGAATTGATTCTAATATTGTGGATTCAGCATTCAAAACCATAACTTACACAAAACAATACACAAATTATTAAAAGTACTATATATTATATTATGTATATTATAGAAATTCATAGAAATAATTTAGAAATTCATCTAAAAGTAGACAATAAGAGGTAGACATTATTCAGGATGACTCAGTTTAATTCTTTTTCTGCTTTCTGCTCTCAGCAGAAATATAGCGGTGTGATTCATAAAAAATAGTATTATGAGGGGTTAGCTTTCAAGTGAAGTCCTAGCAATCTACTTCTTGGTTTAATTGATTATTTAATTCATTGATTTAGCACCAACCATATGTCAAGCACTGTACTAGATGCTGTTGAAAGTCCTTCCTTTCCTTCCTACCTTAGTTACTCTCAGACATCCTTTATAATTCTAGTATTTGTCAGCCCAATCAAGGTCCACTGTAGTAGCCCAACCCTGGGTGAATGATGATTATTTATTTAAATAAAGTAATTTAACAGGTCCAGAAATATATTTTTGGTATACAGCAAATAACCCCTGCTATATTTTCTGCAGGTTAAATAATTTCTATTCCTTTACCCTTAAAGAGCCTCTTCATATGTGGAGTATTTCTGCAGACAGTCCTTCAGCATTTCCCCACTCTTTGAAAGCACAGAAATGGAGCACAATATTCTGGCTCTACGAAGCAGTAATTTCATACTATGTGTAGGTCATGTGATATATTTCTGTGTCTAAATGACAATGTCATGTAGAAAAACTGACTAAAAATAAGAGTAGAGGGAATTCCCTGGCTGTCCAGTGGTTAGGACTCAGGGCTTTCACTGTGGTGGCCGGGGTTCAATCCCTGGTCAGGGAACTAATATCCCCCAAGCTGTGCAGTGTGGCAAAAAAAAAAAAAAAAAATTTACATTAAAAAAATAATAAATAAATAAATAGTGGTATATATACATAAAAAAACAGTAGAATAGATAAAACACAAAATGATTCTAACCATAACAAAATAAAACTCCATTAAAAAATAAATCAAACAAGAGAAATATGCTACGGCTATTAATAACTACCCTGCAATCTCCAGACTCTTTCTTCTTTGACTTCTTTGACCTTGACTTATCCTCACTCTGCTCCTTCAGACTTTCCTCCTTTGTCCTCTTCTAGCCAGTCAGGCTTGCAAACCTCCACTCTTCATTTTGCTGCACTCAATCTCTTGGCATGCATTTCCATTCTTGAGGGTTCAATTCTCAATTCAAAGATGAATCTCCTCAGAATCTATCATCATTAGTCAAAAATGTCAACCCATGTATAGGACAGCTTCACTTGGATGCCCTTTCTTTAGTCCAAACCTAAATGCAACTTGACTTCCTGCTGTGCCTCGTTCTGAATCAACACCCTTTCCAAATTAATAGGCCATAATCAAAACCTTAATCATTTTCCCCTTTGATTCCTACTCAACTGTGATAAACAGTCTTACTGCCCTTTCTTACCTGTGCCTACAACAGTGACTGGCATGGAGGAAGAATTAAGAAGTGTTTGCTAAATCAGTGAATGAATGAATGAATGAGTGACAATAACTCTGTGAAGCATGCATGGGAGCTAGTAGCATCTCCATTGTACAGAAAAAGCTCCAGAGGCTCAGAGAAGCTGAGTCACTTTCCCAAGGTAACTCAGCTGATATTGGCGGACAGGATTATTTCACAGTCTCTGGCTCCTGAACAAGAGTGTTTTCTTTGCTTTCCTAAGACCTCTTTTTCTTCTCCATATTTGCTCTTCTGCAATATCTAGTTATTGATAGGTTTGCTGTCTCTTTCTCACACTAGTCCAGACCCTCACCACGTGGAGTCATGTTTAAAGCTATGGTCTCCTAGACAGAGTTGCTTACTGTGGTCTGGCTTCCACTGGTCTATTCTGAACCCAACAGCCGTGTCTCACCACCCGTCTTTACTTAACTCTCCTTCATCTTCTCCTTGACCTTTTTACAATATCCTATTCTCTTCACTGCTACTTCCTTCTTGAATTTCTCTGATCTGGTTATAAACTCTCTTACTGCTCCTTTGCTGTTTTCTTTATAGTTATTCTACTTCTTCCCATTCTCCTATAATATATTCTCACCTTGGTTTATTACTTGGTCTTCTGTCCTTTTTCTAGATTCTCTTTTTGAGAGAGCTCATATCTTCTCAAACTTCTAAGCTAATAGCTCCAAAATCCCTACCTTCCTAAGTTCCATCCAGTATTTCCAACCACCGTTTACCTGTGCTGCCACAGCTGGGATCCAACTGAACTTACCTTCTGTCCCAAGTCTGTTTCCCCACCTCAACCTCCCTACCACTTTTCATGCCACTCCAACTTTACTAACCACATAGAACACAACTCATATTGTCATTACTGATTCTTCCCTATTATTCTTAAGCTTTTCTATCCTATCAAATACCAAGGCTTCTTGCATTCCCTTTGTAACTCCATAGATTGTCTTAAAGTCCTCCAAAATCTGGCTGCACTAATCTGTCTTACCCGGACGTGCACTGTTCCCTAGCACAGGTGCCCTTCTATAGCCAGCCTGGTACAGCCACACTGGATGCCCAGGCCTTGGTCATCCTGGATCCCCTAAGATTAAATGCCCATTCCCACTTTCTCAGGCTTTCCAGATCCTGCTAGCCTCTAGGTTATTTTGGGAACCAGTTTTCCAGTTCTATTTTCATTCTCATATCCACTTCTTTCTCCCTTCCCTCATTACATATTTCAATTATTTGAAGTACTTACCACATAGCAAAGAGTCGAGGAAAGGTGCCTTTGTTTTTGTTAATGGCGATAATAATAAGAAATATATTTCTGTCTTAATTCCTCAATGAAAGACTCCTTAAACACTTCTGCTTTTTCCTACCCCCTGGGCCATTAATAAATACTCTTCCTTTTCCTCTTGCAAACCAGGCTCAGCACAGCTAAAAGGAAAGTAAGACAAAGCCACAGGAGCTGTAATTAAGCTCTTGGTTTATTTCTGTGCTATTGTGAAATTTCAGGCTCAAAATGAAATGGTCAAAAAAAAACCCCAGTAGCTTAAAAGTTAGCAAAGGTTAGAATGATTTTGAAACTTCAGGATTTAAAAGAAATGTAATGTCTATATAGCACCATTTTATCTTCTTTTTGACTCCAACATTTCCATATTCTCTTTTGGGGAATTCCCAGTGTCCTTCTTTGCCCTGAATGTAAGAATTCCAAATGATACTTAACTACTTTTGAAAGACCTATATGATTAACCTACAGGGAATCGACATACTGGATGCAAGAAATTTGCCATATTTGCGTGAAGGTCTTTGAGAAAAGTTAAAATACAACAGGTAAAATAATTACTACAGTGTGTTAGTAACAGAAAATATAAAGCAGCTACTTGATAATTAACCAACATATCTCAGAAAAGATCTTAGATTCATAAAGAAGAACCGGGTAAGAACAGCTCCAACATACGCAATCTACAAAGCACAAAATCTGAATATATGAAACTTGACTCTCAGCGTGATGCAAAATAGGTATAATCCCTCCTAAAATGATTTTCCTCCTCTTATTAGTCAAACGAAGCTCCAGATTAACAAAGGCTCAATAAATTAATGCTTGTATACACATCCAAACTATTTCCAAAGCTGGAAAACGCAAATTTATAAGTGACGTAGTTGTATTTAGAGTACTTTAGAATCAGGGATCATTTTGTTGCTTATTTGATTGCAAATATCTATAAAAAGGTATGGCGTATTTTAAATCTTAGGTTCAATAATATTCAAAGCTAACTGAATTTGTATAATAGAAAAAATTCGGTAACAACCATCATAACTCATTTGCAAGCAAGAAAAGCTTTTTCCCTGACCGGGAATCGAACCCGGGCCGCGGCGGTGAGAGCGCCGAATCCTAACCACTAGACCACCAGGGAACTTGCTAACTTTTCTCTCTCAGTGTATTTGTTTCTTTAGAAATCGTCACGTAAACCTGGCCAATAAAAAAAGAGATTGTTGCCTCTAAGCCCTGCCCACTTCGTTCCTGTTTTGGGTTTCTGTAGGTTTGCAATGTTTTAAGATAAAAAGTTGGGGAAAAAACAAATAGATATTTCTAGGAAATAAAAAATAAAATAAATAAAATTAAAATAGCATAGACAATTTCTAGGAGGATACGGGAGGAACTGTTGAATTTCTTCACTTGACTAAACCCGGCAAATGATCTGCGCTCTCAGGCGATCTCCGCGGCGGCTCCTAAGGGGAAAGGCTGGATCCTCCAAATCGAATCCACTTCCGACTGCCATGCTGGAAAAGACGTCCTGGGATTTCATCCTAATTATGTAACATGTAAATATCTATATCTAGACAATGTTAAAGTACTGTCCAGAACCTTGCAATTTGCTTTATCATTTTCTCAATCATGTAGCTGCTCTTCCTAAATCTAACCTCTTTCTCTCTCTGTGTATGTCTTTGTCTTTCCCTCTCACGCAGATGTTAAATCCCACTAAACATTTTACTAAATCTAACGGTAAGATTGCCACGGGCGGAGAGTGTTTCCCGGTGTAGAGCTTGGCACAGAGCAGATGCTCTGTAAGCGTGGGTGATGAAGGGCCTCGTGGCCTTTAGGACGCGACTACTTAATTTACTTATTTGAGAGTCAGATTAACGAAACTGGGAGGGCTGTGGGTAATTCGCTTAGTGAAGAACCAGGGCATCTGCACCCGGATCGGAGTAAAACGCGTTTTAAACACGTAAACAGCGTTAAAACGCACTGTTTCCATTATCCTCCTGTTTTTCAAGCTGTTATTATCTGTGCAAGTGCTTCCTTTCTCCGCATTATGTATGAGAAACGGCCAGGAAATGATGCAATTACCAAAGGAGTCAAGAAACCTTCCAGCCCAGCCTCAGTTCGGAAGCCCTCACGAAATACGAGCAGAAGACAATAGGATGTAACTCAGCTTTGAAAGCGTCAACCGTTACAGTTGGACAAATGTAACCCTAGAGACCCCGCTCCGCTGCAAAATGGAAGGAGGCTTAAGTAAAACAGATATAAATTTGTAATGAACTTGCGCACAACCTCCGGCGCCATTGTGAATTACAGCCTTCGTCCATCACCTAGAATTGAGGTGAGCCTGAGCTAGAATATTTTTTCTTGTTTTCAGCAACTCAGAAATGGAGTTTAGATTACTGATAAAACTTATCTAAAATTATTTAATAATATGCAAACAGGAAGATTAAAATGACTTATTAAGACTAATAAGTAAAGATGGAAACATCACCAGAAGAAATTTCTAAACAACTACTATATTTTAGATGGGACCCACACCCCTTTCCTATATCAAGGAATTTTTAGGAAATCGAGTGCAGTAGGTGGAGCTTTTACTTCTCAACTGGGGGTTTTCAGAGCTTAGCATGAAAGAGCATCTGGTTTTGAATTAAAAGATAAAGCAGATATTACTTTTAGAATAATTTAAATTTGTTTTAATAGGTTTAGTCACAGTCTTGTACAAAAGGTACGAAAGGGTACAGCGAGAACCATCATTCCTCTTTTATCACTCTTCATTTCTTATTCCCAGAGTTGACCAGTGTTTACAGTTTCTTCTGTATCCTCCTAGAAATTGTCTATGCTATTTTAAATTTTATTTATTTCCTAGAAATATCTATTTCTTTTTTCCCCAACTTTTTATCTTGAAACATTCCAAACCTACAGAAAACTACAAGTATAGAACATTGAACACACATATACCCTTCATCTAGACCTGTGCTAATTTAGTAGTACCAGCATCCACCGTGTGACTTTTGTGCACTGAAATGTGGTTAGTAAGAGTTTAGGTGTTCTATAAGTGTTGCATGCATACTGGATGATTTTTTTTTTTTTTTTTTTTTTTTTGGTACGCAGGCCTCTCACTGCTGTGGCCTCTCCAGTTGCAGAGCACAGGCTCCGGACGCGCAGGCTCAGCGGCCATGGCTCACGGGCCCAGCCTCTCCGCGGCATGTGGGATCTTCCCAGACCGGGGCACGAACCCGCGTCCCCTGCATCGGCAGGCGGACTCTCAACCACTGCGCCACTAGGGAAGCCCGCATACTGGATTTTTAAGCCTTAGTATGGAAAGAAAGAAAGAAAGAAAGAAGAAGAAAAAAAAAAAGTAAAATATCTCATTAATAATTTTTACATTGAGCACATTTTAAATGCTAATTGAGTATGAGTTAAAATATTAAAATTAATTTCACTTTCTTCTTTGTTTTTAACCTAGCTACTAGAATATTTAAAATTATTGATATATATATATATGGCTTGCATTATATTTCTATTTTATAGTACTAATCTAGATTCACCAGTTGTCAATATTTTGCCATATTTGCTTTCTCTTGGATCCTTTTTCTGAACCATTTGAGGTTAGTTGCAGACACCATGATACTTTACTTCGAAAACCTATACCATATATTTCCTAAGAACAAGCAATACAATTATCACACTTAGGAAATTTAAATTTAATACAATATTATTTATGATACAGTTCATAGTCAAATTTTTCAATTGTCCTAACACCTTTTATACTTTTTCATTTTTATCCAGGATCCATTCAAGGATTATACACTGCATTTAATTGCCAAGTTTCTGTAGTCTCCTTCCTTAAATCTGAAACAATTCCCCAATTTTGTTTTTTTTATAGCATTGAATAGTGGAAGACATTTGCTTCAGAAAGTCCCTCAATTTAGACAAATATTTCTCTTGTCAGGAAAACTACCTTAAGTGATATGTCCTTCTCAGTGCATTATATCATAATTCAAATAATGCTGATGTTTTGTGTTATCTCTAATGGTAAATGTGGTAGGCAGAATAATGGCTCCCACAGAGATGTACCTGTCCTAATCTCCAGAATATATGAATATTACTTCATGTGGCAGTAGGAATTTTGCAGATGTGTTTAAATTAAGGATTTTGAGAGAGAGAGATTAGCCTGGATTACCTGGGTGGGCCGGAAATCATCACAGGGGTCCTTTTCAGTCAAGGAGGGAGACTGGAGAGTTGGAGTCCCAGTGATGTGATCCCAGGAAGACTCTACCAGCGTTTAACTGGCTTTGAAGATGGAGGAAGGGGACCATGAGCTAAGGAACGCAAGGGGCCTCTAGAAACTGAAAAAGGCAAGGAAAATGTTCTCCCTCAGCGCCTCCAGAAAGAAAGCAGCTCTGCCAACACCTAGATTCTGACCCATGTCAGAATTCTGGACTACAGAACCGTAAGATAATAAATTTGTGCTGTTGTAAGCCATTAAGTTTGTGGTGAATTTTTTACAGCACCAATAGGAAACAAACACAGTAAGTCTGATCATTTGGTGAAGGTGTCTGCCATATTTCTCCGTTGTAAAGTTACCCTTTACACTTGTAATTAACAAATAACAACAACAACCAAAAAAAGCAAATATCACCATGGAAGTAATACTTTGAAAATGTATGAATTTTCTGTTCCCCTGTAAAATTTCACCCAGTGGTTTTAGCATCCACCAATGATGCTTGCCTGAATCAATTACTACTATGTTGACTACAAAATGGTGTAATTTTATTATTCACCTGTAAAGAACTTTCCTTTCTGTACTCCCTCTTTTTATTCTTTATTTAATTTTAAAATATCAGTTTGGACTCATTCTTTTTTTATTTTTGTGGTTTTAGTCAATGTGTTATAATCTACTGCTGTCATTATTAATACTTAAATTGCTCCAAATATGGCCAGAAGGAGTCCCTGTAAGCTGCCTCCTGTATTCTTTTGACATGTCCCTATAAATTTTTGAGCAATTACTTTCTAGCATAAGGTGGTGCAGGCACACCCTCTACTTTGTAAACTGATTAATGGAGAATTAACATCTTTATGCATGTATCTTTTCTCTTTTAATTTCCTTGTTTAAAATTTTACATGACCAGGGGCATACTCTACATACTCTTCTATGCCCTTTTTTTAAATTAATTTCTTTTGAACCATGTCCATTCTTTACATAAAGAGTTTTTTCATTATTTTTGATAACTGCATGGTATTCCATTGTATAGATATTTTATTAAAGTAGTTTTATATCATTGGTCATTTAGATTATTTTCAATTTTTTGCTCTTAACAAAGTACTACAACAAATAACCTTGGTGCCACATAATAGGCATTTAGTTTTTATTAATTGACCCACAAATGACTTACCTTATGGACTGCCAATTTCTGACTTGAAAATGTTATATATTGGAAGAAAAATCATGGCATCCAATTCAAATTCAGTTCTCGTTATAATTTATGGGCAATGTAATTGTTCAACTTGATTTCAACCTGACTCAGCTATTCTTCTTCTGTTCATTAATTTGTTCATTTGCTGAACAAATGTTTATTGACTGTCTATTATATGCAAGTCACTATGTTAGGCACAGGATGCCTGATCTTGAAGTTTAGTCTGGCGGGGTTCAAGTAAACAAGCAATTACAGTCAGTAGAGTAGTGGATAGTAAAAGAAACGTTTGACTATACTGCAATTTAATAAGTTCATTTAATACATTAAAAACATGTTATTTATCGCACATACTTTGCTGATAGGAATGTAAAATCGTACAGCCACTCTGGAAAATACTTTGGCAGTTTCTTATAAAACTAATTATGCACCCATCAATTGTACCCTTAGGCATTTATACCAGAAAAATGAAAATTTATGTTCACATAAAATCTGCACATGAATGTTTATAGTAGCTTTATTCATAATAGCCTAAACGGGAAACAACGGAAACATCCTTCAGTGGGTGAATGGTTAAACTGTGGTACACACATACCATGGACTATTTCTCAAAAAAAAGAACAAACTATTGATACATATAACAACTTGGATAGATCCCAAGGGAATTATGCTGAATTAAAAAAAAAAAAGCCAATCCAAAAGGTTATACACTGTATGATTCCATTTATCTAGAATTTTTGAAATGATAGAGATGAGAACATATTAGTGATTGACAGGAATTAGATGGGGTGGGGAGGAGGATGGAGGTGACTGTAAAAGGGTAGGTGTGGTACCTTTGTAGGAGTGATACAGCAGTCCTGTAGCTCGGGGGTCCCCAACTGCCCCCCCCCCCGTTAGGAACCGGGCCGCACAGCAGGAGGTGAGCTGCAGACAGTGGAGCTTCATCTGCTGCTCCCCGTGGCCCCCCATCGCTCACATCACCACTGAACCATCTCTTCCCCCACTCCCACCCGGTCCGTGGAAAAATTGTCTTCCATGAAACCGGTCCCTGGTGCCAAAAAGTTTGCAGACCGCCGCTGTAGCTTATCGTGGTGGTGGTAGGAGAATCTATACCGATGATAAAATTGCATAGAAATCACACACACACAGGCAAGAACATGTGTAAAACTAGTGAAATCTCAATGAGCTCTAAAGATCATACCAATGTCATTTTCTGGTTTTGATATTTACTGTAGTTATGCAAGATGTTATCTTTGGGAGATAACTGAGGGAAAACCTGGGACTTCCCTGTACATTTTTTGCAACTTTCTGTGAATCTCTATTTCCTTCGAAAAACTCCCTTTTCAGCTTATTGCACTGTAATTTTCTTTCACTCAAATAAGTCCAGAAAACAATCACCACTTAACATCACTTTGAGTTTAGGGATTCATTTCAACATTTTAAATTATATCTTAGCACTAGATTATTTAAATAAGTTTTCCAGAAATTATTAAAAAAAAAGAATTCTCAAGCTATTAAATAGACTATTTTTAGCAGAAATAAGGCAGCAGAAACTGTCCAAGGGTAGATACTTTTTAATTAACTGTGAATAAAAGAAAGGGACAAATTTGGGGGGGGGGGCTTATTCTAAATAAGCAGCCATACATTCTACCTACTAACAGGCGCCCAGACAGCAATCCGTTCCTATATATGTCAGTATTTCTTTCTCAATACACTCTGGCAGGCTCTTTCTCTTTTCAAATGACAAGGAGATTTCTACCTCCTCTTTAGATGAGATTTCTACCTCCTCTTTAAACAAGATTTCTACCTCTTCTTCATAACAAGCCGAGAGAAGCACTGAACCTAGGCCTATCCACAAAAGGACCTATTTACATTCTTCTCAAAACTCAAGATGGTATCTAAGATGTTCTGGACCAATGACCCCAGCTGTGAAAATGAGCTACTGCCTTCAACACTATTAAATAGTGAACTCTATTCCGCCTCCTTAGGTGCAAGATGGCTCCCGCACAGACCTCCAAGATGTCATCAGTGTTTCCCTCCCATGGAACTCCTGTGTCTCAACAAGCCTACATCAGGTGTGTGCAAGGAGGTGTGTTTCTCTTTGTGCTAGGAAAAGCAGGATGGGTTTAACCACTAGAGAATGAACTTTCTTGGTGTTGGTAGATTAAACTCACCAACCAGTACAAAAATCTCCTCTTCAACATCTTTACCGAGAAAACTCCCAAAGAAGTTTCAATTCTTTCTGTAGTTGTGAGCTCATTACTTACCAGGGACCTTTCATTTTGACAAGGTGTTGCAGCAGTATTTGCCAGTGTTTCTGGAACTCCAGTTTCATGAGAGGTTACCAGTGCTGTGGTCAGAAGCAGACATACATACTTCATTACAAAACTATTCTTGGATAGATATGTAAGAAAAATACAGAACACATTTGCAATAATCGTTGCTGTTGTTTGGTGATGTTCCCAAAGATGTGGAACTCATACCCACCTCCTCCAGGAAGTCCCTTGGGTGAACACCTGATGCCTGGACTCAGGGATCCAGTTGTCTCCCACTATCCAATTCCTGCCCTGAGGAGCAAAAAAAAGGAGGGCAAGTAACCCTCTTTTCTTCCTTTAAGAGCTGAAGGCCTTTCTGCTTCTCTCTGTCTACCCCCAAAGTCTCATCATACAGGGTTCTTTACCCCAGAAAAAGTGAGATGACAATTCTGCCTAAATTCCCCTAAAATGGCCTCTACCCTTCAACAGAGGTAGAAAGATCAGTTTTCATTTTTAATAGAGGCCCTCATATCCATAAAATCAGTGTAGCATTACAATTTTTCATCAACTCAGCATTTACCAAGCACTTTCTATTAGCTAAGTACAGTGAGGGGTGCTAAGGATGCAATTTTTTAAAAAGAAAACCTTTATTATAATAATGTATATTGCTATAAAAATACCTAACTTTTCTTGAAGGTCACATTCTAGACTTTAGCCTAAGCGTCATTCACAGATTATCTCATTTAATCCCTATATCCACCCTGAAATTTGGTACTATTATCATCCCCCTTTTACAGATACAGAGGTTAAGTAATTTACCCAAGGTCAGCATGTGATGGAGCCACAGTCTGAAGCCAGAGCCCGAACTCTTAGAGATTACCCTGTTCTTAAGAAGTACACATTCTAATGAGGTTTGATCTGTAGTGTACTAAGATTTCCCCAATAACTTTATATACTATATCTTATTCTCCCAATTAAAATTTCACCTTGTAGTTAGAGCAGTGCTATCCAGAAGAATTTCTGGCAATAACGGAAATGCTCTATTCCATGCTGTCCAATGAGTAGTCTCTAGCCACGTGTGGCTCTTTAGCACTTGAAATGTGGCTAGTGAAATGAAAAACTACATTTTAAATTTAATTTAGTTTCAATTTAAATGGCCACATGTGGCTAGTGGGTACTGTATTGGACAGCACGGATCTAGAGGATGAGGAAATGGTTTTATTTCTTTGGATTTCTCTATAAAGACAAGGCTTAGGCAAATCAATAAATGCTGAGTTAATGAAAAAGAATAAATGAACAATCATTAAGGGGGAATTTTCTTCCTCTTTAAACTGTAGAGCAGAAATCTTTATTCTACCGTGACTTTCATTGTAATAAAATGTTATAATAAGCATATGATACAGCCTGCAGTCCTAGAGCAGTTCATGAAGACAGTAAAGAGGATCCTTAAATTATAAGCAATGTTTTTCAAAGGCTGACAAACCATTTATAATTGATGGTTACTAATTTTAAAACACATAGTTATATCTTTGCCTAATAAAAAAAGATCACTGCTTAATTTTTTTCTTGACAAAATCTGGGGTCCATAGAGAGAAAAACAAAAGGGAACTCTTGGTGGTGAAAGGATGGAAACAGTCAAGAATTGCAACTCGGGCTTCCCTGGTGGCGCAGTGGTTGAAAGTCCGCCTGCCGATGCAGGGGACTGCCGATGCAGGGTACACGGGTTCGTGCCCCTGTCCGGGAAGATCCCACATGCCGCGGAGCGGCTGGGCCTGTGAGCCATGGCCGCTGAGCCTGTGCGTCCGGAGCCTGTGCTCCGCAACGGGAGAGGCCACAATAGTGAGAGGCCCGCGTACCGCAAAAAAAAAAAAAAAAAAAAAAAAAAAGAATTGCAACTCAATGGACATTTCATGCAGAAACTACAGACTAAAGCAGACTCTTTACAAATGTGAGACTCAGCAACTGCCAAATTCTCGTTAAGTGACTTTGTTTTGTCACTTATTCATCACAAGTATACATATAGATTCCTATAGTCAATTCGTTCTGAATATGGCGCTAGATATGATGAATAATAATGGGTACTTTTGAAAATAAACTGGGGCTCTAGATCAAATCAGAGTCTCTGGAAGTAACCAAGTCATGTGCCCTGTGTTTCCTGATCCATACACAATGCAGCTCCTGCCCTGCTCCCCACTGGATGTCCACTTTACTTAAAAGAACTCATCTCAGAAAGTCTTAGCAATTTTATCACAGTTTGTACTGCTATGGAACATGTCTCTTCTTTGCCTGTTTTTAAAAAATTCATCTTAGATTTCAAAATCATTAAAGAAGTGTGAGAGCAGCTCACTTTCTCTGATGATCCCAAACCATGTTCTTCTGATTCAATGAAATCAGCTCTTTATACCTTAGAAGCCTAATTTTCCCTTGGAAATCATTTGCAAATAACATAATGAATGCCTAAAGAGAAAAGAGTAAAATACCCAGTTCTTCACATTCAAACCAAAAAGATGTAAACCTGAGGTCCAATTTTATACATGCTCAGTATATCATGGGCGATTATTCCATATTTTGCAAGATAATATAGCATGACCACTTGCAACTGAAATCCCAAAGCCATCACTGTTAAATGCTTCGCTCAGTCTTCCACGAGAGGCTGTTACAGCTTAAGCAGCATCAACAAGCCAGAGGAGGCCGCTATCTAGTGTGCCAGTGTGTCTGGCCTCTGACACACCAATGTTATCGCACCAGCTGCAGCCTCCACCATGAAGTTTTTTTTTCATGAAGGACGGGTAAACCTCACGGCCAAATCCTCCTAGTCATCTTGCAGTGCTGGTCATGGGACCGTAGAAGGAACAGCTCCCAGATGGGGATGGGAAGCTCACAGGCACTGCCCCGCCGCTGATGCAAATCTTCCCAACCCAGGCTCTCTTGGGTCTTTGCCAAGAGTCGTCCTGGAGGCCTCAATTGCTACGTCCCTATTGCTGTAATGGCAGCATCCGGGATGCTGTGCCTAGGATGGGAGCGGGAGGGGGGAAGAGATGGTGGGCCCTTTGAGAAACACAACGCCGTTAAGGACAGAAGGATGAATTTATTGTGACCAGTGGTCCCCGAACTGGAAGGAAACTCAAGGCTTTAAAGCTCAGGGAGACACTCTTTAACTCCAGCTCTGCTCTCAGAGCCGTATTCCCACGAACAGTGGTGGCCACAGCGAGCCAGCTGTAGGAGATGCAGCCCGGGGAGAGGTAAGAAGACCCTCCGAGGCTTAGCCGCCGGGCGTCCGACCGCCGGAGTCGCAACGAGCTCGCTCCCGGGAGGCGTCACAAAGGGCTGAGGCCTGCGGAGGCCTAGCGCGCACCTCTCCGGGGCGGAGCCGCCGGGCTCGGGCTGGGGCTGCGCCGGGTCAGCGGAGGCTGCAGCCGCCAGGGGGTGGCGCGGCTGCCCAGACCGCCAGCTAGGAGGTCGCCGGAGCAGAGAGGATGCCGCAGATGCAGCCCGAACGGCCGAGCGGAGCAGCCGAGCTCCCCGGCCCCCGCCGCAGCGGAGGGGCGCAGAGCGTGGCGCGGGCCGGGCGGAGCTAGAGGTGGGCGTCTGCACCGCGTCGCGCCACCCGCTGCTCCCCGCCTCCGGCCAGGCCCGGCAGCCTGTCGTGGCCGATGTCCTGACCGCGGGTGCATCTGCAGGGTTGGCTAGGCACCGCGCCTGGGGAAAGGCCTGAGGAGTCCCCGCGGCGGCCGCGTCCAGTAGCACCGGACGCCGGTCCCCCGGGGCGCGCGCTTGGGCGCTCCTCCCTCCTGCCCCAGCACCGCGTCACCGCAAGGTCCTCCCCCGACCCCTCCTCCCACCCACCCTGGAGGATGCGCTCCCAGGCGCCGAGCGGCAGAGGCCACCGCTCTCAGAAATGCGTGCACCGGCTCCCTTTTTCCCGGACCCGAAGAGCCGGCGCCCCCGCCCTGTAGGTAAGTAGGTGACGCGGGGACTAGCCCTAGCAGCCGCCCGCTGCTGATGCTGCCGCTGGGTAGGGGCGGGGGTCCGGGGCCAGGACCCGCCAAACTTGCCTCCCTCTGGAGCTCGGTGCAGCGCTCGGATGTGTCCTAATGGCGCTGGGCGCAGCCCCCTGTTAACCTGACAACCTCTTCTTGAGCTCGGGAGGCCCAGCTGTGGCGAAGGAGAGCTTGACCCTTCCCCGCCCATACCCTGGGCCCCGTGGGGTGCGCGCTTCGGGCAGGGACGGGGAGGATGTGTTGCTGTGTGGATTATTGGGGGGTGAAGGGAGAAATACCGTTGAATTTTCAGCAGCTCAGGTGGAAATATGTCACCGTATTTTTTCGGCTTGATGAACAGATGCGTTCTTCCTGTTCTCTCTTAATATGTAGCCACGCACAGCGTTATTTCAGCGGCATGGAGAAGTCGCTGTGGATTTTTGTGTATTTCAGAGTTGGCAGGCTGATACATAAAATTGATGTCTCCAACCCTTACAGTCAACATTTTGGGACCAGTTAGAGAAGGCTCCTCTAGGAGTCAAATATTCAAGAGATAGATGAGGCTGAGGAATTCTTGTGCTGCCTACTTGGGAGCCTTCGGCTTTCGTGAAGAGCGTGGCAAGTTTGATACAGGTGTAGGGAGTTGAGAATCTGCTGGAAGGATGGACGGAGTCGGCCAGCAGAGGCAGCCTTGGGCGCAGCCTAGCTTCCAACTAGATGTTAATAAGGTCTGTATTTCTGAGAAACTGGTTATAAATTCTTTCTTCTCTCCCAAGTATAAAGTTCACACATCAGAGCTTTTGGCAAGATTATCTCTTCACAGACTATCATTTTTAAATTTCGTATTAAGCAATAGGTTTAGAGTCTTGAAAAGTGGATCATTGTAAGCGCCAATTTTATTAACGTATTAAGGTTTAGAGCTTTGGAAAATGCACCGGTGTAAGCTCCAGGAGGACAGTGTCTTCGTCTTGTTCAGTCCTGTAATCCCCTAGTCTGATGAATAGTGGGCGCTCATTAGTTATTTGTTGAATGAACTGTGTTTCAAGCTTCATCTAAAGACAATTTAGGATTAAAATGTGTTTTCCTGTGGCCGTTGAAGTTTAACTGGATTTTAAAAATTACTTCTTTGTATAAATAGTCAAATTCGGTTATCCCAGCATTTAAGTTGAATCTTGACATTTTTAGGACCATACGTTATCCTTCTTTAATGTGTTATTAAATAAGGTAATTCTCCCCAACTCTTAATATAAGTTAATTTCATTTCTAAGCTTGCAATTTTTTTCTAATTGGTAATCAAACTTATTTTAATTAAACTCTAAAACACAATTAAAAAGTACAATTCATGTTTAAAGGAAATTCTAGGTTACTCCAGAGGTAACAATGATTTGGTTAATAAGTGACATATTAACTCATTTTAGAGTTGAGCTGTTGTGGTTGACCTAATTATAATGTATTTATTACAGGTAAAAGTGGAAATAAAGCATTTAGAAGTGTCTGTGATTCCTAAATGATTCAAAATGCATGGTATAGATACACATTTTCAACTGCATGGTTTTCCTCAGTATATAAACATATCAGTTTTCAAGTTTGACACCCAGGGTGGTTGTGACATTGCAGGTTTGGAAGGTTTGGTGCCTCTCTGCTTTTAAATCTTATGTTATCTTTAAATAATCAAGGATAACTGCATCACATTTCATTTGCTTTATTTTTGCACTGTGATACAATATTTCCTGTTTTGTTTTTATTTTCCTGTTACGTAAGTTTTCTGAGTCAGTATTAACCTTTTTTCAATCACTTTGTTTAACAGAATTATCTGGGAGTGGTCCAGTCACTTATTTTCTTTCTTTCTCTTTTGTCATTTTAATACCTCTTCACCGTCCTTACTACATATTACCCAAAAGACTTATTTTCACAAAACTATGGTAAGCCCTAGTTTATAACTATTGCTTCTCCAGCCTACTTGGGCTCTTCCTAGATGGTGAGGAAATAACACTTTTATGTAAAAGGTAGTGAGATTGGGGGAACCAGCAGTGGGAGGGAGCTTATGAAAAATATGTTATGATTTATTCAAACAGAGCAAAAATTCTCCCATGAAATAAAGATAATTACATTTTACACATCTTCTATTTGTAGTCAAGGATATTGAGCAGTTAATTTATATTGTTCTTCCTTGCTCACTTTAAACTTCTCAAAAGAGCCCTCCCCTGTGGTTACAGTAAACTCTCTTTACTTTGTTGCAGATAATAGACACTTATTTGTTCATTTGACAAAGAGAAGTTGAGCGCTTGACTGTGCTGGCACTCTTGACCTTGAAATCAGTTCCTAATGTCAGAATGGAAGAGGCATTTTTCTGTGTGTGTCCTGCATCCAAATGCGTAGCGCCCTTGCAATTGAATGACTCACTACCTGGGTCCTGACAAGTGAGCCCCCCGGTACCCTGACTCCACATGCACCACTGGAATGAAATCCTAAGACCTAGATTTACTCTATCTTACTTTTCTATATCTTTCCTAAGGTTTTATTACCAAACCCCTATCCCTTCCTTGCTAAATGTCCCTTACCGTCCCTTTTTTATCCCACAGTTTTTTATCCCAGCCCATGATTTTTGTTGTTGTTGTTGTTTACATCTAGTAAGATCCACTCAATTCACATATGTTAGAACCAAAATTGTTATGGTTGCAGAAAAAGTATAGAAAAGAAAATTGGTATAACCTTGAATTTCAAATATAGGGAACTAGTGGATGAAGATAATTGTTGTATACTAATCTCCCTTTAAAAATGGTAATGAATGCCAGAGACAATGAATTGTCTGCTCATAAATTTGACCAAAAGCTTAATTGAAAGAAATGTTTGTAGAGAGTTGGCTGAACAAAGGCCATGATGTCCACCCATGCCCCTCCAATTCTAGGTGTTACACCAGGAGTCTAGCCAGATCTTCAGAAACTGTATACTTTGGTTACCTTGTTTTGCATCCTTTGCACCCCTCCCCCCAAATTGTGCTCTATTAATAAAGACAGTCACAAGAAACCTACTGTTATGTTACTTAAGAGATGTGGTCATTAAGATAATAGTTCCTTCTACAGCTCCTGCTTGAAGACTCTTGCAAGAAATTCCATTCAACTCTAAATGCCAAAGAAAAGCTTTACTTCCCCTAAACAATTATGGAGTGTCCATTTTTCATCATGCAAAAATAGAATTAGATAGTCGATTATATTTCCCTTTCTGATTTGGCAACTAGGAAACACAGAGTCAGATTTACAACTTAGTTTTAATAACCCTGTAAAAACCTATGGTGTATTATTGATGTTCTGACTTTCCCTTTGGTTTTGAATTTCTGTTCTACCTTGTTTTTTTTTTTTTCTTCTGATTTTTTTAACCTAAGTATATTTTCCCATTTTATTGAATTTATTAAGCTGACTCACATCTTTTGTAGAACAAGGAAAAATATAAAACATAAAACCAATAAATGGAAACATGTGCAGAATAGATCTATGGATACAGTATGTTTTGATTAACAAGTTTAATAGGTTCCATTAAATGTGCTTTGAACAACTATTGCAAGTTTAGTATATTTACGCTTGTATAGCCAAATGGAAAACAAAGATTTGCAAAACTAAGATCCACTTATTGTTTTTAACTATTAAATTTATGTCTACTATTGACTAATTTAAAATTGGTAAAACCATTCAGTTTAAGTCAGTTCTGGATTGACCAGGAGATTCATTCTATTTAATTAAAAAAAAAAAGTCATTTTTAGCCAAAGGGCTAGCCTAAATTAGCTTAACACTCACCACACTGTACCTCACATTTGACCTCTTTCACATCAGTAATTTATTTGATTCATCTTTGTTTTAATAAATCATAGAGATTCTTCCTTGAGTCTCTTTTATTCACCATAAAATTTAAAAGATTGAGCTCCCTGAGTTAATTGATCAGACTTTCTTCATTCTGGTATTTTGACAACTACCTGTTAAGTTGGTTGAATTTAACCATGTAAATAGTTATTCGCATCTGTGTGGTGTCAACTTCATTTTCATACATTTATCACCCTGGTGCACAGAGAGACTGGCCCTTCTCAAGGGATAGTCATTGGTGCAGTCCAGGAGCTTTTGAGGTAAAAATAATCTGAATTCAAAAGTGCAACTTGAAACATTGAGGAGGGGATTTGGAGAGAGATGTGGGCAAATTTTTACATAGAGGCATATCATTCCGGTAACCTCCAAGTCTTTTTTTAAAAAGTTTTATTTTTGTAGTAGGCAATACCTTCATGTGATTCAAAAGGTACATATGGGTAAACATTGAAAGGATTCCCTCTCATCCTCGTTACTAGTTACCTGCTTCCACTGTCCACTGGCAACCAGAGTTATCAGTTAATTGAGAATCCTCCAGTGACATTTGGTGCACATACAAGCAAATGTGAACATTCAGCCTGCCCCTTTGATCTCATCATCATTTCTCTAATTGCCTTCTCTCCATTCCCACTGTTCTTGTTTGGTTCCTCAGATGCTTTGGACTGTTGCCTGCACTTTACTTTCCCCTACATTTCAGCCAGTCTTCCTTCTAAACTTCCCTTTTCAACCTTCTAAAGGATTCCCATCCTGCGCAGGAAAGAGTCCACCATGAATCTTACTTAGCCTGGTCTCCTGGCCCCTGAGGAATTCATCTCTTGTCCCCTGCCCCTCCCTGTCATGCATGTGGCTCACAGTTATTCTTAACTTACCTCCCCATCCCCAATCACGGACCCTTTAAAAAAATCTGATGAAAGTTCATGGTCTCATCACACACGAAACACACCATTTTGCCTACATGTCCTTGTTTATGGACCCCAAGTTCAGAATCTCTATGTTGGTAACACAAAACTGTCACTTCCTGCACATGCGCTGCATATGATTTTTCTTCTCCACGCTGTTTCCTCTGCATGGAACACTCGGTCCTCCTACTTTCATTAGCAAGCCACACTCAGTTCTGGTGTCATCTCTAGGGGCCATTCTTGGTTGAGATTCTAGAAACTCATGGAGCCTTCCACATGTAATGTAGTATCCCAAGTAGGCTTCCATACTGGCAACAGGCATTTCTCATAAATAGCAAAATTGCCTTTCTAGTAAAAATTAATTATGATTTTGGATAACAT
Organism: Phocoena sinus; assembly: GCF_008692025.1. Classification (NCBI taxonomy): domain Eukaryota; kingdom Metazoa; phylum Chordata; class Mammalia; order Artiodactyla; family Phocoenidae; genus Phocoena; species Phocoena sinus. Next base: position 36,278,330 of record NC_045774.1, on the reverse strand, counting down.
GCTATGATTGGTCAAAAAAAAAAAGCCCAAGGTCGAAGCTTTTATTTAACTATTCATCCCTCCTCTACTTCGCTCCCCGCCATCCTCCGTAGAATATGTCTGTATCATTTTCTTTAGCATCCCTGCCTTACTTTACTAATTCTCTCCAAACATTGTGTTAACACTCATTAAAAAAAAAAAGTTCATATTTATTTTGGCCCTCACCTAAGAGAGTGTTTTTTGCCTCTGCCTCTGGGTTTGCTTCTGTAGTTCGTACATAAAGGAGTGAAACCCTCCGAGTGTGGTGTTACTCTTAAAAATCGAAAGTATTAACCACCAACCCTGATGGATGACATGAATCATCTGGAGATAGCGGCCCATCCTACGAAGTGACGCCTAAGTACGTGAATATAGTATTTTTCTTTACAAGCCAAGTAATCGGAGGGCGTCCTCTGTGCTTGATTTTTTTTTTTATTTTTTGCGGTACGCGGGCCTCTCACTGTTGTGGCCTCTCCCGTTGCGGAGCACAGGCTCCGGACGCGTAGGCTCAGCGGCCATGGCTCACGGGCCCAGCCGCTCCGCGGCATGTGGGATCTTCCCGGACCGGGGCATGAACCCGTGTCCCCTGCATCGGCAGGCGGACTCTCAACCACTGCGCCACCAGGGAAGCCCTGTGCTTGATTTTATTGCAAAGTGCCTGACATGAGGTAAACTGCTGTTGACTGATTAACAGAGGATTTAGCCAGTAAGAATTTAATAACATTTGTTCAGCCCTGTTCCTGTGGAATCCTCTGACTAGTGGATGATTCTGATCACTAACCAAACTAGCCATGTAGAATAGGCAAAATCTGTAAGACTGCTCCATAGGTGTGAGATCCCTTGAAATCTTTCATTTTCCTTCTGTAATTCTGACCTCACTAAGCAAACATCAGATTTACTAATTTGTTTCCCCAGACATGTTGATGTGAGGAATTGAGTGTGTCTTGAGTAGCAGTAATGACTATTCCAGCCGTCCAATAGGTACAGCCCCTGCTGTATGCTGTAAAGCACAATTTTAGGATATTAATCTGTTGGGAGGGCTTGCTCAATCCTTATGGTCCCAGGTATTTACAGCTGAGCCCTCAGCCCTAGGTCCTGGTGATTCCCCCTAGGTATATTACTTGCCGGGCTCTAGGCTCCCACTGAAACAGCTAGTTAGCAACCCTCTGATATCTTCTAAAATAATTTCAGTTTAACACACTTTAACTCTAAAAAGCATTCTAGGAAGGAATCGTTTTAGTCCATTTGGGCTGCTAGAACAAAATTCCATAGACTGGGTGGCTTATAAGCAGCAGAAATTTACTGCTCACATTTCTGGAGGCTGGAAGTCCAAGATCAGGGTGCCAGCATGGTCAGGTTCTAGTGAGAACCCTCTTTCTGTGTGTAGACCATGGACTTCTTATTGTGTCCTCATCTAGTAGGAGGGGCTAGGGATCTCTCTGGGCCTCCTTTATGAGGGTACTAATCCCATGAGGGCGCTAATCCCATGAGGGTAGATCCCTCATGATCTAATCACCTCCTGAAGGTCCTACCTCATACCATCACCTAGAGCATTAGGTTTTCAAAGTATGAATTTGGGGTGGGGATGGGGGACACAAACAATCTCTACGGCAGGAATAGAAAATTCACAAAACAGGACTACAAACGGCCAAAACATGAAAAAATATTCAACTTCATTGCATGAAAGAAATGCAGACTATAATTAGATTGTAAAAGTCTGTAACAATGCTGGCAAGTTGAAGTTGGGTCATTTTCCCTTTTCACAGATGGTAAGAGGTTATATGGGGGTATTATGCCTTTGACGGAGAGCAGTTCAACTCATAGAATCCCTTGGCACCTGTGATTCTGTTCTGAGCACATCCTAAAAAAATCAGAGATGAGGCTTAATTTCAGTGGGGAGCACATTGTCTCTGGAAGGCAGGTGGTATGGTAGATGGGTTAAGAGCAGGGATGCTGGAGCCTGTTGCCTGGCTTGAAGTCCTTTTCCACCGTTTGTCAGCTAGGTGAACTTAGGCAAGTTAATTTCTCCTTGATTTTCTCATCTGTGAAATGAAGATAATAATAGTATCCACCTCTCACATTGTATTGAGAATTAGATAAGTTAATATATGTAAAGCACTTGGAATTCTGTCACAGAGTAAGCAACTATATAAGTATTAGCTATTAGCAAGGTTGATATTGTAAAAATTGGAGACAAATCCAACAATGGAGTCTTTTTTGATAGTATACCAAACTGTATGTACAAAAAACCCTAATTTGATTTTAAAATGCAGCTTCATGGAAGAAAAGACAGGAAAGTGATAAAATATTGAGACTTTTGTCTCCATTGCTGGGATCATAGGCAATTTCTATTTTCACATTTTATTTGTTATCCATATATATTACAATGATAATTGTTAGAAATAATTAAAATTAATATATCATAGGATTCTTATATTCTTGACTTTTCTTCATCAGATGCATATTCATTTTGACATATTTTACTCTCTCTTCCTCTTTTCAAAGCTTCTAATATTTCACTTCCTCCACATCTTCACCCACACGCCATCTGCTTGGTATTTTCTTGCATTTAGCTTGCTTGCTTGTTTTATGTATAGATCAGCCCCAAGACTAGTTCCTCAAGAATAAGTAGAGTAAGTGAAATGATTTATGAGATTTTCATGGTGGTCGCTTTCTCTTGGAAATTTAAGCCAGAGAATGCTGCTTAGGTGATAATGGCACTGTATCCTGTCCACATTGCAGGCACTCAGCCGTATCTCCCACTCATCACCTGCATAAACTCAGCACTTTAGTAGGGTCAGAAGGGTCCTCAGTACCCCTCACGCACATGGGGTAATTCCTGCCTTCAGGCTTTTGGCTGCCCGCTCTATCTGAATTTCCTTACACATTTCTTCCTTTTGAAGCCAATATTCTGCACCAGGTTGATACTTAATTCCATCAATGCTTTCCAAGACATCTGCTCTACCCCTAATTTCAGTTTATTTTGGCACTTCACTATTTGTACTGAAAATTTTTTTTTACATCTTTATTGGAGTATAATTGCTTTACCATGGTGTGTTAGTTTCTGCTTTATAACAAAGTGAATCAGCTATACATATACATATATCCCCATATCTCCTCCCTCTTGCATCTCCCTCCTACCCTCCCTATCCCACCTCTTTAGGTGGACACAAAGCACCGAGCTGATCTCCCTGTGCTATGTAGCTGCTTCCCACTAGCTATCTATTTTACATTTGGTAGTGTATATATGTCCATGCCACTCTCTCACTTCGTCCCAGCTTACCCTTCCCCCTCCCTGTGTCCTCAAGTCCATTCTCTACGTCTGCATCTTTATTCCTGTCCTGCCCCTAGGTTATTCAGAACCACTTTTTTTTTTTTTAGATTCCATATATATGTGTTAGCATACGGTATTTGTTTTTCACTTTCTGACTTACTTCACTCTGTATGACAGTCTCTAAGTCCATCCACCTCACTACAAATACTCAATTTTGTCTCTTTTCATGGCTGAGTAATATTCCATCGTATATATGCGCCACATCTTCTTCATCCATTCATCTGTCAGTGGACACTTAGTTTGCTTCCATGTCCTGGCTATTGTAAATAGAGCTGCAATGAACATTGTGCCCCACGACTCTTTTTGAGTTATGGTTTTCTCAGGGTATATGCCTGGTAGTGGGATTGCTGAAGTCGTTCTATTTTTAGTTTTTTTAAGGAACCTCCATACTGTTCTCCGTAGTGGCTGTATCAATTTACATTCCCACCAACAGTGCAAGAGGGTTCCCTTTTCTCCACACCCTCTCCAGCATTTATTGTTAGTAGTTTTTTTGATGATGGCTATTCTGACTGGTGTGAGGTTATACCTCATTGTGGTTTTGATTTGCATTTCTCTAAGATTAGTGTTGTTGAGCATCCTTTCATGTGTTTGTTGGCAATCTGTATATCTTCTTTGGAGAAATGTCTATTTAGGTCTTCTGCCCATTTTTAGATTGGGTTGTTTGTTTTTTTGATATTGAGCTGCATGAGCTGCTTGTATATTTTGGAGATTAATCCTTTGTCAGTTACTTCGTTTGCAAATATTTTCTCCCATTCTGAGGGTTGTCTTTTGGTCTTGGTTATGGTTTCCTTTGCTGTGCAAAAGCTTTTTAGTTTCATTAGGTCTCATTTGTTTATTTTTGTTTTTATTTCCATTTCTCTAGGAGGTGGGTCAAAAAGGATCTTCCTGTGATTTATGTCATAGAGTGTGTTCTGCCTATAGAGTTTTATAGGGTCTTGCCTTAAATTTAGATCTTTAATCCATTTTGAGTTTATTTTTGTGTATGGTGTTAGGAAGTGTTCTTATTTCATTCTTTTATATGTAGCTGTCCAGTTTTCTCAGCACCACTTATTGAAGAGGCTGTCTTTTCTCCATTGTATATTCTTGCCTCCTTTATCAAAGATAAGGTGACCATTATGTGTGTGCGTTTATCTCTGGGCTTTCTATCCTATTCTATTGATCTATATTTCTGTTTTTGTGCCAGTACCATACTGTCTTGATTAATGTAGCTTTGTAGTATAATCTGAAGTCAGGGAGCCTGATTCCTCCAGCTCCATTTTTCTTTCTCAGGATTGCTTTGGCTATGCGGGGGTTTTTGTGTTTCCATACAAATTGTGAAATTTTTTGTTCTAGTTCTGTGAAAAATGCCTTTGGTAGTTTGATAGGGGTTGCATTGAATCTTTAGTTTGCTTTGGGTAGTATAGTCATTTTCACAATATTGATTCTTCCAATCCAAGAACATGGTATATGTCTCCATCTGTTTGTATCATCTTTAATTTCTTTCATCAGTGTCTTATAGTTTTCTGCATACAGGTCTTTTGTCTCCTTAGGTAGGTTTATTCCTAGGTATTTTATTCTTTTTGTTGCAGTGGTAAATGGGAGTGTTTCCTTAATTTCTCTTTCAGATTTTTCATCATTAGTGTATAAGAATCCAAGAGATTTCTTGCATTATTTTTTTATCCTGCTACTTTACCAAATTCATTGATTAGCTCTAGTCATTTTCTGGTAACATCTTGTACTGCAAATTAAATATAGGCTTGCTTTATGACTTAGTTTTTCTTACCGTTAGCTGGTAGGGGTTGTGTTTTGTACTACTCTGTGCCCTTCAGGTTTCTAGCACGTGGTTGTCCACATGCATGCACATGGAACACAAGAAGACTGCATGTTGTTGTGTTGATAACATTCTTAGGAGATGGTTTATGAGTTTTCTGTTCCATCTTCCTCTTTGCCCATCTTTCTCATTCTTTTATTTTCAAGGTCAGAATGTTGTATCGTTTGGTTCTCTCAGTCTTACAGATATTTGCCTGAAATTTTGATAATAGATTTTCATTCCTAAAGTCTAAAAACTAAAGGACTGAATTGCAAAGAACATCACAGTTACTAAATGCATTTACAATTAGGGTCCAGTAATATACAGACTAATCCTAGTTGCAAGGATAACTATCATCAACTGTAAAGTATTGCTTGTTTGATCAAGAGAGTTTCAGGAGTTTGCCAGAGAATGTGTTTAAAGTTTGTAAATATTTTAGATTCTCATAGGTCTTGTGTTTCCTAGAAAAGACCAAATCCTAGGAAATATTTTCACGTATCTGCTCTCATAGCTTGGACCAGTGGTTCTCCAGCGGGGTTCATGTGCCCCTTGAGGGTATGGGAAGAAATTGTTAGAATGTCTGTATCATCTTTTCATGACTTCTATTTTGTTATATGTTTTATAATGCATGTATTAGTGCAGAAGACATTTTTTATGTGAAAAATGTACGTATTAGGATTTTATGCTCGGATGCTTTTATTGACGTGGAATATAACTTTAGAAAATGGAGACCACTAATATAAATAAAAGGTTAAGACCTTATTGTTCTATAACCGAAGTCAGTTTCTGTTATGTATTTAGCCATAACAAATAAAAAGTCAACTTATTAAACATAAATCCTATGTCTAACCTGAACTAGAAGTTGTATTGTATGTCACTGTGTGTGTGTGCGTGCATGCGTGCACAGGCACACTTGCTTATACATGTAGAACATGAGACACACCTTTTGAGAGCATACAGTCTGATTGAAAGGAATATGGGCATGAGGAGCCATTAATTAGAAAATGGTACGAGACAGCATAAGTGTGTGTGAGAAATGTAGGAGTATGAGTTTGTTAGATTAAAATTGCTAAAGTGTGGTAAGAGTGGCATGCTACTATGGTGATGCTACATTCTCAGAAGATTTCAAAACTCATTTTATGTTAAGAATTTTCCCTGATAATCAGGTCAGTTCTTAGTCCATCTACTCAATAAACTGTGCTTGAATTGTCTCCTGGGTACAGATGTTAACTATGTGAGCTTTCTGTTCTAATATTCAAAATGATATTTACCGATGCTCTCAATCATATGCCCACATTTCCTTTAAATTATATGAGAAAGTGGCAGAATAGACATAATGGGGAAGTAACAATATTTTTGAGGTAGTGTCCTTTTGGAACAGTGATAGTATATAAGATTTAAGATAAGTGAATGTTTCCTAGAGTTGCTCTGACAATTACCGAAAACTGGGTAGCCTAAAACAACAGGAATTCATTGTCTGTAATTCTGGAGGGTGGAGTCTAAAATCAAGGTGTCGACAGGGCCACGATGTCTCTGAAACCTGTAAAATAATCCTGTCTTGCTTTTGGCTTCTTGTGATTTGCTGGCTGTCCTTGGCATTCCTTGGCTTGTAGCTGCCTAGCTCTAATCTGTGCTTCTGTCTTCACGTGGAGTTCTTCCTGTGTGTCTTGATCTTCACATGGCCATCTTCTTATAAGGACACCAGTCATATTGGATTAGAGGCCCACCATACTCCAGTATGACCTCCTTTTAACTGATTACATCTGCAGTGACCCTCTTTCCAAGTAAGGTCACATCCTGGGTTACAGTGGATACAACTTCAGCATTTTTTTGGGGGGTGTGTGTGACACAGTTCAACCATAACAATAAATAATATCAAAGTCTGTAGGTGAATGTACCAAGATGTACATAAGTCACGCTTGGTGTCAAGTGATGCCTCCTTGTAGCTAAACTTCCATAGCCATGCACATTGGTTGTGAGGTAAATGACAACTGGAAGGAAGGGATGCTTTTTTGGCTGTTTGTGTTAATTGGCTGCTTCTGTCTCTGGGCTTTGGTATTCCAGGCCTCGGTAGAATTATGCCTATAGATGGTAACATGTACTATGTGGCTTTGATCTTCCTGGTAAAAATCCACAAAGTAATTTGTGGATTAGGATATTTCTAAAGGTGTGTTGGGTTTTTTGTTGTAATAATACTGCATAACAGCCTCCAAATCTTCGTGGCTTGGAACCACAAATATTTATTTCACATTCATGAATCTGCAGGTTGACTGTGGTTTGGGTACTGTTGGCTGGGTCCAGCAGGGCTGGGCTGGACTCCAAAGCTGAGGTAGGAGTTCAGGTCTGTTCCACACATCTTCATTCTGGGACCCGTTCTGAAGAAGGAAAAGCCACTACCTGAGGCATACTTTTCTGGTGGAGAACAGAAACTTGCCAGGTCTCTTAGAGCCTTAAGTTGAAGTGGGTACACTGTTAGTCCTCAGTCTGTTGGTTAAAACAACCACATGGCCAACTGGGTAGAGAAGAATACTCTGTGTACTAGTGCAGAGCACCACAAAGTGGCATAGCAGACGGTTTGCATGTGTAATTCTCTTACAAGGCGGGAGTGCTTAATTGAGTACAACAATCCAGTCTGGCCAAATGGCCAAAGAGCCCATTTTCTTTTGAATTCTGCAAGAACTTTTATATCAAACAACTTAATAAACCTTTAAAAGAAAACATACTTAAACCATAGAGTTGATTTCTTAACCCAGTCTCTTGGAAAATTAGAATTGAATATCATATGCATAATTTTTTTCAAAGAAGAGGTCACACTACTTCCTGATGCTGGTTTAATTTTGTGTTGAGCAGATTCCCTGCCTCGTGGCACTTTTCACTATGCTTCTTCCTGAACCCACGTTTGCATGTTTCCCACATCTTGTGCCGTACCAACCAAAGCACTACATGCGCCTCTCCGTTTTTGCCTTACACATCTGAGGGTAGGGTAGAATTCCAGTCCTCTTGAGCATGCTCTGATAGAGAACATTTTCATTAACGATAAAATTCTTTCTGGTTTACAGATATGACTGTTCATTGGGTAGCACTGTTGAACTATAACCAGAATGGTTGTTTTTGGTGTTGTCCCACTTCAAACACCTTCCCTAAGAACACTGGCCTATGTGACCTGGCCCTTTTCTTTCCATTGGTACTTCTCTTTGCATAACAAATTTTATTTGGCATTACTTTCTGTCATATCCTTTTTTTCTGATTGTTTAATTTTTGTAGATTTTATTTCCTTGTCAAAAATCGAAGTTTTCTCAGAGTGTATTAGAATGTATTGAGTCCTCTTTATATGCATAGGTTTTAGATAAATTGTGCAGTGATAGGCATAAAACAGGTTCTTAGTAAGCTTACTGATTGAAGAGATTGCTTGTCAGTATGTGACAAGGCACTATTTTGGAGTAAGTGTAAATTGTTTATTGCCACCTGTACATTCCATGTAAATAAATATGCTGAAAGCGTATTAAAAAGGGTGATAATTCAATTATTTTGCATTTTTACACATATTGGGTTGTAGGCCAGTGTATTTTGAAAATAGCATTCAATTGCCGGTACCATCCACACGAGAACAAAGGAGCATGTGACTTTTCCTCAGTGAAATGGCAGCTTACCTGGTAAAGTGAACTTCATGTCTCTTCAGTCTCAAAAGACACTCTAATTCTTGGAAACTAGTGTTTGCAGCCCATATACTGTATGTTCTTTGGAAAGGTATTCCATTTATTACATCTTTCATCCATCAAATTTTATTGGTTTCGTTTGTTTCAATTAACCCAGATCCATCAAATAGATACCTCCCATCAAATAATAATAATAATTAGTAGTAACCACTGGCCACACTTATTTCTGTCCTAAAATTGAAGGAGTTGGGGCATGATGCAAGGCCAGAACCCCTGCAGCAGTGATGGCATTTGCTGTGAGCAAAGGCAGCTGGTGTAGTGATTCACATTGGTGCCTACTCTCTGGAAGGCCTTGGGGAATAGGCTTGAGTTCTATACTAGTAGAGACTCCAGAAGACTGTGGAACTTTTTTCTTTTTTTTTAAATTCCTTTTGGGCCAGGGCTAGAAGATATCTGCAAAAAGAGTCAAATAGGCCAGAGATCCTAGGATTTTAGCAGTGGGTCTATCGAATAATATTAAAATGAATTCCAGAGGTAATTGAAGAGAAACTTTTCTTCCCATGTCACCTGTTTGTTTATTGATGCTGTTTGGAGCCTACCACCTTTAGACTCACCTTAGAGATGATCTGAAGTGATCTTACAGTACTGGAGCAATAGTAGGGGGTGTCCCTAGAAACTACCTCTGTGGTGATGCAGGCATCAGATTTTTTTCAACTCTTGTGAGGGTAGGGACAATCATATACATAGAGCAGACAACCAATAAATAGTGATTGATGGTGAGAAAGAGGAAGTTTCCTCTTATGGTTGAGACGTGAGATCAGCAGAGCAGACTCTGTTCTGTTTTCATTGTCTCCAATAACTTTTTATATGACTTCCTGCATATTTTTCCTGTTTGTCTTTGTGTACAGGTAGAAAACTGTACAAGACTGAATCCATATATCCTTATAAGTATTAATGAGAGAATGCATGCAGTATATTAAAAAACTCCGGTAGAAGTTTATAGAATCATAATTTTTAGTTCTAAAAAGGACCTTCAGTTTTAGCCCCTAAAAAAAGGGGGGGGACTTTTGTAACTTAAAATCAATAAACAACATTTTTTAGAAAGATCAAAATTCCATTTTTAAATTCTGATTCTTTGTACTTACTAATTTCGTTTTCAGCGGGGAAATAATTGGATTGGCAGAAGATTACTTTTCAAAACAACAGAAACAAAAAAAAAATTGCCAACAGCTAAGGGAAATATTTCTGGCATATTCACAGTTTTATTATTACTTCTGTCCTTAAAACTTAAGAGGTAATTCACTTAATTTAGTGAATTAAGGGAATGTGCTTTCCAGTTAGCTCTTTAAAAGTCTAATTCAGTGCAATAAATGTTTATTAAATGCTTGAACATGTTCAGTGCAGGGCATTTATTAATGAATAGCAGTGACTAACCTGAATACAGTTCAGGATCGATGTCCTAAAAGACAATTGACCAGAAAACCGGTGTTCACCCTCTTGTTCTTTTAATGGTGGGTAAATCTGGAAAGAACCAGGCAATTGACGTGAAAATTCTGTGTAGTAATATTGCCTCGCGTTAGAGGCCATAATGAGTGGCTCTGACTTTGGCATTAGACAAAGCTGATCATTCTGGCTCTAACTTTTATGGCTGTTTGACCTTGAATAAATGTTTCAACCTTTCTAAATTTCAGATTCTTTATCTAAAAAGGATTGAGAATATGAACTCTCATATAGTCATAAAGATTAAACAGTGTGTGTAATAGCATTGAACAAAAAAATCTGGTGCATATGGTTAATGTTCAGTAAACAGTTTTAACTGTTGCTGCTTGCTGCCATCTCTACGTAGATTCATTCACCCGGGCTGCCTGGCTTGAGTTAGTTCATGATCTAACGCTTCTGTTTAGGGGCAAATTTGAATCTGCCTCTCCAGGTGCTGATGAAGGTAGGTGTAACTTTCATGAACACAGGAACGTTTGGGCTTGTTGAAATCTCAATGGAGAGAATTTTCTGTTCCATGGGGTGCTAGACTCGATAGATACCTCTTGGACACATCTCATCTCTATACCAGGCCTTTTACAGATAAGGAAACTGGGGTCTAGAGAAATTGAGTAACTTGCCCAAGGCTACATACCTTGGAGATGGTAGAATCTGGATTCCAACTGGGCTTGTCCTGCTTTAAGGGCACTGTGCTGCCTTAATAATAAGAGTCCGAGGGGTTAGTCAGGTAAAGCACAGAGAATCTCGAAAACAGAGAACGACTCAGATGTGTGGAGTTTGTAAGATCTCAGCTTTGAAGGAATTTTTGAAATTAAAAAATTTTAATTAAAAATGTTAGTTTATCCATGGAACTTGACCTTCCTCTGTAACAGTGGTTTTCAGAGTGTAGTATTCCCCACTGGGGTGCAGTTTGGTTGGCATGGTTCCTGGGGAGGGGCACTAGCATTTAGTTGGGGGAAGCAGAGGTGCCAAGTGCCCTGCAATGAGCAGGACAGTCCTAGACACCAAATAATTGTCCTTATATTTCAAATTTCATGTCATCTGTAGGACCTACATGAATATTTATTGGGACATTCTAAAGAAAAGAAAGAGATTGGTTCTAAATTACTATGTATAGAAATTCTGGTTATTATTTATAGCACTAGTTTTTATTCTAATGTTCTGTGTACTCCCACCTACCCATTACCCACCCCCTCCCAACCTCTCACCTCTGCTCTTTCATCTTCCTGTACTTCTCATATGTAGTGAAATTATTTCTGATCTTATTTCACCTATAGCTAAACTTGTCCTAAATAAGTTGGTGTAAGCGTCTGAGTGTTTTGTTGTGTCTTCTAATGAAATTGTGCCTGAGAATTTACTTTATTATTATAAATTATTAACTTACAACTTACCTGTTGTAAGCTACTTTTCTTTTGGCATTATATTGATTTTTTTTTTTTTTTTTCAGTACGCGGGCCTCTCACTGTTGTGGCCTCTCCCGTTGCGGAGCACAGGCTCCGGACGCGCAGGCTCAGCGGCCATGGCTCACAGGCCCAGCCGCTCCGCGGCATGTGGGATCTTCCCGGACCGGGGCACGAACCCGTGTCCCCTGCATCGGCAGGCGGACTCTCAACCACTGCGCCACCAGGGAAGCCCTATATTGATTTTTGGAACCTCAGAATTTACATACTGAACTACCTGTTATCAATTATTTTCCTTTGGGGCATTACATCGACTTCATAAAATTCAGTGTGTTAAATGGGTTATATTATCTATCAACTTCATCTCAGCATTATAAAGGGCATGTTATAAAATACTTATATACAGTTGACCATTGAAAAATGTGGGGGGTTGGAGCACCAATCCTCCATGTAGGTAAAAAAAATGTGTATAACTCACAGTGGGCCCTCTGTATATGCAGTTCCTCTATGTCCAAGGATCCTGTAGGACTGTACTATAGTTACTGAAAAAATAGGAGTATAGGTGGACCTACGAGGTCCAAACCCTTGTTGTTCAAGGGGCAACTGTATTCATTTAGGTGAGGGGTGTTGATTTTTTGATAAGGTCTACAGCGACCCCACAGAATGGTTGTCCAGCTTGTGCTCGGTCATCTTTGGCGATCAGGAAGCTGCTGTCTCTGGAGACAGCTCTTTGCATCAAGCCTTTATGTTGAGCCAAGACGCCTCTCCCTTAATATCCGGTGCCTAGTCCTAGGCACACCCTTGAAGTTCTATTGGTACAAGGCTAAATCCTCTGCCAGATAAGATCCTTGAGGTATTTGGAAATAGCTGTCCTTTCCTCCCAACTCTTTCCATGCTAACCCTGACCAGCTCCTTTGACTACTATTCTTAAAGTTTCATTTTGTGTTAGTTAATCATTCTGTTTGTTCCAGTTTCCTTATATTTCTCCTATACGGTAGTGGGAGACCCAGAGCTAAGTGCAGTAATCTTGATATATTCGAATCCTCAAAAAGCGTGGGACAGACCACCATAGTCTTTTTTATTCTGGGTTGATTGCATTAGTGGTTTTGTTTTGTTTTGTTGTTTTTGCCAAGGTGGGGCGGGAGGGGTTGGGAAGCAGTGGCATCGCACCACTGGGTGTGTGGATCTTACTGTCACCTCAAACTGCAGGTCATGGTCACTTGTGCTAATGTTGGGTTCTCCCTTTCTCTCGTTCCTTACCACCTCTCCCAGATGTAGAACCCCAAATTAATCTACAGACAGCTGATGTCTGTCTGAATTGAAATGCTGTTATCCAGGATGTTATTTATCCCTCCAAAAGTCCAATGAGGCCCCTGTTTTTGTTTTTTTAATTAATTAATTTATTTTTGGCTGTGTTGGGTCTTGTTTCTGTGCAAGGGCTTTCTCCAGTTGTGGCGGGCAGGGGCCACTCTTCATCGCGGTGCGCGGGCCTCTCACTGTCGCGGCCCCTCCCGTTGCAGAGCACAGGCTCCAGACGTGCAGGCTCAGTAGTTGTGGCTCACGGGCCCAGTTGCTCCGCGGCATGTGGGATCCTCCCAGACCAGGGCTCGAACCCGTGTCCCCTGCATTGGCAGGCAGATTCTCAGCCACTGCGCCACCAGGGAAGCCCCGAGACCCCTGTTTTCATTCATGTCAGTGGTGAATTTACTGGTGAGGACAAGCCTTAAGGACGAGCACTGCATTAAGCTGTTAACATCTTCCCTCCAGGTTGAAGTTGGAGGTCAGCTCTCAGCTCCGGGTTGAGGCCAGTCAGTTGGTCAGCACATACCTCTTGGTACAGTGGTTCAGTGCTTTCTGTAATGAGCCTAATCATAGAAGCATCCATCCATGTCTAGGCCGCATTTCTCAATCTTATTCATAAGCAGATCAAGAGAAACTTATCCGGTGCCTTTTAAGTACAGTTACACAGTGGTTACCTAATTTCCTTGATGCACTGGAACAGTAACTATGTCCAAGAGGGAAATTAGGTCAGTATAATTTGGCTAGACCACCATTCTCTGAACTTCCTCCCCTCTACCAGCCCTATACGAGAGCCACACCAGACCACGCAGGCCTCCCACGCAGTGTACCATGTATTCCCTCCCGATGGCTCGTACCATCCTCGTTCTGCCTAGTGAGACCAACCTCTTCTGCATTCAGGATCAAACTCCCGTTCCTCCCTCATAGTCCAGCTCTGGCATCATCTGTGGAGCTTCCCTGACCCTCCTTCCCTTCCTGGGAGAGTAGTTGCTTCCACTCTGTGCTGTGTGGTTCCTTGTACCCACCAATATCGGACCACTCGTCTTACCAGCTGGTGGGTATCCGTTGCCTGTTCCACCTGAGCTTCCTGGCCTGTGAGTGCTGTCTTCATCTTTGTATCTCCAGCAGAGTACTTGGTCCCTGGTAGATGCTTCAAAAAGGAACCTGCTTGTTTGTTGTTCTGCTGAATGGTTGGTTTTCTGTGAACATTCTGGATCTCAGGGTTCACCGCCTCCTCTTCTGAGCCCTTGCCAAGCTGCCTTTAATGATCACGTCTAAAGTTTTGCTACAGATCTATGTGATGTTCTCCAGTGTGTAATTTGCACACTCCCCTCTCTATTTTGATGAAAATTAAAAAGTATTTGCCTCTTGTCAGGCTTTTGGCATTTTCCACATATTCAACAACTCCTGACCCTGCCAGTGATGTTTTAGAAATCTCATTTGCACGTTCTCTTCCTAGAGAGAACTTATGAAGTGATCTGTCTAGCCCAGAGTTGATTCTTCATTTAGAGTGTCTAGGAGATTTGATGAAACCTCTGTACTCATCTTAGGTAAAAGAGCACTGAAACCCACATTTGTTTAATTCTTCTCAGGTCTAATTTCATTTCCCTAGGCAAAGAATAATGGAGTAAGAGTTGATGAGGTCTCCAGTCATTTTGCCATCCATTGCCTTTGTCCCATTCAAGTGATAGACCACTGGCCTGTCCTTTATCATCACCTTGATTCAGGCATAACTTTTTAGTTCTTTGTTGCCATTAAGTTCTGTTTTCTGTTGCTTTGCTTCTGTGACACACATTTGTTTATCTGGGAGCGTTATCTCCTAGATGCTCCCCCTACATGTTTGTGGCAGACTTTTGTTCTATTTCTGTGTCTTTCTTCCCAGGTTTCTTGTTAAAAAGAGTATTCAAATTTCTGACCTTGGTTAACACTGATATTTGAATACCCTTTACGTGTTTAGATGACAGTATGGCTTTGAGAAAGACTGAACACCTGTCATATTTCAGTATAAGTCTAAGTATTTTCTAGGAGGAAATGTCTGCATAGAACGGTACATTTTGGTCTGTTCCTTATGTGGACAAATTTAGTGTGACCAAGCCTTAAAGCATGTTGTTGTCATTATTTCATTTGTATAATAGGAAACCTGTTGTTGGGAAAACAGTTGATGGACATCATGGGTGCTCTGGTGTTTTTCTAGTCCTCGCTGGTTATACCTGAATGAACAAGGAGCTGCAGTGTAGATGTGAAGCCAAAAAGCCACACTGGGCTGTGGGTCCACACTGGTTTGATGTAGTTAGGGAGTCTGGTAGCTCTGTCCTTAAATCCCTTCTAAGTGGTGTCATGGGGAGCATCAGACATTTGCTGGTGACACAGAAAATACTTTGTCTTCAACACAGCTCTTGTGAGGTAAGGATTTTGTATGTGCCGGTTTCTTTTTGTTTTTTGTTTTTTTGAATAATGAACTGAATGTAGGTTTAAATTGACCATTCTGATTTAAGATTACAAAATAATATTTAAATAGAAGATACATCTTGTGTTCCCTCATACACCATAAATGCAGGAGACTCTTGTAATTATGTAATACACCGTAAATGTAAAAACGTAACACACTGTAAATGCAGGAGACTCTTGTAATTCAGTGTTTGGACGAGTCTAGCGTTTATTGATGTGAGGAGAAAGTCAGCATTAAATGAAAAAGGGCTTTTAAGAAGCCCATTATAACCACTTATAATGGAAAATGTAGTTCCCATTAGAGACTGATTTAAAGGAGCTCTGGTTCTTCACTGAAGCATGAAGGCTGCTGGGTGGTGCGCTGTGCAAATCATTTTTATAGCATCCTTTGCTGATCTCTTTCTGGTTAATCTGTTGGTGTGCCTAGACCTGAAAGAACTGCATCTGTCTTGTTTAAGAAATGTATAAATTCCCAGAAATTTAAAAGAAACCAAAGATTTGGATATTTTTTTATTTATCAAATAGAAAATGGAAAAAGAGCTCTGCCAGTTCTAAACAGACACAGCAGCACCAGATGTCAGTTCTCGGATCATTTAATCTTTTCCTCCTGTACTTATTTTTGTCAATATTTTTCCACTGGAACCACATATTAGTTTCTGGCTCAGCTTGCAATATAAAAATTTTCCAATTAGACTGTTATGACTTCATTTTTATTCATGAGGGGAAATCTAATAAACAGAGATCATCACATATGGTGGCATGCAGGAGAGGAACTTTAAAATAAACCACCTGGCCCAGGGCAGGGCAGAAAGCCAGGGTTCTAATTCTATCTGGAGTTCCAGAGAGGCTGGCTTGAACCTACATTCTCCATTTCCAAATAATTGTTAATTTGGGAGGAATCCTTGGATTGATATCAGTTTGCCATATAATTGATCTTATCCCCAGGGCTGGATTAATTCCTTGCTTAGCTTTTATGTGGCTTTTCTGCCTAGTTCTGTGTTAGGTATTTAGGGAAGTATAAGGGAAGTATGAAACATGATGGTTTTTGACTTGGAGGAACTTTGGTTTGTTTGGGGTTGAGGAGGGTAAGTGAAGTGGCATTGTCACACAGCGTACGATTAAGTGCCCATAGGTGCCTCACAGTAAGTGATAAGTGACACGTGAAGTACGCTTACACGGCCAAGAGAGAAGGGCACACAAGTGGTCGGGGGAGCAGAATTGGGCCCTTGTGCTGGATCTGGTCAGAAAGAGTGTAGCAAGGTTACCTCAAGCTTGGGAAAAGAGTAAGGATTAAGGTATAGAGTTGGGGAGGAGCCCAGTGGGTTCAGGCCACATGTGAAATGGAGGTTAGGAGAGTTGGACACTCGGCCACTGTCGTTTCTTTGTTACCACAGTTCTTGAATGAGTACTTCCCTCATTCATTGAGGCATGGCTTTCAACCCCACTACTCCACTGAGGCAGTACTATTGGAGGTCTCAGTGACCCCCATCCTACTCATGGCCAGGTACATTTGTCCTAACCTGTAGAGTCTATGCCGAGGCATTGGAGGCTGCTGATTCCAGACCACTCTTTCTAACTCATCTCCAAATGCTTTCTGGCTCCAAAGGTTATTGAAAGACATTGAAATGTACACCAAACTGGATTTAAATCTCTGCTCCACCAAGGCTGGTAATGTTGAACTAGGGAAATTAGTACCTCTCAGCCTCAGTTTAATGGAAGTAAGGATACCTAACTCATATTGTGGGTGTAAGGATTAAAAGAGAGAACATGGGGATAATACGTTGAAATAGTGACTTAACAGAAGGTAGGCATCGTGGTTGGTTTTCTTTCTCTGCCCGGTAGCTACTCTGCCCATCTTGCCCTTTTCATGCCCATACTTATGCTCAGGTATTCCCTCTTTCTGGAATGCCATCTCTTTTTCCTCTCTACTTATTGAAATCCTCACCACCCTAGAAGGTTTACTTTGTCACCTCAATCAAAATTGAACTTTGTGTCTTCTGGTTTCTTAGTGTTATTGTTCGGACAGCTCCAGGTTACTAACTCCACATTTTATTGTGGAGTTAGTTTAACCAATTGTATCCCATTGACCTGACACTCATCTTAATTTCCCTACTGGTTGGTAAATCCCTTGAGGGCCCCACCATGTCAAAGCCATGGAGATAAAGCAGTAAGAGTTGAAACTGTGTCATCCATTGTTTCCATACAGGACCCTGTGCATAGTTGTCATACCTGCAGGGTGTTATCGTACTGTTTTTTGGGTTTTTTTTCCCCTTAACTACAGCCATATGTTGATAATTTCTAAATCTTTTTCTCTAGCCCTCACTGCACTCCTGTGCTTTACATGAAATCAAACATCTGGTGAATGTTTCCAGTTGACTATCCCATGAGCACTCAAAGGCAGCATGTCCAAAACTGATCTTTCATCTTTTTCTGCCCCCTCCCTCCAAATGCATGCCACTTCCTGTAGATTGTATCATATCTGTAGTTTCACAGTCTACCCAGTCCCTGAAGCAGAAACTTGGAAAGCATTTATCATTCCTTTCTGTCCCATGTTGTCTACATGGAATGAGTCACCAAATCTGAACTCATTTGCCTCCTAAATATTTTCTGAACTTGTGCCCCCTCCTTCTGTGTCAAATACTGCTGGCCGAAGTGTGGGCCCTCCTCTCTCTACTAGTTTTACTGTAATATCTTTCTAGTGCGTCTGTTTTCCCCGTTCTCGATCCTCTCAAGTCCATCCTCTGTGATCTGTATGTGTTACACTCCCTCCTCCCCTTTGGTGATGTCTGCCGGGAGTGGTGCCCTTGGGCCAGCATGATCACTTAGTGACACAGGTGCCGACATAGGTGCAGGGAAGGGGGTGGCAGCACATAACGCATAGCCAGGATCAAGTTCAAACTCTTCAGCATGACATGAAAGGTCTTCATGACCCTAATCTTGCCTGTGTCTTCATCCTCATCTCCCACTGTTGCCCTGCTTCACATTTAATCCTGGAGCAACAGAGAAATATTGTGTCTCCTTGCTTTTGTTCAAGCTGGACTTGCTTCCTGTACCGTTTAACCAGGAACCCATACTCATCCTTGAGATCTTGGTGTATATGGAAATTGCGGTGGGGTGGGCCCTGCATAAGGCTAAGTGTTCTTCCTCTAGGCCCTGTGCCTTCTTCATAGTGATTTGTATCCCATTGACCTGAAATCCTAAGTGTCTCCCTTGCAAGATAATAAATTTCATTAGGCCAAATATCATGTTTTATTTATCTTTGGTCTCTGATACTTATCACAGTACCTTCCCTGTAATATATATTGTGAATTAAATTGTTTACGGAGTTGAGATGGATTAATAAATTCTTTGCTTTTACTTTGAGACTCATTCAGGGTGAGAAGACAGATTTTAGGAAAGGTTAATGCTGTACAGTTTAGATTAGTGAACCAGGCAGTAAGTAGATATTGGGAAATTTTGAGCAGGGGCATGGCATGATGAAAGTGATATTTAAGGAAGATGGATCTGGAGACAACCTCTTATTACAGGTTTAAATTAGGTTGCTTCTGGGAAACTTAGGTGAGGGTTGCAGGGGTGGGAAGGAAGGAGTGGCAGAGAGAAGCATATAAAGCCATTCTGAAGAACAGCTTCCTGAGGCTTTGTACTTTCATTTCCACATTTGCTTAAGTGGGACGTACTCGCTGGCATGTTTCCGAAGTAAAATAGAGCACTGATTTGTTTTTAAAAAAAGAACATTCTTGTAAAACACCTAAGTGATCCATTTTTCCTCATTCTGTATGAGACATATTTGTCATTAACGGCTTCAAAGGAGTGATCATAAATTCAGAAATTTAAAAAAAATTAGCTTCTGCATAGCTAGCCTAAAGCCTTCTCAAGTCAGTGGTTTTTGTTTTAGCACGTTTTGAAATAATTGCTAATTATGAGCAAAATACTTCAGGTTATTTTTCCAGCCACTTTTTATTTTATAGTTTAACTCTTCCATTCTAACTGTAGTTTCCTGCCCCCCTCCCCTTCCCGCGGGGGCATTTGTATTTCATATATGACTCATGGTGACTATGCTTACTGGTTAAAGTTTAAGCTTCCATTTGTTGGGGCCATGTAGCTCCACCCTGCTTCATTCTTCATATTGCCGTTATAAACTTCTTAATTTACAGTCACTTTGTTATTTTTTTTCAGGGTGATGACTCATTGATTAAAAAGGAATTTTTCAAATATTTTGCACTTTTGATTGCATATTATGGATACCAAGGAAGAGAAGAAGGAACGGAAACAAAGTTATTTTGCTCGGTAAGCATTCATTTTGCAAATTTATATCAGAACTTAAAAAATGTTTGAGGGGACTTTGTTCTTAAAGTATTACTTGGCGTTTTGTGATTTGTGACTGTTCATAAACAGAGCAGGTAACCAGTAGAAGTTAAATGCACTTTGTTTCATCCTTTTTCTTATTTACACTAGAGAAGTAACATTTGATTGGTTCTTCTCTTTCTGTCCTTGACAGTTCTCTCAGGCCAGTACTGCTCAGGGAATGTAACATTCTATATGCATTGCACTGCAGATTGCTCAGAATCCTGTGTTTAACAACCTACATTGAATTTTAAATCCTAAGTACTTAGTTCCTGCTGCTCTGTAGCTTAATTAGTTGAGTTATAACTAAAAATCTATGACATATTTAAAGCTTATTACTTTGTGGGGTGTCTATTACTAAAAAGTACTTTTGTAGGTAAATGGAATGGATGAAATTGTATCATTGTAGTACCTGTCATTTTTAAAGCTTGAACTCGTCCAACATATGTACATGTGTTAGTATCTGAATAGGAGTAATCTACTATATTATTGGTTACTATTTACAGATTTAAACATCTGTATGGCAGCCACTCACTAATCATAATAACATGAATGGTTCATTAAAACATTTATAAATCATTTTGATGGCTGGAATGTTTTCAAACTCAGTGTGAGAACATAGGCTTAAAATGATCATTATGGTCTCCTAAATTGAAATACTTCTTAAGAACTAATTCAGCCTCACCACATCCCCAGCCCCAATATTCTTGTTAAAGATGCACTTCCTGTTTTCCAAATGTAAGTCTTGGAAACTGAAAAACAAAGTTTTTCTTTGATGTTTTTATTCAGAAATTAAGCTAGGTTTTAGATTGTTAAGGAACTACTGTGTGCCAAGTACTTTACTTATTATTTCATTTATCTTCACAATAAACTTGTGAAATAGGTTTTCTCCCTGTTTTATTAATGAGATAACTCAGAAAGTCAGTATTTTGTCCGTTTCATGTAGTGTAAGAGTCAGTATTCAAATATAGGGTTGTATCCAAAGGACATGTTTCACTTAGTAATAGTAAACCATGAATAAGAATTTTTGGAAAACAAGAGTTATACTATTAATTTTAGTGAATTATTTTTTCCTATTAGGACCCCAGAGAGTAGCAAGATTGTTTGGGGAAGGAAGAAATCAGGCATCTAATGGGTGAACCATTGAAAGATAGGACACTTAGAATAAACAAGAACTAAATGTTTAATTCTGAGATAATTGTAGATTCACATGTAGTTCTAAGAAATAATACAGAGATATCTTATACCTTTCATCTAGTTTCCCACCTTACATAACTATTGTATAATAAATATCACAAGGAAATTGATATTGATACAGTCCATTAACCTTATTCAGATTTCACCAGGGTTTACAAGCACTGAAGCACTCATTTGTGCATGGGTGTGTGTGTGTGTGTGTGTGTGTGTGTGTGTATTTAGTTCTGTTCAGTTTTATTACGTGTAGATTTGTGTGGCCACCATCACAATCAAGATACAGAACAATTCCATCAAAAATATCCCATGTGCTACCCTTTTGTAGCCATATTCACCTTCTTCCTTCTGCCCATCACTCCTGACAACCACTAATCTGTTTTCCATCTCTATAATTTGTCAGTTCAAAAATATTATATGAATGGAATCATACGGTATCTCATGTTTTGAGATTTTTTTTCACTTCGTTCAATTCCCTTGATATCTTAGTCTATTCGGACTGCTGTAACAAAATACCACAGACTGAGTGGCTTACAAACAACAGAAATTATTTCTCGCAGTTCTAGGGGCTGGGAGTCCAAGACCAGGGAGCCATCATGGTCAGGCTTTATGTCTGGTGAGAGCCCCCTTCCTGGTTCATCAAAGGCCACCTTCTCACTGTAACTTCACGTGGTGAAAGCGGCAAGGAGCTTTCTCAGGCCTCTTTTATAAGTGCACTAATTCCATGTATGAGAGTTCTGCCCCTCATAACCTAATCACCTCCCAAAGACATCCATCTCCTAATACCGTCACATTGGGCATTAGGTTTCAGCATATGAATTTTGGGGGTACACAAACATTCAGATCATAGCACTTGAGATCTGCCCAAGATGTTGTATGTATCAACAGTTTGTTCCTTTTTATTGCTGAGTAGTATTCCATGTTATGGATGTATCACAATTTTTTAACCCTTCACCCATTGAAGGACATTTGGGTTGTTTCTAGTTTGGGACTGTTACAAATAAAGCTAGGATCATTTGTGTAAAGATTTTTTTGTGAGTGTCAGTTTTAATTTATCTGGGATAAAGGCTCAATGGAATGGCTGAGTCGAATGATAAGTACATGTTTAATTTTATAAGAAACTGCTGGACTCTTTTCCAGAGTGGCTATACCATTTTCTACTCCTTCCCATCTGCAATGTATAAATGATCCAGTTTCTTGGCACCCTCATCAGCATTTGGTATTGTCACTCTTTTTTATTTTAACCATACTGAGAGGTGTATGGTGATATCTCATTGTAGTTTTAATTTGCATTGCTTTAATGACTAATGAGGTTCAACATCTTTTCATGTGCTTATTAGCCATCTGTCCATCTTCTTCAGCACAATATCTTTTCATGTGTTTTGTCTGTGTTCTAACTGGATTGTTTTCTTACTGTTCAGTGTTGCGAGTTCTTTATACATTCTAGATACTAGTCCTTTGATATGCGGTTTGCCAGTATTTTCTTTCAGTGTGTAGCTTTTCTTTTCAACTTGCTAAAACAGTCTTTTGCAAAGCAAAAGTTTTAGATTTTAATTTTAATGATTCGATTTATTAGTTTTTCATTTTATGCATTGTGCTTTTGGCGTCAAGTCTAACGACTCTTTGCCTAGCCCTAGGTCCTGAAGATTTTCTTTCATTTTTTCTAAATATTTTATAGTATTATGTTTCATACTTAAGTTGGTGATCCATCTTGAGTTAATTTTTATATAAGATGTGAATTTAGGTCAAGATTCTCTCTTTTTTTGCCTAGGGATGCCTCTATATAGTGATTTCAAAGGCTGTAGTGCCTTCTCAGTTTGCTTCCAAACTGATTCTAACAGTAAAGGTGACTGTGGTTCACGAACAGCCTGCTCATGGCTAACCATGTCTTGCTCCTAAGATGTAGAGTGAGGGGAGCCCCTTAAACTGAGAATGCAAGATGAAACTTCTGGAAGAACAGCATACTTTTTTCAACTCAGAAATACAAAATTTAATTGTCATGCTTGCCTTGACCTCTTGTGAAAAGTATTCTAGCAGTGAAAAAGAAAAACATATCCAAAAATGGAGAGTGATCCTAGGAGCATAGGGATAGCAGGACAAGGCCAATAGTCAGTGGTACCATTAAAATAGTAAATCACCGTGACTAGTTACTAGGAAACGAGAGAGAGAGAAAAAAGATAAACCTGCAGTTTAGCTACTGTAATGCAGTTGCAGCCCCAAATGGTCAAGCTATTAAAAGCAAAAAGCAAACAAACAAACAAACACTCCAAAAACTTTATTATCAGAAAAGAGGCAGCCAAAGTTATAAATCTTTTCAACTACCTCTGACTAAACTGTGGAATTCCATAGAGTGGAATCACCAACTGGACCGGCCTGAAAGCTGGTTTCTGACAACCTAGGGCAGTTTGCTCTGGAGTGTGTGTATACGGGCCCTCCAAGCAAGATCTCTAGGGAGGAATATAAAGAGTCAAGCCAAGGGTGCAGCCATACCACCTTACGCAAATCTCTGCTAGTATGCAGAGGAGAGCAAAAGGAAGATTTGCCCTGATTTCTGCCTGCTACCACAATATGTATCAGAAATCCTAAAAATTGCTTTTAACCCCCCATCCCTTTACCCTTCTGAGTATTTAAATAGTCTCTGTTTTCTTGGTGCACTATTTCACCCTGTGGTTTCATAAACATTGTATGATTGTATGTAGTAAATAATCCTTTACCTACCCCCTTTGTTGATGGTTCTCTCTCTCTCTCTCTCTCTCTGAAGTTAACATCAAAGCAAAGTTTAAAAGGCTCCATTTTAATAATTTTGGATTGAAATTAGTGATTCGAGGATCACCCAATACTTTCTTTCTTATAATTTATCTTGAAATATGCCTGTGTAGATCTACATGGACATGTGAGTCAGCATCACTACTAGATAAATCTATTCTGGATAAGCCCTATGGAGTTTTCAGGATCTCCTGGCTCTGCCCCACCTGGTTTTCACCATCTTCAGTGTTTTGTACCAGTTGTTTATTACAGATCAAATGATTCATGAGACACTTTTCCATGCTTTTGCAAATAATTTGTATATACAAAATTAGTATATTATATATGTGTGTATTAATTCCTTGATACTTGACAAGTCTTGAAACCAAATGAAAAACTGAATTATTAAAGCAGATTGTACTTTCTGTACTGTCCTCTGGAGTGATCGTTATTCATTATGGCCCCTGCTCCCTCTTTCTTCCCTTGTAGTTAGAATGCAGGTATTTTTTTTTTTCAGAAGTGCTACAAGGGCTCCCTTCTTCCACACTCATTTTGACATTATTTGGCTTTTGCAGAATTTAGTACCCTTGTAGTGATTTTTGTGTGGGTCCCTTTGTGCTCTTTATATATATGTTTCATCCCCAAATATGATTTGACTGCTGTGGAAATTTAGACTCAAGGGGTTTGAATAACTTCACTGAGATTACACAGCAGGTGGGTGAGGCAGCATTTGTGCCCAACTCTGTCCTTCTCCATCCAGAGCTTATGCTCTGAATGCTGCCCAGGGCCACGTGGCAGCTCAGTGGCAGGATGGCGCCCATAGAACACAGGTTACCTGACCTCGTGCTGCTCACATCGTGGGTTGAGTAGATTTCTGTGGGCAGTCCTGGTGGCAGCTTAACATTGATTTATACCACTGTAAATTAATGTGCAGAAATGCATCCTGGATTCCAAAGATCTAAGTTATAAGTGACCTTTTCTAAAAACAACTTGTTTATAACTTGAAGACATCCCATAATCCATGTCTTATATACTTTATCCATCCGTAATATGGTTAATGTCAGACTGTTAACCAACCAAGGTAATAGGAAACATGCAGTCTGTATACCCCACCTGTGTAAGTCAGTGGTTTGCATTACAGTGATCCACTTTACACCCTAGGATTGCATCTTGTCTAAATAGCTGCCCATAATAGAAATGAATGCAGAGATAACATTTGGACAGAAAATCTCAGCTTGCCCTCTTGGTCAAGTCCAGAGTCTAAGATCCAGTGGAAGGCATCACCTGGATGTGCCTGGCCGGTTGATCTGCAGCACTGCTGAGGACAACAGGGAGTGCTCCCAGCTCCAGCCCCATGGAGGCAGTCTTTGAACCTTAGGGGAAGAGCCGTCTCTTTGTGGTACAGCTGGGCTAAGAATGTATATACCACGTGGGAGGAGTGGTGTGGTGTGAACTCTTGCCCTTCCTTTAATAAACAGTCTCTAATTGTTTTTTCCTGCTAGCCAGGGACCATTAGAGAAGAAACTTAGTATGTCCCAGATTTGAGGAAAAACCCTATTACTACCAGTTGTTGGATTCAGACATTGTCATATTGCAGTTTAATTGAGTTGGTATATGAAATGCAAATAGACCCGTTTTAAGTGCTTGGTACATGTTAACTCTATACCTTCTTAATGTTTGGTTAATATCCTCTCAGTTTTACTATGCCTACTGATTCTAAAGTTAATAATAATAACTCTTGTGGTGCTTTATAAAGTACTTTCATGTGCATTCCCTTACTTCAACCTCACCATGATCCTGTGAGTAGATAGAATTGCAGATGATGAATCTGTAGTTTGGAAGGTTAAATAACTTGCCTCCAGTCACTTAGCCTTTAAATGGAGGGTCCGGACCCTGAACCCCAGTCTGCTTTGTCTGTATCTCTGATTATTTTTCTTCATTCCATGTTGTATCAGTTTAAACAGCATTAAACATTAATTTTTACCTTGTCTGAGAGGGGGATTAGAACATATTCATAGCATCATAAGTAGGGGAAGTTGTATATGGATTTGGAAGTAAATGTTCTAGTTAACTTTATTGGAAACCATATCTGATTTCAGCTTCTAAGAACCACCCTAGAGGGCTGTTGGCGCTGTTAGAGACACATGCCTGTAGTGATCCACAGTCCTATCCAAGGACAGTCTCGTGTGTGACCTTCTGGGCCCCTATTTGCTGTTTATGTGTTTACAGTCATTGTCCCCCGAGATGGGCCATCTGGAGGGAAGGGACTCAGCAGTAGTTCAGTGTTCTTTCCTTGTGCCTTGTTAAGTACCGGTTGACATATAACAAGTGTTAAGTTTTTTTTTTTTTTTTGTGGTACGCGGGCCTTTCACTGCTGTGGCCTCTCCCGCTGCGGAGCACAGGCTCCGGATGCGCAGTTTCAGCGGCCATGGCTCACGGGCCCAGCCGCTCTGCGGCATGTGGGATCCTCCCGGACCGGGGCACGAACCCACGTCCCCTGCATAGACAGGCGGACTCTCAACCACTGTGCCACCAGGGAAGCCCGTTAAGTATTTTTTGACCAACTAACAGATTGAGAATATTTAAAACAGCTTCTTTAATGTAGGATATAAATGGTTTGTGAGTCTTAATTTTTGTCACTATAAATTTTTCAGTATTCAGGAATTTTATTAATCTTAAAAAAATTGAGAATATTTTAAAACCATTTCCTGTGAAAAAGCTGTGTGTGCCTTATTTGAAAATATTACTAATTACCAAGTAAATGCTTGCCTGAGCTGTAATGTCTTTTAAGGCTTATGTTTCCTATTTTCTTGATTTGAATTCAGATCAAGTGGCTCTTAAGGGAATATTTACATATTGCTTGTCATTCATTACTGGGAAAAACAGCCATGGCCAAGTTTGACCTGCTAATGCTTTCAGGAAATCATTAACTTTTTTTTTTACAGATTAAAAAAAAATGCATGTAAACATTTAGCCATTAACAGTTAGACTCATGCTTTTGGCTTCATTTTTAAAGAACAGGCAGAGTTACTTGATTTAATTCCATGGAGAAGACTGCTTTTCAAGCTGTAGGTTACCAACCCTTTGGGGCGTCATGAAATCAATTTAGTGGATAGGAACCAGCATTGTTTTAATGGAATGGAATAGGATAGATCAGTCTGGACTGAGCTAGACTGAATAGAAAATATCAGCATCTGTTGTATGTAGTCAGAATAAATAATATTTCATGAAAATTTTCTTTTAAATATTTATAAGGATGTTTATATTGAATCACAATTAAAAATTTATTTTTATTTTGGGCCATATTGAACAATGACTCATTGATTTAGAGGATTCTTTGGTGCTTAGTGTACTGGCAGTGAGGTTATTTTTCCTCACGGAAAAACAAATCTCCTTGATCTAACACACATCAACCAACTGCTCAAAGAAAGCTGTACATAAGGTACTTGTTATATAAATATACTTTCCCACAGTGCAGTGTAATGGGTCTAACTAATTTTAAGGATAAATGACAAGCATGTCTCTGTTTAACCTGAAATTCCCTTGCTGATCTGGACTGTCCCAGATCCTAGAGCGAGACCCAAGGAAACTGTAATTCAGCAAAACCACCAGATGGAACTAAGCTTAGACAACTTCCACTTTGGGGCCTCCTGAAGGTTTCTTCTCTGTAGGACTACTTACTATCTGTGGAGCTGTATAGTTTTCTTTTCTCTTAAATGAGAATAATAATAGTACCTACCTTTTAAGATTGTTGAGAGGATTGACTGAGTTAAAATGTATAAAGTCTTTGTAATAAGCACTATTGAAAAATAAGCACTAATGAATTTTAATGTAAAAGCACGCTGCCTAAGTAAGGAATATAGGAATAAATGAGAAATTGAGAAAAAGCAAGAATAAATATATAGGCATAAACGTGGTGTACATTTCAGGGAGTTTATCTATCCCTTGAAACTTGTTCGTGCTCTCGTCATGGCCTTCAGTGAAAGACCGAAGACATGACTCCAAGGCACAGAAAGACCAAAGCATGTGAAAAGTACATGGTTTAAGCCACCTCCCTCCTTTTTTTTTTTTTTTCCTCCTTCTTAAATGTTGTTGCTGACAGTCAAGAAAGACTTCAGCTGAACTCACTCCTGAGTTTGGATTTAAATTTGACACGACTGGCTCAAGATACTCTTGTCACATGCATTTGAAACCGTTCATTGTTGCTGGTACAACAACTTTTCAGCAAGAGAAAATTGAGTTCTGAACCAGAAAATGCTTTGTGCTCACAGCTCTGAAAGTTCATCGCTCATGCTTGTAGTCCAGCATGTCGGTGATTTTAGTAGAAATTTTCCTGTCTTCCCCCCCCCCCACACAAATTCATATCTGAAAATTCCTACAGTCTTCACCCCCTCTAACTCATAAGTAAAATGCTGATTGCATTTCCTCCCTCACATCCTCCCACATTAGTCTTCCTGAGGTGCACTTCAGATATGTCACTTCTGCATCCCTAGTTCTTCCCTTGAATTTGAGGTTCTGCACAATACGGCTCATTCCTACCTTTCTGTCTTTATCTCCTACTTCGATTTTCTATACATGTCTTACTCTTTGCCCCCTCAGAACTTTGCTTTCATCATACAAAGAACTGCCCTTCTCCATCCTCTTTTTATTTACAGTGATGTCAAACCCATCACTCTGGCACACCCATCTTTAATTATGACATTGTCTCCTTGAGGCCTTTCCTGTTTCATTTAATCCTTCACCACCACCCACACACATAACTAGATGTACCCTCCCTTGCCACTTGAGCCAAGGCATTACTAGGCTTCCTTATCCCTTCTCTTGAGGCCCTTAGCATAGTCTATCTTTGGATACACCCAGTAGCACTCTCATCTTCTCTGCCTTATTTGCTTGTGTTATTTATTGTCAGTTCTCTTTCATTTTTATATTCCTCATAGGGTCTAGCTTCATGCCCTGCGCCTAACAGTCATTCACTCTGAATGATAACCAACATGTACTATGTAACAGAGATTGATTTGTGTACTTGTCTAATCCCATAATTACCCTGTTATCATCCTAATTACAGACAAAGATACTAAGCTGTATCATAGAGGTAATTTGCCCAAGGTCACATAATTATGACATAGCAGATCTAGGACTCAACCCTGGTATGCCTGACCTCACAGACCACAGTCTTAATTATTATGTCATATTCTTCATTAAACTATGTTGAATTGAATTTCATAGAACCTTATCAGTTACCCATAAATAGGACTCACTGATCTAAATGATACAATAATTAAATGTGTTTAAGTACTAAACTGATATTTTCTGATTTTCAGTGTAGAGGAATTATTAGGAACTTTGGAACAAGTTAAGGAATCTCTGCTCTTTCAAGGAAACTTTGTGAGTCCCTACATACCAGTGAAAAAGTCAGCAATCTCTTGACCTTCCTCTATAGTTTGGGGGTATATCAAGGATTCCCCTGTTATTTCTTCTCTAAGTCAGAGTTGGAGGCCCTAACAGGTGAAAATCTTCCAGCTTGGTCACTTCTGTTGTAAAGACGATTACCTGGTGCTTGTGCCACAGGGCATGTGTTCATGCATTTTTACTTCTCTCTTCCTTCATTTACTATTTTAAATAAAGTTTGCATAACCAAAATGGTTAATGTCCCATTTTTTTTTCTGTACTCATTTTGTGGTATATTATGCCAGTGAACATGCTGCAGGCTTGCCTACTTGTTTTAGCTTTTTGCTTCTCACACGTAAATGAAAACAGTATTGAAAAGGATAGTGGGCCAGGTTTAAAGAGACTGGGCAAGACGTAGGGTGGCCTATGGTTTGCAAATGTGATTCGGCACCAAATAAAACAGACAGATGAGTCAGCACCACAGAGCATGAATCTGAGTGTCCTAGGGATGAGAAGGGAAAATGTTAGTTGGATTGGGGGGCCTGGATCTCTTCCCAAAGCAAGACGTGATCTAGCATCTGCTGAGGCAGAAGGTGCTGGAGAGCAAGGAGGGCTTTTTTTTTTTTTTTAAAGAAGATGTTGGGGGTAGGAGTTTTTATTAATTAATTTATTTATTTTTGCTGTGTTGGGTCTTCGTTTCTGTGCGAGGGCTTTCTCTAGTTGTGGCAAGTAGGGGCCACTCTTCATCGCGGTACACGGGCCCCTCACTATCTCGGCCTCTCTTGTTGTGTAGCACAGGCTCCAGATGCGCAGGCTCAGCAGTTGTGGCTCACGGGCCCAGCCGCTCCGCGGCATGTGGGATCCTCCCAGACCAGGGCTCGAACCCGTGTTCCCCGCATTAGCAGGCAGATTCTCAACCACTGCGCCACCAGGGAAGCCCGAGGCCTTTTCTTAATGGTTCCATTACTAGAACCGTGCAACTGATTTCACTTGGAGAAGAATCAAAGGTGACTTTGAGGTGGATATATCGTGTACTGAAATGAGAAATGTAGCTTGGTGGTTTTGAGACAAGGTTTCTTTAGGTGTGAACAGAGTATGATGTACATATAGAAGAACCAGAAAACAAGGCTATGGAGTACATCACAATTTTAAAATGGTATTTATTAATGTACTTATGGAATACTTGACAAACTAGATGGCCAAAATATGATCCTGTGAACTTAGGAAATGGTTAGAGGCCAGTTATCCGTGCTTAAGATATTCTTTTCTATACTTAGAAAAAAAGCAACCATGAAACCTAATTATATTTCTAAATCACTCTGTAGCATTTAAAATACAGTTTGCACATACATGTTCAAGAACACATCTGTTGTACGAAGCAGAATAGATTCAAAATTGATCCTGCTTTTTAGGTGGCATGATTTGAATCACATTACTGTCATGGATGATTTGAGCTAGGTCATTAATCTTTCCATTAACTTTTCCTGTGTATGTGAAAATGTTACTGTTGATTATGACAGCCTTGGTGCTTGTTCTTCACAGTTTAGAGCTTGAAGAGATTTGGGTTTAGAAGTTGTGTAATATATAATTTAAAGCAGATGAATTTCGATATTTCAGATTAATTTTGTTAGCACAGCAGAAAGCTGAATGGTAATTTGGTTATTTCATTTTCAGAAGGTAATTGAAGCAGATGCTGGTGAGGTCATTGGGGACTGAGCCATCTCCATTTCAATGGCTCCATCATTTTTTTTAAGTGGGGGATAATTCCTTTTACTTTGCTAAATCAACTGCTTTCACTAGATACTGAGAGAAATTTGATTTTTTTTAACTGCAACTCTGAGCTTATGTAATCAGGATTTCAGGATATTTTTTCTTTTATGAGAGTAGATGTATTTTAAATGTAAAAATGAGTAATATGTCCACATTATATATATGAAAACATAATTTTTCTTTTATAAGAGTATATGGATTTTTTAAATAAAAGAAATGTTATAAACACATGTATTTATCTTTAAGTGAAATTTGCACTGTCTTAACAGGTCATTGAAAACTTAAAATTATAAAATTGATTGAGTTATAAACCTAATCTATATAATTTTTACCTTCCTGTTTATTTTTAATGCATAGGAATATCTTTCTCTAATTTTGAATTTGGTTTTTATATTATTATCTGATACAAGTAGATACTTAAGACATCCCCTAGTTCTCTGATCTAATCAAAGGTAAGACTTTATTAGAGTCATTTGATGTTTATCATTGAATTTGAAGTATATTGTTGTGTTAGGAGGAGAACCTTATGCATGTCATATGTCTCAGACAGACCTTATGTGCCTGCACCTGTTAAGCCCAGAGGACAGAGTGCCAAGCACAACAAATTTGGGTCTTGTTCTTATGGAGATTACTTTTCACAAGGACATTAAAGAAACACGTAAATGCGTATGTCAATAGAAATTGCAGTGTTTGCTCTGAGGGAAAATAACAGGATGTTATGAAAGAATTGCAAGGGAAGTATCCACATTAGACAAGAGTGATGTTCAAGAAAGAACTCTGGAGAAAAATGACATTTAAGCAGATCTTGGGTATGAGCATGAATTTCCCACATGATCTACGTATTTAGGAGAAGGACTGGGGAAAAAGGAAGGGAGCGACTATTCTAAGTAGGGGGAAACACTTAGACTTCACATCTTTAAGGTGGGAAAAAGCTTGGCAGGTTCTTGGATCTGCAAGAAGGTCAGTGTGGCTGGAAGAGAGTACATTTAGCGAGGATAGCTCAAGAAGGGTGGAGAGTAGTCTGGGGCAGGTCATTCAGGGCCTTGTTGGTGATGTTTGGGAATAAGGATTAAGCATGGATGGAGGTGCCATGACATGAAATGGGAAAACTAGAAAAGTAACAATTTTGAGAGGGAATCTCAAGACTTTAAGTTTGGATGTGTTAAGTTTGAGATGTCTATGAGACATCCCAGTGGAACCATTGTATGTACAATTAATTGGATATGTGAATCTGGAGTGAAAACAGAATGGTCTGGGCTGAGATAGAAATTGAAGAGTTGTTGGCCCCAGCCATAGGAATGGATGAGATCATGTAGGGAGAGTGTAAAGTGAAAAGAGAACAGAAGGAATGGGGGACAGAATTGGGTAAACCCAACATATAGTGATCTAGTAGGATGAAATCCAACAGAAGTGGAATCACAGTAGTCAGGAGAACAGAGCAAGCATTTGAAGAAGGAGAGAATGATCAGAAGTTTTGAAAGGAGAGAGTGGTAAATTGAGATGTGGACTGAAAAGTATCCATTAAGTTTGGCCACTTGGAAGTCACTGATGATTTGAATAAAAGCAGTTTCAGTACCATGATGGGAGAAGCCAGTTTAATGTAAATGGGGAATAAGGGAGTGGAAGCAGAGCTTCTAGGCAGTTCTTCTCGGAACTTGTCTGGGAAGGGAAGCCAAAAATTAGGGCCATGGCAGGAGGGAGATGTGGAGGTCAAGGAAGAGTACGTTTTTGAAGTTGGAGGAGGAAGAGAAGCTATTTGAGCATGTCTGTCAGGTAATGGATATGATCATTCAGACAGGGCGGTCCCTCAGAGAGGCTAACTTAATGACTGACCCTTGTGTAAAGTCATGAGAGTATTAGCAAAGCAATAAAGCAGGAGATGAGCCACACCAGGTCACCCGTACCCTGTCCATCCGGGGTCTATAACAACTTTATTGTCTGTATTGATGACACCACACTCTCCTTTGCTGATCGCTCACTGTGTGCCAGGAGCTTTACAGATATGACCTCGTTTAAGTCTCAGGACAACCCCTGGGTTAGATGATGGTATTTTCCTCATTTTGACAGATGAGGAAACAGGCTCAGAGTGGTTTAGTGACTTCCCAAGTTATACAACTAACAAGTAATGGAGCCGGGAATTCTTCCTTCTTGTGTCCTACTCCAAAGCCTTCATGAACCACTACCCCCATAGCACCCTCCAAGTATAATATAAAAATAGAATAAATCTGTTCCATAATAGAAATGTTCAGTTGTAATATCTTCATTGAAAACTTTATAGAAATTTTCCCATAAAAGGTTTTTTAACAGTTACTTGAATAATTTATTAGAATGTGCCCTCTTTGGAGTATATATCCAAAGGTAGTTGGAGAATTCCTAAGTGTTTAAGTTTATAGAACTTTTGGGTATTAATTTAAGAAACAGATGTACCAGCTTGGAATTAGAGTACCTTGGTGGTATTAACTTTTTTCTTTTTTACCAATATGAATTTAAAAATAAACTAAAAGTGACTGAATTTTAAACTATTAATGTTTTAATACAATTATTCTGTTGTAGGTGAGCATCAATTGTTCATGTCTATTTTAAATGCAAAATGCTAATCTTAATGCTGTGGGCAATAACATCTGTATAGGAACTTGATGGACAGTAAGTTTGATGAGAAGGGCTGGTTGGGCCTGTTGAAGTATCCTCTTCTGTGTACAGAAAGCAAGGCACTAGCAAATCTTCCTGCTAGTAAGTAATAATGTGCAGTGCAGAGTCTGTATGACTTGGATAACAGCTGGGAAATTTCTTTTCTTGCATTCATAAATCTAATGTGTCTCCATGACTTTCTTTTAGTACACAGTTTCTTTTATAGGCACATCGTATGAGAAACTTCAGCCCCTCTCTAAGAGTAGGTCTGGGATGTAGAAGTACCAGGTAATAGAGTAACTAGGTAACTAGGAGGCTTGAAAGAAGTGACTGAGAGATCAGAAAGAAAAGACAGCATTTCCTTAAATAAGTGTCAAGTTTATATAAACTTGATCTCTCCTTTTCTTCCACTCCTCATCTTAGTACAGGCGCCACGTCTAAGTTCAGAAACATAAAATCTTTTAGTTGAAAGACAAAGGTCATCTGGGCTACCAAGCCATGGCCGGAAACTCCACTGCATCTGACAAATAGGCCTTTTCCAGCCTGGATTTGAGTTTTTCCAACCAGAGGAATGTCGCAGGGACTCCCAAGGCTACTTGTTTCTTGCTTGAAAAGCTCTTGTTAGTAGACAGTTGTTTTTTAATTTTTAGTTAAAATTTATTTCCTTTCAACTTATTCCTCTCATTCCCAGTTACTTAGGATCCACACAAAATAAATAAAATCCCTCTTTCGTATATTCTCATTGCATGTATTTGAAGATAACATCATATTCTCTCTGAACCTTTTCTTTTCCAGGCTGACTATCCTAAGTTTCTAAATCTCTTCACATAAAATAGTTTTCAGATTCTTCACCATCTTGGTATGGTCTTGAATAATGTATTTGTAGGAATATTACTTGTTATCCTTACTTTTGTTAATACAGCATCATATTTCCTTAGTTTGTTGACAGTCATACTCACACTGAGGGAAAAGAGTGTTTTTCCTTGAGAATTGTAATTTTAATTTTATCTTGTTTTCCATTCATTATTCAGTTACCAGGAAGTTTGAAGCCTGATTTTCAACATCAAACCTATTTGCTGTCCTTTCCAGCTTGGGCCAAATTACACAGCCTGAACAGCATGCCTTCTACGTCCTTATCCAAATAGTTGATAAAAATGCTAGATTGGAGAGCTTTATGCAGTCTGGCATATTCATTATTTAACTACTACTATTAGTAGTTAAATAATTATCTTTAAGTCTTTCTACTTGCTGTAAATCAATTTTCTCTAAGTTTACTTAACCAAATTCTCTAGCTCGGCTATTTCCATCTTACTTTTAAGAAGGTAGCAACAGACATTTTCAAGAGCCTTAGTGAAATCTTGATATACTGCCTCCTGTGACTTGTCCATCAATATGCCAAATCTAGCAGCCCTATTAAAAAGATAATTATTTTAGTTTGTATTCACTCATTTTAGCATACCAGTGGTGGCTCCAAGCAGCCAATAATTCATCTTTAAGCAATCACAAATGATTTGTCTAATATCTGTCAGTTTATTTTTTGGGAGTTGGTATCAAGCTGCTTTTAGTGTGTCATTTCTAGAATCTGTGTTGTTTTTCTTTTTAACCAGGATTTTTTTTTTTCTTTTAATCTTTTCCCGTGATTCTTACTGGTAATGGTTCTACCACTCAAGGAGTTGCTTCTTACAGGGCTAGAGACTTCATCCCGGATTTCATTTTCTTCTTAGCCATGGATGCTCTGTGCTTTTTAGTTTTTCACCTAGTCTGTTTTTTTTCTTTTCTTTTTTTTTTTTTTGTGGTACGCGGGCCTCTCACTGCTGTGGCCTCTCCCATTGTGGAGCACAGGCTCCGGACGCGCAGGCTCAGCGGCCATGGCTCACGGGCCCAGCTGCTCCGCGGCATGTGGGATCTTCCTGGACCGGGGCACGAACCCGTGTCCCTTGCATCGGCAGGCGGACTCTCAACCACTGCACCACCAGGGAAGCCCACCTAGCCTGTTTGATAGAGCTGCAAAATAGGATTGGACTAGATCTACTTTATCTCTCTTGTAAGTTAACTTCATCCTGGGTGCCATAGGCAGTGGGCCTATTGCTTCTCATCCCTTCATCCTCTCAACATCCATAGAATTTCCTTGTTGCTTTTTCCTTTGCATTGTTTACAAACTTCTATTCATTCAGATCTTCAGCTGTCCATTGTTGTTCTTAGAGGTTTGTGTCATTTGTTTTTTGCTTTTGTTTGAGTTTCATTATGTGCCTTTCTGCCATCCCTTATTCATGCCCGTTGAAAACATGGGTTCATGAGGAAGCATTTGTTTCTGGAGATGCTTTCTGCTTTGCCTCTTCAACAGGCTCATCTGTGATGGAGTTGGCAGAATTGTTTTGAAAGAACGTATGCCTCTTGAGCCATTTCCCTTTTAGACTGTGGCCTTGAAGTCGTACTCATCTGTCCTTTCCCTCAGGAAACGTTTGTAAGAATGCACGGTCTGGTGTAATAACAGGATGCTTATAAGGTGGTAACAATGGGATAAATACTGGAACCGGTGTGACTGCCAAGTGCTATGAGTGTGGGGCAAAAGAAGTGACTGTCCAAAGGAGCTTGGGCATCATCGTCAAAGAGGTGACATTGGGCTGTCTTCAGATACCATAAAGAGAGAATGAAGAAGGGAAAACCGGGTAGATGCCTGGTCACGTGAAAATGCATATGAGATTGCATGTGACTGGGACACTGAGAGAGATTTCCTTAGATCATTTGGGTGAGTTGTCTTGCACTATCTACTGTATACTTAGATATCTTCCTTTTGATTTACAGTCACAATCTTCAGCTGAAAGGTAAGAGGAAAACATCGTTGAAGACCCAAATCCACAAGATTCCTACCCAGAACTTCCAAGTCACTAGAGAATCATTTCAGTTTTTTTCCATTGTGGATCAATCCCTTGACCATGTGTCTGGACAAGTTCCTCTTGACTGATGGTTTTGATAATTGTTAGGAGGTTCTCTGCCACTTTGTCCTAACGAACACAACCTGGTCAAATTTTGGTTGCTTTCAAACCCCCCTCCCTTACAGGGAGCCCCCAGTACTTTACTCTTTCTCTTTTAACTATTATAGCAATCAATAAAACAAGCACTGAATTACTGTATTACTTGCTAGGTAAGAAATCACGCACGAATTCATTGTTAATGCTAATGAAGGATTGAAGTTTGAATTCTGGAGAGGAAGAATGAGTCCATAAGCCCACAAACAATTAGTTTTAACAAGTCCCATTTGTCATTGGTCAGTAAAGAGACTTCATTTATGGCCCATGAAGGTCTAGGGTACCAAAGATGCTCAGAAGTTGAGTTTCTAATTTTTTTAATATTAATTTTTAACATTTTATTGAAGCATAGTTCATTTACAATGTAATGTTAGTTTCTGCTGTACGGCAAAGTGACTCAGTTATACATATATATATATATATATATATATTCTTTTCATATCCTTCTCCATTATGGTTTATCACAAGGTATTGAATATACCCTGTGCTATACAGTAGGATCTTGTTGTTTTTCCATCCTGTATATACTGGTTTGCATCTGCTAATCCCAAACTCCCAATCTTTCCCTCTCCCACCCCCCTCCCCCTTGGCAACCACAAGTCTGTTCTCTATGTCTGTGAGTCTGTTCCTGTTTCATATATATGTTTATTTGTATCATATTTTAGATTGCACATATAAGTGATATCGTATGGTATTTGTCATTGTCTTTCCGACTTAGAAATTGAGTTTTTAAAATCAGCTTTGGCTGATGGGCTACTCAGAATTCACAACCAGGTATAATGAAACACAGCACCAAGTTTACCTCCTAGGGAAGTGCTGCTATGAGTGGGAAGTTCTTTGGCAGGACTCATGAAAGATAGCGAGGATCTCAGAAGCTTCTGTTGTTTTCCACAGCCAGGTTGGTCCAGATCTCACACCAGTATGATGTCATCATCCTGTGTCCCCAGTGTGGCATGGTCTCTGAGCCTGTGCTCTCCCCTGCCACATGTTCTGCCCACCAAAATTCTGTTACTAGTTTCAGTTTCTCTCTGGAGCCACTGAATAACTTTCTTTCTTGCATCTTATCTAAATTATTTTCCAACTTCTAGACATTGTGTTTAATGAAACTAATTTTTTTCAAGATAAAATTTTGCTCCAATCTATGTGCCCATAGAGTAAAACTGTTGGTCCTAGAAATTTAGTGACTTATTAATTCGAGGTCATAAATTTTAAGTGATTCTCATAGTTTGACCTCATTGTGGAGAAAATGATAAATTAAGGAAGAAGCAGAAACCAGGAAAGACAAATGTGCTCATAGTGAAATCACGCACAGACACATAAACTATTTAGTTGTCTAGGCAGACAACTAAAACGCTTAGAAGAAATAAGTGGGGCAGGACTTTGGTGTCAGTCTGGGTGGAGGCAGGATGCTTTGCGGGCTTTAGCATCCTCCCTCATGCCACTGCCATCAGTGCTCCTCCATGCCACCCCAGAGAAACGTGTAGTCCTAATAAAAGATGCAGCTTTAACACAAGTCCCCATGTCTTCCTTAAGCTTTCTAAAACTCATTTCTGCCCCTCGCTTCTTCCTGTAGAGAAATTATAGAGCGGTCACTAGCATAAGCAGGGCCTCTTTCCCTCTGTTTCTTCCTTCCTTTTTGTTGGTTCTACAAAATTGTTTCCTCTGAGAAATAATAATGGCCCTTTAAAAAAAAAACTGTCATGTTAAGCTGTGAAGTTTTCATTGTTTTTTAAAAATCATAATGCCTGCAAAAATATTTGGTAGGCAGATTATCGAGAAACGATAAAGAATCTTTAAAAATAAGGTGTACTTTGATACACAGTGGGAGAGTATTCAAAGGAACTTGTGGGTGGCTTATTTTTGTTTTTAATAAACAAGCCTGTTTGGCTTTAACCATGGAAAGCGAGCTGTCATGAAACACTTATCTGAAATCACTAGATACAACTAAAGTGACTTAAAAATATTGATATAAATAATACTTATTAAATACATGTGGACATAAAATAGTCCTCTGCAGCTGTAAGAAAATTTTAAGACATTTCAAAAAAACATAATGAAGATTTTTTATTTTCTGAATAATGAATCTCCATATGGTTTATATTTATTTACTTAGTTTTTTATTTTTATAGACATTTAGGGCTAAAAAATACCTTAAAAACCACTTCAGCTAACTTCTTGGTAGAGATGAGTTACTGAGCCTTGAGAGGTTGTTATTTAACCAGGGTCAGCTAGTGGCTAGTTAGGGAATTTTCATTCATTCATTCACTCATTCCACAAATGTATATTTTGGTTCTGCTGTATAGCCTGGATACTGTGCAAAGCACTGAGCCTTCAGTGATAACTAAAACAGACACTGTCCCTTATCTCATGAAGTTTACATTCTAATGGGGGAGCCAGCTATTAAACAGCTAATTGAAATAATTACTCAATTACACTATTGCTAAGTGCTGCGAAGAGAAAGTATTGATAGATGGTAGCAGAGAGTCTATAGCTGGGAGACCTAACCAAGTCTGAGGATCAGGGAAGGCCTTCTTGAGGAAGTAATGTTTGACCTGATCTCTGAGGGGTGATAGGGATGAGGTAGCTAAAGGGTGATGGGATGCATTCTCGGTAGAGGGAGAGCTTGTATAAAGGTAGAAGGAAGGTAAAATCAGTAGGAAGTAGCAACGGTGGAGTGTGGAGATCGAAATGGAGCAGAATCCAGGGTCCAGGTTTATATGTAAATAGCTTAATGAATAGTGGTATGTACTCCAGTAAGTACATAATGGTAAGTTTCACCTCAGGGAAACCAGGATTTGGGGAGGCGACTTTCAGGCTCAGTTTTGGTCATCTTGAGTTTGGTGTGCTGTGAAGAGTGCATAGAAAAGTGGAGTAGGTGATTGGATCCACAGGGAAGAAGCTCGGAGCATAATCCTGAACTGGAGGTGTAAAGTTGAGAGTCAGGAGTTTGGGAATAAAAATGGAAGCATGGGCAGTGAGTCTTCTGAGAAGACAGTGTGGGGAGACAAGTCCCAAACCTGCTCCGTCCCCCATCTTCCCCATCACAGTAAGCAAGGCTTCCCATTAGCTTAAGCCAAAAATCTGGGAGTCAGTTTTAACCTTCTTTCCCTCACTTTCCACACCTAATCCATTAGCAAGCCCTGTGGACTTTACCTCCAGAACATAACCTAAATCCGTCCACTTCATCTCCTAATTCCCATCACCTCTCTTCTGGATAGCTGCCATAGCCTTTAACTGAACTCCTCACTTCCATCCTTGCCCTTTACAACCCATTCTTCATGTAGGAGCCAGAGAAAAACTTTTTTTTTTTTTTTTTTTTGCGGTACGCGAGCCTCTCACTGTTGTGGCCTCTCCCGTTGCGGAGCACAGGCTCCAGACGCGCAGGCTCAGCGGCCATGGCTCATGGGCCCCGCCGCTCCGCAGCATGTGGGATCTTCCCAGACCGGGCCACGAACCCGCGACCCCTGCATCGGCAGGCGGACCCTCAACCACTGTGCCACCAGGGAAGCCCCCGAGAAGAACTTTTAAAACACAAATCAGATCATATCATTCTCTGCACTAAATCTTCCAGTGGCTTTTCATAGCCCTTGAAATAAACTCTAAACTCCTTATTCTGGTAGAAGGCCTCTGTGTCCCAGCCTCTGCCAGTCTCTCTGATCTCATCAGTGTTCACCTGGGCACCACCTCCTTGTCGCCGGCGACCTTCCTCCTGAACACAAGCACAAGGGGGTTTGAGATGGAGAGAGCCCTCCACACCAAGAGGTGGTGGTGTCAAGAAGGCCAGAAAACGTCTGGTCAGTAGTGTTGATTGCAGCTGAAGGGTCAGATGAGACCAGAATTAGAAATCGTCTCCTGGGGCCTCACAGCCCCCAGCCTCTGCTGGCTCCATCACTGCTGCACCCTGCGTGGAGCATTTCCTGACGCCAGCTGCTCTGTGACTGCAGTGTCGCTGGGATGAGTGTGTAATTCATCTGTGCCACCAAGCTTGGTATCCTAACTGGTCAAGGGCACTGCACACTGAAGCATTATTCTTGTTAGAACGAGAAATAGGGACTAGAGGAACAGAAGACTAATTGAGAAAATACGGTTTTTACTAATTGCAGAGGCTCACCCTTTTTAAATTTTTTTTTGTTTAAATTAATTTTTATTGGAGTATGGTTGATTTACAATGTTGTGTTAGTTTCTGCTGTACAGAAAAGTGAATCAGTTATACATATACATATATCCACTCTTTTTTTAGATTCTGTTCCCGTGTAGGTCATTACAGAGTACTGAGCAGAGTTCCCTGTTCACCATTTTTTCATGATTTGAAACAGCAGTAAGTGGTAACAATAAGAAATTCAAACAGTATAAAAGAGTGTAGCACACGATTTTTAAAGTCCTCTGACCTTCTTTTTTCCCCCTCTCGTCTGCAATTTCTGTTCCTCAAAGGTAACCTGGGTAATAGAATCACGCCTATCCTTTCAGAAATATTCATGCATATATAATCATGTTTTCTCTTACTTGCTGTAGCTTCCTTTTTGAAAACTTAATGCTATATATAATATAGACATCTTTCCATGATGGCTCCATTTTTTTGCTATTACATTGTTGCATTGAATTGCATTTTATACATATCTTTGTGTTTTTGTGCAAATATTTCTGTAGAATAAGCTCCTAGCAGTCATCAAAGCCTATGTACAGTTAAAATTTCAATAATTACTCCAAATTGCCCTCCAAAAATTTTGTCCAAGTTTGCACTCCCACAAGCAGTGTTTTTTTTTAATTTTATTTATTTTTTTTTTAACATCTTTATTGGAGTATAATTGCTTTACAATGGTGTGTTAGTTTCTGCTTTGTAACAAAGTGAATCAGTTATACATATACATATGTCCCCATATCTCTTCCCTCTTGCACCTCCCTCCCACCCCTCTAGGTGGTCACAAAGCACCGAGCTGATCTCCCTGTGCTATGCGGCTACAAGCAGTGTTTTTCATAGGATGTTACCATTCTGCTGTAAGACACATGCTTTTAAAAGTTGCTACTTGGGGATGTCTTGGTCTGTTAAGTTTCTCCCTCCCCCTTCCTTCCTTCTCTTTTCCTGTCTTTTTTGTCTTTCCTCATTTTATGTCTTTCTTATTTTTCTTTCTTCTTTCTCTCCTTCCTTTCTTTTTCCCTTCCTCCTTTACCATCCATCCAGTCACCAGTATTTTCTAAGAGGCTGTTCCACACTGGACAGTGTGCTGTGACAGCCCTAAGCAGCTAGTGTCACCCTGAGGAGAGGATAGAAGATTCCATGCCTGCCTGCCCAGGCCCAGATGAGATTCTTCAGGCACTGAACTGTGTTCGTTTGAGAGCAATGAGCATAGTAGGAGCATACGCGTATCTTGTGTGAAGAGAAATGGAAAAGACTGGAGGTATTTAGTCAGAAGAAGGAGAAAAACTTGATGTGAGGGGTGAGTGTGCTCTCTGTCTCACATTTTGAAAGGCCTGCCACAAGGAGCAGAAATCTCAGTTCTCTGGTGCAAGCGGGAAGTCAAACCAATGGGTAGAAACGTCAGAGGTGGAATATGGTGTTCAGTCTCACGCAGAACTTTATAAATGCCGTTGATTTACTTATAAGTCATCATTGTTTAGTATTCCTTTTCATGCAAGTGGGGAAAAAAATCTCCAAGAATAGACAGGGCACTAAGTGGGTTCATACACTACATCTCTCAGCTGTTTCCTCTCCATTCGCGGACCCCACAGGGAGCTGCCAGGGGTGGCTCTGAACCCTCATTATGTGGTGACAAGCAGACTGCCTCAGCTCCAGCCTCACACCTTTCTGGGTGGGAAAGAGCTCATCTAGTTGTCCAGCTTAAAGTTTCCCTAAGTGAAAACTCCCATGTGGAAAAAAGCAAAAATAAAAATAAGAAAACTCCGGTTTGGGAAAGGCAACCTGGGAAGGCGCGCACAGCGGCCAGTGGTGTGCTGTACTCGGCCAGAGGGCAGGTTCTGCTGCTCTGGCCGTGGATCAGTTCCCTGGGCAGCCCCAGTTCTGCTCAGAGCCGCTTACTCTCATCCACTGTTTTGACAGCTTGGAGGAGGAGCCTTCTGGGAGCCGGACTTCTCTAGTAGCCATCTTCTGATGGCATAGGTTTGGGGATCGAGGGATTCCTTTGGGAGTTGAGCAGTTACAAGTCCATTTTGTTTGACAAATCAGGGTTTTTTTTTTTCCTGGCAATACAATTCCATTAAAAAATTTAGCAGGCTTTCATTCTGTTTTCATTGGCCAAACACCGTGGCTGGAAACCAGAACCATAGCCTTGGCAGAGCCACGGTCTTTGGATGAAGATAGAATTTGGCTTGAGAATTTTGGTCTCTCAGCTGTGGGCTGGTACTCAGCCCATCTCCTTAGCCTTGAGAGTAGCACTACCCTCTGGGTCTGTGCTTCAGGGCAGTGAAAACCAGCGACCTGAGCTGGGGAGGCACTATTGATTTCCTTCTTAGGAGCCCTGGGCTGTGTTTCTGCTGCATTTGTGCAATGGGGCCATCATCACGTGTGTATGGCAGAGGGAATAACTGGAGGTAAGGGGCCTGAGGAAGATCAGCTTCTCACAAATCCTCATCTCAGAATAGTGAAGTCCCTCCCTGGCTGTCCAGTGGTTGACACTTTGCCTTCCAATGCAGGGGGTGCGGGTTCCATCCCTGGTCAGGGAGCTAAGATCCCACATGCCTCACGGCCAAAAAAACCAAAACATAAAACAGAAGCAATATTGTAACAAATTCAATAAAGACTTAAAAAAAAAATAGTGAAGTCCCCTACTTTCCTTGTACTGACTTTAGTTTGGGGCAGATAATTTGGCTTTCCCACCTCTGCAAGACTCTAGGTCACCACACCTTAGCCGCAAACAAAGGTTTTCTCTTCGTGAAATTGTATTTTCATCTGGCTCTACTTTCAGCAGATCAGTTACAGCCCAAACTTGTCTCTTTTTGGAGGACATTACTGAAGGCTAAATAAGTAGACAGTTTACTCTAGAATCCTAAAAATTCTCCTAAGTCCCCTAATAATGCAGTCCTGATAGACACATGATCTAGTTTTAGCATACAGCATCCATTTTATTGTCACATGACAAAAATGGCGAACTTCCCAGCTGCTATCCAACCCCAGCTCAGACAGTCCACATTTTGGGGTCACTCACATGTAAATTTACACAATAGTCTGAACTCTCTTTTTGAGGGGTGGGTGGTGTCAAGTAACAGAAAACAGATCAAACCAGCTTAGGGGGAAAGGAGTTGGGGGGTTTACTGGCACCCATAAGTTAAAAGGTCCTGAGATAGATTTTAGATTTGACATAAAGAATACCTTGATTTGGGGCCCAAATAACGTTGTCATGACTCAGTTTCTCTGTATATAAGTTCTTCCATTCTTTTGTCTTCCTTCCCAGGATTTACTTGATAAACACTGACAACACAGGATCTCCCCTGTGCAACAGTAGGCAAAGTGAGTGTGTTACCTGTAGTTCACGTGAGTCCGGAGGTTCACTCTGATTGGACCAGCTTCGATCATGTGCTGGTTCTGAGCAGCTGTGCACGAGCAGCTTCAGTGCTTTGATTGGCCTGGGTTAAATACAGTTGACCCTTGACCAACACAGGAGTTATGGGCGCTAACCTTCCATATAGTCAAAAACCCACATATAATTTATAGTTGGCTCTCCATATCTGCAGTTCTGATGTGTCCATGGTTCTGCATCCACAGATTCAACCAACCTCAGATCATGTAGTACTGTAGTGTTACCTCTTGAAAACAATCCCCACGTAAGTGGACCTGTGCAGTTCAAACTTAATATTGTTCAAGGACCACCTGTGTTTTTCATCCCTGGAGCTGGGGTGGAACCCTACCCAGATATGGTATTAAAAGTGGGGGAAGGGTATATTTATTGAAAATTGGTCCTTGATGGCAAAACAAGGAGGAACAGATTGTAGGGAGGTCAACAAAAGTCTACTACAATTATCTATAGTGTATCAGATACTGAACTAGGCACTGGAGTTGAGTTTTAAAAAGAAGAATGATGTATGTTGTGTCTTGGTGAATTTCTAGGCACTGGAGTGTTTGGAAAGAGTCTGTAAATATAATTGTTAATCCCATCACTGGATAGATAATTCAGTGAGATGACTTTTAAGGAGCTTTCCTACCTGAAATTTTATGATTTGTGCTTCTTGGAAAACAAGATGGAAAAGATAAGTTTTTTATTAGCTTAGGTAGTTATTTTATCATTTTAAATTATTATTATTTTACCATTTTAGAATCTTTAATATTGTGACAGCTTTATGTAGAATTCTGAAAACTCAATTTAGTGCTTTAACATCACAAGTCCCCTAAAACAATATCTGAATATAGAGGGATTAATATATATTGATGAAGAACTCCTTATTTTTTTTGTGTATAATAGATTTACTAAGGATATA
Source organism: Phocoena sinus (assembly GCF_008692025.1). Classification (NCBI taxonomy): domain Eukaryota; kingdom Metazoa; phylum Chordata; class Mammalia; order Artiodactyla; family Phocoenidae; genus Phocoena; species Phocoena sinus. The sequence continues at coordinate 36,233,367 of NC_045774.1, read as the reverse complement.
ATAGTTGATAAATGCTGAATTTTAGTTTTTGCCCGTGTTGCTGTGAAATTGTAATGTGTAATACATGGGTTAAATATTGAGCCTTGCTTTTTACTGATTGGGGCTTCTTTGTGCTAATCCATATAAACAGCAATGAAACTTTCCTTTGTTTGACTTTCATTTGAACTGCAACTAGTATACTCCCTGCAGAGCGTCTCAGTGATAGTTAAAAACATATTTATTTTCCCTCATCTTATGAAATATTGTTATCATTATATTTTGGTTTTGTTCAGAAGCTTCTTCAATCTCAGCCAGAATAAAGTCCAGCTGAGTTTTCTTATGGCCTAACACAGGAACATGGAAATCCACAGGAAATTTGGATGACTATTATTCCAATATTATAAAGGTGTAAAAGAGTTCCATAATGTGTACGGAAATTAAAAGGAATTTCTCAGATCAGAACAATGAAAACTACATAAACAAATGCAAATCTATATGAAATTACCTTGCCTTTTATCAACTACTATTAAAAAATCAAAAAGAAAATGTAATAAAATCAAAGTGAAAGTTTCTTGGTAAAGACTGCTCTTGTAGAAGGTGGTTTGATTACTCAGTTAATGGCATATAATGAATTTTGTTTCCATGTGCCAAGTGACATATTAAGTATGAAGAAGAGTTAATGATGGAAAAGTCCAGTTCTCTTTATCTGGGGAAGTGGGCAGGTGTTTGAGTGATGAGGGAGTTGTTAGGTTTCAGGGTAGTTGTCCCCCTCAGAGCACCTTATATTCTTTAAATTAGTATATTGGTTTTGGGCAGAGTTTGATTTCTGTCATTGTAAGGGTATCAAGCAACTTCACTGTGGTATTAGTCCCTTTTAGTCTATGTGACATGCTGGGATTCAAGGATTTTAATGATTTGTGGAAGTTGACATAGATAACTTATAATTAGCCTGCTTTATCATTGCAGCACTGAAGTTTGTTTATTTCTTATCTGTTCATTCATTCATTCATGCCCCATCTTATTCCATAGAGATTTGAGGCACCTTAAAAAACTACATTTATGTAACCCGTATATATAAGCAGACTTGTTGTGGTCCAGTCCCGGCATTAAGTCATATTCAAAGAAATAAGTATGACAGTGAAAATAATTGAAAATAATTCAAATACTTACTTCACCTCTCAGAAAACATCCAAAAGGGGAGTAAATGCATTATATGTAATAGAACTTTTAAAAAATCCTCTTTGCCCATCTCTCTGAACTTTTACATGGCTGTCAGCTATCTCCCCAAACTTTCTCTGTCTTGAAACCTACACAAAGGGTCTCCTCAAATCCAGTCAGTCCTTACCTTTCTCCTTCTTTCCACCTTCACTTTTAGGTATTTTTCTTCTTTTTTAAAAAAAATTAATCTATTTGTTTTTATTTATTTATTTTTGGCTGCATTGGGTCTTTGTTGCTGCATGCGGGCTTTCTCTAGCTGCAGCGAGCGGGGGCCACTCTTCGTTGCAGTGCGTGGGCCTCTCATTGTGGTGATTTCTCTTGCTGCGGAGCATGGGCTCTAGGCGCACGGGCTTCAGTAGTTGTGGCACACAGGCTCAGCAGTTGCGGCTCGTGGGCTCTAGAGCACAGGCTCAGTAGTTGTGGCGCGCGGGTCTAGTTGCTCTGCGGCATGTGGGGTCCTCCTGGACCAGGGCTCGAACCCATGTCCCCTGCATTGGCAGGCAGATTCCTAACCACTGCGCCACCAGGGAAGTCCTGGTATCTTTTCTTCTATTTCCTCTCTCATTGTATATTCTTCTCCACTTCTCTCCTCCTGCTAATTTATTTCTCACATTTGTGTCAATAAGCCCAGAACCAGGGAAAGGGGAAAAAGCTGAGAATCAAACCCAGAGTTTCCCTTAGGAGGTAGCACAAGGAGTGAGGTTGTGATTATCCACATATTCATATATTTTCTCTGTGTTACCCTTAAAAAAAAAAATTGTAAAATACTAATTAAAAACTGAAAGTCCAGGCTAGGGAACATATAAATTGAGATGAAAAATAGAACACTAAATGGCCTGTTATTAGTTGTGTAGTTGACTCAGAATTACAGTTGACCATAGAACAACATGGGTTTTAACTGCTCAGTCCCTCAGTCCACTTATATGCAGATTTTTTTTTTTCCCAATAAATACAGTCAGCTTTCTGAATCTGCAGATTCTGCATCCCTGGATTCACCCAACTGTGGATCAAAAGCTTAATATAGGATCCGGGGTTGGTTGAAGCCATGGATGCAGAACTAGCCGATATGGAGGGCCGACTATGGGACTTGAACATCCATGAATTTTGGTATCTGGCTGCAGGTCCTAAACCAATCCCCCATGTATACCGAGGGATGACTACTTCATGGTTAGTGATATAAAGGGACTCCTTTCCATAGTTCTCCCTAATCATGAGTGGAGCACACCAGTTCCCCAGGTGACAAAGCCCTTAATTCTGAAATTACATAGGATTCACGTCCTAGGTAAAAGGAACACTAAAAATTTAGTGGTGGTGTCTTTAACATCCATAAGAGCAATTTACTGCAGTTACTGTGAGTGAAAAGAGAGGATATGAAGCCAAAACATGACTTAAAGACATTCTGCAGTAGGCCAACACAGTATAGTCCAGGACTGCAGCTTCCTGATGATCTGAATTGACCTAAGAATAAAACTTTATGTTGTCTGTAGCAAAAAATGCAAACAGTGACCTTAGGAACCAAAGCAGTGATGTAAATGAGTGGATGCTACGTGGTAGCTGTCAGCCTTGGGCGTGGAGGTGCTGCACGGATGGAAGAGACTGGTGACTGCACGGCACACGCCCTCTCAGAGGAGGGAGGCTGCTCTCACTCTGCTCCATCCTGTTTCACCATGTGGGGCTCTAGTCCAGTGCTATGTGTCTTCTAATTCTTCAAGGTCAGCCTGAAATCTGGATTTTAATGTAAAATGTCCCCATTTTAAATGCTCACCATTAGGTCATTTGGATTTTTAGAAAGTGCTTGTGGGCCAAGCAAGACTTGCCAGCAGGTGATCAATCATTCAACTATCATCAGAGGAAGGGGGAGCCTGCATGTTTTTCACACGAGTCTTTATCAATCTCACCTCCATCTTCTCTGCTGTGCTCAAGGTTGGTTCTTTGGCAAAGTCTAGCATCTGGTATTCTTGGATTCTCCAATACCAGCTGGGTGTCCAACCATTCAATTCAATTCTCACACTAACAGCTCTGAGTAAGTGTCAGACTACGCAGGTTTAAGGGCTCAGTTTCTCAAGACTGCCCTCACCCCAGATGCTCCTTGTAAGTTCCACATCCCGAGTCAACCCGTACATACAGCCAACTTGGCTATGAATTTGGTTCCCATGATCCCCTACTCATTCACTGGAATGACTCACAGGACTTAGGAAAACACTTTATTTACATTTACGAGTTTATTATAAAGGTTATAACTCAGGAACAGCCCAATGGAAGAGAAGCATAGGGCAAAGTATGTGGGTGGGGAGAACAGAGCTTCCATGTGCTCTCTGGGTGTGCCACCCTCCTAGAACATTGATTTGTTCACCAACCCTGGAAGTTCTCTGAACTCTGTCATTTAAGGGCTTTCACGGAGGTTTCACGGGGTAGGCACGATTGATTGAATCATTGGCCATTGGTGATTGAAGTGAATCTCTAGCCCCTCCCCTCTGTCCCCTCTCTCAAGGTCTAGGGGTGGGGCTGAAAGTTCCAAGCTTCTAATCAAGCCTTGGTGTTTCTGGTGACCAACCCCTATCTTGAAGCTATCCAGGCCCCCTCACTCCCTATCCCTCCTCCCCACCCATACCAGAGTCATCTCATTAGTATACAGAGACATTCTCATCACTCAGGAGACACCAAATGTTCTGGGAACTCTGTGCCAGAAACCAAAGGAAGAAAAAGATCAAATATTATTTTTTATTAAACCACAGGTGTTTATTTTGGTTGGTTACAAGCAAACTAGTATACTTGAGAGACAGCCACTGATGAGGTTTTTTGAAGACCCTGACCAAGACTGCTGTGTGGTTGGAAGATCATCACCCTAGAGATGGACCCTCAGATACATGAAAGCAAGGCCAGAATTTTTCTTCCAAAATCTATGTTTGGTTCACCCTTATACACAAATGAATTACCCCAGAGTTCTACACTAATTTCAGTAGGGAAAAATTTCAAAGTAGGTATTACTAGTCTCCCATTCCCTGAATTTTACTTTTGAGCAATGTCACTTTCCAAGGACATGACCAGTATATATTAATTGGAAGAAATACATCTACATACTGGATGTAAGCCAACTAAATTATGGGCCTCTGCGAAAATAATTCAAAAAATGTCATGCCTGATATAAGGTTATTCTTTCTGAAAGTACCTATAATGATAGGAGGAGTTAAGATCCTGTGTCTAGTTTATGACATTGAAATAACATTATCATAAAAGGATATGTGTGTGTCTAACTTGTTTAAAAGCAGTTAAGGGCTTCCCTGGTGGCGCAGTGGTTGAGAGTCCGCCTGCCGATGCAGAGGAAATGGGTTTGTGCCCCGGTCCGGGAAGATCCCACATGCTGTGGAGTGGCTGGGCCCGTGAGCCATGGCCGCTGAGCCTGCGCGTCCGGAGCCTGTGCTCCTCAATGGGAGAGGCCACAACAGTGAGAGGCCTGCGTACCGCAAAAAAAAAAAAAAAAAAAACAGTTAAAAATTATTAGAATATATTTTAAAAGTTGGAAGGGTGAGAGAAGTTGAGTTAGAGCATATTATAATATTATGCCGCTCATAACTGTTTTCTGTAAGTAAGCCATTTCTGCTGATCGTAAGTGTTGTGTTTCACTCACTAGGCCTTCAGGAAACTGTTAATTTATATACTAAACTGATTTCTTTTCAGGATTGTCTTTTTTCAGCCTTATTTTTCTCCATGTTTCTATAGTTTAAGCAGTTAACAGGGACCTAGGTTAAAATCTGAGAACAAGATCCCTGGCATCTTCGTATTTCAGCTTGAAAATTTTCAGAGTAGTATTCTTTAATTAGTTGCTTGTTTTGCTTAAATGGCTTCAATAAATCAAAATTTTCTGTTTCTCCATAAGAATTGTGTCCCTGAAATATGTTGCTGTTATGCTGAGATGTATATGTCATTGAAATATATATCCCAATGCTCTTTTTTGTAAATGTCACTGGGGAGTCTGAGCATATGATTCATTCTGAGTAAAAGATATTTTAAAAAATAGTTAACTGACTTAAAACAAAAAGATTTCTGGGCATGCTAAGGGGCTCTAGTAAAAGAAAAAAAAGTACTTGGAGGACTTCTTGGCTTTGGTCATAAAGAATGAATACCTGTTTTCAGTGAAGATTAAAGAAATCAGATATGAAAATGAGATGAACTCCTTAGAAATCCTGCCTGTTAAAAATTTTCCTTCCAATATCTCCACCTCCAAGAGGCTGTTTTGCAGTCACCCAACATAAAATGAGAGCTCGTGTTTGTGGTATTTTCATTACACCTTTAGATTTCAAGATGGTCCTGAGTAAACTTTTTTTCTCTTGAGAAATATTTGCTTACTGCTGGTCACTGACAGGAGTGAACTTTTTCAAGTAACGTAGACAACACATTGCATAGATGCAGAAATGATATAGACATGGGAAACTAAGACACTACAGTGATATGCTGCTCAGTTTATAATTATTTGTGACGCAAAAGCTAATGTAGCCAGTGTGGTAGACTGAATAATGACCCCCAAAGATATCCAGCTTCTAATCCTTAGACCTGGGAGTGTTACCTTCTCTGGCTAAAAGACCTTGAAGATAAGATTAGGTTAAGGCTCTTGAGATGGGGAGATTATTCTGGATTATCTGGGTTGGCTTCTGGATGCAATCTCAGTTTTCACATAAGAAGGAGGCAGAGGGAGATTTGACTGCAGAGAAGAATGTGTGATAGTGAAACAAGAAACTGTGCTGCTGGCTTTGAAGATGGGAGAAGGGGCCACAAGGGATACAACTCTAGCAGCTGGAGAAGGCAAGGAAAGAGTGTCTGCAGGTAGTGTGGCCCTGTGACTGAGTTTGGACTTCTGACCTTCAGAACTGTAAGAGAATACGTGTGTGTTGTTTTAAACTACCAAGTTTGTGGTAATTCGTGACAGCAGCCATAGGAAGCTAATACAGCTAGTTGATTTGATGATATTAAGTTAAATAAACTACATACATAATACCATTATAAAGCAAAAGGGAATTTTAAAACTGCCAAATACATAGTCATTTCTTAACATTTCTGTTTGCAGATTTTGGTTAATTTCTGTATTGCTGTGTTTACCAGCTTATTCTTGACTGATAAGCAGTAAAATTCCTAATATTTAAATATTATATTATATTTACAGGACTTTGCCAATTACTCTTAGCAGAATGCAATTCTCTTATCTCCCAGAGCAAGTTCCCTTTTCTGGTTCCCTTTCTCAGTTTATGGCTGAGGTATATATTGCTGTTGTCCGTACGTACTATTGATTCCCATGTAACTTTTTCAGGTTGTGACTCAGCATCCTGATTTTTGGAAAAGGGAACCAGACTCCCACACGGGCACTCTATATATGCAACAAAAGCGTGTCTTGTTTCGTAAATACAAGGCAAACATTCTACACAGTAGGCATCCATTTTGTGGCAGTACCATTGTCATCCTGGTACTGGGGGGAGCGTGTAAATTTCTCTGAAATGTCCCTTATGAAGCCACCCCCCCCACCACCAAGCCTTCTCTGAAAGTGTGACAATTTGTTTATGTCCACTCCTGGCACCTGCACTTTGATTACCAGAGTCCCCTCAGATCTGCTGATTCCACCACTGTTATAATAGCACAAAGAAATCCTACAAAAGGGAAAATTTTGTGGTGTGTCCCTGATTGGCATTCCGTTTAGCAGTCTTTATAGGAATGCAGTTGTTTCTTGAGGCCAAAGGAAATTCTGTTACCTGTGTTCATCTGGATGGCTGTATTGCTGGTTAGTGAACTCAAAGCCAAAGGATTTCATTTTCTAACTGTGTTGGTTCTATGGAACCAGAGTTTTTCCATTTGAACTGATGAATTCTCCTGGGGGAGAGGGGGATTTCATGATCAAAATTAGACTAAATGAAAAAAATGAATGCATATTTCAAAGGGTGGCACTAGAATCAGGTACATCTACAGATTTTCCCAGGGGTTACTCCTGAACTTTTTGGTTTTATTTGATCATAATTCCAAGAGAGAATTTTCATTAGGTGAGTGTTTTGTTTCGTTTTGTTTTTCAATGATTCCCCTCCCTGCCCCCGGCTTGAAGTTTGATTTTATTTGGCATTTATCCCAGTTGGGAATTTGCAGTGGAAACGGAAAACTGACCTTCCATTTGTGAAATCACAAAATGAAATGGAACACCAGAAGTGATGTTCTCCTAGAAATAATAAATAGCTTTGTGCTGGTGTCTAAATTCATAGCACAGTTAACTAAAGTTAATATTTATGTACAGTGAGAAGAATAATGTCTGGAATCTCTCAGACATCATCTTTGTTGTGTTATACTCTTTTTATATGTTACCTCATTTTCTTGGATCTTGAGAGATCCCCAAGTAGTGACAACAACAGTGGCACAACCAAGTAGGAACATCTGGTTATTGAGCTCTTACTGGGAGCCAGGCACAGGCTGAGTTTAATAGTACAGGTAAGCTGTCCGTGTACTACTTAGTTTAATCATCAGAAAACCCCATCTGAGGCCGTTGTTTCCCTTTCACAGATAAGGAACCCGAGTTGAGATTTAGTAACTTGCCTGAAGATGCATACCTAATAAAGAATAATGAGGGTTCAAACGCAGACGTTTCTGGCTCACAGGCCGAACTTATTCTGTGGCAACACCCGAATTCCCCTGAGTCTGGAAATGGCAAGAGTCTGGTTTAGGCAACCGGGGAAAAAACAGCCAAGACTCTGAAGGTCAGAGCAGTACAACGACAAGGTTGCAGTGGAACAGCCGAGATCAAGAACTAAGAGAAGGTCCCCTGAGGGCCACAGACCAGCTCCGCCTTGATAAAGAAGGGGATTGGGGTTGCAGTGTAGCAATTTACTGTGATAGCTGGATTCAGAAAAAAGAATATACCTCTGAATGAGATTCAGCAAAATGTTGTCATAGCTATAGATGCTTAGTGTTTAAAATGTATTTGCCTTATAATTACAAAATTAATATATATGCTTGCTGTATAAAAAAATTCAACACCAAATTATGTAAGTGGCAAGTAAAAGTTACCCCTCTTCTCTCTTTCCCCATTGACCAACCATTTTCCCGTACCTATATATCTAACCTATGTACATATATAGCTAAATGGAATAGGTGTTGGTCTTGGAGGGTTTTCTTTTCTTTTTTGTTTTATTTCACAAAAATAGGGTCATACTATAATACTGTTCTATAACTTTTTAAATGAAATAATATTACATCTACATCTTTTATGTTAATACTCTTATTTCCGTACAGAAGCAATTTTGAGGAGAAATATTTGTATTAAAGAAGACTGTATTGGGGGGTGGGTGAAATGGGCGAAGGTGGTCAAAAGACACAAATATCTAGTTATAAAATAAGTTCTGGAGATATAATGTACAGCATGGTGACTATAGTTAATAATACTGTATTGTATATTTGCAAGTTACTAAGAGAGTAGATCTTAAAAGTTCTTATCACAAGAAAAAAAAATTTGTGGCTATGTGTGGTGATGGATGTTAACTAGACTTACTATGGTGGTCATTTCATAATATATACATATATTGAGTCACTATGTTGTACACCTGAAGCTAATATAATATGTCAATTATATTCCAATAAAAAATATGCAAGGCTATTACATGCAGTTTGGGAGGTCACAACTTGGACCTGACCTGCTTGAATACTTCCAGTGACGGGGAGTTCCCTTCTTGGTGAAACAGCCAGTTCCACTATTGGATTGCTCTGTTAGAAAGTTATATTGAACTAATGTTTATTTTTTTGTGACTTCCTCTTGCTCATTAATATGTTCCACAGACCAAATCTCATCCCCTCTTTTTTTTTTTTTGCGGTACACGGGCCTCTCACTGCTGTGGCCTCTCCCGTTGCGGAGCACAGGCTCCGGACGCGCAGGCTCAGTGGCCATGGCTCACGGGCCCAGCCGATCCGAGGCATGCGGGATCCTCCCAGACCTGGGCACGAACCCGCGTCCCCTGCATCGGCAGGCGGACTCTCAACCACTGCGCCACCAGGGAAGCCCTCATCCCCTCTTTACCTGTAACTGGATGAAATGAGACACCAAGGGGTATGCTTAAGAAAATTAAAAAATGAAAAAACTTTAAAAAAAACGGTAAAAGAAAAAGAAGATTATATTGCCTCCATGGCTGCTCAGTTTTGACATTTTCTACTTTTCTTCATGGAGATATTAGCTCCAAATTGTAGAGCAGAGCTTCTTTGCCTTTTTTTTTTTTAAAACATCCTTTGTATATAAAGGGTGTTCTTTCTTAACCTCTGGATTTTCCCAGGGCTGGAAGCTCTGCAGTGGAAGATGTAATCAGACGGGAGGGAGCACAGGAAAGTGCTCCCTTAGGAAGATTTAGTTTGGATTTAAAAGGTTTTTTTTTTTTTAACCTCAAAAATAGCTTTAGCACATTTCCTAAGCTCAGCCAACTTAGAGGCAGACAGGACCTTGAAAATCATGTCAGCCTCTTGCTTTTGTTTACCTTAGAAGTCCTGGAGAGTTTATCTTATTTCCAAAGAAGGTCACAACAGATTGTCAGACAGCCAAGCCCAGAACCTCTTTCCTTCCTGTGAGCATGTTCTCCATTGAAGCCTACCAGGTTGCTAAACCATTCTCCCTCACATAGTTCAGAGAATTTCCAAAGTCCAGTGGATTTTATTTTAAAATCAAGGTATGTATATGCCATAACACCTTTAGGAGAGATCCTGGAGGCCCTGTGGCCATTGTGAATTCCTGTTCCACAACTTAACCAAGCCCTGTGACCTTGCAAAGTCGCCCTAATTTTACTCAGACTTCCATTTCTTATCTGTAAGATAAGATTGCCTACCTCCTTGGCCTTTTGTGAGGATAGGATAATATTTATAAAGTACATAACACAGTGCCTGGTTCATTAGTCAACTCAATAGTAGTTGCTGTTAGAAGAAAGCTCTTTCAAACTTTTCGTAATAATCTTTTTTAAAAAGTAAAGCTCAATTTTAAAAATGTGACAATATATGTGTTAAATTATTGTAGGAAGGAGACTTCAAAGACTAAATACTTAAAAAAATTTTGGGGGGGGACTAGATGTTGTACATGGTTTAAGATCCAAAATATATAAAAGAGAAGCAGAAAGTAATTTTTCTTACTCTCTCTTTCCCCACAGCTACTACCTTTCTTTAGCTGGAAACTCACTTTACAAATTTTTTGTTGTACCCTTGTAGATGTATTCTATGCACATACTCAATAAGCTTTAAATATGAAACGATTTCTGTCTTCAGTCTTTCCTCTAGTCTCTTGCTAATAGGGCTCTCTGTTGAGTCAGCTCTAGGTCAGCACTGTCCAGTACTGTCTGATGACAGAAGTGTTCTATACATGTGTTGTTCAATACAGTACCCACTAGCACATGTGTCTATTGAGTTCTTAAAATATGACTCTTGTAACTGAAGAACTGAATTAAAAATTTTTATTTAATTTTTATTACATTTAATAACCACAGGTGGCTAGTTAGTGGCTACCATATTAGACAGTGCTGTGCTAGATATTTATGTCTATGGCACTTTTTATAGAAACACATGGACCTCAAATTATGGAATTAAGGAAAGAATCATAGAGAGCCACTAAGTTAATATTAATGAAAGAAGTCTATAGTTTAATATATTTTTAATTATATGTGGCTAATATACTTTCTTTTAAAGTATCTAGATAAGGAGATGAGAGTTTATTTTTGAGAACATGTTGCTAATCAAAGAAAGCTGTGAAATGGCCTGTTTGTAGGAGAGCAGATCTCAAACAAATAAGAATGTAACCTCATTTATCTATTTATTTTTTCAAGAAGTATTTATTGAATAGCTAATGTGTACCATGCACAGGCCCTGGGACTATGGCCTTAACAGAACCTAAACAAATCCCTGCCCTCATGAAGCTTCCACTCTAGTGCTAATGAAAACATCCTCTCTGCATTTGGTGCCTTTTTTTTTTTTTTTAAACATCTTTATTGGGGTATAATTGCTTTACAATGTTGTGTTAGTTTCTGCTTTATAACAAAGTGAATCAGTTATACATATACATATGTTCCCATATGTCTTCCCTCTTGCGTCTCCCTCCCTCTCACTCTCCTTATCCCACCCCTCCAGGCTGTCACAAAGCACCAAGCTAATATCCCTGTGCCATGCGCCTGCTTCCCACTAGCTATCTACCTTACTACGTTTGTTAGTGTGTATATGTCCATGAGTCTCTCTCGCCCTGTCAAAGCTCACCCTTCCCCCTCCCCATATCCTCAAGTCCGTTCTCCAGTAGGTCTGCGTCTTTATTCCTGTCTTACCCCTAGGTTCTTCATGACATTTTATTCCCTTAAATTCCATATATATGTGTTAGCATACGGTATTTGTCTTTTTCTTTCTGACTTACTTCACTCTGTATGACAGACTCTAGGTCTATCCATCTCATTACAAATAGCTCAATTTCATTTCTTTTTAAGGCTGAGTAATATTCCATTGTGTATATGTGCCACATCTTCTTTATCCATTCATCCGATGATGGGTGCTTAGGTTGTTTCCATCTCCGGGCTATTGTAAATAGAGCTGCAATGAACATTTTGGTACATGACTCTTTTTGAATTTTGGTTTTCTCAGGGTATATGCCCAGTAGTGGGATTGCTGGGTCATATGGTAATTCTATTTGTAGTTTTTTAAGGAACCTCCATACTGTTCTCCATAGTGGCTGAACCAATTCACATTCCCACCAGCAGTGCAAGAGTGTTCCCTTTTCTCCACACCCTCTCCAGCATTTATTGTTTCTAGATTTTTTGATGATGGCCATTCTGACTGGTGTGAGATGATCTCTCATTGTAGTTTTGATTTGCATTTCTCTAATGATTAATGATGTTGAGCATTCTTTCATGTGTTTGTTGGCATTCTGTATATCTTCTTTGGAGAAATGTCTATTTAGGTCTTCTGCCTATTTTTGGATTGGGTTTTTTGTTTTTTTGTTATTGAGCTGCATGAGCTGCTTGTAAATTTTGGAGATTAATCCTTTGTCAGTTGCTTCATTTGCAAATATTTTCTCCCATTCTGAGGGTTGTCTTTTGGTCTTGTTTATGGTTTCCTTTGCTGTGCAAAAGCTTTGAAGTTTCATTAGGTCCCATTTGTTTATTTTTGTTTTTATTTCCATTACTCTAGGAGGTGGGTCAGAAAGGATCTTGCTGTGATTTATGTCATAGAGTGTTCTTCCTATGTTTTCCTCTAAGCGTTTGATAGTTTCTGGCCTTACATTTAGGTCTTTAATCCATTTTGAGCTTATTTTTGTGTATGGTGTTAGGGAGTGATCTAATCTCATACTTTTACAGGTACCTGTCCAGTTTTCCCAGCACCATTTATTGAAGAGGCTGTCCTTTCTCCACTGTACATTCCTGCCTCCTTTATCAAAGATAAGGTGTCCATATGTGCGTGGGTTTATCTCTGGGCTTTCTATCCTGTTCCACTGATCTATCTTTCTGTTTTTGTGCCAGTACCATACTGTCTTGATTACTGTTGCTTTGTAATATAGTCTGAAGTCAGGGAGCCTGATTCCTCCAGCTCCTTTTTTCGTTCTCAAGATTGCTTTGGCTATTTGGGGTCTTTTGTGTTTCCATACAAATTGCGAAATTTTTTGTTCTAGTTCTGTGAAAAATGCCAGTGGTAGTTTGATAGGGATTGCATTGAATCTGTAGATTGCTTTGGGTAGTAGAGTCATTTTCACAATGTTGATTCTTCCCATTCAAGAACATGGTATATCTCTCCATCTATTTGTATCATCTTTAATTTCTTTCCTCAGTGTCTTATAATTTTCTGCATACATTCGTCTCCTTAGGTAGGTTTATTCCTAGATACTTTATTCTTTTTGTTGCAATGGTAAATGGGAGTGTTTTCTTGATTTCACTTTCAGATTTTTCATCATTAGTGTATAGGAATGCCAGAGATTTCTGTGCATTAATTTTGTCTCCTGCTACTTTACCAAATTCATTGATTAGCTCTAGTAGTTTTCTGGTAGCATCTTTAGGATTCTCTATGTATAGTATCATGTCATCTGCAAACAGTGACAGCTTTACTTCTTCTTTTCCGATTTGGATTCCTTTTATTTCCTTTTCTTCTCTGATTGCTGTGGCTAAAACTTCCAAAACTATGTTGAATAAGAGTGGTGAGAGTGGGCAACCTTGTCTTGTTCCTGATCTTAGTGGAAATGCTTTCAGTTTTTCACCATTGAGGATGATGTTTGCTGTGGGCTTGTGATATATGGCCTTTATTATGTTGAGGAAAGTTCCCTCTATGCCTACTTTCTGCAGGGTTTTTATCATAAATGGGTGTTGAATTTTGTCAAAAGCTTTCTCTGCATCTATTGAGATGATCATATGGTTTTTCTCCTTCAATTTGTTAATATGGTTTATCACATTGATAGATTTGCGTATATTGAAGAATCCTTGCATTCCTGGAATAAACGCCACTTGATCATGGTGTATGATCCTTTTAATGTGCTGTTGGATTCTGTTTGCTAGTATTTTGTTGAGGATTTTTGCATCTATGTTCATCAGTGATATTGGCCTATAGTTTTCTTTCTTTGTGACATCCTTGTCTGGTTTTGGTATCAAGGTGATGGTGGCCTCGTAGAAGGAATTTGGGAGTGTTCCTCCCTCTGCTATATTTTGGAAGAGTTCGAGAAGGATAGGTGTTAGCTCTTCTCTAAATGTTTGATAGAATTCACCTGTGAAGCCATCTGGTCCTGGACTTTTGTTTGTTGGAAGATTTTTAATCACAGTTTCAATTTCAGTGCTTGTGATTGGTCTGTTCATATTTTCTATTTCTTCCTGATTCATTCTTGGCAGGTTGTGCATTTCTAAGAATTTGTCCATTTCTTCCAGATTGTCCATTTTATTGGCATAGAGTTGCCTGTAGTAATCTCTCATGATTTTTTTTATTTCTGCAGTGTCAGTTGTTACTTCTCCTTTTTCATTTCTAATTCTGCTGGTTTGAGTCTTCTCCCCTTTTTTCTTAATGAGTCTGACTAATGGTTTATCAATTATGTTTATCTTCTCAAAGAACCAGCTTTTAGTTTTATTGATCTTTGCTATCGTTTGCTTCATTTCTTTTTCATTTATTTCTGATCTGATTTTTATGATTTCTTTCCTTCTGCTAGCTTTGGGGTTTTTTTGTTCTTCTTTCTCTAATTGCTTGAGGTGCAAGGTTAGGTTGTTTATTCGAGATGTTTCCTGCTTCTTAAGGTGGGCTTGTATTGCTATAAACTTCCCCCTTAGAACTGCTTTTGCTGCATCCCATAGGTTTTGGGTCGTTGTGTCTCCATTGTCATTTGTTTCTAGGTATTTTTTAATTTCCTCTTTGATTTCTTCAGTGATCACTTCATTATTAAGTAGTGTATTGTTTAGCCTCCATGTGTTTTTATTTTTTACAGATCTTTTCCTGTCATTGATATCTAGTCTCATGGCGTTGTGGTCAGAAAAGATACTTGATACAATTTCAATTTTCTTAAATTTACCAAGGCTTGATTTGTGACCCAAGATATGATCTATCCTGGAGAATGTTCTTTGAGCACTTGAGAAAAATGTGTATTCTGTTGTTTTTGGATGGAGTGTCCTATAAATATCAATTAAGTCCATCTTGTTAAATGTATCATTTAAAGCTTGTGTTTCCTTATTTATTTTCATTTTGGATGATCTGTCCATGGGTGAAAATGGGGTGTTAAAGTCCCCTACTATGAATGTGTTACTGTCGATCTCCCCTTTTATGGCTGTTAGTATTTGCCTTATGTATTGAGGTGCTCCTATGTTGGGTGCATAAATATTTACAATTGTTATATCTTCTTCTTGGATCGATCCCTTGATCATTATGTAGTGTCCTTCTTTGTCTCTTTTAATAGTCCATATTTTAAAGTCTATTTTGTCTGATATGAGAATTGCTACTCCAGCTTTCTTTTGGTTTCCATTTGCATGGAATATCTTTTTCCATCCCCTTACTTTCAGTCTGTATGTGTCTCTAGGTCTGAAGTGGGTCTCTTGTAGACAGCATATATAAGGGTCTTGTTTTTGTATCCATTCAGCCAATCTGTGTCTTTTGGTGGGAGCATTTAGTCCATTTACATTTAAGGTAATTATCGATATGTATGTTCCTATTCCCATTTTCTATATTGTTTTGGGTTCGTTATTATAGGTCTTTTCCTTCTCTTGTGTTTCTTGTCTAGAGAAGTTCCTTTAGCATTTGTTGTAAAGCTGGTTTGGTGGTGCTGAACTCTCTCAGCTTTTGCTTGTCTGTAAAGGTTTTAATTTCTCCATCAAATCTGAATGAGATCCTTGCTGGGTAGAGTAGTCTTGGTTGCAGGTTTTTCTCCTTCACTGCCACTCACTTCTGGCTTGTAGGGTTTCTGCTGAGAGATCAGCTGTTAACCTTATGGGGATTCCCTTGTGTGTTATTTGTTGTTTTTCCCTTGCTGCTTTTAATATGCTTTCTTTGTATTTAATTTTTGACAGTTTGATTAATATGTGTCTTGGCGTATTTCTCCTTGTATTTATCCTGTATGGGACTCTCTGTGCTTTCTGGACTTGATTAACTATTTCCTTTCCCATATTAGGGAAGTTTTCAACTATAATCTCTTCAAATATTTTCTCAGTCCCTTTGTTTTTCTCTTCTTCTTCTGGAACCCCTATAATTCGAATGTTGGTGCGTTTAATGTTGTCCCAGAGGTCTCTGAGACTGTCCTCAGTTCTTTTCACATTTGGTGCCTTTTTGTGTTACATTCCATTGGCGGTCAGCAAGCAACAGGGAAGACCTCTGCAGAGACAAAGAAAGGAACTTGCTCCAGGCCCTTGGCTTTGATGGCCGCCAGTGCTCTAAACTTATTTCCTTTAGTAAAGGAAAAAGCTTCATAGGAAAACAGTTTTCATTGAGCTACTAAAAAATGCTTTCTTTAGCAGTATCACGTTATTTATTTCTGTAGTCTGCTATCTCTGGATTAGGATACGGGTAGGGGAAAAAGTGAGGTGTGCATATGTCTTACAAGTGCACACAATTTTAATGTAAAAAGAGCCAAGAGATTCCAAAATAAGTCCTTTAGTATTCCTTTTTTTAAAATTGGAGTATTGTTAATTTACAATGTTGTGTTTCAAGTGTACAACAGATTCAGTTATACGTGCATACATATATATTCTTTTCCAGATTTTTTCCATTATAGGTTATTACAAGATATTGAGTATAGTTCCCTGTACAATACAGTAGTTCCTTGTTTATCTTATATAGTCCTTTAATATCCTTTACGGAAAGGCACATATAAGAAGCTCAGAATCACGATGGTGAGCCACACTGCCTCATTCGTCTGCTCTTGGGGAAGGTCTGACTAGTGTAATTGCCCCTACCTTTACATTTTCTCCCCCAAACAGTGATTGCCTCTTAGTGTTAGCATTTCATTTGATTTAAGTGTTATTTTTATTTTTCTGCATTTTCAAAATTTCCTAGTATGAACACATGTTATTTTCATAATAAAACAAAGAACAATAAATTATATTGTAAAAAAATTGTTCAGTCAGAGAGATGATGGAAGCCTGAAATCATTCCATGGGAGCAGAGACCAAGAAAAAGAGGTGTATTTGAGAGGGAGAGATTTAGGAAATAGAATTGACAGGGCTTGGTTACAGTAGTGAGAGGAGATTGTGTAATAAACACTTGTTTTATGAAATTGTGATCTATTTTTTAAAAAGACAAATGAGCATCACAAAAGTTTTTGTTTTTTAGTTTTTTGGTTTTTTGGGGTTTTTTTTGGATTCACAGCAATCAAATGTTAAATATGTCTCACCATTTTCAATCACTCATCTGTTTAAGATGACTTGCCAGGTAATTTTTTTTTTTAATTAATTAATTTTGGTTGCATTGGGTCTTTGTTGCTCTGTGCGGGCTTTCTCTAGTTGCGGCGAGCGGGGGCTACTCTTTGTTGTGGTGTGCAGGCTTCTCACTGTGGTGGCTTCTCTTGTTGTGGAGCACGGGCTCTAGGTGTGCGGGCTTCAGTAGTTGTGGCACGCAGGCTCAGTAGTTGTGGCTCGCAGACTCTAGAGCGCAGGCTCAGTAGTTGTGGCGCACGGGCTTAGTTGCTCCGCAGCATGTGGGATCTTCCCGGACCAGGGCTCGAACCCATGTCCCCTGCATTGGCAGGTGGGTTCTTAACCACTGTGCCACCAGGGAAGCCCCAGGTAATTTTTTTAGTCCACCATATAAATGTGTACATTTGGGGCCATTAAAAAAGCTTTGGTGAAATAAAGGGAGTTTATTTTCTTATGTAACTTTTTGTTTCCAGTTATCTTAATTTAATAATAAACCCTTTTGTGAGAATGTCTTAGAATGATACTCATTTGAAGAACAAAAGGGAAGGCTTGGGCTTCCCTGGTGGCGCAGTGGTTGAGAGTCTGCCTGCCGATGCAGGGGCACGGGTTCGTGCCCCGGTCTGGGAGGATACCACATGCCACGGAGCGGCTGGGCCCGTGAGCCATGGCCGCTGAGCCTGCTCGTACGGAGCCTGTGCTCCGCAACGGGAGAGGCCGCAACGGTGAGAGGCCCGCGTACCGCAAAAAAAAAAAAAAAAGGGAAGGCTTAAAAGATAAAAGCCCTAAAAAGGAATGTTTGAAGAGCATTAACTATACCACATTTATCAGACTGGCAGTTATCCCCCCTTAGAAAAGTATTAACAATGTATTTCCATGTTTTGGGGAAGGATTTTGCAGTGGGCTTCCAGAACTCACATCTGATTTCCAGTTACAAGATCAGAATGTTCCCCTCATATTGATAACCTCCAGAGAAACAAATTCTCATGAGTTCTCTAGTCAAAACAAAAGATGTAGCTGATTGTAAAATTACTGAAGTGTTAAATTGTACTCTGTCTTCTGTTAAACAAGTTTTGTATTGCTATTATCTAGCTTTTTTTTTTTTCCTTTCTGAAATAACAACTATGTTTGGCTATATGGGTTGACAATAATGGTCTGTGTGGAAAGGGGGGAAAATGAGTGAAACAATGTATCCCATTTTGTTATTTCTGCGTGTGAAAATCCCAGCCTCTAATGAGATGTCTCCGACAGTGCTGCTGTTCATCAAAACATGTGCCCTAGATCTGAGTGAATTTAATTATAGTGGGAACAGTGAAATAAGGACATTTGAATTAACTTACAGTAGAAAAATTCAGGAGATTAAGAAGCAGCAACATATCTCAGTCTGCATAGAATTAATTTTTGAAGTCTCTTTTCTCTCCTCCCTGGAAGGAATCATTTTGGGAAGTGGGCAGTAACGTTCACCTCAAGCATGTTTTTGTTAAACCAGTATATCAGAACAAGATCAGCATGTCCTTCTGGATACAGAGATCAGTTCTTTGCATAGACCTCCCGAAGCAAAGAGCTGATCTCTGTGTGATGTCCAGGTTACTGCATATTAATTTCAGCCTCATACAGAAATCTTGATCGAGAGAGAAATTGTTTTATTAGGAACATTATCTGACACACCTTTGCAAAGAGCCACCTACTCTTTTACCAGAAAAAAACAGTTTAAAATCTGAGGATAGAAAATAAAAACATGCTTCCTGGATATAATTCCTTTTTATGAATTTCCAGTTTTTTTTAGTTTGTGTTCTTATTTGTTTTTTTTAACAAGTAAACCTAAAGAGAGAGCTAAGCTAAGAGATGGGCAATATATTCATTTATGACTTTTTTCCAGCTCTCCTTTCTCCTAGGCCATATACTCATTTATTAGCTAATGAAAATATAAGAACTTGGCTGCTCAGTGAATAACAGCTTAGTTGAAATGTTTTGTTAGAACATGGTATGGTACCTTTATCTCAAAAGCTGAGTTTTTGAACTATAACATGAACTTTTTGAACTAAGCATGAACTATACCATGCTTAGTTCTTGTGTTCTATATAGTTCTATGATTGCATTTGGGTATATTCTCTTGTTTCTGTTGGTTTGTATTTTACTGTTGATACATATTTTTTCAATTGATCCTAATAAAAGACCCCATTAGATAGCTAAGCCTCAGTGAGGGACCTCTTTAGACTGTTAATTTTTCCAACATTACAGAGCAAATCAGCATAAAATCAAACCTTAGTCCCTGTTTGATCCTACAGTTATCTCCTTTTTCTCCCAAAACATTTCATCCATTGCCCAGCATCAAATTGTATAGATGCTCAAGAGAGCAAAGGAAATAGACATGTGTGTGAGAAAGCCAACTGTGCCTAGATAGAAGGGGGGAAAATGGTCCTAATTTTAAAAATGTTTATATATGACCAGACTGCCACATATAGTAGAGGCCAAGGCCCTTATTCTTTACATTCTGGGGTGGTAAAAACATTCTTACGAAGGACTAGTGGGTACAGAGTGACACGTCAGTTAACCAGAGGGATACATCAACTGGAAAATATTTTGAGTTACTGGATTTCAGTGAATTATTATAAACTTCTGTTATACGTCTTTGACTTAGGAATGAAGACTTGAAAGCATCAAATATGTTAACTAATGTATCAGTCAGCTATTATATTAGTAATCATAACAACTATATGTTTCATTGTGGCATTTTCTATCTCAGGAAATGCAGCTCTTTCTTCACTACTACTATCGTGTAAAGGAAAGGAATTACTCAGACCTGAACCAGTTCATACCTTGCCAAACCTTTCTACTCAGTGTGTGAGCCAATTATAAAGGATTTGTTTTTATAAATGTGCTTGACCATCAGTCCAAAGGTACCCTTGAAACCAGAAACACTTTTAAAAAAATGTAACACACTAAACATGGCATTGTAGTAGGGTAGCTGCATATCTTGATTAAAAATACCCAACATTTTATAGCCTATAGAAGAATCTAGTATTTCCTCAGGTCTAAAGCATTTCCCAGTGATTTTTTTTTGAGACATAAGTATGGAGGATATAAAATTGAGGAAAGGCCACAGATCTCCACATAAGAATTTTTAAATGATTAAAAAAGAAAAAAAATAACAGGAAAGTGTAATTAACAGTAATATAAAGACTTTTCAATATCAGTTAATTAGTTTCTCAAAGACCAGTAGCATGAAATTAATATGATTTCTCTTAGCAAATTATTTCTCCAATGTTTTTCCTTTTTTTTTTTTTCTCATCCCTAGATTGAAAAAGAAAAAGCAAGCCAAACAAAATGCAGAGACAGCCTCAGCTATGGCTACAAGGACTCATTCTGGAAAAGAAGATGCTAGTACAGTCATTTTAGAACAAGACATGTGCAACATTGCTGTGGAAGAGGAATATATTACTGATGAGAAAAAAAAGAGAAAAAGTAATCAGTTAAAGGAGATCAGGCGTACAGAACTAAAGAGATATTATAGTATTGGTGAGTATTGGTGGCAACTTTGCAGTATTTTCATTTAAAAAATCTGTAATAGTTTTTAAAAAATAATTTGTAACTGGTCATAATATATAATAATAATAGTAACAGTTTATTGAGCAGCTACTATGTGTGTGTGTATATATATATATATAATATATAATGTGTAAAGGGAATGACAATTATATAATAATTTATATTTATATAAATATATATAAATATTTTGTAAAGATATATATATATATATAAAATATATATATAATCTTGTTTAAAGGGAATGACAACTGAATAATGTTGGTGTGTCTTGTTTAATTTTATGTTCCCAACATCTAACACAGTGTCTAGCACATTGTGTCTGCTCATAAATATTTATTAAATGAATGGTCACTTTTCTTGTATGAGAAATATTTTTCTTAATATTTATAGACATGTCCATAAAAATGTTGATAGAAATGCCTGCACTGTTTCCTAGGCAATAGGAAATGGAGGAGAAATGGCCTAGCATCCATTGGTTAAAAAAAAAAAGACCACGATGATGATGACTTGAGAGTTGTAGCTGAGGGGAATCTTAAAATGAGTCCACAATATCATGTAGTTTCTGAGGATAGTCATTGCATCTAAAGCTGCATTAGCACAGGTCGCTTGTCTAGCACGATGGAGGTGATGATCCTGCTTTACTTTACCATCCATCTCATACCTACTGCTCCTATCACGTGCAGGCCTGGAGTATGTTCAAAAGAGAATGCAAAGGGACTTCCCTGGTGGTGCAGTGGTTAAGAATCCGCCTGCCAGTGCAGGGAACGTGGGTTCAAACCCTGGTCCAGGAGGATCCCACATGCCGCGGAGCAACTAAGCCCATGCACCACAACTACTGAGCCTGTGCTCTAGAGCCCACAAGCCACAACTACTGAGCCCGTGGGCCACAACTACTGAAGCCTGTGTACCTAGAGCCCATGCTCCACAACAAGAGAAGCCACCATAATGAGAAGGTTGCGCACCACAACGAAGAGTAGCCCCCACTCGCAGCAACGAAGACCCAACGCAGCCAAAAAAAAAAAAAAAAAAGAGTGCAAAGAAAGGGAACCAGGAGATGAAACTTGATGTGGCACATGGGTTACAGTGTACTTGAGATTGCTAGGCTCAGAGACAGAAGACTGAGGTCTCTGAGAACAAACTGCAGTCCAGTATATGAAACCTGGGCTGGTAGCAGGCACTTGGTCCACAGGGTCCCAAACTTGGTCCCAGTTGATGCCAAAGTTACCGGGGGACAGATCTCGTCTCTGTGTTAATATAACTCTCTACTAGTGCTCATCAAAGATAAAGGTGGGCTGCCATTGGGATGGTTATAAATGAGGTTTTGCTGACATTGCTCCAACAGAGGCAGATGAGGTATCTGCAGTGGAAAGCCTGTGGTTTGTAGTATTCCAGTGGGTTCCCGTGATTATGTCATATATTACATAGCTTCATGGATGCTTTTAATCTGAAGCCATTCAGCATTTTATAAAAAGCTGTAACTGTCAACCTATTGAAAGAGACTTCTGTGTGATTAATAAACTTCCTCTTAAAATTTTAAGTGTTGGATATTATCCCTAAAAGGGAAAGAGGAGTAAGGAAAATTGCATTTCACATCTTTTACAGTGTACACATTGAACATTTGAAAATGTGTGGTTTTTACAGTTGTACAGTTTAAAATACTGTCTTTTCTCATGCTACTTTAAATGCTGCTGCTTAAGAAGTATTTTTAAATGGAGACATTTTGCTCTGTAGGGTTTCCTTGAAGGAGGTTGATAGAGTCCTCTCCATTGAGATTTCTTTTTTCATGATGCTTTGGGATAGATTTTTAACGTGCTGCGCTCTGTTGCATGTGTAACACTTTGAATGTGAAGCAATACCCTTCACTCTGCTCTTCACCTAACTAACTCTTACTAGACTTCACCAAATCCCCTCAGTCATCTTTTCTTCCAGGAAGCCCTCCCTGTCCCTAGACAGGTTAGACTTCCCTTCTGCATTGTCATCGTGGATTTATTTATCTGCTCTCCTGTTTACAGGTTGGACCCTGTATTATTAGCTTTGTGTAGTATCTGCATTACAGGTGCTCTTTTAATGTGCATTGAGTGGGTGACATGTACATAGATGAATGAATACTGTGATTCGTTTGAGTTTCATGAAAATTCTGGAAGGATGTAGGCAACATTACAATAGTTGAGTCAGAATTATCCTGTGATTTTATTTGGTGACAGTTAAGTAAAGAGATGCCATTGTAGCTTTTCATTTTCTCTCGAGAATGGCAATGATAACAACGGTTTGGAGGTTTGAGGCATTTTCTTAGGAGAATCCAGTGCTTATAGAAAACTACTAGGTGGGCCATTGAGTCCCAGGGTTGCTTGTGCCTTTTCGCATTTGACTCTAGCTGACAGACAGCTGTGTTGGCAGGTTTGCTTAATCTCATAGGGCTGATGTGGCATATTTCCTAGATTCCCATCCCAGAATGTTGTCCCATACCACTAGGTGGAGTATTAGACCTCAAGTCAAAAGTAATTCTTGTCCAAGTTCTTTTGGTGGCTCTAGTCTGGGGAGGAGAGATGCTAAAATGGGAGAATCTTGTCAGCCACATTAAGGATTTGGACTTTATCCTGTATCAGTGGGAAGCCGCTGGGGGAACTCCATTAACTGTCTGTTTTAAGAGGATAAATCTAAGGACAATGGATGGAAGTGAGCCTGAAGGCAGGTTGGAGACTGGGGCAGAAGAGAAACAGCACCCTAAGGAGAGATTTTGCTCATAGAAACAGCAGTATTTGGTGACCAATGTAGTGTGTGAGGGAGAAAAAGAACAGCGTCAAGAACTGACAAACTGGAAAACTCAAGAAGAAAAATAATGAATTTGTGTTTGGAGGTATTTTAGAGGTACCAAATGGATTTGTCTAGAGGGACCTGGATTTTAGTTAGGTGAAAGGCCTGGAAATTGCTACTTAAAGGTGTGAGGTAAATATGTGTAAAAGAAGTAATCCGAGGAACGCACAGAAAGTCAAAACAAAAAGTTAATGGAGGGACTTGCCTGGTGGCGCAGTGGTAAAGAATCCGCCTGCCAATGCAGGGGACATGGGTTCGAGCCCTGGTCCAAGAAGATCCCACATGCCTCGGAGCAACTAAGCCCGTGCGCCACAACTACTGAGCCTGCGCTCTAGAGCCCACGAGACACAATTACTGAGCCCGCGAGCCACAAGTACTGAAGCCCGCACACCTAGAGCCCGTGCTCCACAACAAGAGAAGCCTCTGCAATGAGAAGCCCATGCACCGCAAAGAGGAGTAGCCCCCGCTCGCCACAGCTAGAGAAAGCCCGCGTGTAGGAACAAAGACCCAACACAGCCAAAAATAAATAAATAAAAAGTTAATGGATGATAAATGATAACTTATAGAAAAACAGACTGGAAGGATCTACAACAATATGTTGATCATTGTTTTTCTCTGGGTGCAGAAATTGCAAAAGATTTATCTGTGCCTCATGTAAGCCTTGGGTAGTAATTCATTACTCTCTCCTACCACTTCGGAGAACACTACAGCTAGGATACTGATAAAAGATGTTATGGAAAGACTGAGTCACTAGAATTGCCTTGTAACAAAATGGTGCCAATTCCAAAAGTGCTTTGTTTTTGAGAGGGGAAGTAGGAGAAAGGAAGTGGATTAATTACATCGAGGCAGATGGCATCAGATAAATCTAGATCTAGCACCTATTGTAGCACGGGGCACACGGTAAGCATCCATGCAAAAGCTTCTAACATAAGTGAACTCAACCCTTCTATGCTTGCACTTGTATTTACTGATATATAGGGCTCCTTATTCACTTATTCTATTTATTTATATAAACCCTTAAGGAATTGTTTGATAACAATATATTTTTATAATTTTCTATTTTAACAATGTTAATATATTTTTCAAAATTAGCTATTAAGTTATAGTTAAGTTTGACACAAGTAGTAGGAATGTTTACATATGTTTCAAAAGATGTTTGGTCCATATTACAATATCAAAATATATTAAGTTGCATGAATTATATCTCAAAATTCTCTTACATTAAAGGAATACATTATTCCTTAATCTGAGAATAGTACACATCTTTGCTTCTATGGAAGTGGAGATAGGAATGGGAATTTTACAAATGTGGATAATGTCTCAGTGAGAAATTCTTTAACTGAAACACAGATATATAGATGTAAGACCTGAAAGAGATAGAGAAATTTTATAAATACAGGAGACAAGCCTAAATTGGAATTAAAAATATCACTATGTTTTTGTAGTGTTTTAATATAAGAGGTTAATACTGAGAATCCTGGGTAGTACAGTAGTTATTGTAAGGGAATTGGGAGGTTATTTTAACAAACAGAAAGCGCTTAGGTAAGAGTTTGGTCAGTTTCGTGGTTACTGCAATAAAGATTTATTTAGAGAAAACCTCTGCAGTGTAAAGAGTGAATTTAGCTTTTCAATAATAAATCTGCAGTGTCTAAATCATTTCACATCATAGTTTTCCCTCCTGAGTTCAAAAGGAACTTAACAAGAGTAAAATAAATGAAATTCTCCACTTTTCCTTTGTTAAACATTTTTGGGGTTTGCTACAGGATGAAAGTAACCAACTATTGAATTACTTCTCATGATGGCAACCCTGACACTTTTCCTCATACAGATTACTTTTTCTTAGGGTATTTTTTTTTTTTTTTTTGGTACGTGGGCCTCTCACTGTTGTGGCCTCTCCCGTTGTGGAGCACAGGCTCTGGACGCGCAGGCTCAGCGGCCATGGCTCACGGTACCAACCGCTCCGCGGCATGTGGGATCCTCCCGGACTGGGGCACGAACCCGTGTCCCCTGCACCAGCAGGCAGACTCTCAACCACTGCGCCACCAGGGAAGCCCTTAGGGTATTTTTTAACCACATGTGTGAAGATTTCCTATCTGTTGCTTATCTTTGTTTCACTTAGCAAGTTCAAGAAGCCAAAGATGTGCTATTCTGATAAATTAATTCCTAAACATAAAAGTAGGTCAAACCACAAACATACAATAGCATGACTCGTCTGTTCAAAAGTAATGATCATTCTAGTGCTTTAGAGCTCTAATTAAAGGCTTAAAATGGACTTTGGGGCTTCCCTGGTGGCGCAGTGGTTGAGGGTCCGCCTGCCGATGCAGGGGATGCAGGTTCGTGCCCCGGTCCGGGAGGATCCCACATGCTGTGGAGCGGCCGGGCCCGTGAGCCATGGCCGCTGAGCCTGCGCGTCCGGAGCCTGTGCTCTGCAACGGGAGAGGCCGCGACAGTGAGAGGCCCGCGTACTGCAAAAAACAAAAACAAAAAACAAACAAACAAAAAATTGACTTTGATGTGGAAAGAGGATATTAAGAGCCTTATTCATATATTTTTTTAATCAAGCAGTGTATAAAGATTTCAGGGACTTGGGTATAAAATAAATCGAAATTATTAGGATGGAAATAATTAGGCTTGTGCTTCTTGGGGCCATCAAGGAAGTCAGACTAATGTTTAAAGTGAAGTCATACCATGAAAGCCTAGGTGGTGAACAGGTCCAATCTGACAAGTGCCCCCAGAATGCAAAGGATCATCACAGAAAGAATGCAAGTGTTAAGAGAGAAGATGACAGATGTGGGAGGCGTAAGTGAAGGACCTAGGAATCAAAGGTGTTCTTGGTGAGGAGGTCAGAACAATGGGAATAGAAGCAGTAATCAGACATAGTGTA
This sequence comes from Phocoena sinus, assembly GCF_008692025.1. NCBI lineage: Eukaryota > Metazoa > Chordata > Mammalia > Artiodactyla > Phocoenidae > Phocoena > Phocoena sinus. Next base: position 36,207,090 of record NC_045774.1, on the reverse strand, counting down.
AGATAAGAAGAATGCTTTCATGAGCTGAAACTCGTACCTGACTTCTAAAATCAGAACAGCTCATCATATTTAAGCAAAATTAAGGGGAAAACTCTGCACTTAAATGTGGCAAATGTTTACAGGTTATGGATAAATGGTAAAAACAAACAAAAGAACAAACAGGCAAAAAGAAAAAAAACCACAAAAAACTTAACAAAATGTTCCCTACAAAGGAGCAGAGAAGAGAGGCACAGACTTCTCCACAGCAGCAAACACCAGGGGAATTAAATCTCCTTCAGAATTGTGAAGTAAAAGTTGTTTTTCAGACTCAAAGACAACAGGACATCCTCAGACATACTAAGGTTTTAGGAAACATACCTTTTGTATCATACCTTTCTTAAAATAAAGTTACTGAGAGGGAGTGATGTTTTTTTCTGAGACACATGTCAAAATGTCCTCAAGAATGAAAAAGTCATTTATTTATTTATTTATTATTTTTGGCTGTGTTGGGTCTTCTTGCTGAGTGCGGCCTTTCTTTAGTTGTGGTGAGCAGGGGCTACTCTTCGTTGCGGTGCAAGGGCTTCTCATTGCAGTGGCTTCTCTTGTGGATTGCGGCTCTAGGTGTGTGGGCTTCAGTAGTTGCAGCATGCGGGCTCAGTAATTGCGACATGTGGGCCCTAGAGTGCGCGGACTTCAGTAGTTGTGGCACACAGGCTTAGTTGCTCCAAGGCATGTAGGATCTTCCCGGGACAGGGATGGAACCCATGTCCCCTGCATTGGCAAGCTCATTCTTAACCAGGGAGTTCCTTAAAAAGTCATTTTATAAAAGAATTGGTGGTTAGCATTGCAACTAATAAAACATAATATTAAAAATACATAATAATGATTGTAAACATGACTATAAGTAGGAATATAAAAAAGCATCATAATTCTTTTTCTAGCTTTACTGAGATATAATTGACATAAAATTGAGTAAGGTTAATGTATACAATGTGTTAATTTGATACATAGATATATTGCAAAATGATTACCACCCTAGCATTCACTAACACCTTCATCTGGTCACATAATTACCATTTCTTTTATGTGGTAAGAACATTTAAGAGGTGCTCTCTTAACAACTTTTAAGTATAGCGTACAGTATTTAACTATGATCACCATGCTGTTCATTAGATCCTCAGAACCTATTCATCTTATCGCTGGATGTTTGTACTCTGACCAACGTCTCCCCATTCCCACACCCCCCAGGCCCTGCTAACTGGCTGGGTTTCGCTCAAGGGACCCTCTTTCCTTTTCCTCACAGCTCCAGCCCTCCCATTAACACAGTATATTGTAATCCATTCTAGTCACTAAGTGAAGCAGCTGTGCTTGACAGAACCTGCTGTATTTGTTCCAGCTGAAAGTCTAGTCCTCTTATGACTATAGTGGTCTGCATCTTGCAAATCTTGTTTCCTGCTCAGTCTGTCGTGTTATATCACATTTGTATTATGAGAAATCTCACTTTTAGAGAAACACTCAAATGTGGTTGGGGCCAAGGGAAGGACAACAGATTAGACTAAATAGGGTTAGTGATTTTGAAAAATCAAATTAGAAGTGAACTGGGTAGAGTGCAAGGGAAAAACACTGATAGGAGGAATGTGGTCGGATCTTTTTGAAAGGCAGTTTGGCCATTTTTATCAAGAGCTTTACTTTTGCACACCCTTTTCCCCAACAATTCTGTTCGCAGAAGCTTACCCTAAGGAAATGATCATGAGTGTAGTGGATTTGACCACAGCGACTATCATTGCATGTTTAAAATAGTGGGAAAATTAAAATAACATAAATAACTTTAAATGGAATGCTATGTGCCATTTTTTTGTTTTCAATATGTTTTTTAACATAATTATTTACTTATTAATATTTATTTGGCTGCATCGAATCTTAGTTGCGACATGCGGGCTCTCTAGTTGTGGCGCGCGGGCTCCAGAGTGCGCAGGCTTAGTTGCTACACGGCATGTGGGATCTTAGTTCCCCGAGGAGGGATCAAAAGCGCGTCCCCTGCATTGAAAGGCAGATTCTTAACCACTGGACCACCAGGGAATTCCCACCGTTTTTTAATGGTGAAGAAAAACAGTTAATGCCGTGGGAAATTTTCACAAAATATTGTTACAGTAGAAAAGCAGGTTGACAATAGTGTATAGACTACAATTCCATCTTTGTGTAAAAGAAGGAGAGCTGTTGGAAGTATATTTACCAGAATGCAAACATTGTTTCTCTCTGAATGGGGGTAAAATGGGTGATTGGTATTTTCTTCTTTCATTCAACTGTATTTTAACTGTATTTCTGTATTTAACTGTATTTCTCTTTCAAAAATAATTTTGGATAGTCTTAATGTATTTAGCTTCTAGTCTTATATATTTATGCCTGGTTAACAGTTTGACATGTTTCCCTTCTCCAAAATGTTTTTTAATTTTTGACCTAAATCGCATATAATTTAAAAATTAATTTGAAGAGAAAGTGAAATATTCACAAGAATGATGTTTCCTATTTAGGAACATTATATGCACCACCCTGTATTCAAGCTTCCATTTATATTCTTCAGAGAACCTTTAAAACTTTTTTTATATATCTTTTGCCATTATCTTGCTGTATTTATTCTTAGATATTTTCTAGTTTGATACCATTATGCTGGAACTTTTCCAAATAGTTTTTATCACAAGTATAAAAGATTGCTACATCTGGTCACCTTACTGAACAATTTTATGATTTCTGGATGTTTTTATGATGTTGGCTTTTGAGGTAGATAATCTGCTAATAATCAAATTTTCATTTCTTTCTTTTCAGTATTTAAAACTTTTTTATGACTAGAGATTCCAGAACAAAGTTGAGTATAAACTATGATAGTAGGAATTCCTGTATCTATTTTGGTTAGTGTTTTACTTTTTATATTTGCTTTTGGTTTCTGCTATAAGAATTCATCTGTTTACTCAGGCCTGCTTTAGGAGGGTTTAGAATAGTGCTTAATTCTAGAGACCATTGGGGAACAAGTGGGCACATGGAGTCCATTCTGCACACATGTTGCCTTTCAGGGCTCTAAAAGGTGGCCTCCAATAAAGGGCAGAGGTTCCCTCTTCCTCCTCGAGATTTCCAAGCTGTCTCCTTATGTTTGAAGTGTTTCTGCTTTCATCTCCACTGCAGAGTTTATCTTTATGACCTTGAGTACTTGCGGTTTAGCCTTGCCTCACATTAGGTTAGCCTCTGTTGTAATTTAGTGGACTGGGAGATACTATGCCCAGAAGTCTTAAAAGCTTTGCTGGAAGTGCTCTCAGGCACTTGTCTTCATAGAACAGGAGTAAAAAGAATGGGTGGAGCTTGTGCAGTGCCTGTGGGTATCCCTCCCACTGCATACCCTGGAACTTTCTGTAAGGCTGGGGTGGTGGCCTCTCTAGTGTGTTAGTTCAGGCTGCATTTAGGTAACTAACCAGGCACTGCAGTCCTGGAAGTGATGTCATGAAGTCATTTAGTTTTCATTCTTATGGGGAAATTGCTTTTGGTATACAACCTTTAGGGTTTCATTGCTTTTTCAGAAGCATATTTCTCATTAATATCAAAGAGTAACTAAACATTCTTCATCATGTTAAGAAAATTCACTCCTATTCTTAGTTTTCTAACAGTTGGATTTTTAAAAATTTTATTCTTTTTAAAAATATAATAATGCTATTTAATTTCATCAGATGATTTTTGACATGTATCAGAGTGATCAGATATGTTTTTTTTCCTTTATAAGCAGTTTATAATCATCTATCACATTAATGCTATATCACTCCTGTATTTCTGGAATGAAACCTTTTGCTTATGGTATAATTCTTTTAACACCCTACTCTGTTCAAATTGCTGTTTACTTATGTTGACTGCAGTATTATTAATTACATTTGTTAAACACTTACTTTGTGCCAGGCTCTGAGATAAACACTGTGCCCATTATCTCATTTAATCTTTTGAACAACATTGTGAGATCTCCATTTTACAGATAAGGAAACGGAGGCACAAAGATTTCAAGTAACTTGTTTAACATTGCACAGCTATGAGGGTTGTTCGGTGAATCCAGCTTGTTTTGACCCCAAAACCAAATAATAATCAGAAAAATGTTGGGTGACATAAGGGAAATGGCACATGACCTGACTTTGATTAATATCATCAGATTGCCGTAACCAAATACATCTGTTCCCAGTTTAGGGCTATGTCTCTCATTGGAAACAGATTTTCCTGTTTACAAATCAGGGTACCCTTTCCTTAGATCTAGAGAGACATAGACAGTTGTTGCTCTCTGAATCCACATCTTTTGGATGCCATGGAAACTGTCCTTCCTCTTCAGACAAGTGTGTAATGGGTCCTGTGCTTTCAGCTTCGTGTACCTATTCAGATGGTCTTATGATAGAGCTGGAAGGAAGGGAGAGAACTGATTGTTCAAGAGGAGTAAGGGAAGAAGGGGCACACACACCCGGTTGATGTAAGGCCAGAGAAAAATTGGTTCTGATATAATTTGAAAACCTGATAATTTTCAACATTCTGTTTGTGCTTGTTCAGATAGTTGATAATAGAAAAAACAAAGCTACACACTGACTTTTCTATCCTTCCTCTATCTATGTAGAGCTTATGGAATCAAGATCCAGGGAATTCACAGGTATCTCTTTGTTTCTGTTTTCAAGTACAATAATAGATAATAATGTCCACTGTCCTGACTTCACTCAGTCCCCAGGGGTCTGTGCCAGGAGCCAGATGCTCTGGTTTCAGTGACATTGATATTGTCTCATTCTTGCTGGAATTTTTCCAGAACTGGAACATATAACCAGAGCTGCATTCCTGAACACCTCCATCCACCTTCCCCTATCCCCCTTCTCCCCAGCGCACTCACATTCACACCTGAGATCACTACTTGAATCCTCAAAAATCCCCTCTTTGGATCTGAACCTCTTATCTTTTCCCATAAACCTGTTCTCCACCTGTGGTAGGCAGAATAATGCCCTCATGCCCTCCCACCCTCCCCAAAAGGTATCCGTGTCCTAATTTCCAAAACCTGTCAGGTTACACAGCAAAGGCGAATTAAGGTTGTAGATGGAATTAAGGTTGCTAATCAGCTGACCTGAAGGAGGTGGCATCCTGGATTATCCAGGTGCCCAGTATAAACATGAGGATTCTGAAAAGTGAAAGAGGGTGGCAGAAGAGAGCTAGAGAAACAGCAGCATGAGAGCACATGGCTTGGTGTTGCTGGCTTTGCAGATGGAGGGAGGGACCTTGAGTTGAGGAACGTGGGCTACTTCTGAGGTGAACAGGCCAGGAAACCGGTCTTCCCCTATAGCCTCTGGAAAGAAATGCCTGCTGACGCTGTGAATTTTGCCCGGTGAGACCCATGTCAGACTTGGAACATACAGAACTGTAAGATAGTACGTTTGTGTCTATTTTTTATTTGGAGTCACGAGATTTGTGGTAACGTCTTACAGTAGCAATAGGAAGCTAACACATCATGTCATTCTCCTAACCCCGTCTCGGTGCCCCTCACCTACCACTCCTCGAGCTCTTGCTGCCCTGCTTGCGTGTCCTAACCCCATAGGTGGCCATGACATCAGGGGATTGGCTGATTTCTTGCATGGTCTGTCACCCTGATGTTGAGACCCACCCCTGGGGAAACCCTTACTGCTGCTTCTTGTTGCTTTTTTCAGTATTCATTTTATTAAAACCTGACCTTTGCCACAATAACTCTTCCAAATGTCACAACCCCTTAAACCCCCAGTCCTGTCTTCACCTCCTTACATTTTAGCAAATGACTTTACTGATAGGGTTAACACCATCTGTCTTGAGATCCCTCCACTTTCATCTCAGGACCTTTGTGACCTCCCAGTCACCTGTTTCCAGGTTTCCATCTCTCATCCTCAGGGTGACATTTGACAGCGTCAGTACAACTTTCCTTTAACTTTTTTCCACACCTTTGTGACATTACACTCATTTTCCTATCTTTTCAATCCTCCCCACCTGCCAATCAGCCATACTTCTTTTCGGCCCCCGCCCCCCAAATCTAAGCCTTCCTTAGATTCTGTTCTCAAACCTCGGATATTCTCTTAGCAGTTGTAAGCTCCACAACTTCACAGATCACCTAGTGAAAGGATTCCTTTACATCCGACTTTTATGCCTTTTCAGGCCCTGGACGTTCTCCTGAACATCACCTTCTTTTAGCCCCAACACATGGAGAGAGAAGAGTCTTTCTGTAAACGTATCTAGCATCTCCTCAGATGCAGGAGGCAAAAGCCTTGTTTTCTAGACATCCCTGGCCCTCCTGTGGGCTGGGAAGGGAGGAAGAAGCAGGGCTGTGGGCAGGGCACCAGGTCCACCTGAGGTCAACACATGTTCTCCCCGTTCCCTGTTTTGGCCCCTCCAGGATTTATGAGAAACGAGACAGGTTAGGCAAAAGAGCTTATGTTTCATTCTTCTAGGGTTTTGGTCAGTTTTGTCCCAGTTACATTCTTACTGGGTGGGAAAACTGGCTCTGAAACTTTTCAAAGGGGGGGCAAATAAGAGGTATAGTTGCTTTGTTCTGAATGGCTTCTGAGGATCATCTGGCCAATTTTCTCCTCTGGCAGTAGATACTTTTACATCATTTGCTTCAGGTTTTTGTAAGCAGGGGGAGGTTCCGAATTTGGATAGGTGTAAAGGGCCTGAGGAGGCCTAAAGCTTCAAGTAGAGGTGTCAGGTGTCATTGAGAGAGAATTCCATCCTTGTGGATGGCCACGAGTCCTCACCTGAAGTGCTGGACGTGGAGTCCCCTCCTGAAGCACAGCAAAGGAGCTCTTTCCAAGGAGGCTCGGGTCTGTTCCCCGCTCTCCCCAGTGCCTTGTGGACCATGTGCTGCAGAATCCATCTAGATAAGGTATCCAGGACTTTGCTTATTGAGACAAGCAGCCGGCCATCTTGAATCCTTACTGCAAGAAAATATTTAGGAAGTAATATGAAGCCTTTCCTTGGGCGTTACTGATATGAAGACATTTGGGTCCTTAGAATGTGCCAGTTACTTCTCTGCTTTCTGTATTCAGTCAACTGTAAAACTTAGTGTTCGGGTTGTGGCTTTGATTGGTTCCGATGATTTTCCTGGTGTGATGCTCTATGAGTGAACGTGTTGCCCACCATCAAACTTGTCAGGCTCATTGATCTATATTGGAAAGTTCATGCAAGCATATATAACGGATATCATATTAAAACACAGGATGCTCAAAGATGGGTACATTACGGTCTTTACCTCAAGGATTTCAAAATCTTAGACTCTGGCGGGTTTTTGTTTTCTTTTAATAATACTACTGTGATTGCCATTTTTCTGGCCTACCCACTTGTGCCAAAGGAAAGTAAGTTTTGTACTAATTCAGGTGTACATAGTTAAGTTTATCCGGAAAGGTTCAGCCAGCACCTGTCTTTCTTTGGCAGCTGAGCAGTATGGAAACTCATGATTTGGTGGCTTACAACAGTGCCCCCATTGGGACCAGAGATGATTATGCACAGCCTATGGAAGGGCAATGGGCTGTAGCTGCCGGAGATGGGAAACAGCAGCTTAGGTTCTAGAAATAGGAAGCACCTACAGAAGGACATGAAGAGACTGTGCTGAAAGCACGAGGAACTAAAGGGACAGCTGTTTATGGTGACAAAGAGAAGGGCAGGAGTGTGGGACAGAGAGTGGAGCTGGGATATTAACAAGAACGAACACCAGGTAGATGATAAGAGTTGTAAAATACTGTGATTGAGTTTTTCAGTAGGCTGTGTGGAATCTCCTGATCTGCAGAATTTGGAGATCTGAAAACCACAGTCAGTACAGCCTCATCTTCCTGAAGTAATTTAGATGTGGTCACCTGACAGAGGGAGGTCATTTTTTACAGCAGAGGGGTTTTTCAAGGTGTCTCTAGTTCTACAAATGACTAGAAAAGGATACTAATAGCAGCATCTTTTATTCTTTTTCTTGGTTCTTAATTTAAAATAATGTAAAAGAAATACTTAAAAGTCAGTAAATCCCATGTGAATGAACTATTTTCATATTTCTGTGTTACCTTCCAGCTCTCATCCAGTTCACCCACATTTGTTGTGTAGTTGAAATGATACTGTTGGTTTGCGTGTGGGTGTGGGGAGTTGTAGGACCTCAGATGTAGAGGGATACGTTAATCACACTTCAGAGTGCATGGCTTGTCATCACTGGTCAGAGCTGGGCCCTTCGTTATTTATTCATGAGTTCCTTTTTATCCTCATTCCCCACTCCCGTTTCTCTCCCCGCTCCACTCCATTCTATTGTGTTCAGTGTGTATAGGCTTTTGTCTGGATGTGGCCTTGAAAAATGTGTGTAGTTGTTTTGTGGACAGCTTTTTAAAATATACATAATGATACCATTCTGTACATCTCATTCTGTTTCTCTCGATGTAAACATGTTGTAGTGTATACTTGGGCTTGTTATGCTCTGGGATTCTAGGCAGTAATTAGATATATTTTGCTGACCCTCCTGTTCCCCGCTGCCACAGATACTGTTGTTCTGTATACCCTCCAGCAGGTTACTTCATGATATCTCCTGGGAGAGGATGTATATCTGTGGGTTAGTTTGCTGACTCATATGGGCTACATATGCTTAATTTGCTGGAATGGCTGTACCAGTTTACATCGCTAGTAGCAGTTCACATCTTTGCCAACACTAGAATTATCCAGCTTTCTGATTTCTGCCACGCTAATAGATGTAAAATGGTGCTGCACCTTAATTTGCATTTTTCTGATCTCATACAAGTTAGAGCATCTTTTCCTAGTTAATTCAATTTGGTACTTTTTGTCACTTAATTTGTATCCATTGTTATATGTCTCTCTGGTTTTCAGTGTCTGGGTTGATACATTTAATCATAACAATTGGGTTGAATCATATGTAGCTGCCAAACTATCAGGTTGACCAGTTTGACCCTTAAAAATAGCAAACTCTGTGGTCCAACTTAATGTGTTGTTGAACATATAGGTCTTTACAAGTTTTCACCATTATAAATAATACTGCAGTACCATATGTGCATAGCATTTTTCTTCTTTTGAATTTTTCCTTAGGATAAATAAGGGAAAGATTACTGAGTCAAAGAATGAACATTTTTATAGCTATTGTTACATATTGGCAAGTCACCTTCTAAAAGGGCTGTACTGATTTACATTATGCATCATTATTCATCATTTATATCATGACTGTACTAGTTTTACTTTAACTTCGTCTTTATACATTATCATTTAAACGAATACTTGAATAACTGTAAAGCATAACCTCATTGTTATTTGTACTATTTGATCACAGTTAACATTAATCATTTATTCAAGTATACATGGATGAACAATATGTTTTTATGAGTTTGGTCTATTTGTACATTTAGTGCACTTTTCTTTTAATCTTTTTTTTTCAAAGTCAATTCGAAAGTGGGTTTTAATATACCGTAGATGACCCTATCCTCAATTTCTGAAAATGAAATCATTCACTTATAAACGTTTTATTCTTCAGATGACAATCAAAACAAAACACATGATAAAAAAGAAAAGAAGATGGTGGTCCAGAAGCCCCAGGGTACTATGGAATACACTGTAAGTATAAACAGGTAGAATGAAAGTTTGTTAATACCACTAGATTTACATAATGTTTCTCCCTGACACATCCTTCCCCTTAGTCATTTCTCTTCCTTCCTTATTTTTTCCCTGGGTATACCTGTTACTTGAATTACCGTTTGATATGCCAAGGACGACCAATTTTAGGTCTCCATCCCAGACATGCTCTCTGAGTTCCCAAACCAAAGATTCAGCTGTCTTCTCAGACATTAACTTAGACCTCCGTGCCTGGTCTTTGTTCAAGAAGCAGTGGCTCCATCATCCATACATTTCTACAAACCAGAACCTTAGCCTTAACATCTTCTTCACATTACTCTCCATGTTCAATCTTCCTTTCCGTGACCATCCAGCAAGTCTAGGCCAGATCCCTTCATTTTTCTCTCTCGTGGAATCTTTACATAGTTTATCTCCATTTAACAATATTGATTCACTAGTGTGATTGTTATATCTAGATTGTGCCTTAATTCCTATACCCACAGAGAGAGACTAGATTCCTCTTTGGTCAGCACTCTGTTTCTGGTGCTTGCAGGGTATAGGCCTCCATATGGTTGAATCAGCACATGAATAATGCATCGCATGTGTCCATTACTGCACTTCCACGTTAATGTGCTCATCTCTCTCACTGCGCCATGAGCTCCTGGAGCCCAGGAGCTGTGTCTACTTATCCTAGGCCTGGCGTAAAGTGGGCACTCAGTTATAGATCTGTTTTAATTCACTTTGAACCAGCATTGCTGAAGAGTGGTCTCTGACTTCTAGAAAGAAATTAAGTGCTGTTGCCATTGCCCCTGTGTTTTCCTCATGTTTATTTCTTTTCTACTCATTATCTGTGTGCCGTGCCAGGCTCTATATAAGGCAAGCAGCAAGGCCGGTCCCTGCCTGCCGTTTCTTCTGGAATGGTGAATCCTCTCCAAGCTTCTGTAGCATCACACTGAAGAGCCCTGGCACCAGCATTTCATGCTCAGGGCTCTGTGAACATCCCTAGGCATCTTTCTATGGTTTATAGGCTTGGTCCTTTCCAGAAAGGATTTGGGGGTGATTATATATCTCACATTACCGCTGTCTACAATATATTGTTGATCCCCATAACACCTAGCACAGTTCCTTACCTCCTAGAAGATACTGAGGAAGTGTTGGATTATTTATCATTAATAACAATATTAATTCTAAAGCCATGTGTGTATCCTACAGCATGATTCACGAGCCCCTCCAAGGAAATGAGGAGTATCTTTGCTAGGAGATGCTTCACATAGCATGTACTAAACAATGCAGTGAGAGTAAAAAAAATCAACCCCAAATTAATTCATATAAACAGGTGATCAAATTAGTAATTCAGATCTATCCACCTGATTGATTTATGTTATGGAGATTAGTTTTAGTTGGCAAGTTACTCTGTGTACTTGTCGTCGGAAATAAAAGGTGATCCATAACTTCGTGTTTAGAGAACCATGACCGGAACCCCTTACCCGATTGCTTACATTGCTCCAGAGCTGTGGATGTTCAAGCATTCTGTTTAGTTTCAAGCATGTATTGATACCAGTATCCCTCCCAGGGTCTGTAACTTGGTTCCATATGTATGTCTTATCCTTGTGTAATAACGGCAGATTGTTAAAATTTTTCTCCTTTCCTGAAACCCCTATACATAGTATCTTCAAATGTTTGTGTAAAAGTATGAAGCCAATTTATTGATCACTTGCCATGAAGTAAGTGCTCTTGAATTAGAAATTACAATTATGTATCTCAATTTGGATGAAGAAACTGAAGTACAGAGAAGTTAAACAAGTGACCCAAGATCACACAGCTGGCAAGTGGCAGATTTGGAATTCAGGTCCAGCAGTCTGGCTCTGGTCTGTATTATCAATCTGTGTCTTATACTGACACTAAACCCTGATACTCCCCGGATTTGAATATGTTATGTAAATGTATAATGTTTGAAAAAAATATATTTTAAAAAAGTTTCTTCACTTTAGTACAGGTGATTTTGCTCAGGGTAAGGTAGGGGCATAGGTTAAGTTCTCAATGATTTTTTAAAAATATACGTATTTATGTCTTGTTCTAGAAATACGTTGAGGTAATTTTAATGCAGTCTGTAACTATGAACTTGGTTAGCCTGAGGCAGTTCATCTAGTTGGTGGGGGTTTTTTTGTTTTTTTTGGCGGTACGCGGGCCTCTCACTGTTGTGGCCTCTCCCGTTGCGGAGCACAGGCTCCGGACGCGCAGGCTCAGCAGCCATGGCTCACGGGCCCAGCCGCTCTGCGGCATGTGGGATCCTCCCAGACCGGGGCATGAACCCGTGTCCCCTGCATCGGCAGGCGGACTCTCAACCACTGCGCCACCAGGGAAGCCCTAGTTGGTGGGTTTTTGACACTTAAGGGCAGTGAGTGGTAAGTTGAATTCTACATGTGTACCTTTGCCCCTCTCCCCAACCTCCTGCAGCCACCTCAAATTTCCACCTATAATTCGAGGCTCCCCTGGTGGAGCCAGTTCTGCTTACAGGGTCAGCCACCAGTGTTGACCCAGGGCTATAGTTGGGAACTTCTCAGTGACACTCACCAGAATGACCTCCCGCTAACAAGTTCCATCCAGTGACCCTGGACAGGGAGTCTGTCCTGGGATATTGACCTTACCAGAGGCAGCAGACTTCTTTTTGGGTGGAGCTTTTTCACTGAAGTTTCACATCTTCTTACTGCCCTTTTTATTCCTATTCCCCTTCTGTTAGAGAAGGAAAGAAACATGTACACCTGAGACATATCACAAGTTTTATAGATTTAGAGAATAACACTAATTTGGCTGACCATGGGAAATTGTCATTTTTTATTTTAGTGAACAATTTTTGTAGCTTATCCAAAGTTCTTTTAGATTTCCCTGCCTTTCACTTTTTTCATTCATCAAATATTTAAGTGCCTTCTATGTGTCAGGCACTGTGGGGAAAAAGGCCATTAACAGACCACAATCCAGGAGCCTAAAGTGCAGTAAAGAAACAGGCAAATAGACAGAAAAATGCAAAGAGAAAAAGTAGTCCTATTACGCCTAGGAGTGGTACTGTCTGTAATATTTCTTTTCTTCTTAGCTTTATGTTATACCTCACGCGCCCTCTACTCCATACACCTAAGTTGTGCCAGAGTAAGTTTAGAAATCTGTTAGTGGACAGTGAAATTTGAAGATAAGGGAGTCCAGAAATGAGTAATATCTAAGACTTCTTTTGTTAAGAATTGAGAATGTATTCGCTTTTTTCATAATACATTTGGATGTATGTGTTACATTTTTATTCACACATATCACAAATAGATTAATGTTGACTATCAAGAGGAAGGTTTTGTTTGCTTTTTGCTTTGTGTATTGAATCTTGTTTGTTTGATTATTCTAGGCTGGAAGCCAGGACACCCTAAACTCCATAGCACTGAAATTTAACATCACTCCCAATAAACTAGTGGAACTGAATAAGCTTTTCACACATACTATTGTTCCAGGCCAGGTAATGATCTTCTTGTTGAATTTTGCTTTAGAAATTTTGCATTTATTTTTGTTGCCATTTTTAATGACTCACTCTTAGTGTCACAGGATTATCATCAATGATAATGTGCATTGGTTCAGTCTTCCATTTAGATCCAAGACTTCTGAAAGCATCCTGGTACTTATCAACTGTTCAGAGATGAATGCTTTGCAGATGATTAACACAGTTGGCAAACTGTCATTTGGGTTATAGGTGTTTCCATCAAGAGAAGTTAAATTAATGTAACTTTTTTCCCTGTAGAATTTCATACAGATATTCTTAGAATATTTAATTTAGAATTGCAAGTTTCAGTTTAGTCCACTCCTGGGGTCCATTGTGGTCATTGTTTTGTTTTAAATTAGGCAAAATTTTTGTCATTTTGGTCTTGATTTGATACCATGACAAAAGAAGTCAATCCAGCCAAAGGTGGAGACATTCAGCAGGACCATCAAGAAAAGCCTACAGACACACAAAAAGATGCTCAACATTGCTAATTATTAGAGAAATGCGGATCAAAACAGCAATGAGATATCACCTCACACCAGTCAGAATGGCTGTCATTGAGAAGTCTACAATAATAAATGCTGGAGAGGGTGTGGAGAAAAGGGAACCCTCCTACACTGTTTGGTGGGAATGTAAATTGGTGCAGCCACTATGAAGAACAGTATGGAGGTTCCTTAAAAAACAGAGCTACTGTATAATCCAGCAGTCCTTCCCCTGGGTATATATCCAGAAAAAACAAAAACTCTAATTCAGAAGGATACATCACCAGTGTTCATAGCAGCACTATTTACAATAGCCAAGACATGGAAACAACAACCCAAGTGCCCATACACACAGTGGAATATTACTCAGCCATAAAGAAGAATGAAATATTGCCATTTGCAGCAACATGGATGGACCTAGAGAATATTATACTTGGTAAAATAAGACAGAGGAAGACAAATACTATATGATATCACTACACATGAAATCTAAAACATAATGCAAATGAGTCTATATACAAAACAGAAATAGACTAACAGACGTAGAAAACAAACTTATGGTTACCAAAGGAGAAAGGGAAAGAGAGAGAGACAAATTAGGAGTATGGGATTAACAGATACAAACAACTATACATAAAATAGATAAGCGGCAAGGATTTACCATATAGCACAGGGAACTATATTCAATATCTAGAAATAATCTATAGTGGAATATAATCTGAAATATATATATATAACTGAACCACTTTGCTGTACACCTGAAACTAACGCAATACTATAAATCAGTGATATTTCAATTTAAAAAAAAAGCCACACATTTTTTCCCAGGCTTTTAGTACTTTGTTAAACTAAGTGAAATTGACATGTCATATAATTTTGCCATTCTCGGTTAATCCAGCAAATTTTTAAATACCTTCTGCATAAGATATTCTTATGTTTCTACTTGAAAACTACACTTAGCCAATAAATGTAAATGGCCCAGTCATTGGCAGATCCTTGCTGAGGCCAAGTTTCCAGTCCCATCTATAGAACTACTTGGTTGCCATGAGCACATTCCGGTTCCATTGCTAACTTACTAGACCATGTTCCTGCATCTCTACATTATAGTGACATTTTTATTCAGGCTGTATACTGCTTCTTCTAAGTATAACTTCATTCAGGCAGTGGTGGTATTCTTTGCATTTCTTTCATGGGCAGCAAATGAAACCAACAGACCATAAATTGACCAGTTTGTACTATCATGCTTTTGGTATTTATGTCCTTGTCAAAAGGAGATATTACTATCTTGCTGATACCAGGTAATTGAGGGGAAATATGAGTTAAAACTTTTTCAAAATTAATAAATTTTTATCTCTAGGAAAATTAGATTCCAGGCACTTTTATTGGGTTTCTTATAATCTGGGGTATTGCTGCATAATGTGTAACTGACCCATAGCAGTGAACCTAGGCTTACTAATTCAAGGCTGAAGACTGTAGTCACTGGGACTTAGTAAAATCATTTAGGGTGATTCCTTATTCGTTTACTAAGTGAACGGGATTAAGGTCCAGTAGCTAATAGGAGGTATAGAAACTGTTTTAATATGCCTAGTTAAGGGTAAAAATATAGAAATAGGTGCCCCAAAGCTTCGTTTCCTTTGACCCTTTAGTAACTGTTTGACTTGGGTAAGTCACTTCCTTTTTTGACCCTGGTTTCCTTATCTCTGAAATATGAGGGGTTGGGCTGCATTATCTCAGATGTCCCTTCTAGACTTTAATGTGCTGTGTAGCCCTCATATAACTAAACAGTTATGTGCTGTTAGTTGTCCCAGCATCTAGCTCCACTTATGATTTTTCTGGCAAAGATAAGGAATTGAGAAGAGTGATCCAGACTCACTTCCATGTTGAAGTAAGACGTATTCTGACTGAGCTTCCCTGTGTTCAACTGTTACTTCTGTCTACAGTGCAGTGAACTGTTTATGCATAGGAATTATCCCTTTGATTTGACATTTAGAGTGTCAGACAATAGAATCTCACTCTATGTTGCCTAATGCCTGTCAAGAGCTCAGGTGCAAAAAAAAATATTAATGGAGAATTGTTTGGAAGAAATGACATCTATCCGTCCCTCTAGCCTAGATACATATGATACATAAGAGCTGTATACTAAGACCATGTAATTTTAGCCTTCTGTAAATTGCTTTTATGGAACTCCAAACTTCTGACATTTTCCACTGACCCATTTTGAAATTGTTATAAAGAACAGTCCTTCAAACTGTTTATTGTATTTACTGTCAATGTGTCATCAAGGACAAAGAGTTCACTGTGAGACACTTTTTTTTTTTAATGAGACTTCATGGGAGGATACTTGTACTTCTAAGAAACTGGTTTGTTTTTATTTTATGAACATTGAATTCTGTTAACTCACGATGTCTATCTCTTTGCATTGGTTATTTGGAAACTTAGAGCCAGTTTTATGGCCCACTTCTCAATGAATGTTTGGTAATTTTGGAGCACATTTTCAGTATAATCAGTCCTCATCTTATTTCTCCTTGATGGTGATTTTCCCACCTTTATCTTAATGTGTCTTTTGTTGTGGCCTCATTTTTTCTGGATTGAAGAGCGATTTAAAATAACTAAAGTTAAAATAGAGAGATGACTGGAAGGATGGAGAAGAGTGAATAACAGTGTTAAACAGCTGTTACATGATTTGCTCTGAATTATGTTTTATAACATTAGAGGTCACTTTAAGACTGTTTTTGATATAATGCCAGAATGTAGCCATGTCTCGTGAAAAAAGTGTTGAATAACAGAATCACAATAACATTTCGGGAACCAGAATATTTTACAGAAGGAAGCTATTTAGTACAATTTAGGGGATTTTATTTTATTTTATTTATTTTTATTTTATTTATTTTATTTTTTATATTTATTTTTATTTATTTTATTTTATTTTATTTATTTTATTTATTTTTAGATAACCTAAACAGTGATGGAAGAGAAAGTATTGATTATTGATACTATCTTGTACATTGATACTATCTTGTACAGTTTATCATATAAGGACCTTACTGCGTTAGCACTCAGGGCCTGCTTTGAGTTAGGAAGCCTAGATGTGTCCCCTTCCTTCCTGACACAGGAATTATGTTTAGAAGCATGCCATGTGACTCTCTCCTCTATTCCCTTGTACTATTAGTACCCTGCCCTGGAAGGCTCTTCCCTCCCTATCCAAATCCTATGTATTGTCCAAAGCTTCACTTGGACCCACCTGCTTCATATGGCCTTTGCAGAATACTCCCCCCCTTTCCTCTCCCCTCTGTGAGCTCCTGCAGTGTGTTCAGTACCCTTTGCACTGCACACGTCTGCACACATTCATATTGCTGAGTATAGTTTCATGGATTAGTCTGGAAGACCCCAAGTAGCTCATGAGTTCTGTGACAGCCAACTAGGTCTTAGTCACACACCCAGCATGATACTGTACAGAGAGTAATTGCTCTAAACACTGCCTTGTGGTTTGCCCAATTCCTGGGACTCACCTAGCTTGTCTTCCCCATTCTCAGGTTCTTTTTGTGCCAGATGCCAACTTTCCTTCCAGTACCTTAAGGTTATCATCATCCAGTCCTGGTGCTACTGTCTCTCCTTCATCATCAGATGCAGAATATGATAAACTGCCTGTATGTATTTCATTCATGCACTGAAGTTCATATTTCTCAGCAATGGTTTTGAGTTATTGCAGAATTCTACATGTTATTTTTCACGAGAGTTCATCTGAAACTCTCCTCCCTCGACAAAGAGGTGGGCTTAAGTAATTTGTCATTAGTTGAGAGAAGAAACCTGTTCACAATTAAGGTCTCAAAGGCAGAAATGCATGTCTTATTTATGTAGAAGTATGAAGTTAAGCTCTCAATGAGACCAATAATTTATTTGTACTACTTTACTCCTTTTTCTAAAGAATTTGAACCATGAGTCCAATATAAATTCTTTGATTTAAGGTATTTGCTAAAGACACTTGATGAGGCATTTTTATGGGTTCATACATATGTGCTTTTTAAAAATCTTAGTTTGATTTGGGTGATATTTTTGAAGGTTGAAAGACATATGCCTTTTTTTATGTTCACGTTAAATAGGAACAGGTTACTTACAGGGAACGTAGATGGCTTGATTCAAATAAATGAATAATCTTTTGAAAAAGTGCTTCTATTTGATTTTGGAAAATTTTGCTTTCTAAAGGATGCTGACTTAGCAAGAAAGGCCTTAAAACCCATTGAGAGAGTCTTATCATCCACTTCTGAAGAGGACGAGCCAGGCGTGGTAAAATTTTTAAAAATGAATTGTCGCTACTTCACCGATGGAAAGGTATATGGCTATGCCATTTGTTTCCTTTTCTTGGAGTCTATGGAAAACTAAACTAGTTCCAAATTACTGAAGGCAGGCTATTTTAAAATATCTTACCCGAAGTTTCAGCTTTAAGATTTCACAACTGTCCATTAGTTTTCCCCTCTTGGATGCCTGACATTTGACTTACTGAGGGAGTAACAATCATCACGTTGAAATGCGATTCTTTGTGACCTTGGGTTTATTACTTATATTTCAGTTCTTAGCCCATAAATTGTTAGAGAGACAGTACAGAATGTGTTTAAGAGCAAATGCTGGAGTCGGGCTCACTGAACTTAAATTCCAACTCTACCACCACTAGCTCTGAGACGATGGGCAAAGTATTTGAATTTCTTAAGCTTCCATTTTTCCTTATCTATAAAGTAGGAACAATAATAAAATTTAACTCATAGGATATGCTAATTAAAAGAAAATTCATGTGAAGAGCTAAACACCTAACCTGGAAAATGGTTAAGTTCTCGACCTGTTTGCCGCTAGAAATTCTGGTATGAAAAATGTCTGTTACATCGTGGTTTCAGTTTTTTGGTTGTTGGTGTTTTGTATAAAGAACAAATCTGACATTTTGTGAGCCTCTGAAGAAGGGGTAATATTGATACAAAGTGAATTCCTGTGCTCATAGTAGAGACTTCATGCCAGGTTCAAATGGTAGGAAAATACATTATTGATATGCACTTGAAACTTTTGCAACTAAGACTAAGTAGTGCTGAAAGGCAAAACTTTTTGCCAAGGTGATCACTAAACTCATTAAGAGTATCAAAATAAATAACTTACCTAGGGCTTCCCTGGTGGCGCAGTGGTTGAGAGTCCGCCTGCCGATGCAGGGGACACGGGTTCGTGCCCCGGTCCGGGAAGATCCCACATGCCGCGGAGTGGCTGGGCCCATGAGCCATGGCCGCTGAGCCTGCGCGTCCAGAGCCTGTGCTCCGCAACGGGAGAGGCCACAACAGTGAGAGGCCCGCGTACCGCAAAAATAAATAAATTAAAAAAATAACTTACCTAAAGGGAGTTATTTATATCCTGCTGTCCCTGGTAGATAACATCCCTGTGGCCAACAGGGTCTACCATATAAACTGACCAAGTTTCAGACTTTAAGTACCCACCAAGCTACTGTTCTTTGCTTTCGGTTTCCATAGTTTGGATATATTCACTTTTGTCTGCAAAAATTTCATACTCCTATTTGTGTCAGATTTTGCTGAATGTGGGCTTTCTAAGCATCTTAGAGCAAAATATTAGAAGTACAGCCGCTCCCTTAGCACAGTACCAGGCACTTGCTGGACAGGTAGTGAATATGTGCTGAGTGGATTGTAGAGTACCCAGTTCTCAATTTGGAAGGTACCTGGGACAGCCCTTCTCATTTTACAGACAGGGCGTTGGCGAATCTGAGACATACATGTGAAACCCAAGATCCTACCACAATTGTACTATTGCAGCAGCCGTGCTAGAACCAGGCTCAGCTGATTGCCACAGCGAGGCAAGCCTGTTTCTCTGCTCAGCACACCGCACCCAACGTTGTATTTCATCAGCCTGTTTTTTCCAGCCCTCGTAGAGGGGATGCAATTGCCCTGCAGGATACCATGGTTCAGAAGGTCAATGGAATGGCAACATAAGTTCATTAAAGCTGCTAGGGTGGTTGCATCTTGCCTGTAGCGACTCTGTACTGTCTTTTTCTTCAGGGTGTGGTCGGAGGTGTCATGATCGTTACTCCTAACAATATCATGTTTGACCCTCATAAGTCCGATCCCCTGGTCATTGAAAATGGGTGTGAGGAGTACGGCCTCATTTGCCCCATGGAAGAGGTTGTTTCCATCGCGCTCTACAATGACATCTCCCACATGAAGATCAAAGATGCCTTGCCATCGTAAGAGATCTTTCTTTGTTTACCAGAAAAAGGGGTATTGGGAGAATTAAATGCAATTAAAAAGTGAGGGCATTGGCAGGAGTGAGAGATTGTGTAGAGGTGAATTTGAAGGTAGAATATTTGTGCACTAAATTTTAAAAAATAGAAAAAGGAGAGGAAATGGAAATGATAAGGTCAATAAGGAAGAGTGAAACATTCAAATCAAAAAATCATGTAATAATGGTATTTCTTTGGCTTATTTTTCTGAAGAGCAATGCATGTTCTTAATTTATGAAAGAATAAATGAAGTTTCTCTGAAAGAATTTGTCTGATTATCAATAAGAGAATAGTATTTTCTCTTTGGTTTAACTGGTAAACAGATTTACATTCTTCCTCATTCAAATTCTAGGATAGGTATCTTCCCAGCTCGTGTGTTTCCTTAATCCTGTGTGGAGAGAGATTTGCGTGGACATGCAGAGCCACTGCCCCTGTAACCAGAATACCTTAAGTGGTGTGCAAAGGCTGTAATAGTAGTTTGTTTTGTCTCTTAAATGTAGATGGATATTACTTTAGTCCTGATTACTTTTGCCTTCTAAAACTGAGTTTTTTGATTTAAAGAAGCTCCCCATGAAGAAAGGGTTTAAGAAAACTCAGAGAATCGATTCACTTGTAGGGATAATCTGACTCTTTCTGTCATTTTGTTAGTGTGCCTATTTCTGTATACTATATATGTGCTAGCAGTAAAACACTTTAGAAACTCTTAGTGATAGCAAGGTAAAGGCAAAGCAGTGGGTCCAACAGAACAAAGGGAAGCTAGCCCCTTGGAATCAGGAAAAGAAGGGAAGGTAACTAGGGAACTAACCCAGACACAGCGTCCCTAGGGGTTTATGCCAGCAGGTTCCCCTGGACTTCTACAGTCCTTAGCATCTGATCCACTAGACCCTTACATGCCCAGCCACTGAAGGAACCACTGGAGCATGGTCACTGGGTAGTTTCCAAGTTCTGGCAGAAGTGCCTAGAGGTTTAGGAGGCAGTGTAGCAGACCAGGCAGTCCTGAAGGATGATGCCTGGGTTTCCCTGGCTCTGCCACTTATGGCTGCATGACCTTCACGAGTGACTGAATCTTGAGCCTCGGTTTTCTCATCTGTAAAATGGAATTAATAGTATTCTTCAGCTTGCAGAGCTGTTACAAGATCTAAAAGCATTGATATACCAAAACTCTTAGAAAATAGCCTGGTACCTAATAAGTATAGGCTGTTTATTTGAACCTTCAGTTCATATCCGAAACTCTAATCATTGTTCTGTGGGAATCTTTTATTCACGCAGAATGAGACTTCTAATGCATCTTAGTGCACGTCTCTTGTGTGGCAAGGATATGAAGATAAGTGGGTCACGGCCCCTGTCCTGCAGTTTACTGGGTGCGACAGGTGGAGAGAAGTGGTAATTGAACAACACTGTAGATACAGACGTGCACACGGCATTCCATGAGAACCACATGAAGGAGTGTCCAGCTACCTTGGAATCTTAGATGAGAAGGAGGAGAGGGAGTGAAAGAGTCACTTTTGGGAAGAAAGTGTGAACATGAGGTGACAAGAGGAAAGAAGATAAGAGTAGGTAAAGATACAGTTAAGTTTGGAAGTGGATGCACAGGCAGATAGGGGCATTTCTTGCCCAATGATGGCTTCAGTGGAGGAATACTGTTACACATCTTCAGCTTAGGATGTTAAGTATTCTTTTAATAATAGGGAAGGTACGTTCTTACAGAAAGATTCCTCTCAATGTGAGATTGTGTTTCATGATCCGGGCCTAATGCTGTAGATGGGGGGAGAGAGAGGAGTTGAGAATTGGCTCCTAATGTGTTGAAATTATTTCAGAATTGTACAGTGATTGCTACCGTGGATGCAGGTATATAAAGACTTCTTAGGCTAATGAACAGTATGTGCACCCGTGAGCAAAATAGAATGTGGTAGTGGAATCAGTGTGAAATGAACTTGGTATTGACCTCAGAATTCCATCAGTTGTTTAAAGTAGTTTAAATTTCATTATTTAAAGTTGTATGGTAAAACAAGAAGTGCAAATTATCTAGCTGCCACGTGCAAATAGTTTTTAAAAGAGAGAGAGTGTGTGTGTGTGTATGTGTGTGTGTAAAATCTCTCCATCCTCACCTTCAGGCTTTATATATTTTGTGTAAGACATTTTGTAACTCCAGCTGCCACGGAGACTAGGAACAGAACAACCGAAAGGATTATTGGTCATTATTAGGTCTCTGGCTGAGTCTAGAAAACATTCATTAACAGCAGAGCCAGTTGACACCACTATGTACTTTGCCCCGGCAGAGCTTGACAGTTGTGATGCAGAAAAAGAGATGGCTGAATTAATCCCGGCTTGGATTAGGTAGAACAAGAAGGGAGGGATAGACAAGAAGGTAATATAGGAGGCTGATTAGAGTGCAGTCGAATGCATTCTTTGTGGGGGTCAAGCTAGCTAGAGAAGGAAGAGATGAGGAAGGGGCTTAGGTGTTCATGGAAGATGGTTTTGCTTATTAATTTGCTAGTTAAGTATGTGAAAAGCTGGGCTTCTTTGTTACAGGACTTACTTTGGCCTTTAATATGCCAAATTAAATTTTGGGTCTGAAAATGGAAATTATACTACATTACACTAACTTATTTGACTCTAGGATTGAAGCATCTTTAATCTGCTCACGTTGAGCAGAACACTTTTGTATGTGCAGGTTCCTGAAGAACAGAGATACTGTTACAATTGTCTTTTAGCATGTGGTGTTTAGGGGCTCGATGAATGATTATTGAATTGCAATGAATTATGAATTAGAGGCTTTTTAAAGTGTTTGTCAGAGCCTGACAATTACATAGGCTTTTATTTTGTATTGGAAAAAGCATGGGTGTTCCATGCAAGTGATTTATTCAGTAACTTTGGGGAGACAGTTCAAGTTCAGTAACTTGAACTTCCTGGCACTTTGTTGAGTATTGTCATAATTATTTCAAAGCAAGAATAATAAAGTATTACCTGAATATGATCTAGCCTTTTTAGAAAATTTATTTCTGAAATCCAAAAATGTTATTTTTAAATAGGGTTTTTATACCTCTGTGTTTTAACCCACTATCGACACTAGGGTAAGCGGAAATACAGATTTAAAAAAGTGTTTCTTGACAATTTATTTTACACTTTGGAGAGCATGTTTAATCAATGTTTTCTGTGTAAATCAAATCTGGGTAGTAGACCATCTGTTATTAAGGAAGAACAATTAACTGTGTCCCAGTTCAAAATTTTATAGAAAAGTAAATTGAATGAGCTCTTACTTATAATAATTAGTATAAATTTCTTAACTCTTTCATTTTATTACAATATCAATTTTACTTTATGGCAATGAGTAACTGATAAAACCTCAAATCTGCGTAGTAAAGCATCTGTTATTAAGGGAAAAAATTGACTGTGTCCCAGGTAACTATAAAATTTTAAACTGTAAAATGGAGCAGGTGCTGTATATCCACAATAATAGTGGAAATCATCCTCTTGCATCTCCTTCAGGAGTAGAAGGATGTCTTTTATTGGAAGCATCAGATCTTCCAAAATTATGGTTCAGTGTCAGTCATTTTATAGAGCAGTTAAACGAGTAGCTACTCAGTCAATGAGCCATTCAGAATTAATGTAGTTGGTTTATGTACTATTTTATAAAAAAGGAAAAGCCTTGAATATCTAAGGAATTTTAGTCATAGTACTGAAACAGTCCCTCTCCTTTGTCCTTCATGAAAATCAGAAACATTATTTCATCATTAAAAATCTGGTGGGTGACATCTCCATGTTCATAAATGACCTCAAATACCATTCATTTGCTTCTAATAGGATATGCGAGCAGCTCTCATGGTTCTTTATTTTGCCACTTTTTATAATTGATTTTATTTTTCATTTTGAAGTCGATTTCTGGATTTCATTTCCTTATTTTAAAGTCCTTTAAACATAAATTTAAGTTGTAGTATATTTATATTTTGGTTTTTGGCTGGGTTTTGTTTTGTTTTGTGCCTTTCATCCATTTTGTTTTGGTTTTTGTCTTTAACATTCCATGTGCACCCACCATTTTTCCCCCCACAGTGACCTACCTCAGGATCTTTGTCCTCTGTACAGGCCTGGAGAATGGGAAGACCTGGCTTCAGAAAAGGATATCAACCCATTCAGTAAGTTCAAATCTCTCAACAAAGAAAAACGGCAGCAGAATGGAGAGAGAACCATCACTTCAGATTCCAAATCAACAAGAGCTTTGGAGAAGTCAACAGAACACACAGAAAAGAAACCCTCAGACAGCTCTGTGTCAGACAAGTTAAAGAAACTGGAATTCTCTGCAGAGGCAATCAAACGGTCTGCCGCAGTAGCTAAAGTCAGCAAGGAACTTTCTGACACTCAGGCTGCATTTGAATCTATAGCCAAAGAAAATTCTCTCTTAGGAGAAGAAGACGACTTCGTTGACTTGGAAGAACTTTCTTCTCAAAATGATAGTGGAATGGACAAAAGAGACACCTCAAAGGAGTGCCTTTCTCTTGACCCAGCGGAGCTAAGGAAGACTAAATCACAAACAATAGGTTCTACTACGGAAATGCAGGTGCAGTCAGCCCTGAACTTTTCAGAAACAGAGTGTGATGCTGAATTGAAGGGGACCCTAGATTTAGAAACGTGTGAGAAGCAAGATATAATGCCAGAGGTGGACAAGCAGTCTGGTTCCCCAGAAAGCCAGGTGGAAAACACATTGAACATACATGAAGATCTAGATAAAGTTAAACTCATTGAATATTACCTTAATAAGAACAAAGAAGGGTCACAGTTACCTGATAACTTGCAGAAGGCAGAATTAAGTGATGGCAAAAGTATTGAGCCAGTGGGAATAGACATCACTCTTAGTAGTTCTCTTCCCCAGGCAGGTGATCCCCCAATTGAGGGCAATGAACAGCCAGATAAAACCTGGGTGAAAGAGAGAGCACCCCTTCCATTGCAACTAGGCTCTTCTACAGAAGAAAATATGAATAAAGTGTATCCGGACTCCTCTTTGGAACCTACTCTGGACAACAGCTGCCAAGGTGCACAAATGGATAATAAATCTGAAATTCAGTTATGGCTATTAAAGAGAATTCAGGTACCCATTGAAGGTAAGCCATTTTTAGTGTCTTTATATTCTGTTGTATAGGCTTGTTTCATTGTGCTTCACAGATAATGCATTTCTTTTTCTTTTTCTTTTTACAAATTGAAGATTGTGGCAACCCTGTGTCAAGCAAGTCTGTGGGCACCTTGTTTCCAACAGTATTTGCCCACTTCATGTCTCTGTGTCACATTTTGGTAATTCTTGCAAGATTTCAGACTTCATTATTATGGTGATCTGTGATCAGTGATCTTTGATATTACTGCTGTAGCTCACTGAAGGCTCAGATGATGGTTGGCATTTTTTAGCAATAAGGGATTCTTTAAGATGTACTTTTTTATACATGATGCTATGGCACACTTAACAGACTACAGTATAGTATAAACATAACTTTTATATGCACTGGGAAACCAAAAAATTTGTGTTACTTACTAGATTGCGATATTTACTTTATTGTGATGGTCTGGAACCAAACCCACAAATATCTCCAAGGTATGCCTGTATAGCTGCCTTCCTAAAACTTGTACATGCAATAGCAAAAGTAGTATAATTATTTGAGAACAGTATTTTCTCAAAATGGTATATCTTTACATTAGAAGGTTTTGAACTGCATAGGACCACTTATACACAGATTTTTTTCAATAAACACGAAATACAGTACTACGCCATCCATGGTTGGTTGAATCCATGGAGGGCCAAGTCTCAAGTTATACACAGATTTTTAACTGCACAGGTGTCAGTGCCTCTAAACCCTGTTTTGTTCAGGGCTCAACTGTAATTGGGAAAAATTAGCAATATATGCTATCTATTTTGAACATTAAACTATGACATAGAATTCTATTTCAAAAGTAGTTCGCTTTTTTACATCTTTCAGGTAACTTTCCTTTTTCACTTTGAATTTCTAAATCTAAAGGAGTTTTAAAAGGTTTTTGAAGGTATTTCAGTTCTAAACTGAATTGCGTTATGGTATGGTTGGGTCCTCAGTACCGTTCATTAATATGTATTCTTGTGGGTTGTTACAATTCTCCACCCTTTGCTGTTTTGTGTGTTGGTTTTTATCCTTATTCCTAGTTTGTAGCATCTCATGTGTTGTAGACAAACCTGAAACATCCAAAGCTTTTTCCTTTTGTGCTAAAGACAATCTGAAAAATTTAATTAGTCCTAATATGATGATGTTGTATGATGTTTATGGCAACTATCACCAATATCGTCAATAATGAGGAAATTTTTTTCATGTGTGATTCAGATATACTTCCTTCAAAAGAAGAGAAAAGCAAGACTCCACCCATGTTTCTGTGCATTAAAGTGGGAAAACCAATGAGAAAGTCCTTTGCCACTCACACTGCAGCCATGGTCCAGCAGTATGGCAAACGAAGAAAGCAACCAGAGTACTGGTTTGCTGTTCCTCGGGAGAGGTGAGTGTGAGCTAGAATGGGAAATCTGTTGGTCAAGTAGATTCTAATTGCATCTTGATTTTTAATTTAATCTTGAAATAATTTTATTCTTGAATAATAGGTTTCTCTTAATTGTACATTTTAGAATTTCTAGAAGGATATTATTTCAGTAGCTTTCTGCTAAGGGGTGTTTTCAATATAGCAAATTTGAGATTATCCTAGGTACTGTGTGCCGAACCACTTTCAAAACTTTCTACCCAGTTGAATTTTAAATGAAGGAAGGTTGAGATATTCTAAAGTGCCAGTAATTGCAATTGCTATTCTGTTGGGAATAAAGGAATATGATGGAGCAGATCCAAACCCCAAGTGCAATAGAGAGGCATGATTGTAATTTTAAAGTGCCTGTTATTCTGGGGGGACTAAAGATTGCTTTCGCCTTATGGAGAAAAGTATCTGTGACTCAGCAGCGTGAGAAGTGTAACATGAGATCACTTGGGTACGCTTGAGGGGCTATATACCTCTAAAGAGATTTGTGTTTTTAAATTGCCAAAGAAGAAAATTTATTGGTGATGTGACAGTCTAGGATAGCAGGCATAGTGACATAGACATTCTTCAGCAGTAGGTCACTGAAGACATCTTTATAATAGAAATATTTAGGAAATATTATTTTTAGAAAAAATTGTTTTTCTTTTGTATGTAATAGAATAAAATATACTTTCTTTACAAAGGCCTTGCAATTAGTTTTCAAAATTGTTAAATCCACACATTTTTCCTTCTCCTAGCTAGTCATCAAGGCATACTTTTTGGCTAACATACCTACCAAGAACAAATACTCACTGAGCTTCCATAAGCATGAATTTTTTTTTTTTTTTTTAATGAACTTTCCCCCTGATATCTCAGTAGTGAAGAGGTCATTTCATTTATTTATTTGGCTGCACTGTGTGGCTTGTGGGACCTTAGTTCCTCAACCAGGGATTGAACCCGGGCCCACAGCAGTGAAAGCACCGAGTCTTAACCACTGGACCACAAGAGAACTCCAAAGCATGAATTTTTAATAAAGAAAATTAAATTTCAAGCATGAGCACACCTTCTGGCTGATTAGTACCCAGAATGATAATTCTCATCGAGTTGCCTGATTTTAATAAATCATAGTTTAATGTGAAGATAATTAATAGGATTTTAATGAACAAATTTGTTAATATTTTTTCTGGCTTAGACACAGACCCATGTTTACATAGACATTAAACATAATCTGTTTCCTATTTACAAAATACACTCCTGTCCTGTGCTTGCAGCCCCAATGCTATCTCCACGAAACTTTAAACTAAGGACACTGAGGAGATACAAAGAAAATATGTGTCTTTCACATTTCTTCTGTTGAAATATTTTTAAATAATAAATTTCTGAAATCCTGTTAAAATCAGTGTTCTAGAATCAGATGTCATAGATGGACAAACTGATTTTAAAAGTGGGGAAAACAAAGCACTGAAACTTTCAGCCACATTTAGGTTATGTGGATTCCTCATCCGTCAGGAAAACTACCTATCATATGTTTTTTTCTCTGGAGAAATGTACTGTTTAAAATATAAGGACATTAGGATTTTTCAATTTTATTATCTTCAATGAGACTTGTGCATACCAAAGAATCTTCTAGAGTAAATTTTTTGCAGTCTCACACATGTAGTTATTTTACTGTCATTCTTTAACCCAGAATAAGTCTGTAATGCTGAAATAGTACTTCTCTTTGACCTCATACAGAGGTGGTTTTTGTGAGCTTTTTAAAGTAGGTCACTTGTTGAATTCTATTACATTGTGTTTTATAGTGTCCATGATTTATTTGTCTTTGGCTAACAAATAACCTGACATTCTTAGTTTTCTTTCTTAAGCTAATCATTAATTAACCAAAGATTTTTCTGGGAGACATTATCTCACTATGTTAATGATTTTTTGTATAGATGTTAGGAATTTTTTTTCTGTTGTTCCTTTATGTATTTCCATCTCTACCTACCCTTAAGAAAAGCTACATTTTAGTTTAAGATAGGGAAAGATGAAGAAATTCTATAGTTAGCTCCCACCCAGAACTCCAAGTGCACAAGAAATAAAAGTTCATTTTTATTTCCAATTTATGAAATTCTTCAGGACTTTAAGGTCAACAAAGTCCTTAAGGAGCTAGGAAGTGGCATGCAGTGCTTTTCTCACTCTGATGATAATTTCTGGACTCCCTTGCTACATCAAACTGAGCATTTCTTCTTGCCTTTCTATTTAATGGGTCTTCATATCATTGGAGTTTCAGCAGCAGAGTGAAGTCGCCCTAGCAGTGGCTTTCTTTCTAGGTCATAAGATGCTCTCATAGACCTTCTGTGTGACAGTGTACTCTTATGGGCAGGTCTCTTTGGCTCATGGAATGCACCGCAGCTCCTTAATGTTTTCCTGTTGACAGAAGTTCACAAACATGTTTCACTATTCCTCTCTATTGTTCCTAATCAACAGCAGATTAGATGATACAGAGAATGGATCAGTGATCTGGAAGACATAATATAGTGGAAATTATCCAATAAGAACAGCAAAAAGAAAAAACTTTAAATGCAGGTAGTTTAAGGGACCTCTGGGACAATATCAAATGCACTAACATTTGCATAATAGGGGTCCCAGAAAAAGAAGAGAGAAAGGGGCAGAAAACTTTTCTGAAGAAATAATGGCTGAAAACTTTCCTAACCTGGGGAAAGAAACAGACATCCAAGTCCAGGAATCACAGAGAGTCCCGAACAAGATGAACCCAAAGAGATACATACCAAGACATAATTAACAAGGCAGAAGTTAAAGAGAATTTTGAAGACAGCAAGAGAAAAACAACTAGTCACATACAAGGGAAGCCCCATAAGATATTAGCTGATTTTTCAACAGAAACTTTGCAGGCCATGGTGTGTGGCAGGATATATTTAAAGTGTAGAAAGGAAATATACTTAAAATCAAGAATACTCTACCTGGCAAGTTTATCATTCAGAATTGAAGGAGAGATACAGAGCAAACAAGCAAAAACTAAAGGAGCTCATCACTACTGAACTAACAGGTCTTAAAAGAAGTGTTAAAAGGTCTTCTTTAAATGGAAAAGATAAGACCATAACTAGAAATAAAAATATATATGAAACAAAAAAATCTTACTGATAAAAGCAAATATATAGTAAAGGCAGTGGATTAACCACTTAAAAAGCTTCTGTGAAGGTTAAAAGACAAAAGGAGTAAAATCAACTATAACTACAATAAATGGTTAAGGTATACACAAAATAAAAGGTAAAATAGGATGTCTTAAAACATAATACATGGAGGGGAGTGGTAAAAATGTAGTGCTTTTGGGATATGTTTGAACTTACATGACTATCAGCTTAAAATAAACTATATATATACACACACATGTATATGTACATGTGTGTGTATGCATATATATATATATGTATATACATGTACATACACCCACATGTCAATATGTATGAACCTCATGGTAACCATAAACAAAAACCTACAATAGATACAAGCAAATAAAGTGAAAGGAACCCAAACATAACATTAAAGAAAATTACTGAACCACAAGGGAATAGACCAAGAGAAGAAGAAAGGGACAGAAGAACTACAAAAATAACCAGAAAACAATGAACCAAATGGCAATAAGTACACACCTATCAATAATCACTTAAATATAAATGCAGTAAATGTTTCAATCATGAGACACAGGGTGGCTGAGTAGATAAAATAAGACCTGTCTATATGCTGCATACAAAAGACTCACTTCAGCTGAAAAGTTTTTCCTCTAAGATCAGGAACAAGTCAGAGATACCCACTCTTGCCACTTTTATTCAACATAGTATTGGAAGTCCTAACTACAGCAATCAGACAAGAAAAAGAAAAGTCATCCAGAAAGGAAGAAGTAAAACTGTCACTATTTGTAGCTAACACAATATCATATATAGAAAACCCTAAAGAGTCCAACAGCAACAACCAAAAAACCTCTTAGAACTAATAAATGATTCAGTAAGTTTCAGAATACAAAAATCAATATACAAAAATCAGTTGTTTCTGTATGCTAATAATGAATTATCAGAAAGAAATTAAGAGAATAATTCCAATTACAATTGTGTCAAAGAGAATAAAATGCCTAGGAATAAATTTAACCAAGGAGGTAAAAGACCTAAATGCTGTAAACTATAAGACACTGACGAAAGAAATCAAGGAAGACACAAATAAATGGAAAGCTATCCCATGCTCATGGATTGGAATAATATTGTTAAAAGTCCATACCACAAGTTCAATGCAATACCTATCAAAATTCCGGTGGTGTTTTTCATAGAGATAGAACAAATAATCCTAAAATTTGTATGGTACCACAAAACCCCCCAAATAATCAAAGCAATCTTGAGAAAGAAGAGCAAAGCTGAAGGCATCATACTCCCTGATTTCAAACTATAATACAAAGCTATAGTAATCAAAGCAGTATGATACTGGCACCAAACATACATAGATCAATGGAACAGAATGGAGAGCACCAAAATAAACACACATTTTTATGGGCAATTAACTTACAAAAGAGGAGGCAAGAATATGGGGGCAAAGACAGTCTCTTCAATAAATGGCGCTGGGAAAACTGGACCACTTTCTTACACCACATACAAAAATAAAATAGATTAAAGATGTAAATGTAAGACCCGAAACCATAAAACTCGTTGAAGAAAACATAGGCAATAAGCTCTTTGACAACGGTCTCAGCAGTATTGTTTTGGATATGTCTCCTTGGGCAAGGGCAACAGAAGCAAAAATAAACAGATAGGACTACATCAGACTAAAAAGGTTTTGCACAGTGAAGGAAATGATCAACAAAACGAAAAAGCAACCTACTGAAAGGGAGAAGATATTTGCAAATTATATGTCTGATAAGGGATTAATATCCAAAACACATGAAGAACTCAAACATAAAGAACTCATACAACTCAGTATCAAAAAAAATTTCAGTTAAAAAGTGGGCAGAGGATCTGAATAGACATTTTTCCAAAGAAGACATACAGATGGCCAACAGGCATGTGAAAAGATGCTCAAATCGCTAATCATCAGGGAAATGCAAATCAAAATCATGATTAGAGGACTTCTCTGGTGGCGCAGTGGTTAAGAATCTGCCTGCCAATGCAGGGGACACGGGTTTGAGCCCTGGTCTGGGAAGACCCCACATGCTGTGGAGCAACTAAGCCTGTGCGCCACAACTACTGAAGCCCGAGCGTCTAGAGCCCGTGCTCTGCAACAAGAGAAGCCACCGCAATGAGATGCCTGCTCACCGCAACTAGAGAAAGCCCGCGCGTAGCAACAAAGACTCAACACAGCCAAAAATAAATAAATAAATTCTAAATCATGATTAGATACTACCTCACACCTGTCAGAATGGCTGTCATCAAAAAGACAAGAAGTAACAAGTGTTGGTGAGGATGTGGAGAAAGGGAAGTCTCATGCACTGTTGGTGGGAAAGCAAATTGGTACAACCACTGTGGAGAACAGTATGGAGGTTCTGCAAAAAATTAAAAAAGGAGCTACCACACAGTCTAGCAGTTCCACTTCTGGGTATATATCTGAAGAAAACAACACTAAGTCAAAAAGATGTATGCATCCCATTGTTCACTGCAGCATTATTTACAATAAGGTATGGAAGCAATCTAAGTGTCCATCGATAGATGAATGGGTAAGGAAGAAACACAAGGGAATATCCCTCAGCCATAATAGAAAAGAATGAAATCTTGCCATTTGCAACAATATGGATGGACCTAGAGTGTGTTATGCTAAGTGTAATAAGTAAGACAGAGAAAGATAAATACTGTATGATTTCACTTATATGGAATCTAAAAAACAATTCAAATGAACAAACATAACAAAACAGAAACCATCTCACAGATACAGAAAGCAAACTGGATGGTTGCCATGGGGATTGGCAAGATAAGTGAAGGGGATTAAGAGGTACATACTTCCAAGTATAAAATAAGTCCTGGGATATATGTACAATACAGGGAATATAGTCAGTAATTGTGTAGTAATTTTAAAGATCAAGATGATGGAGTAGGAAGACACTGAGCTCATCTTCCCCCATGAACACATCAAAAATACATCTTCAAGTAGAGCAATTCTCACTGAAAACAAACTGGAAACTGGCAGAAAGACTCTTGTACAACCAAGGCTGTAAAAAATGATCCACACAAAGTCAGGAAGGGAAGAGAAACGATCAGGTCAGGACCTGTGCCTCTAGGAGGAGACACAGAAAAGGAAGGAGATTAGATGGGCTGGGAGATACTCCCGGAGGAGTGAGCGGTTTGAACCACATATTGGGTGCCCCTGCCCTGGGGTCCAGTACAGGGAAGATGATACCCCTTGGCTTGTTTGAAGACCAGTGGGAATAGCAGGGGGGCTGCGGGGAACTTAGACTCTGCTCCTGAAGAGCACGCACACACTTGCTTTCTCCTGAAACAAGGCGGAGGAAGCAGACTGAAACTGCTCAGGATGAAACTGACCAGGATGCCGACTGGTTTCTCATGGGCATTTTCCCATGACCACCTCAGTGCACATCTGGGCCCCTCTTGTTCTCTGATGCAGCTCCCCGCTAGGGCTAAGGCTGCTCTTGCCGAGGAGAGCGCACAGTTGTGGGCAAGGAGCCAGCTTGGACCTGGCACTGCCTCTGAATGCAGAAGAGGAGCCATTCCCTGGTGCTCATGGAGCCAGCAGATTGTGTGTGGTCTGGAGTGCTGACTGGCATAATGGGACTGCCCCAGCAGCTGCCCCGGCCCACTCCAGGTGCCCGCTCCAGCCTCTTGCTCCTCTGGGGCAAAGGTGCCGATGCTGGGAGCAGGGAGAGCACACAC
This sequence comes from Phocoena sinus, assembly GCF_008692025.1. NCBI lineage: Eukaryota > Metazoa > Chordata > Mammalia > Artiodactyla > Phocoenidae > Phocoena > Phocoena sinus. The sequence continues at coordinate 36,173,886 of NC_045774.1, read as the reverse complement.
TTAGAGGGAACAGAACCAGCTCAGACCTGAACCTCAGTGCTTCTGCTTCAGCACCTTGGGACCTGCCCCTGCCCCCAGTGAGGAAGTGTCAGCCACTGAGCACAGGAGAAGCCCCAGCTCACACCTGGCTCTGGCTCTGTTGCTTCCATCGCCAGCTCCACCTGCCACCAAGGTAAGAGCTGCCAGCACACCCTGGGGAAAGACATGACCTGTGCTCATTTCATATCTAGCTCTCCCACCGAAGCCACATGCAGACTGTGTCAGTATGCTTCCACACAAGGGCATCCCGTCAACACCAGGATAGGTAACTGTTTGACCTAATTTCATAGAGACAGAGAAAGTTGTTTCAAACAGCAGAACAAGAAAACTCCCTTGAAAAAACAACTAATGAAACAGAGATAAATAATTTACCAGATAAAGAGTTCAAAACATTAGTAATAAGAATGCTAACTGAACTAGGGAAAAGAATGGATGAACAGAGTGAGAATTTTAAGAAGGAACTAGAAAACAAAAACCAGTCAGAACTGAAGAATTACAATAACTAAAATGAAAAACATACTAGAAGGAATTAACAGCAGACAAGGTGGTACAGAAGAACACATGAGTGATCTGGAAGATAGAATAATGGAAATCATGCAATCAGAACAGCAAAAAGAAAAAAATGAGAACAGTTTAAGGGACCTTTGGGACAACACCAGGCATACTAACATTCACATTATAGGGGTCCCAGAAGGAGAAGAGAGAGAAAAGGGTCAAAAATGTATTTGATAAAATTATGGCTGAAAACTTCCCAAACCTGAAGAAGGAAACATATATCCAGATACAGGAAGCACAGAGAGTCTCAAACAAAATGAACCCAAAGAGACCCCACACCAACAAATCGTAATTAAAATGGCAAAACTTAAAGAGAGAATTCTAAAGGCAGCAAGAGAAAAAGAGTCATGTACAAGTCATCCCCATAAGCTATCAGCTGATTCCTCTGCAGAAACTTTGCAAGCCAGAAGGGAGTGGCATGATAAATTTTAAGTGCTAAAAGAGAAAAACCTACAACCGAGGGTACTCTACTTGGCAAGATTGTCATTCAGAATAGGAGAGATAAAGAACTTCTCAGATAAGCAAGGAGTTCATTAATACTATACCAACTCTAAAAGCAAATGTCAAAGGATCTTTTCTAAGTGGAAGAGAAAAAGCTTCAACAAGAAGAATTTATAGAAAAGGAAAAATCCCACTAGTAAAGACAAATATAAAGACTGTGGATCAACCACTGAAATAAGCCAGTACGGAGATTTATTTTTTTAATTTTATTCATTTATTTGTGGCTGCATTTGATCTTTGTTGCTGTGCGCAGGCTTTCTCTAGTTGCGATGAGCGGGGGCAACTTTTCGTTGCAGTGCGCGGGCTTCTCGTTGCAGTGGCTTCTCGTTGCAGAGCACGGGCTCTAGGCACGCAGGCTTCAGTAATTGGGGCGCACGGGCTTAGTGGCTCCGCAGCATGTGGGATCTTCCCGGACCAGGGCTCGAACCTGTGTCCCCTGCATTGGCAGGCGGATTCTTAACCACTGTGCCACCAAGAGAGTCCCGGTAAGAAGATTAAAAGATGAAAAATTGTAAAGTCAACTATAACTACAATAAACAGTTAAGGGATAAACATGAAGATGTAAAATATGACATCAAAAACACAAAATGGGGGGGGTAAAAATGTAGGTCTTTTAGAATGTGTTGAAACTTAAATAATTACCTGCTTAAAACAAGTAAGTGTAGTTATAGGTCAACATACATGAATCCCATGGTAACCACAAATCAGAAATCTACAATAGATAACTTTGTATGGTGACAAATGGTAACTAGATTTCCTGTGCTGATCCTTTCCTAATGTATAAAACACCAAAGCACTATGTTGTACACCTGAAACTAATATAATATTGTAAGTTATACTTCAATTTGAAAACAAAACAACAAAAAAACCCAACACTATTGCTCCTAAAGGAATATTTTATCGGGAAGATAATCCTAAATTGATAAAGTACCACAGGCAATAAGGTTGTTGTTATTGACAAGCATCTATTTTTTGCACCTTTACTCTGTGCGAGCCTGTGCCAGAAGCTATCTGATGTCTAAGAAGACAGAATCATGTCCTGCCCTGGAAGAGGTATGGCGCCTTGGGTTGCCCTGCTCTGGCCAATGGAATAATGAGCCCCCAAATTGGACTGAGATGAATGAGAATCCCTAGGAATTGTGGGCCCTAGAATGAGATACATTATCCATTTGAAACATGATTTCCTAATTTGAAAAACGGGTCATGGTGAGGGTTAAGTAACTAGATCATAGTTTCACAATTACTGAGTGTGTATGTCCTGGCAGGCACTGGGCTAGTTATAAATGAGTAAGACTGGGAACCTACCCTGAGGATCTTGTGAAAACAGTTCCTCGCACTTTCTAGAGACAATATAGATGGTATTCCAAACATTTGGATACTCTTCTATATAAAAAATACAATTGTCTTTTTTCCTTTCTTAACACTGAGATATTTCCTTTCTTAGAAAGAACCAATAATTCCTATTCAAATTAAAAGTTTTCTTTTTTTTCAATTATTTATGGCCTCAATCTCTGAAGTGTTTCATAATAATTGATTTCATAATATCCAGCTTCTAAAATAAATAAGATGGAAATGGAGTTAACTGGGAATTATGTAGAATTTACCAAATCATGTATAAATGTTTAATCCAAGATGAATTAATTGGTTAGTGTGATTTGTGTAATAAGTAAACTAATAAGAGAGGGGAAGGGGGAAAGAGAGAGCCCATGGGTATTTTTAAATGTGTTTAAACTTGAAAATAATTATGCTAAGATAGTTTTAGCAACACTTGAACATACAGATAAGCAGGAGGGGAGAGGAAGGTAGAATCTATTTTGCAATTTGGTTTTTTCCCCACTTAATATGTTATGCATATTTTCCACATTACGTACTACTATACTATTATATGTATATGAACAATATAATTAGTAGCCCCCATTATGTTTCCTGGTTGATTTAATTATGTTTCTGCTTTGTATATAAGGTTATTCCAGTTTTTTTTCCATTATAAGCAACACTATATTAAACACCTTTGTAAAATTCTTCAGGTTGTCTTACGAAACCAAAGGGTACGTGTAAGGCGTTTAAATACAGGTTGCACAGGAAAGTGTGTGGCAATTTATACAGCACCAGCATGAGTGCACTTTGCCCCACATACTGGGAAATCTAAGTGGTATGATTCTCTATCCATTTGGTAGAAGAGAAAGGAAGCAAATGTAGCTTTTTAAATGTTTTATTTTAAAGTTGAGTGAACACTTGTTATATAACATTTGTTACGGAGTCAAGTGAGTAGTGGCCTGAGGATTTTTATTCTGTGTGACTCTTTTAATGAGAAATTAATTTATACCTTGATATTTATATTTTGTAATATATATTTGTTAAAAATTATCTAAAATACCATGTTTCTCTAATCTGTTTCTAATTGAGATCAACAAGCCCTTTGTTTTACGTGGGATAATTAACATTTTGTGCCTGCCCACATTTAGAGTAAACTCATCATATATGTTAAGTTGATTCTGTTTTAGAAAGCGTGGTATTTCCTTACATAATGTCAAGAATAACTGAAGTTCCCAAGCACTTTGTAATGGTTGGGATTTTTTTTTAATACTTAAAAATTTAAGTTATGTACCCATGAGCACACAGGTGTCTGTCCTTTTAAAACGTGCTATTCATGTCATATGCATATTTCTCAGATCCAATACGTGAGCAGTAGGTACTTCCTGCAAGTGTGTGTATTCTCTCTCCAGCGTTCTCCGTGGTTGCCTACCTCAAAGAGTAGAACCAAGTGTTCAAGCCCCCATTTTTAGGAAGGGTGCCTTTTCTTTAGTCAGCATTTCCCCCAAAGATATTCAGCGGAAAGCTCATCCCATGGATAAGTAAGTAATAAGTATTTCATATTAAATATGTTTCATTGCTAGTCCTTAGTTCTATCTAGAGTTTCATGCTCATAGTTACTGTTTTCTAAATAGGATTTTGTAGGAATTTCTTAATTGTATTTTCTACTCTTTACTGTTTTTCCTTGTACTGATATAATGGAATATAATTGATTTTTTTAAAAAAAATTTGTCTCTAATCACATTTTAACTTTATGAGATACTTGGATATCTCTCTCTATCTATCTAGAGACCATTTTAGTCCAATCTTTGTTGGTTTTATACTATAGTAAATACAAATTGAGATTTATTGCCCTTTTTCACATTTCTAGAAGTAGCAGCCAAAGACACAAAGACCCTTTATGTAACCTTTTGTCCATCAAAGCTATCTTACATTGTTAGGAAGGACTGGTTGATGTCCTAGTCAGGATCTACCTTTCAACTCTTCTTTGTATTTTCCTTTTGTCTTTAAAAAATATTCTGTCTTAGTTTTGGAATATTTAGAATAAATTCTGAAAGTCATGAGTACTGAGCTTTTCATGATGTGCTGTGTATCTGAAATCTTATTCATTTTCAAACTATGGGTCTAAGCACCTTTGGACCCTTATATAATTCTGGTGCTTGAATTGCAACTTTGTAAAGTGCATCAGATTATTCTGGTTGAGCACCTACCTTCACAAAGATGCTTTTACGATATCTTCATCCTCTAAAGTAGGATTGCCACTCTTAGAAACTCAAAGGGGAGTAGCAAAGAAACTAACTCACCAGCTGAACTATCCATTTCCCCAGCTCTGAGTCAGAGAGCCAAGAGGGCAGGCAGGGCACTCGATACCCTCTTGACTCTGAGCTGGTCGTGGTACTCTGGATGCTATTTTTCATGGGTTATCTCACTTAATACTCATGATAGTTCTGTGAGCCATGTGGCGTTATTCTCCATTTTACCAATACAAAAACTGGGACACACTGAGTTTCAATATCTTGTTCAAACTGGCAAACATCAAATCCAGGATTTATGCTCAAGTCATTTTGATTTCAAATCCCATTCTCATAACCAATTTCCAGAGCAAGTAGTTGAAACTGTATTGATTATACTCTTTGGGCTAACAAATCACTGAAATGGGAGTGGGAAAGGGATACTTCATACAGTCAAAGTCATTTCTTGGCTAGTGAGGGAATGAAAATTTGCAGTATCCTCAAATTTATTCAACTCGGACTTTGATCAAGTGCCTTCCGTCTGGCTAGATATGTTTCAGAGGTTATGGGGAGAGGAAGTGACTGGTATTTTATGGGTGATACTCTATGGGTGCTCATTAATTGAACTGAAGTAGTCTAATCAGAACGTTGTATGGAAATAAAGAGCTTGACTACAATGTCCTTTCTCTGATGCTCGATGTCTTAACTTGGTTCAGGCTGGTTCTAGCACTGGCTCATTATTAGAATGAACTTTTATGTGCTACAGTGGTTGGTTATCTGACCAAAATCAGACAAACAAAAAAACCACATAATATTCCATCTTCTGAAGACCCAGGTACCTTATTTTATATGACTATTACTGTGAACACAGCACTTTATACGTAAACTATAATTTCTGCTTCTCTAGTTACTCCCCTTAAAATCTATTTTTTAAAAAAATATTTATTTATTTGGCTGCATCAGATCTTAGTTGCGGCACATGGGATCTTCGTTGTGGTGTGCGGGCTTCTCTCTAGTTGTGGTGCGCGGGCTCACTACTTGTGATGCATGGGCTTAGTTGCTCCATGGCTTGTGGGATCTTAGTTCCCTGACCAGGGATTGAATCCGCGTCCCTTGCATTGGAAAGTGGATTCTTAACCACTGGACCACCAGGGAAGTCCCCCCCTTAAAATCTATTTTGTACCTTATGGCCACATCTTCTAAAAAGATATTTTGATCTTGTCACATTGCCCCCAAAATATCTTAAGCCTTCAGGATTCAAGTCTAAACCCCTTGTTTGTTTTTAAAAGCTCTTTGCAGACTGACCTACCTTTCTAGCTTTTTCTTGATCTGCCTGAATCTGGGGGTTTACTGGAATTAGTCGTTTTATGGGCTTTTCGCAGTAAGTCTAGGACCTTTCTAGCTTGGCACCTCTAAAAATACTATATTCTCGAATTCAGGTGGTTCCCTTCTTTTCTCTACCTGCGTAAATCCTTGATTCCCCAAACAATACACCCTGCAGTGATCCCTCTCTAGACTGACAGTTACAGCCCTTTCCCAGCCTGCACTTGACAGGGGAACAACCTTCAGGTACTGAGGCACTGGGGAGAGGAAGTGAAGTCCGGCACCTTTTCCCCTCACAGGAGTGGTCATCCCCAGTTTCTAGATTCAGGCGTGTTGGGGACTGAAGCCTGTGGCGGAGTGTATTGTTTCACAGATATGAAAGTATATGGCATTAACAAAGAAGTTATGGCTTAGATCAGTGGGTGCCATTAGCCTTGTAATAAACTCATCTAGAAGCCTTTAAACATACAAAGTACCCAGGTCCTTCCCTGAGCATCCTGCTGCTTTGGATTGGTGAATCTGCGAGGCATTCTCTCGTTTGTGATAAACAAATGGGCGTTATTTTGTTCTTATTTGACTTTAACGTTTTGCAGCATTTGACTCCATTGACCATCCCTCATTTCTTTAACGCCTTCTTTCCTTCTATCATCCCTTCCTAGTTTGTTTCTTCATTAAATGTTACCCTTTAAATGACTCTTTCTCTTCCTCATTGTATATACAGTTGCCTGCACCTAATTCTCTTCATTATGTGCCAATCATTTTCAGCTATCTTTAGTCTAGAACTTTCTACTGAGCCCCAGACACATATATACCTAGTAACCTTCGATATTTGGATCATCCATGGATCAAAGAGACTCAAAACAGATCATGCTCTAAACTGGGCTTCTCATTTCCATTTTTTTTTAAAGAAAAAGTTTGTTCTTTTTCCTTAGGATTTCGGTCTTACCCGCGGCACGCGGGATCTTAGTTCCCCGACCTGGGATCGAACCCGCGCCCCCTGCAGTGGAAGCACGAGGTCTTAACCAGGGAAGTCCCCTTATTTCCATCTTTGTCCCTGCCACTGTCCCCCTAACTCCTGCTTTCTGTTTTCTCCATCACAGTAACTGGTACCACCAGCCTTTCAGCCCCCAAAGCCAGAACATGGGCGTAACCTTGCTTCTCAGTCATCTCCCCACATTGCTCAGTCACAACATCCAGCTTATTCTATCCATTTAACATCTCTAGGATCTCTTGCTCCCACTGTGACCCTTCTGTGTTTCAGTGTTAAGAAACATGAATCAGACTTACTAGCTGCTTGCTTGGGTGCCCACCCCCCTACCCACCCCACCTAAGTGCACAAATTAGTTCAAATGTCATCTCTAAGAACTTCCCCTGTCTGGTTTAGATGCTGCTCCCCTATACTTTCACCTCTATCATAACACTTACTACATTCTTCTACAAATGTGGACTACTTGTGGCTTTTTCCTCCTGGACTTTAACCTCTGAGGGCAGGGACCAAGTCTTATGACACTGTGTCCTAGAAGCAGCATAAGGTCTAGAATATAATATAGTCCTAAATGTTAGTTAGATGGGTGCATGAATAAATTAGCCTAGAGTCTAATAGATAAAAATGCTTAAATAACTTATCACTTATAACGAAAATAATGCATAGACTTTATATAGTATTGAGAAGAATATAAAAAAGAAAACAAAAAGTTTGTAATTTTGTTACACAAAGATAACTACAATTTATCTTTATTTTTGTAGCCTTTCAGCCTTTTTCTATGCATGGATTAATGTAATGATAGTGTATATATATATACAATTGTGTATGTATAGATATACACACACTCTTTTGTAAACTGCTTTTACTTAAGAGTATCCTTCTCTGCCATTAAATATTCTATCTGCATGCATTTAGTGAGCATGTATTACTTTTGTTAACAAGAAGTAAAATCATTAAAAGAATCATTTAAAAAATTGATTCCCCTGTTAAACTCACTCTACAATGGGAAGATAGCCAAGTCCTAAGGACCCTCATGAAGACTAAGCAACATGCTCTTAACATTTTCCTTAGAGAAAAAAGGGTGAATTAAAGGAATCACAGACTGACCTAGTTTTCTACCATGGAATCTTTTACCGTAGTTAATGCTAGATTTTCTGATCAAAAGTTATCTTTTAACGAGATCAGAGCTAAACTGAAATCTTTAATAACTGTCAGTGACAAGAAGACCATAGTGCTGAATAATCTTTAAAGTACTATACTTTCTAGAACAACTTAGGCCATACTTAGCCAAACCAGGTATGTTTCAGAATACAAACCTGGTGATTTTTATGTCATACTGTAGTCTTATAATGATGTTTTAAGGTGAGAGTGTCACTAATAAAGACAAAATTCAAAAAGGTCTCCAAAATAATTCCTTAAAGGAATTATCTTTCTCTCTTTGTGTTTAACACAAGTTCTAAGTTTGAGGAAACTACTGAACAAATATAAGTGATAGGATTATTAGTTACTTCTATAAATATTCTCACTTCTTTTTTTTTTTTTAATACTTTAAAATGGTTTGAAGTGATCTTGCTTCCTCTCATTCTTTTCCTGGTCATTTTACCTTTGATTCACTGACTTAAAGTTCTAGAAATTCATCATCATTTTCCAGAAGCACCTTGTTAGGCAGCCACCCCTCAGTAACTTCACTAACCAGCTTTGGCAAATGCCTTGAGTTAATCAGTGACTCTACAGTCAGACCTAAGCACATGAAGAAATAACCCCCTTTTTAAGCGAGTGCTCTACTGTCGTGGCTGTGCTTTCTGGTGGAGGAGTGAGCGCCAGTGCTCTGGAGAGTAGCTTGTCGCCTGTTTCCACTGCAGGATAATTAGTCCCTGCCGATGGGTGCCGCACATAGCGTTTGGGAGTAAGTATGCAGAAACAGTGGTTATTGCAACCTAAATATTTGCAGGGGCCAGATGGAAGGATAGAGGGAGGGAAGCTCAGGGGCCAGTGTTAACTAACTGCTCTGGGAATCAGCTGCTCAGTAACTCGCGACCTCCAACCTAACGCTGTTATGTGGGAACGTGAGCCTGGTGTTGCTACATCTTCCCATCTTTTTCAAAAGAAATTGAATTGTGGATTATGTGTGTCAAATCTCCCCGATTTTACGGTGTTAGCCACTGTTTAATTTAAGAAAAAAAAAATGGTGAGCCGTCTAAAAAGCACCACAGGCTGCCAGCTGAAGGCCTCCAGGATTGATATTAACATCAACTTTTGGGTTTTACTTATTTTTTTAAACATTTATTTATTTGGCTGCGCCGGGTCTTAGTTGCCACAGGCTGCCAGCTGAAGGCCTCCAGCATTGATATTAACATAAACTTTTGGGTTTTACTTATCTTTTTAAACATTTATTTATTTGGCTGCGCCGGGTCTAATTAGTTGAAGCACGCGGGATCTTTGTTGCTGCATGCAGGATCTTTAGTTGAGGCATGCGGGATCTAGTTCCCTGACCAGGGATCGAACCCAGGCCCTCTGCATTGACAGTGCAGAGTCTTAACAACTGGGCCACCAGGGAAGTCCCAGTTTTTACTTATTTTTGAGTGATCCTTTTTTGTAACTATAACTTTTGATAGTGATTCTCAAAAGATGCCTATTATTTTTGGTGAACCAGAACAAAGCTTATTTAGTTGGTGATTTTTAAATAATGTTTTCTTTTCATAGACACACCAAGAACCTTTAAGAATGGGCATTACTAACCGTTGATTTCCTCTGGAGTTGTAGTATATTGGCTCCAGAAGGGGCCTTACAAGCAAGTAAAATAACCCGTTTCTTTTTTTTTTTTGGACTACGCCACGTGGCATGCGGGATCTTAGTTCCCCAACCAGGGATCGAACATATGCCCGCTGCAGTGCAAGCACGGAGTCTTAACCACTGGACTGACAGGGAAGTCCCTAAAATGACCCCTTTCATATAAGGACCTTGGGTCAGGCCACTGAGGGTGGGTTGTTGTTTTTTTTTTTCTTGCGGTACGCGGGCCTCTCACTGTTGCGGCCTCTCCCGTTGCGGAGCGCAGGCTCCTGACGCGCAGGCCCAGCGGCCATGGCTCACGGGCCCAGCCACTCCGCGGCATGTGGGACCCTCCCGGACCGGGTCACGAACCCGTGTCCCCTGCATCGGCAGGCGGACTACCAACCACTGCGCCACCAGAGAAGCCCGAGGGTGGGTTTTAAAAGGTGATAGTTTTCTAGTAACGACCTCTGTGGTCAAGAGTGCTTTGCCTTATTGGGTTTCTCTGGCTGTATTCAGAATGGAGGAGCCTGGGAAGGTTTTAGGCCAAAGTGCATTGAAATATCTTTAATTTACAATCAATACAAGTGAACGGTGGGACTGCATACGTATATAGTTCAGTACTCTCTAGGTCACATTTTCTATCTTCTTCCCTTTCCTTATCTTATTTCCTATTCTCTGTGCCATAATGTACTCTGAAGTATATTTTTAATGAAATTGTTATTATTTATATAATTATATATATAATTTAATTGTATATATTTATAATATATAATATTATATAATATAATATATAATATATATAATATAATATATGTATATAATATAATAATTTATATATTATAGTTATTTAGTGGTTCCTGCTTATAGTTTTGAAATCAAGTGAGTGATTTAGGGGTTATATCTCTCTGTGTATTGCCCCAATTTCTTTTCTTACCGATCAGGTGACCTTTGATAAGACAAGAGTGCCTAACTGCTTCTGGGTCATTTTGGTCAAGTTTGTTGGTTTATGTGGTAGCAGGATTTTAGAGAATCACACGGAAGGGACTTTCTGAAAGATCTGTTCGAAAGTAGAATGAACTTATACATTTAATGCTCCAGATACCTATATGAGGAGCTAGGTTTTCTTATCTTCATTTTAGAAGCTCAGGGAGATTAAGGACCTTTCTCTAAGCTTCCAGTTGATAACAAGTGGCACCAACTTGGGAGGTCAGGTCTTTAACTTAGAAATGTGTGCTTTTTGTACTTTACGTCACAATTATGTTAAAAAAAAAAAGGGAAAAAAGCAACAGTAAATAAAATCCCATCATAACTAGTAGTCTTGTTTGATAGCATAGATTATAATCATACCTAAAACCCATACACCTGATCTATGAATAGTTAGAATAATGTTTTGTTCCAAGCATCAACTCAGATTTGTCATCAGTTTTTATATCCCTCAACCCTACAGCTTTGTCAGTGATGGGCTTTTATGAAATAGTAAAACCAGGATAGAGGGACTGACCATAAAGGAAATGGTGAAGCATGTTGGTTGGGACCACGAACTGACCTGAGGTTAATACCAGGTCCACCTCTAACATACTGTGTGGTCTTGGGCAAGTTAGTTAATCTGTGTAAGCGTCTGTTTCTTCCACCTTTAAATAGGACCGATAATTATGGTGGCTACCTCCTGAGGTTATCGTGAGAAACAAATGAGCTTCTCCATGCACTAAATGAAAGTTAGTTGTTACTGCTGCTGTTGCTTCCTTTCTTATAATTGGCAGTGCTTTGTTACCTCGAGGGTAAGCCTGCTGCCTTCTGAGGACCTTCATCACTTACCTTCAAAGAATTCCTTCTTCAGAGATGACAACTTTATCTGCTAAATGGGGATTTGTAGCTTGAATATGGTGTCTCCTTTGGGGTGAATCTCTAAAGGAGCCTTGAGGCTTATGAAGAAATCTGATTAAGTCCACATTTGTAGTTAGACAGAAAACCTGAACAAAGCTTGAGTGCTGGGTTTCGGTATTACCAGTTGCTGGATGGGTGGGGATTATTTTTGTGCCTGGAGGAGTGTGGATGGCAGCCTTCTCCCCATCTCCACTGCCTCGCCTGGGCTCTGGCCTTGATCATCTTATGGCTGGATCACTGTTGTCGCCTTCTCCACAGAGCCTTTGTTTCTAGTCGGTCCTATCTCTTCCTGACCTTCCCTCCTTGGCTCCACAGCAATCCCTCTAAACTAAAGACCTGGCCAGGCTTCTTCCCTGCTGGAGCCCTGGGTGTTGTCTAGTGGTGCTTCTCAAGCTTTGGTCATTCACTTCCTTTCCAAATGTCCCCATATCTGCAAACCATCTGTACTACTGTTTACTTAATAGTTGTCTTCAAAGGATTTAGGTCAAATCTTTTTTTTTTTAACTCAGGCTTTTCCTGAGCAGTAATATCTGTGAAATCTGAAGTATATAATATGCTAGTTGCATTTCCTCCTAATACTCTTTAAATAAATACGTAACTATGAAAGTGGGTTCCTCTGTGTATCCTCTGAAGTCAGTGGAGCTGCCCCTGCTACACTTTGGTAAACAGTGTCCTCAGGATAAGGTCAAAGCATTTTATCTCATGCCCAGGACTTTCTGTGACCCAGTGACCTGGCCCCTCTGGCTTTTTTTTTTTCTTCCTTTCCTGCCATTCCATTAGCAAAGAGTAAAACTTGCTCTTTCATTCTACCTGTCAGGAATTCTTCCCCTGCCTGATGAGTTTCTGTTCAACATGGACATCCCAGCTCAGATGCCCACTGGCTGTGTTGTTGGAACTGTGTTAGGAATTTTTGTTTATTTCTCTCAACCTGCTCGCTCTAGGGCAGGGCCTGGATCACTCTGGGCAGGCACTGCATCTCAGCAGCTTTTCCCTATCACAGAATCCTCTGTCAGAAGCCACCAGTGACATGATTGTATAGCCCCTCTTTCCCTCTGCCGTGTCCAGTTTGACCTCCTTCCAGCATCACCCTGCCCTTAAGATGCCAGGTCTTTTTGCACATATCCCCTCCAGTAGAATGCCACTTCTCTTCCTCCTGTAACTGGCTCTTTCTCCTCCTTCAAAACTCAGTTTGGGGGCTTCCCTGGTGGTGCAGTGGTTAAGAATCTGCCTGCCAGTGCAGGGGACACGGGTTCGATCCTTGGGCCAGGAAGATCCCACATGCCGCAGAGCAACTAACCCCATGCGCCACAACTACTGAGCCTGTGCTCTAGAGCCCAAGAGCCACAACTACTGAGCCCACATGCCACAACTACTGAAGCCCAGGTGCCTAGAGCCCACACACCGCAACACCTTAACAAAGAGTAGCCCCCGCTCAGCGCAACTAGAGAAAGGCCCCGCGCAGCAACAAAGACCCAACGCAGCCAAAAAAACCCCAAAACACAAAACTCAGCTTGCCCTTGGCCCCTGGGAAGCTGTCCCTGACCCCAGTGTGAAATGATTCTCCACTGGGCTTACCTTTGTCATCACTCTTCTTAAAATAATAATAATAATAATAAATAATAAGATTATCAAGCATTATAATCTTTTAAATAAGATTTTAAAACCCTGCCTCCTTCCAGACAGTGTCTGAGGCAGGTTTAAGAAAGGGCGTATACTAAAAGGTTAATAAAATCAGGAATGAAAAGGAGTTGGAAAAAAATGCATAACCCAGATGTTAACAGTACAATCTGAAGGGAAGATGAGGTGTAGGAAGGAGGTTTTAGGGAGAAACAAAGTCTTGAGGCTTATTTTTTAAGGAAGTGCAAGTAAGTTTGTGGATTAAGATGAAGGAGATAAAGGGATGAAGAAGTGGGGTGGGAATAATGGAGGGAATCCATTAAGGAGCGGGACTGTTGAAAGTTCAGAGAGGAGGGTTAAAACGGGAGAGTAATTCCTTCTTCTGAAGAGAAAGGTCATTAAGAGGGGAGTGCATTACTAGAATGGAACAACGGAGAGTCCTCTGTTTAGGCAGGGTGGGTGGGTAGGAGAGCGGGGGTGAGAGCTTGAGAAAGTAGAGGTCTGGAATAGCTGCTGTGCGAAGCAGTGAAGGAAGAGAGCTAGAGGGGAGTAGAGAATCCCACGAGGGAGGGTTTCTCCGGCCAGTGTTAGGTGCCCTTGACTTGTAGTGGATCCATTAAGCACCAGCAAGCAAACTCAGCAACGTGCATCACCCCAAGAGAGCAGTTAGAAAAATGATGTTTGTTTCTGTGGGCAGGCATTTGGAAGGGCAAGTGCAATAGAAGGATCAAAGCTGTGTGCCTCTAGGAGGCAGCGGTGCAGGTAAGGTGGAAAGACTGGCCTGGGGGTGTGTGAATCCAGGAGGGGCTAATGCTGGGGAAAGAGGAGGGCTAAGGGTCAAGGTGAGAGTGGAACTGGTATAGTCAGAAGGAGGGAGCGGGTGAGGTGAACCCAGAGGCACTAGGAGGGGAATTTTCAGAACTTTAGGCCTGTTTCCAGAGGGCAGGGTTCAGTTCTGGGAACTAACCACCAGGAAAATCCAGTTAAGTTAGCCAAAAAGAGCCATTCCAAGAATTAGGTTAGATAAACTTAAATAAACTTAGTGCCACTCTAACCTAGAAGGAGAAAAGATGAAGTCACATCCTCTTCTCTTTGGTCTCCAGGGACCTAAGAATTAAGCAATAAGATTGGCTCCAAATGAACTTTAATTTTCTCTTGTGGAACAGGCCATTTTAATTGTTCACGCCTGCTTTTCCCTCAGAGGCATCGCGTGAGGGCCCTCTCTACATGAGAGAAGGAGGAGATTTTATGCAGGAGGCTGTAGTTGAGGGAAACTGGGGTGTGCCAGTGCCCTGGATGTCTGAGAGAAGAGACACGAGCACTTCCCACCAGGTTGCCCCATAGCAGAACATACTTTGGAGGTTTGCCATCTCACCTGAGGCTTCTCGAGGCTGGGGCAACCTCGTTGGCTGCAGAGATAAAGCCCACCACCTGAGAGAGATGGGAGGTTGTCCAGGGCTGCTGCCCTGCCCGTTGCAGCCAGTGGAGAACCATTCCCAGGAGTGTGGCTGAGGTGAGGCGGCCACCCCGCGATGTTCCCCGAGCATGGAGCACAGTGCTGGCAGCGATGTGCGCCTGTGCGTGCAAGGTGGGGGAGCGGGAATGGGGAGTGGGCCGCATGTGACCTAAGGGCCACTCAGGGCATCTCACACTTACTTAAGCTTCGTTAATAAAACCCAAAGCCAAGGGCTTCCCTGGTGGCGCAGTGGTTGGGAGTCCGCCTGCCGATGCAGGGGACACAGGTTCGTGCCCCGGTCCGGGAAGATCCTACATGCCGCCGAGCGGCTGGGCCCGTGAGCCATGGCCGCTGAGCCTGCACGTCCGGAGCCTGTGCTCCGCAACGGGAGAGGCCACAACAGTGAGAGGCCCGCGTACCGCAAAAAAAAACAACAACCCAAAGCCAAGGAAGTAGTTGACCTACAGTATGAGACCTCTGTCTGTGGACAGGTACAAAAATGTACCATCCCCCTTAGGGTTCAGCATTCACAAAAGAAGAGGCAGTCAGCTTAGACTAGCTGGAACATTTCCAGAGATGGGGTGTTTGGGCACACTGAGCCTAGAGTTGTTGTGCAGTGTGCGGTCCTCAAGGCAGGGAATCACGTCTTTTCTTTTCAGGTAGCTGACATATTTCATCAGCATTGCTTAAAACAGAAGGTTGCTTCTCTGTTTAACATTAAAATTGTTATGACTTTTACCCTCTTTTCTGTGGTATTTTGAGAATGCCTTTTTCCTCCTTTCTAGATATTTCCTTTTGTGGTAAGTTCAACAAGCCCAGTGCTGGCCCTGGCTGCTCTTGACCTTGCTGCAAAATAGGCCATTCATTCTGGCAACAGACGATCCCAGAGGCTTGATTCACCACTCACTGGAAATCCAGCCGTCCCAAGAGAAGAGATTTGGAATAAACCTCTTTTACTTGGTCATCCCAGATTCTTGCCCCGGGTTGACATATTTCTTCTAGAGAGAAAGGCACAGGGCAGGCAAGAATACTTTGTGCCAAAACTCACCTTCCCCCAGCCCCTCACTTGTTATAACTCCTGGGAACTCACACATACGTGTATGACATTATGTAGCCATCTCCTTCCATAGTATGCCCACTGTTTTCCCAGCAGCACACCATGCCCACATTCACCCACTCCTAAGATAACCATGGCATCCTGTGGATCCCAGGTCATGAGTCTAGACCAGGCCATTCCCCCCACCCCCTTGAATAGTTTCTCGTCAAGAAGGATGGGGTGGAAGAAGGGGTATTATCCTTTCCTAAGGTCTTATCTCTATTAGGACCACCTTAATTCATCAGAGATGCTCTGATAATCTTGAACTTTGAAAGAGAGGTATTAGGCACACAATTCCTCCTTCTTAGGAAATCCTCCTTCTTATACAGATTTCCCCTCCCACCCACCTTCCATCCCATCCACCCAGCCAGTGGGTTGGAGGAAAGAGTTGTCTTCCTCATGCAGGGAATGTTCAATTATAACTTCCTCCAGAATAATAAGTCCTACTCACCTTGCATCTACACAATAAAAAGGATTGCTCAAATGGTTTCCCCAAGCAACTCAACGTCTTGGTCACCAAAAAGGGAAGTGACTGGCAATTGCTAAGATTGGATCTCACCTTAAAATCTTTATTGACCTGCAGTTTTCACAATTTATATTTTCTTATAATATCTAAGAAGAAATGAAATCTTAACTTCAAATCTGTGCCTCATCCCTCATTCCCTTGCAGTCTTACGCAGGGGTATATGTCAGCATGAGCTTTCAGCATTTCTTGGGATGCTTTTTCAGTGTTTATGCTTGTACAATGACTTCTCCTTTGAGAGTAAAATGTTAGAGGATAAATGAGCAGTGCTTCATGGAAAGTAGGTTCAGAAAGTGATAAAAATGTGTCTTGTGTCATAACCAGGAAGTTAAGTGGGAAACAATTCAGAAATCGATGTGGGATAAGGGGAGGACTTTGTAGTGTTGTTCAAAGAACACTGATTGCCGCCTCAGGAGATCTAGTCCTGGCTGTGATGCTGGTAGTAGACGTCAGAGCCCCCATTCTCTTACGTCTAAGGAGAGTTAGTTGGATTAAATGATATCCTATATCTCCACCAACCCTAATGTTGCAGAAGGTAGTTCCTCAAGGTCAGGGTCACTGGCACATAGTGGGTACACAGGGAGTATTATTGAAGGAAGCGATGCGCTGCAGCCAGGGACAACCAGGAACACACCTGAAATTGAATGTGTTGGGTTGACTTGTTGCAACGAGGGAGAATGCACTGCGTGGGACCTAGGGCCATCTCAGTAAAAGGGTGCTTGAAAGGGGTCGTAGGATGTAGGTTTACGTTAGGTGATTCGAGGGATAACTTAAAGAAGTGGGACTTTGCTCTAGATTGGAAGCTGTCAGGAAGCAAAGGTCATTCTGTGATTGAGTATATTATAAATCCTATGTAGAAGGAGGAAAAACTAGAGAGGCTAGTGCCGTAATTGGTAAAGAAGCACAGTCATTTATATTAGCCAGATTAGAGAGATGTTTGGTCATTTTTGTGGTTGGACAGTGTTTGTGTTTAGATGTCAGACCTCAGTGGTCTCATTTCTGTCTTGATTCATCATGGTGATAGAGTGGCTTTGCCGGATATTGATGTTTTGGGAAGTTGTTAATGTTCGACGGGAGAATACCAGGGCCTAGCTGCGAGTGCCAGGCCAGTTTCTCCCAACACTGGAGCCTGACCGATGGGAGCAGGCTAGCTCCCACGTATCAGGAACTGCTTTCCTCTTTCTCACAAATAAGCTAGCCAACAAATATTTGGAAGCCATTATATTTGATGTGGATAAGCATGTAATAAATGTGTCCTTTTCCAAAAGTTAGAGTGAAGCATATTTGGTTCTCAATTTTTTTCTAAAATACAGTTAAGATGGACTAAATTTTAGGTGTTAGCAAACTAAAAGAGTTAGAATTATATATATATATATTTTTTTTAATGTATTTTTTTTGGCTGTGTTGGGTCTTTGTTGCTGCACATGGGCTTTCTCTAGTTGCGGCGAGCGGGGGCTGCTGTTCATTGAGGTGTGTGTGCTTCTCATTCAGTGGCTTCTCTTGTTGCAGAGTGTGGGCTCTAGGCGCACGGGCTTCAGTAGTTGGGGTGTGCGGGCTTAGTTGCTTCGCAGCATGTGGGATCTTCCCGGACCAGGGCTCAAACCTGTGTCCTCTGCATCGGCAGGCGGATTCTTAACCACTGCGCCACCAGGGAAGCACTAGAATTATATATTTTTCAAACCTTTCTGGAGTCATGATTTTTTCTAAGTTAACTTTTAATAGGAAATGTCATACTACATGTTAATAATAGTTCAGAGATTCAAAAGAGTATACATATTGCTGGTAGGAGGGCAAAAAATGATTCCATCCCTAAAAAGGGCAACATGGTATTATATACAAAAAGCATAAGTGAATTGCTCCTGTGATAACACAGTCCCACTTCTGGGAATATGTCCTACAACTCTACCTGTACACGTGCAGAAATGACATACCAAGTTACTCATCATAGCATTGTTTATAAAAGCACAGTCTTGGAAACAACCCAAGTGTCCAGCTGGAGAGGATGGTTACATAAACTATGATAAATCCACACAGTAAAGTACTGTGTAGCTATAAAAGAAAGAATGAGGAAGCCATCTCTATACTGTTGTGGAAGGATATCCAGGCTATATTGTTTAGTGAAAAAAGCTAGATAGAGGATAGTACTATCTTTTGTAGAAATGAAAGACAAAGAGAACCTATATTCATATTTATTTCTATCTACAAAAATAACACTACAAGAACACACAAGGAAATAATAAAGTGGTCAACTATAGCGGAAAAAGGTGGACCCAGAATGTGATGGACAGGGATATGAGTGAGATGGAAACTTCTCATTATTTGCCTTTTGAAATATAATTTTAATTCTCAAATTATAAAATGTACTACCTAGTCCAAAAATTTAAATAATTTATGGAAAGATATATATATATGTATATAAATGCAATATGTCTTCTACCTCATTCCATTCCCCAGAGATAACCATTTTGATCAGTTTCTTATATAGCTTTTCAGAGTAGTCCATTGTATTAGTCAAGGATCTCAAGAGAAACGGAACTGAGAGGATGTGTGTGTGTATAAAATATATGAAAACTGGTAATTGTATATTATGGAAGAAAAGGCATAATTAATATAAAAAGGAAAAAACAGCTTAGAAGTACATTTGATAGTGGTTAATGTTACATTATATAAAGGCTCCCACATATTGAAAAGAAAAACATTGACTCCACAATCACAAGGAGCCAATTCATGAAAGCAGCCAGGGAGAAAACATTTAAAAAATGTTCAACCCACTACCACTCAAAGAAATGCAAAGTGAGTCGGGTAAAACTTAAAATATAGATTAAATTCATTTAGAAAAAGAAGGATAAGCAGGATTGTTATGAGACTTAGATGCAAACTGCAATGCTCGTGTCACAGTAAACTAGTCAGCCTTTCAAGAGCAGTTTGGCAGGATGAATCACAAGCTATAAAATCATGCCCTTTGGCCTAGTAATCCCTTTTCTGGGAACTAATCTTGAGGAAATAATTCAAAAGGTGGCAAAAGGCATAGATCATGAGGATGTTCATCGTAACGTTGTTTGTATAATCAAAGAAATGGAAAAAACCTAAATATCCCAAAGGCATAGGAATTTGGGTAATTATGGTTTATTACTTTCATGAAATGTAGGCATTAAAAGTCAGTACAAGGGGCTTCCCTGGTGGCGCAGTGGTTAAGAATCCGCCTGCCAATGCAGGGGACACGGGTTTGAGCCCTGGTCTGGGAAGATCTCACATGCCGTGGAGGAACTAAGCTTGTGCGCCACAACTACTGAGCCTGCACTCTAGAGCCCGTGAGCCACAACTACTGAGCCTGCGTGCCACAACTACTGAAGCACGTACTCCTGGAGCCCATGCTCCGCAACAAAGAGAGTGAGATGCCCGCGCACCGCAACGAAGAGTACCCCATGCTGGGCGCAACTAGAGAAAGCCTGCGCGCAGCAACAAGGACCCAACTCAGCCATACATACATAAATAAATAAAAAATTTTTTAAAGTCAGTAGAAGGACTAGCAACATGGCAAATATGCATTATTTTATGTTACATATAACAATTATGTCTTAGCCCTGATAACAATGGAAAGAAAACTGTGTACATGTGCTCAAGAACAGATAGGACTATAGAAGCCTAAAGACAGTGTGACCGATGGGAATATTAGAATTATAGTGACATTTCTTTTTTGTTTTAATTAATATTTATCTTAGTTTGTTCAGGTTGCTATAACAGAATACCATAGACTGGGTGGCTTATAAAGAAGAGGTTTATTCTTGACAGTTCTAGAGGCTGGGAAGTCCAGGATCAAGGTGCTGGCAGATTCAGTGTCTTGTGAGGGCTCACTGGTTCATAGACGGCTGTCTTTTCACTGTGTTCTCACATGGCACAGGGGGCTAGCCAGCTCGGTGGGGTCTCTTTTAATCCCAATCATGCCTCATAACCTAAGCACCTCTGAAAGGTCCTACATCCAAATACCATCACACTGGGGATTAGATTTCAACATGCAAATTTTAGGGGCACACAAACATTCAATCTATAGCAATTGTGTTGTAATATTTTTACAATTATAACTTTTAAAAACTTAGCAATAAGTTAGCATTGTCCCAAACAGTAGCCTCAAATTGAAATTACCAGTTTGTAATTAGAAAAGACTTTAAGAATCATTTGATCCTATCTATCTTCCACTCCCCCACTGTGATGGTTGCAGGTGTAGAAGCTAAGGTCAGAGGGCTTTTGACTGTTCTACATGGGCAGGGGGTGGGGGGATATTGTAGGTGCTGAGACCAAAAGCCCCACCCTCTGCTCAGGAACTAGCCACCTCTCTATTGATTAAGTCTGGAGAGATGCTTCAGATGTTAAATATGTGTAAGAGAACAGAGATATTGGAAGCAAACTGCATTCCAATATCAATAAAATTGTCTCTTTCTAATGTTAAAATAACAGCTAATACTATCCCTGATATTTTCTAGTTATTAAAGATATTTTATAAAATTATGATATAATAATGCTTCAATCTACTTAAGACTCATTGGAATATTGCTTATCTTTGTTCCCATCTAAAGCTTCAGATTAATTTTTTCCCCATGAATACAGGTGTCCAATAAACGAAGACCCAATGAGGAAAAAACATTTGGTGTAAATATTTCATTGTGTTTTTTACGTTTATGTCCCATTTCTTGATCTTTGCCTCAGATTGAAAGACATTTTTTCAGTGTCTGTGGACTTTAGCTTCCATTTATTGACTTATTTTCGAAGTTTGGAATGCATTAGCAGAGATTATCTTCAACATGGGAGATTTCCCAATTAGCAAAATGGATTTGCCAAGCAGGAAAAAGATAGCTGTACATGCCCAAGTTCCTACTGGTGCCTGCCAGGAAAGTAGATTTGGTGTTAACCCCTGTGATGAACATGTTTTTCAGGGTGGATCACTTGTACACGTTCTTTGTTCAGTGGTCTCCTGATGTCTATGGGAAAGATGCCAAAGAGCAAGGCTTTGTGGTGGTGGAAAAAGAAGAACTGAATATGATTGACAACTTCTTCAGTGAGCCGACCACCAAGAGCTGGGAGGTGAGACTCAAGAGAGGGCTAGACTGTCCCTTAAAGTCCAGTCCACAGGGCTTCCCTGGTGGCGCAGTGGTTGAGAGTCCGCCTGCTGATGCAGGGGACACGGGTTCGTGCCCCGGTCTGGGAAGATCCCACATGCCGCGGAGCGGCTGGGCCCGTGAGCCATGGCCGCTGAGCCTGTGCATCCGGAGCCTGTGCTCCGCAACGGGAGAGGCCACAACAGTGAGAGGCCCGCGTACCGCAAAAAAAAAAAAAAGTCCAGTCCACAAACAAAATGTTCTTGTGTCAAAATTCCAGTAACCTCCTGGCTGGCAAGAAGTCAGATTTCCTGTGCCTCTTTGAAATCACATGGGGAAAAAACCTTATTCATCTGTGTTGAAGCTAGTTATGTGTGTCAGAAAGACCTCATCTCCACCCCTACAACCCAGTAATTTCACTTCTCTTTTTTGAAACTGCTGCAGGGTCCCCATTACGTACAGGATGAAAGTCAGGCTTCTTCATTTGACCTAAAAAACTGTTCATAATTTTTTTGAGCACTTACCACACCCTTCTCATGTTAGGGGCACGGTGGATGAGATCAAGGAGGATAGATAAATCATTACAATATAGTGAGATAATTACCATTGTAGGTGAAATGCCACGTGCTATGGGAGCATGTACCCAGGCACCTGAATGGAGCTAGGGAATCAGGGAATGCGACCCAGAAGGAGTAATCTGAGCTGAGATCAGAAGTGGGAGGACAGGCAGTTGGGGTGAAAGTGGGACATGGAACACGGAACATGTTCTGGCCAGAGAGAAAAGTCTATGTAGAGGAATGACCCAGGGGAGAAACAGAGAGTGTGGGACATTTGATGAACTAATAAGAGTTCAGTGTAGCTGGATCATAAGAGTGCAAAGCTGAGGGAGTGGCAAGAAATGAAGCTGGAGATAATGAAATGGCAGATCACGAAGGACCTATGAACTGTTTGTCATAGGTTTGGTTTGGCTGTTTTCCTAAGGGCAGTGGGCAGGCAGCAGTTTGAGCTGTCTTCAGACAGCTTCAACCAGGAGGAGCTGTTTGGAGCCTGGAGAAATAAATACAGATACACATTTTGGAGAGCTCTTGCTGGCAGGTGTTCATGGAGTTGGACAACACTTGAGGCTTGAAGACCCATTAGGAGTCTCTTGCAGTAATCAATGTTGAGAGAGAACAGTTGCTGAAAGAGTGGCAGTGCAGAAGATGGAAGATGTCAAGATTGATCTCTTGGTTTTTAGAATGGGAACTGGAGGGATCGAGGTACCCGCCCTTCACTGCGATAAGAAGCATAGCAAGAGGATTAGATATAGCAGAAAATGCTCTGTGTTCTGGTTTTAATCTAAATTTGAGGTGTCTGTGGAATGTCCAAGAGGCAACTGAGAATAAAACTTAGGAAAAAGATCTGAAGATATACTTTCGGAAGTAATTAGCAAAGCTGAAGTTGTGAGTGTAGGCGAGGTCAGCCTAGGAGAGTGTGTCCACTGGCAAGGGAGCAGGACTCAGAACAGAACCCTTCAGGATGCCAGCACTAAGGGGCCAAAGATAGTCGAGCCCACAAAGGTGACTGAGAAGGAACAGCCAGGGGAGGGCATGGAAAACAAGAAAAGTCATGTCTTAGAAGCCAAGGGAAGAGAATTTCAAGAGGGGAGTAGTGGTCAAAAATGCCTAATGCTGCAGAGGAGTCAGAAGGTAAGAACTAAGCTATGTCTTTTGGATTTAAAACCAAGGAGGTAATAGTTGGTGACTTTGACAAAAAGCAGTTTCATTAAAGTGGTAGCTTCAAAATGTAGCTACCAGTGTTCAATGAATGAATTGGGGGTGAGTAAGTGGAGCTAGTAAAGGTGGGCAAACAACTCGAATTTGGTTTTGGAGAATAAAAATGAGATGGAAGGCTGGAAGAAGAGGTGAGGGTGGGGAGGTTTTCCCTCTCGTGAGAGAGACTGTAATGTTTTGGGTGAGGTCAGCGGGAACGGTGGAACAGAAGGTACAGAAGATAAGGGAATAGGAGAGGGAATAAGCGGGAGGCTGGATCCCCGAGAATCGTCGGGGAATGTGGCGGTAGGGATAGAATCGGTCTTAGGTGGTCGGGCAGCAGAAAAGAATAGGATGTGTGCATATAGAATGTAGACTCACTGGCGGTAAATTCTGGCATTGCTCATTTGATTATTTCTCTGCAGCAGGAGGGAGCACCCCCTAGAAGTGAAGGAGGGAAGACTTAGAGGAATACGGAGAAGGTCTGAAGTAGCAGCTATAGAGACTAGGAAAAAAGCCAACTGAAGAACTGCAGTAGGATGGCTGTCTGGTATTGAAAGCCCTGGTGGGGTCTGGCACCAGGCTGCAGTGAGGGCAGGTTTTCTCCAGCAACACTCCCAGCCTGGGTTTGGATTCATCAGGTGGGCAGTCAGATCTTCCAAGGCTGGAACTCTGTCAGACTGGGATGATTAAGGATGATGAGGCCTGCCCCTTGGGTCTAACTCCTTCTGGAATGCCAGGTCCCTTCGTATGTGTGTTTGCCCTCACTCGTCCCTTTCTCATTCACTCCCTCCCGGCCCGAATGTATACATGCACACACACAGCTTTCCATGTCAGACTCCCGTCATCCCTCAAGGTCCAGCTCATGTGTCACTTCTGTGATGCTTTCAGCCAGAGTTACTCCTCCTCTCCTTCCACAGCCCATTGCTCGTAGCTCTGTAGTGTATCGCTCAGCACTTTACTTGTTTGCATGTTTGTCTTCCCACAGTTCATAAGCTTCTTGTTTGAAACCATTGATTAGAAATATTCAAGCCTATTAGGCTCTCCCTCCCTTGGCTCTTCATATCAACTCTTTTTCTGTCTCTGGCCAGTCTTTCTGAGTATACTTTGCTTGTCCCTTTTCTCATGGTGTTCCCTAGTTTATCCTTGGCTCTCTTTTCTTCTCATCTATTACATCTTCCTTGGACGAGCTCATCGGCTTTCGAGGTTTCTGCTGCTGACTCCCACCTCTGTCTCCTGCACACACCTTTCTTCCAGGCTGCTGTTCTAGAGCACATAGTTGCCCCACAGGCATGACTGGGTCTCCACGAGGCAGAGATGGTGTGACACTGGCATTCTGGCCAAGGCGTCAGAGAATATCAATTCCCGTCCTCCTCACCTAACCATCTGTGCCCAAGAGGCCCCCACCCCCATGAGATATGCTCACAGACGAAGCATAGCTAGGAAATGTGTATTTTCTTAGTGAGGCTATGGTCTCTTGCCCAATATGGAGGGCCAGAGAGAAGGTTTAAATTTCACTGGGGATTTAATCCTTTCCCGACTAGGCCTGAATATCTTGAACTGAAGCAGCCCTCTTTTAGGCCTATTCTGCATCTTTCCACTAATCCCAACCTTGAATCTCAGCTCTTGACAACTCCTGTGGGAGAAGAGGCCACACCTACCAGCACCAGAGGAAAAGGAGCTAAAGGGGCATGCAGAGAGAGAAAGGTCTGCTTCCAGATCTAGAGTAGAGTGGGCTTGAGTGAGCCACTCAGACTGAGCCACTGAGGAGAATGAGAGGGCAAATCCCTTTAGAAGGTGTCTCTAGACCTGTAGTGGAAGAGGAAGAAAAGAAGAAGGGATGGAGAAGGAGGAAGAAATGGGTTGGCTTGTTGCAAGCTCCTCGTGTACTTGTTAACACTTGGGACATGGAAAGAAAAGATAACTGGAGAGAGAGGTGACTGGACTGTTATCCCTATTTCTTTTTTTTTTTTTTTTAGATGTTGGGGGTAGGAGTTTATTAATTAATTTATTTATTTTTGCTGTGTTGGGTCTTCATTTCTGTGCGAGGGCTTTCTCTAGTTGTGGCGAGCGGGGGCCACTCCTCATCGCAGTGTGCGGGCCTCTCACTATCGTGGCCTCTCTTGTTGCAGAGCACAGGCTCCAGATGCGCAGGCTCAGTAGTTGTGGCTCACGGGCCTACTTGCTCTGTGGCACGTGGGATCCTCCCAGACCAGGGCTCGAACCCGTGTCCCCTGCATTAGCAGGCAGATTCTCAACCACTGCACCACCAGGGAATCCCCTATCCCTATTTCTTGCCACGTGGAAGAGAAAGTCCAAAAGTACAATGAGGAGAAGAATGCTGTCCAGGCTCCCTCCCATGCAGGAGCAAATTCTGCTTACTAGCATTACCTTAAGGTCAGGCCACTGTGATAGCACTGCTTCGTGGTGGCATTGCTTCTCCTCTGTGGATGGGGAAGAGGAACCTTCACTCCCCTGACAGGTGTCTGATCCTCAGCATGTCCAAAACGTCTCTTCATCTTTCCCCAAAACTTGCTTCTTCTCATGTATTCCCATCTTAATTAGTGGTGCCCCAAGCTAGAAGCCTAGATATCAACGCAGATTCTTCTCTTTCATCATCATATGTAGTCAGTCATCTCTAGTTAGAATTTGTTGATTCTGATCTTACGTAGGGTGGGGACCACTGCCCTAGTCAGCTGTCTGCACCCTTCACTTAAACTCCAGGGCAACTCCAGTCAACCCAACCACTAGTCCATCCTCCATACCCAGGCTCTTTAAATAAGCTTTACTTTCTAATTTTATAAAAGTAACACCTGCTTTTATTATAGGAAATTTGGAAACTACAGAAAAGCACAATGCAGAACATTTAGAAAATAGTATCTAACCACACATTACTTTTGTACATTTTTTTGGCTCATTTTTTTCTATTTTAGGGTGTTTTCTAGGCGGTAAGGGTGAGAGAGTATTTTTGCAAAATGGGATAATGTTCTATGTATAGTTTGGTATCTGGCTTTTCTCACCTGACATCTTGTGAGAACTGTATCATATTAAAGATTTTGAAGCCTCATTTTAATGGTTACATAATATTTTAAACCTCAATCAGAATTTATTTAACAATTCCCCACTTTTAGGAATCGTGTTGGTTCAAGGTTTTCACAAGGATGAGATGATCTGTAACTCTGACTGTTCCCCTAATTTCCTGAAAGTGATATTACTTAGTATAAGGCTATTGATTTTTTTTAAGGCTCCTAATCTTTTATATAATGACAATTTTCCAGAAATGTGAGGAATACCCTTCTTCTCATTGTGCTTCTGGCAACAGAAAGTACTATTTCTATTATCCCTTTCTTAAAACTTACGCTAATTTGTAAAGCTGATAAATGATATACTGGAATTGTTTGTGCCACATGCCTGGCAAAGCACCTGGCACTTGCCATCATATAGAAAGCACTCAGTAAATGTTAGCTGTCATGAAGTGTCAGGCACTGAAAAGAATGCTGTCTCACTGGCACAAAATCCAAGTGATCCTGCCCTAGATTGTGTCCAGGCTCTTGTATTGAGAATAAGTTCTGGCTGACCTGAGACTGGTCACCAATTATCTCCCAGAGCCTCATTAGAACTGACCCCCGGGATGAACTATGTAGTGGCGCCCGATCTCCCAGGGGTACCGGAGACCAAGAGGCCATTTTCGATCTGGAAAACTCACAGATCCCTGAAAATTGATCCAATGGTAATCTACATTTCTTTCCAACCCGCTGATATCTGGTCTGGGCAGTAGAGGAGGACTCATCATGCTAATTAGTCATTAAGATTAATATTTTGAAAGGTTAAAAGGTAAATATTAACTTTGCCAGCTCTTTAGAAAACCTGAATCTAAACTAACATTTTTCTCAGCCTCATATAAACCGGATGTTTTTTCAGTTCTTTGAAGTTTCTCATACCTAACAAACATGACGGTATTGAAGTGAAACGCCATTGTTCTAAGCGTAATGAACCTACTTCTGGTAAAGGCTCCTTTTCATATTTCCTTTGAGATTCAAACTGATGTCAGGGAACACACATAAACTTTTAAAATGAAGGTTTCACTTTAGGATGGAGAAAAAAAAAATCTGAAAAGGCAGGGCTAGAAAAGCTAGCTCGGCCAGCTGGAGGACAATGGGGAAGAAAAGTACAAGACAGAGAAGAAGAAAAAAAAACAACAATGAGGTTTTGTTGCGCTGTTAGGAAACCACCGTTTCAAAGGTGAAAGCGTCTTTTTACAGCCTCGCAGCTATGCCTAACAGGAAGTGTGTGTTTGCTCTAAATCCTAATTTGGGTGTGTTCCT
This sequence comes from Phocoena sinus, assembly GCF_008692025.1. Lineage (NCBI taxonomy): Eukaryota > Metazoa > Chordata > Mammalia > Artiodactyla > Phocoenidae > Phocoena > Phocoena sinus. The sequence continues at coordinate 36,146,421 of NC_045774.1, read as the reverse complement.
GTAGAAATACTGAACTCTCTCCTAAGGGAAACAGAAACTCAATCGTGCAGGAAACTAGATACTGCATAAACAGTTGTAGCTCAGTGTGGCTGTAAGTAACAGTGGTGTGGAGGCAGATAAGAGAAAAAACCTGCACCTCTTTAGAGAGCAAGCAGGCAGTTCACACTACTTCACGATGAGAAGATTGCCCCTGGACATTCAGATTTTCTATTGTGCCAGACCGGACCAAGAGCCTTTTGTGAAGGTATGTTGGAGTCCTGAGGGCTAATCATGTGCCCGTGAATCCTCCAAGCTCTGCGGATAAGATGCTTTGAAATGCTTTCTAATTAGAAGGGATCATGCTGATATTTCAGCCAGAGCAGGTATTTTATTCACTTTGGAGAGAGAGATGGTGTGGTTTGCCCTTTCCCTTCGGAGTCAAAACTCCATACTGATTTTTTCATTCCACAGCCCCACTTTGTACCTGTGTTAAATGTAGAGTTCCCCCCAAATATATGCTTTATTTAATACATTTAAAATGCTGGATTTGTGATTCTTCAACAGTGTTTTCTTTAAGTAAATGCTCCTTGAGAAGACGGTAAAATTTAAGGGCTAATTTCCTTACCTGTAAATCCGGCTCAGATGACAGCATTTTGGAAACTAAGTAGTCATTGCCTGACAACCTTCACTCAATGTAATGTAAATGTTTTTTCTCTATGATGCAAAAGTCATTAATATTTGTACTCAGGAATTTTGGTGAATTAGTTACCTTCTGTCTGCATCCTTCAATTACAAAATAATTTAGTGATTTATCCAGACTTTCGGAGAGGCAAAAGAAAAATGACTTTTAACCTGGTAGTTTATAAGTATATTTATGATGAAATAATAAACGTTGTGTACAACATCATGTTTCTGTTCTCAGCTTTAAAGGAAAGATTATTTTGATGGTTTCTCAACTCTCCATAAAGAATCATACCTAATTGTAATTTAGACTAAAGCTTCGTGTCTCTTTGTATTGTTGCTTTCCGTAGATGTTATCATTTGCTATTTCTGTCAGGGTTGGTTGCCATGATCAGCCTTGAGAGAAAACATTAGGATTCTTGATTAAAGGACTATCCTTATCTTCCCCATTTCCCTATTTATAGAAGACTTGCTCATAGTATGATATGTGTTAGTCCCTTAACAATTCAAATTTAGATGCAGGCTAATGGAGAATAATTTAGGGCATTTCAAGGGTATAAGTCGCTTGTGGAGTTATACATAATTCTTACTTGATGACTGAGCAATAGGAAAACTGGAAAACTTGTGACTTTAATTTGTACATATTAAGTGCTATAGCTGTACTGTGTTAATTCTCCATTTGCTCTGAAATTGACATTGTGATTAGCCATTTCCCCCAAAGTGCTGGCTCAACTTATGTCCTGCTGCTAAAACCCTACCTGTTACAGGCAATTGTGTACCTGAGGTCCTTTATAGCAGGTGAAGGAAAAGCAAAAATATCGTTTTTCTTGGCTTATTTGTCTTCTCCATTTCAGATCATCACCGTTGAGGAGGCAAAACGCAGGAAGAGCACATGTAGCTACTATGAAGATGAGGATGAGGCCGCCCTGCCGATCCTGCAGCCCCACAGTGCGCTTCTGGAGAACATGCACATCGAGCAGGTGGGTTCTTCCTGGGAACTTAGGATGGGTGTCTGCCAAACCTTAGAACACATTTCCCACCCCTGGCATTTGCTCTTCTCACTTGGGGTGACACATGAGCCGAGCTTTAAAGGAAGAAACACCAGCAGCCTAACCAGGGCCCTTCTCTGCTTCTGAAAGGCAGCATCCCTGCCACCTTCTTGGGAGTGCAAGGACTTGGCCAGACACCTACGTCCATTCCCCAAACCTGAACAAAAAGCCATTTCTTGTCTTCAAAACAATTTTTAAAGTGTCCTACTGTAGTCCTAATGTATTTTAAAAGGATCCAAATTTATCCTAATGATTATTGCAGAGTTCCGATGGTTTCAATTTATTGAGCTCAGTAAAAGTCATATAGCAAGTACACTTTACTTGCTTTATGAAAACCACCTACCACTACTAGGAGTAATTTTCCTTTTTCTGTACTTTTTTTTTGTTTACTTTCTATTTTCTGAACATCTCTTACGTGAGTTTTTATGAAATACTACGTGCTTGTATTTGAACTTTAGTAAGGGACCTCTTGTGCTTCCCCCATCGGTCAGCTTAGAAACCTGAATTTCAGAGACCTTAAAGAATCATGAAGTTCAAGTCCCTCAATTTACAAATGCCATCTCTGAAGGCCCAGGAAAGCTAGGCGACTTGACCAAGCAGTTACAGGGATGGAGTTCATGCTGATTCTAGAACTATGTCAAGCATTCTTGAGGACTTCAACATTTTATATAGCCTCCTTTGTGTGTACTTTTGAAGAGATACGCATTATTGATATTTACGGCAGCCAAGTTTAAGTTAAATATTAATGTAAGTGAAAGATACAAGTGTAATGAGGACAGACTACATCTGATTACTAGCATAAAACACCCGTGTCTTCTTGTTCTCACTTTGGTGGGAATTTACAGCTGTCAGTAGCAGCTCTGAGCCTTTGAAGGTTTAGAAAGAACAATTCGAGAAACATGAACTGCTTGGTGAAAGTCAGGTTGAAGTGTAAACAAGAGAGCCTGTGTCTAATTCATACCTCTTTAGCAAGCTAGGTGCTATATCTTCAAATATATAGTGGCATAGTGACCCTTCAGGATCATCCCTGAGAGGGAATGCATGCTCTGGGGAGCGTCCCTGCCAAGGGATGATTTTCCCTTCTTGGTTTATAGTGGCAAATATTTGCTAGAGTATAGGGGAGCAATATGGAAGTAGTGTAATTATCGAGTTTGAGCCACAGGCATCAGTTTTGTGCTACAAATTCATGAGTGATTTGTAGGCAAACTGTGTATTTACATCTTCATCTTTGGATTCACAGCTGGCCCGACGCCTTCCAGCAAGGGTACAGGGGTATCCATGGAGTCTCGTATACAGCACATTAGAGCATGGGACCAGCTTGAAAACTCTCTACCGGAAGTCAGCATCACTAGACAGTCCTGTCCTATTGGTCATCAAAGATATGGATAATCAGGTGAGGCTTGTTCCTCTTATAGAGGAACATTTTTTTTTTTTTTTTTTTTTTTTTTTTTTTTTTTTGCGGTACGCGGGCCTCTCACTGTTGTGGCGTCTCCCGTTGTGGAGCACAGGCTCCGGATGCGCAGGCTCAGCGGCCATGGCCCACGGGCCCAGCCGCTCCGCGGCATGTGGGATCTTCCTGGACCAGGGCACGAGCCCGTGTCCCCTGCATCGGCAGGCGGACTCTCAACCCCTGCGCTACCAGGGAAGCCCAAGGAACATTTTTTTTTAATGAAGCTTTTCAAACCTACACAACAGTAGAGAGACTAATACAATGACCTCTCATCACTGAGATTCTACAGTTAGCAGGACTGTGCCACATACACTTCATGCTTTCCTTTGTTGGCTTTTCTTCCCTGAAGTATTTTGAAGTAAATCCCAATTATTATGTCATTTCACCTCTACATACTTCAGAATGCATCTCTAAAAAAGAAAATGGAGTGTCTCTCCAAATACAGTCACATTCTAAGGAATTTTTTTCCTGTACTCATCATGGAGTATATATATATATATATATATATACTATATATATAATATATATATAATATATATATACTATAATATATATATACTATAATGATATTCTGTAACCTAAAACTGGAGAAGCTGGAAGAAAAGTCAAGTCTAGATTTGGATATAGTTGCAGAAAGCAGTTCCAGTGCCATACCAGAACTTCTTCCAGGTAGCTGAAGTAGTGCCCACCAACCTTGCCTGCATAGTTGCTGAGATGGAGAGCCAGTTAAGGCCATGGTGTGTTGTACCTGAAGGGCCCAGTTGTTACGAAACAGGAGAAAATGCTCTGGACCATTGCTTAGTGCACTTTCACCCACGTTGCTGTCGGTCTTGGAGGCACTGGTGAAATCTAGATATTATCCCCATCTCCCCTAAGCTAATAATTCTTCACTTGGTCAGCCTGGAGTATGAGTGGAATCTGTCCAAGTTTCTTTCATGTACCATCCAGGCTGACTTCTGCTTCACAAAAGGAAAGCATCTTTCAAGTCTGCTCTTTATTCATTTCAACTTGGTCTATATCATAGCAAGAAGAAATTTCTTTACCCTTTTTGTAGGTGTCATTATTTTCTCTTCCTGGCATTTGGAAGCAGGGTTTACTTGACAACCATTTATTTATTCATCCATTCAGAAAATGTATAATGACTGTCTGTTAGATGTGGGGCACTATTAAGCATTGGGGAGCTTACTGAGAAGCCATATAATTGGGATCATTTTAGGGGAAATAGATTTTTGCTGTCATAATTTGTCTTGGGAAAAATTAGCAGAAAGAAGGGCACTGTCTTTCTCAATGGTGATCATTCCTGTAAGTAGATTAAGAGTTGTGAGGAATAGTTTAGTTACTATCATTGTTCCTACTGTCATTTACTGATTGAGAACACTTTATTTAATCATAGTCCAAGCTGAACAGTAGGGAGAGTCAAGTTAAAAATTTAAATAATAATAACAAAGGTTTAAAATGGAATTACGTAGGGATTTAGTGAAATGTTTGCAAAGTTAGGTGCTACTTTTTAGATGAGATAGGGCTGGATGGTTTTAGACCACACACACACACACACACACACACACACACACACACACACACACACACACACACGTACCTGCACCGTAAGTATAGATTAGTTCTATTAATTTACCAAAAGATAACTTGTTGGGGAATGTGTTAGCCTCCCAGAGCACAGTAGTGCTCAGCTTCCTATCAGCAGATACGTAAAGGAGGCCTGCCTATACCTGAAGATTACACTGTTTGTCTAGAGGTATAATCTTACTGGATCTGGTGCCCTGGAGGCATTTGTGTTATTTGAAGGCATAACTCAGCTTTCCCCACCCCACCTACCCCCAAGGCAAGGATGCGGCTTGCTGTGTTTGGGAACATGATAGAACAACACCTGTAAGTTTATCTGGAAATGAATTATATAAAATTCTAAGATAAAAGCATTACACATGCAGAATGGCAGGCATGAGGAGTTCTACAGAATCAATCCCCAGTGAAACAATCATTACTGATGGGAATTATAAAAACAACAATCATTTAAAAACAACAACAATCTCTGGAAATTGCCCTAAGGGCATACAGCAAGTGAAGAACCATTTATTTAAGAAAATCTAATGAAGCCCAGTAATAATAGTGAGATTCTGTGGCATTTGAAGGCACAGCCTGCTCCCTCCCCCAACCTCTGTTCAGACAGAAGCTTCCTTCTGGGCACGTGTGGACAAGATGAGGATCCCTCAGCTGCCAGCTCCCAGGCAAAGACTATGATATGCCTCCTTTAGGGGCAGGTCCCCAGCATGTCTTATCCCCTACCCAAGATCTCTGTTTCAGAGGCTAAGTTTCAGGGCTTTCTTCCTCTGACCAGCCCCTTCTCAGAGGACAGTTGCTCTACCTTCTGCATGGCAGGCTGAGAATACAGGGGTCTCTGCTGCCCTTGCTCCAGCACATAGGGCAGAAGTTCCATGTCAGGTGAGCGGAGCCAAGACCAGTGGCTACTGCCCCTGCCCAGCACCCTGCTCATAAAACAGGATTGTACCTTTGAGAAAAGCAGGCCACTGTCCAGCCCCCAGCTCCAGGGGAAGAGGCGGACCGTAAAACATATAGCTCAGAAGCTCTCTCCAAAGGAACTGACGTTATTTAGAAGAACATGGGGAAGGTCAAGCCAAGGGACACTCTAGAGAACAATGAAAATTTTGGCGGTAAACAACTAAGAGGAGGCTGGTAGTTCCATGAAGGCAGCAAACTAAGCTGTAGACCATCTAGTTTACCAGAGAGAACCGGGGAAAGAGACAGTTAAGGAGAGCCTTCCTGGAGTCAGGATAAACTTCATAGACTGGCCACAGAAACTACCCCTGCAAAGGGGCCCAAATTTAATTGAATGAGACCGTGGAGTAATTTACACCACAAAGCATTGTGGAAAATAATAGAACAATCATCAGGTAATAGAGTCCGATCTATATTAACTTAATTCCAGTGAAATATAGAAATGTTACTCCTATATTGCTCTATGACATCTTTCCACTTTTTGTGGTAATTTTGTTATATTACGTTGATATATATTACAAACTCAACAATAAACTGTTACATAGCTGTTTGTATAATTTTTATCTACTAAGAAAGCTGAGAGAAGAAAGGAGAGCAATTATACATTTATAGGTTTTGTCATATTAACCTTCCTTTTACCACTTTGGGCTATCTTCATTCATTCCCCTGGATTCCTTTGTTCTATTACTGTCAAACATGTTAAAATTTTCGATGGTATAGACCCAACAATACCATTATTCTACAATTTCTTTCTAAGTTAATTAATAGAAAAAAATAAAATGGACATTTTCTTACATAACCATAATGCTATATACCTAAAAAGTTAACAGTAATTTCTTAGTATCATCATATCTCCAGTGCTTAAACAGATTTCCATGGTTGCTAAGAAAATTTGTTACTGTTTTTTCCTTGTTCTTAACAGCTCTAGGGACAGGTTTTGGTATGAAGAACATGGGTTAGAAAGAGATTCTAGACTTCTACTCTACCTAATTTTTAGTATTTCAAGGAGCTAGGAACTGAGTGTACTTGGTAAAGAAGAGATTCCATGATGATGATAATCCAATTTAAATTAGTTTGAAAACTTATAAGACATTTTTCAGGTAGACTCCATTTAAAGCGTTGTTTCTTGGGACTTCCCTGGTGGCGCAGTGGTTAAGACTCCACGCTCCCAATGCCAGGGGCCCGGGTTCGATCCCTGGTCAGGGAACTAAATCCCACATGCATGCCACAACTCAGAGTTCACATGCCAAAACTAAGGAGCCAGCGAGCTGCAACTAAGGAGCCCGCATGCCACAACTAAGACCCAGCACAACCAAATAAATAAATATTAAAAAAAAAAGCATTGTTTCTCAAGTGGGATTTGGAGAAAATATATCAGAATCACCTAGGGACATTTCCAGAATATATATTCTTGCCAGTCCTCACTCCTGCACGCACTGGTCAGGATCTGAGCAGAGGATAGGAAGCTGAAGCAGTGGACATGCGTGTTCTGAAAAGACTACTCCTTCCAACCCCAATAAGAAATAATAGAAAAATCATTGATTCAGATACATCTAAACCACCTTTAAAGCCCACAGTATTATGGAATTGTTACTTTTTTCTTAAAAGCCATTTTGAACTAAGATATACTGGATCAGTCACATTATTATGCAGTTTTAATAAGTATGTTGAAAACTCATTTTTCGAATCAAAGGAGAGAAAAATTTATTTTCTCCAGGGAAACCTCTGGCCACAATTTTACTTAGAAAACACATCAGAGATATGCCTTCATTCTCTCAACCACTCATTTCTGTGTGCAAGATGCATCTTGTTATTTAATGTTTCCAGTATGTCCTCTGTATTCACTAGAAGAAATTTGTCTCTATAGTGGACTTCGGAAGTCTTTTAAAACTGGAGCAATTGTTGGCCTTTGACAGATAAGTTCTCTAAGCCACTTGGGTTCTAATGAGAACTGGGGACATTTTATTTGTTGGATGGTGGTCTTTTTTATTTAGGAACTCTGATTTAGTAATGATCTTTGCTGAATGAGATCTCAGAATAGGATTGTGCTAAAATATTTCAGAAAGTCTTTTTTTTGGGAGGTTTATGGTTGAAAGTAGATAAGGTTTCTGTTTTCTTTTGACAGATTTTTGGAGCATATGCAACTCATCCTTTCAAGTTCAGTGATCACTATTATGGCACAGGCGAAACTTTTCTCTACACGTTTAGCCCTAACTTCAAGGTACCTAGATGAAAGAAATACCCAACTTCCTGGTGTCACGGTGTCAGGAGGGTCGGTGGGGTTGGAGATGGGGGCTGTGGTTGGAGCAGCAGCTGTCCCATCCCGTTACTCGAGGTAACCTCATCTGGCCTCACTCTAGCCTGGCCAGCACTTCATGACTGCAGCACAGAAACCGCTTAGATTCCCTCCCCAGGCCTTGGGAACTGCTCTTTTGCATGGTCTAAGATCAGGGAGGGGTTGCAAGTCAGAGCCAACATGTGTCTGAGAGGTCTTTCCTACCTCATAACCCCTTTGGAGATCTCATCCTGGTGTGGGAGAGGTCTGGCCGTCAGGAGCTTCCTCAGCCAATGGGTAGTGCCCTTGCACACACACAGATACTGTGCACTTACTCCCTCTTCGTGAATTCTCCAGATTGAAATGTCTGTTCTCTGTCTTGTGTTTCTGTCCTAAGGTCTTTAAGTGGAGTGGAGAAAACTCATACTTTATCAATGGAGACATAAGTTCTTTGGAACTTGGTGGTGGAGGGTAAGGTTTTTGTTGTTATTATTAATTACCACCTGACCTGAGTGAGCCTGTTTTGACCCAGGTAACTGAAACTTTGGTGTCAGGTGATTTTAGCTAGTCCATGTGCTTCGATTATTTAGGACAGTGTGGTCTAACACATGACACTAAGAATTGAAGATAAAATGACTTATTTATGTGTCTAAATGAGGGACTACTGCCACCCGTCTTTTAGGAAAGATGGGTCATTTAAATGAAATAAAGGAAATGTACCTTTTGTTTTACAAGCAGTTTAGGGTTTTGTCTGTCTACAGCATAAAAGAAAGAAGTTGGGGCAAGGGAGGACAGAAAGTGTGCACATAAAATTGAAATGTTTTCACCATTCTATTAACCTTTTCAGGGGACGATTTGGTTTATGGCTAGATGCTGATTTATACCATGGACGAAGCAACTCCTGCAGCACTTTTAATAATGATATTCTTTCCAAAAAGGAAGACTTCATAGTTCAGGATCTCGAGGTATGGACATTCGAGTGAAATTCAGACTGCCTTAAAATACGACATTAAAAAGACTGGGTTCAATCAGCCCTGCTAAAGCTGGCTGGAAGAGCAAGCCCCAGCCCAGACTGCCTCATCCCATCATAGTGCTTTCTTTCTGCCTTCATCTCAGCGTGTGATCACATTGCAGAGAGATTCTGAAAGGTACATGTGGAAGGCAGACGATGAAGAAAGAAATTTGAAGTCCAGATTGTTGAAAGACTTTATACTCTCACTTCCTTCAAATCCATACAGTGAGGAATCAGAATATTTATAGATGTGAGTTGAATGCAATTTTTATTTTTGTTAACTGTGAAAAAGAAAATACTGTGGAAATATATACATTCCTTGTATATTTATCAATATAATTTTCATTACCAAAATGTACAGCATACTGTTGTTTGCCATGGAAAAGTTTAGTCTCATTTAGAAAAATTCAAAGTGCACAGCACTTAAAGGGAATATATGATTTTTAAAAACTGTTTTATTTATTATTTCTAGTATATTGTCTGAAATGTGTTGGCAGTTTTTTCTTTTAATGTGTCAAATTTTGAAATAAAGAAATGTATACATTTTGTGCTATGTTTTGGCAACAAACCCACTTGGTTTATATAGTTTTATATTAAATTTTTTTTGCCCTGATTGTTTAGGGTGATATGTATATGTATGTGCTGCTTAATGTCCAAATATATATATGTATACACACATATATATACACACATAATTCTGAATTTTTTAAAACTCAATACCAGTGTTTATTGATTTGACTGTTGTAGGCCAGCTTTCCATTTAGTCATTAAAAAGGTACATTTTGGGCTTCCCTGGTGGCGCAGTGGTTGAGAGTCTGCCTGCCGATGCAGGGGACACGGGTTCGTGCCCCGGTCCGGGAGGATCCCACATGCCGCGGAGCGGCTGGGCCCGTGAGCCATGGCCGCTGAGCCAGCGCGTCCGGAGCCGGTGCTCCGCAAGGGGAGAGGCCACAACAGTGAGAGGCCCGCGTACCGGAAAAAAAAAAAAAAAAAAAAAAAAAGGTACATTTTTAGTTATTTACTCTGAACATAACTGTGTAAAAGAAAAATAAGCTATTTCTCTCAGTCATAAGTTGATATTTACAGAAATGTATACCTTTATGATCCTAGATTTAGAACAAACCCTGCTTTTGAAAAGAAAATGTTTTGCTTCTTATAAAATCACGCGTTAATAACAAAAATTGTATTTTTATTGGATTTTTTTGCATAATTTTCCCCAAGTTTTTACGTTAATGAACAGGCCTCTGTTTGAAATGAGACTGTTTTAATTTCTGTATATTTTATATCAAATGAAAAAAAAGGTCAAATTATCCCAATTGTCTTGATTTCTAGACTCTTTTATTTGAGAAAAATCAATGCAAAGAAATGCATTCATACCAAAATTGGAATAAAAAGTAAAAACTTGTTTTTTAATATCAACTCACTTTCACATCATAAAACACTCTTTTATTAAAGTTAACAATAAAGACTTGTTAAAATTTTAACAAATATTATTGACTGTCAGACGTTTATGAAAGCCAAAGACTGCTAATGGAAAAAAATGTCAAATGATAGCCAAAGCTGAGAAAGTGGTCTGTCATAAGTTACATACCCAGTGATCTTTGAAGGAAAAATTAATAAAAAGTAGTGTTTATATACCTGCATTTTAAAGAAGTAAACAGTTCTTAGAATGTTGGCCTTAAGCTGGCAGAATATTTCCTTTAGCTTATTCTCTTATTTTAGACTATTTATAAAAGAGAACAAACAAATTGCCAAGTGGCCTCCTGTCAGATCAACAGTTATTTTACTCCACCCACATTCCATGCAAGTTTAAATGAACGCTATAAAATCTTAAGTCTATAGCCTGGGTGCACTTTCACCCAAGTTCTACTGAGAACTCTTGATTAACAACTTATTGGCAGTTTAACCTTAATCTGCTTGTTAAATTATGTGTTGGTGTGAGATACCAGGAATGTCTCATGATGATCACGTTTACCATTTATGCCATTTGCAACCATATGCTATTAACGAAATGGTCATTTTGCATATAGTTCACTCCTACCTAGTTTAGTCCATGATCTTATACTTGTGAGAGCATATTCAGATGCTGTGTTCTCTATTTAAAACAGTATTGTCCAATCAGAAATGTGTGGCCCTTCATTTATGGATACTGAATATATGTAATGCAGTGCTAGCCCAATATTTTCAATAAAGGAATTTATGCATTCAGTGTGACTTTCTTTCCTGAGGATTCATTCAACAAGTATTTATTGCATGCTAGAGCTTTTACTTGAATGAGAGGATGATGAAGTATCCAAGACTAAATAAATAAGGTCCAGTGCTCATGTTTTTATTGCTGCCTTGGAAATTCCCTCTTTGTTCCCCGTAGCCACTCTCCTATTCTTTCATCAGTTCATGAAAACTGCTCCTGTTACAGTTACTAGAGAAAACTCTTGGCCCTGTCTAGCAGTTTCTCTGTTCTTAATCCTAGCTGTTCTTTGAATAGTGACTTTCTTTTTAACATCTCTCTCTTGACCTACTTCCTAACTTCCATGAGAGACACCTTACCTTACCCTCTGATTTTCTTTGACATCCTGTCTCCTAGCCCCTAAAGATGAAGACCTCAAACAGTGTTCGTTCCTTGCCAATTCCTCAGTTCATGAGTCTACTTCAAAAGATGTGGATGGGAGGGGGCAACCAAATGTCTCACCAGACTCTGTTGAAAATGATTTAGATACAGCCCCATGCTACAAGCCACCAGGGACACCCTGAACTAGTGTGAGAAGTAGTATTGGCCTTCATTTGATTTCCCTTTCCTTAAATCCTTTTAAAGTTTTAGAGGCATATGAAACAGGACTAATAAAAGAAGTACTTTCCTTTTGAGGAAGTCATTAAGAATCTCTTAAACCAGAAAGGGAAGCTGAGATTCATGTTCTTCTTAGGATGCCTAACGTATTTTTACCAATATAATCAGATACAGAAAGGTATGGAGGTCAGAAACCAAAGGAAGTTCCAGAAACTAAACAGCTGTACTGGCCCTTTGTTCAAGTATCAAAAGTACCTTTGACTACTTCCTTCTGCCCAGTCAGGTCACTCACTCCTCATTCAGGGTAAGCCCTAACCTCAGAGCATCGCATCTTCCTACCTCCTTGCCTATGACCATTATCCACAGTGATCTGCCAACAAAAGGTATCTTAACTGAAAAAATGAGACTTTACAATTCACACCGAAATCTAAAATCCTACTGCCTCCACCCTTCTACTTCAGATCTCTAGTGGTTCAGAATAAAAACCAGACAGAGACTCCCTGGTATGGTCAAGCAAGCATCCAAATGGTGTTTTTTGATTGAATATCTTTGGAGACCTATTTATTTTCTAGATCAGTGCTGCTCAACAGAACATTCTATTCTGATAGAACTGTTCCATGAATGTGCGTTGTCCTTTACGGTCGCCACTAGCTTACCACACTGGTGTTGAACACTTGAAATGTGACTTGGATGACTGAGGAGCTGAATTTTTATTTAATTCACTTAATCTTATTAATTTTATTTAATATTAAAGTATTTAAGTTTAGCCACATGTGGCCAGTGGCTGCCATATTGAACAGCACAGCTTGAGATCAAGATTTGGCACGGCCAAATCGTTATGTCATCAGCAATGAACTCAGACTGTTACTCCCTCGCCACAGAGAACCTTTAGTTCTCAGTACTTTGATTTGTCCCTGCCATTATGGATCCTTACAAAACGTGGTACCACCTAAAGTAACAGTGTGTCTCACTGCTTAGGTCATCAACTAATAAAGAGACCAGAGGGTTCAGTTCCCTGATTACACTGAAAACTTAGATCTCTATAGCATTACTGATCCTCATCTTTAATGAAAAATAACGAAAAACCTCTCCCAGTGCCCAGGCCTTGTCTCAAATAAACATTTCCTGCCTTGGCCATCAGTATGTGTTTTGTTGGCATATTGGACATTCTACTGCCATGGCAGTCCTATAGGAGCCATACCCCTCACCAGGCACCCATCCACAATCACAATGAACCACAGGAAGGAAAAACAATGTAATCCTTATGCAGAATTGTGCAACCAATTTCAGAATCATCAAGGATTAATGAACTGCCCAAAATGCCTCAAACAGTTCTATTCAGTGACCAATCTTCCTTATTAAGTTTGCCAGCTGGGATGCCCAATGGCCCCCTGCACACCCAGAGAACCTGCCTGCCTGTGGAGAGAGTTTTCAATATCAGCCTGTTAGAATGAAGGGCGATCAAAAGGCATAAGAAAAGAGACGATTAGATAATCTTGGTGTCGTATTTCCCTGTCAACAAGAGCCCATCATTTCATCAACCACTCCACTTATAGGGTTACAAAAAGTAACCTTGCTCTAGCTTAATATAACTCTGAGGTTACACTGAGGAATATGCTAAACAAGAAACACCTACAAGAAACATTCACATTCAACAAACTTGGATGATAAGGCATGTCTTCTCACGTCTCTGCAGCTAAAAAATCCTCCTTACCTTGACATATTTTGAAAACATGGGAATTCAGCCAATCAATTCAGCCTTTAATCCCCACAGCAGTCCATGGTTTAACCACAATCTCTACAGGCTGGTGGATCAAACAGTACACAGGGAATTCAGTAAAAGACAAACATTTCCTCCCCTATATCCGCAGAGGTAACAACCACAAAAGTTCCTTGTGTTTCCTTCTAGGGCATTTCTATGCATATATCCTTATTTATATCTTCTTCATATAAACAGAAGCATACTATGCACACTGTTCTTTAGTTTGTCTTTCTGATTTAACAATATACTATGAACATCATTTTGTATCGATATAGGTAGACTTACCTCATTATTCATTGCATGGATCTGTCATTGTTTAAACAGTTCTTCACTAATGGATTTTTTTTGGCTATTACAAATAATTCTTAGTGAACATCCTTGCATATAGAACTTTGTGCATTATGAATTTGTATATTTGTAAGATAACTTTTAGCAGCGAGTCAGAGTATATGCACTTTTTATATTAAAAGATATATTAATTACTCCTCCCTAAAAGTTATACTAGTTTACACCAACTGTGTATGAGTATGCCAGTTAGTTACCTCACACTCTCACTAATATTGGTTATACTGATCTCTTTTTAATCTTTGCTGAATGTTATCTTAAGTTTCATATTCTAATCATGAATGATGTTGAACATCTTCCCACATGCATTGGCCAGATTTGTGTCTTTTTTCCTGAATATTTTGTCTGAGTCTTTTATCCATTTTTCTATTGAGTTATTCGTCATCTTACTGATTTGTAAGATTTCTTTAGTATACTCACAAAATTAGCCCTTTGTCATAAACATGACAAAATATAGCAAATATTTTGCTCAGTTTATATTTTTGAAATACATGCATTTTTAATACATGAGAAGTTAATTACAATTTCTTTGTAGTCATATTCATCATTTACTTCTGATAAAATTTCCGGACCATAATTTTTTAGATCAAGTCAAGTTTATTCAGCATGATTTTCACTCTTTATTTAAACCTCTCCCAATAGAATGTATTAACACATCCTCACTTTATCTAAAATGCATCCTCTTGCTTATTCTGTGCTTAATTACACCATCCCTCATACTTCAGAACATTTAGAAGTAACCTCCTCCAAGGTCAACTTCACTTTTCACTGGCCTGTAATCATCCCATTAACACATGTCAACATCTTCAGGAAAGGTCTTGGGACAAGATCTGAATATCCATCTAAAGTACCATCCTCCAGTGAGTTAGCTAGAGCTGAGCAAGATTGATGGACGACTTCTAAATCTCCAAACCCTGCAACAACACCTTGCTGAGCAATAAATGATGTATTAACAATAATAATATGAAGAGGAGAATGAGGAAGACAGGTAACATTTATTTATCATGACTTTCACCCTCCTTTTATATGCATTTATCATATTTGATCCTCAAATCGAATATAGTTTAATTATTATCTGTGTGTTAGAGATGAGTAAACTGATTCTTCAGGTTAGGTAACTTGCCTGAAGTCACAGAGTTCATGAGGGTTAAAGCCAGGATATCTATAGTTATGACTGACCCCAGAGCTGAGCTCTTAACCACAACAGTATGCTGACCGTTGTGTAGTCTCTACAACATCTCCACCACAAGGTTACCCACACTCTGCTTAACCACCTCAGGCACCAAGATCCATAGTTTTCCACTCTGGAAAGACAGCTCTTTAATGGCTGGGAGGTCCTCTGTAGCTAACGAGGTCTTATGCATCCCCATAGCCCAGTGCTTGGCAGGGTGCACGGCACCTAGGAGTCGTTCGATAGATGTTTGTCAAGTCTAACTGAGCAAAGTGCATAACTAAAGGAAATGAACTCCAGAGAATTTGAATTTGCCCAACATTGCACAGCTAAGCAGAAGAACTTGGGGATAAAACAAAGGTTCTGGATTCCTGGCTCTCCTCCCCTCCCTGCTATATAGTGCTTAGTCACAAATTTACAAGCATTATTCTTAAGACTGTGAGGCAGGAAGAAATGATCCTTCCTCTAGCTGCTCAAGTTCTGTCCTTTGGGTCTTAGGGGTATTAAGTAAAGACTGAGGAAGAGATTTCTGGGGGGTAGGGTGGTGGTGGGGTGTGTGTGGATGCTTCCTGGGAAACGAATTCCTTCATTTTCAGATCTCTTGGTTACTGGCATTCTGAAAAGCATAGACTGAAGGGAAGTTCCAGGGCCTCAGGGCTAATTTAGGGCATTGAAAGTGAGTCACATTCTGTTTCCACATGTGAAATCTGGAAAATAGCTCAGACCATTCAAGGAAGATCAAACTATCCAGTGAGCCTGCACTTTTGTGATAAGGTTGAAAGAGTGCAAAGGCATATGATAAACTGGATTCTCCAGTTCTAACTCATTGTGTTGATTTTGGAAGAAAGATTAAATGAGGCAGAAAAATCAAGGACATTTTATGTGGAGCATTTTTTATAAAATAATAATCTAGGCAAGTGTGTGGTACTGTGTAAGCATAAAGTAAATGTCAACTAGATCCTGGAACCTCCACTTATCAGCAAGTTATCAATACTTAAACTCTCTGTGCCTCAGGTTCCTCATCTGTAAAATGAAAGCAATACTACCTTCCTCAAAGAGATGTTAGAATTAAATGGACTAATATATGTAAAATGTCATTATACTATTCAATATATACATTTACTTGTTAGAGATGTGCTTTTTCCTTTTCCCTTCAACATTGTTTCTAAGATTCTTCCATGTTGTTATTGCTGCTATATTTCATTTGTGTGTGGGGTTAATATTCTTCTGTGTGAATGTATGAATGTACCACTATTTAATCCATTCTCCTGTCAGTGCACAGAGTTGCCTGCAGTTTTGTCTGGCTCTAACCATTGTCCTGAGGCCCATGAGAAAGAGCTTCACTGGGATGGAACAGCTGGTCCACGGAGTATGTATTTGGCTTTACAAGATAACCCCTCAATGTTTCACAAAGTGATTGTACCATTTACATGCCTATTAGAATATTCTGTCCAATATTGTTAGATTTCTTAGTTTTTGCCAGCTTCAAGAATGTGCAATATTATTTCATTGTAGTTCTAATTTGTATTTCCCTATTAATGAAGATGAGCATCTGTTAATGTATTTCTTAGCCATTTATCTTTTCTCCTTTGTGAGATGTCTATTCACGTCTAATGCCTACTTCTTCTAATCTGTCTTCTGGGAAGCGGTCACACAAAATCCTTGCTGTTACTACCTTAAGAATAATAGACATTAGTCAGTCTGTTAATCCCATCTACCTTTTTGATGAGGAGGACAAATAGATAACATGATGATATCAGAGGTCCTCAGGCCCTACAAGGGTATTTTCTCAAGCATCTCCCTTAAGTGGGCAATATCTAGGGAGAGAGGTGAAAAATGTTTGTGTTTTGCTTTGCAGATTTAGGCATGTATTGGCACTTATTAATTTGATTATGTGATTTTTTTTTTAGAAGCAGCATCAAGCAGTTTATTTGTAATAATATTGGATTGGCCAAAAAGTTCATTCGGGTTTTTCAAAACCCAGATGAACTTCTTGGCCAATCCAAATAGTAAATATTTATTGAGCGCTTATGCATCAGGTACTATCCTAAGCACTTTACATATATTATCTCAATTAATCTTTACAATAACTTGTGATGGTCATGAGATAAGTACTCTATTATTATTTCCCAATTGAGGAAATGGAAGCCCTGAAAAATTAATGACTTACCTAAGGTGGAATCACTACTAAATGGTAGATATTGAGGGAGTCTGACTCCCCAGCCCATGTCTTTGACCAATTAGATAACCATAGGTGATAGCAAGTTAGTTGGCAGTACAGCAAAAATAGAAGGAGGGCATGGTGGGTGCCCAGAAGCAATTCTGGGAAATGATGGGCTTTTGGGGTTTATGCTGGGTAGGGAAGGAAGTGAAGGTAGGAATGCAACAGAAAGCATTGAAGAAAGATCAAGAACAGAAATTACTAAGACGTCAGGAAGTTGCTGGGACAGGTGCTTTCAGAGGTGTGAAGAGTCACTAAAGTTTAGGTTTTCAGGGCATCTGGGTAAATGTCAAGCTAGGATTTTGCCACAGGAATGAGTTGTGCTAAAGAGGAATGTAGGCAAAGGGCACTGGAATCCCTTTGTGTGATTGAGAAGCTATGAATCACGGATGCTGAGGTTGTCTGAGATAACGCGGGAGTCTGGCAGCATTTGTGCGCCAGGTCCTGAAGCTCTCTGTGAATCTGGGGGAGTGACCAAGAAGCTGGTGCACGATGTGATTATGCTTCATGCTATAGCATGATACTCGAAAGGGCGCAGAGGGTGGGGAGTTGCATACAGGTGGGAATGGGATCACCTGGACTGGCAGTTAGAAGCTAGAGAACGCCAACACTGCTTCCAAATCTCTCTCAGCATGTTGGAAGGTGGGGAGAAAAAGCAGTTTTTGTTTGTCGATGCTCAAGGGAAGTGATATCCTTGGGGGAATGCCAGGTTTCAGTTAAGGCAAGAAGGTGAAGGTATGGTTCTGTGAGGAAGCTGAGGATACAGATTAGGGTGCTCACAAATAAACTGTGGCTTTTAAAGTGGAAAGAGATTCAGAGGTCAGAGACGGAAAAAACGTTAGGGGAAAAAGAAGCATAAGACGCTTTGGGTTATCAGTTAAGAAAACTAAAAAAATTTTTTTAACAAGAAAAAGAATGAATGGTGAAGATGAGATTTATTGGCCTTGAGATTATGAAAAAATACAGGTGTGAACTTGACAAGAAAATTTACATTAACTTCAAGATGATGGAGGTGGGCTGATTTACATGGTAGCTGTTTTCTATTGATTTGAGGGAGAAAAGAAGTGCCTCTGGTCTGGTTCTACTAAAGGTCTGGATCCCTCTATCATCCACCAACTAAATGATCGTGAGTAGGCTGATTCATCTTCCTATGTCTCATTTTCTCCATTTCTACAATAGGGGTAATAAAATCTACTTCTCTGATTTGTTATGAGAATCAAATTAACTTACATATATGAAAGTGCCTTAGAAAATTGCAAAATGCCAGACAAAGGTAAGGTGTTGGTCACATCAAACTTTGTTTATGCTGAATTCTTTATCAGAAATGCAAAGTCTAAGTGTAATCTTATTTCCGATAAAAGTAGAAATTACTTTCAATGCTTTGAAGACATGGCTTTCAGGAAAATATTATGAAAAAAAGCAGAAGTGTCTGCATTATACTCTGTAGGTAAGTAAACAAAATAACTTACCAGGGAAACAGCAGGAATGGGAAAGTTGCTATAAGGAGGCGGGATTTTTTTTTTCTTTTATCATTCTCTCCATTACAAATAATTTACACAGTTTCCACTTCAGAACAACACATCAGGACTTCCCTTAAAGTACTTCAGCAAAGCTCAAACAGTCACAAGTCGGGACTCTGGGCCACTTGCCAGTATTTCTTCCAAGGGAGCTCTAAATAAGGCAGTTTAATAATCGGAAACTGGAAATTTCCCTCCTTTCCCACACACAAGCACTCCTTCCTCCCCTTCTTTTGCCTGTTAGACATTTCACTCACTCCAACAGATGGAGGCCAAAATTATGCAGTACTTAGTACCAAGCAACAGCCACTCTAGCCTTAAGTATTTCCTTTTATACTGTTTTTCTTAAGGAGAGGGAAGTGTGTCCATGCTTTTTTTTCACCTTCAGAAAAATCTAAAATTCTTGAGACACTAGTGAAACAGCAAAAAGTTACTCCTATTTACTAAATATAAGCCAGAGAAGGTTTTTGTATTTGTGTTCAGGAAATTTCTATTTAGGATGTGGAAAAGGGGTGTTACTGACAAGATGATACTTTATGAGATTAAGACAAACTCACCAACACACTTTCCTATCCTCACTGCAAAATGGACTAAATACTGCACTGTATCAGACATATGGTTGTAGTAGCTCCACTGTCTGTCTCTCCCCAAAACACCAAGAAATCTGCCTAAAAATGCTTCATGGCTCTTGACATCAGGGTTGAACAACTCAAAAATTTATGGAATGAGATTATTTATGAAACAGAGAATGATTAAAGGAAATGAAGTTTATTTGGAATGCTGAAATTTAAAAATCTGTTAAAATGTTTTCCTTACGACAAAAGTACTATATTTTCATTGTTGAAGACGTAAAATATACAGAAAAACCTAAAAAAAGGAAAAACATCAAGACATAATTTACCCATCCAGAGATCACAATGCAAATATATTTGGTATGTATTCTTTCAAGTGTCTTTCTTACAAATTCATATGTATATATATTTTTCTTTTTTTCACATATGTATATTTAATAAACATGACTCATACTAGACGTATCTGAACACATGTACACGTCAAAGTACCATGATTTAAGAGCACAGGTTCCCATTAGACTGCTTGGGTTGGGGTCTCTGCTCTGTCACTGACTAATGGGATGATATTGGGCTGCATGAGATCACCAAAGGAGTGAGTATAGCTAAAGAGAAGAGTAGTATCAAATTGTATATGTTAAATATGTACAGCTTTTTATGTGTGAGTGGGAGGGAGAGAGAGGAGGAGGGACAGAAAAACCTAGGACCAAAGCCCATTAATGATGAGAGAGGTTTGGAAGAAGTGGAAGCAGCCAAGGAGACTGGAAAAGGAACAACCAATCAATAGGAGGAAATCTGAAAGTGTGGTGTGCTGGAAAACAAGAGGAAAAAAATGTTTTATCAAGAGGAAGATGATAATCAACTTTTGCTGAAAAGATGAGCACTGAGAAGAGACAATTAGATTTGGTGACATGGGGGTCATCGGTCAACTTGACAGCAGAGTTTGGACGGGATGATGGCAGTGAAAGCTTGATGGGAGACAGTGTGAGAGGAGAGGGGGAGAGGGATTCGGAAGAGTATAGTCAACTTTTGGGGGGGAGTTTGGTTGCAAAGGAGAGCAGAGAAATGGATCAGTAAGTGATGCGGAAAGCACAGACAAATAAAGGCTTGTTTTAGTATGGTATGATGTTCAGAGTTGGCTCTTAATAAATGTTTGCTACTGATAACAGTAATGTGACTTACATTCATATTGTATATTATTTTCAATATGGGTTATTTTTATTGAAGTGTAGTTAATTTACAAGGTGTTGGTTTCAAGTGTGCAGCAGAGTGTTTCAGATATAGATATATATCTATATCTATCTATCTCAGGGAAAGATAAAAAACTCAGCCCATGTCTTCACAGATGGTAAGTTGTACAGCTGTCTAACTCCAGAGCCTGCTCTGAAGCAGGGTTGCTACTGGCCCATATGGTGCCCTTTTGAAATTAGAAAAGAGCACTCCATTTCACAAATAAAATTTTAAATTAGTTTATTGTCACACAACGCAAATTGCTATTCCTCAGGGGAGCTATCCAGAACCCCACCTGGTAGCAGCTCTGTCTGTGCACACACAGTGCCTATATTTTTGCCTGTTCCCACACCAGGACATATACTCCAGACAATTTTAAATAATTTGTTTTGCTCCTCGCACTTCCATGGTAGGGAACTATATCAAGTCCAAGGTTTGGGAATGGGAAGCAAGTTTTTGAAAGTAACAGGTAAGTGAGCGAAGCAATCGCAGGTATCACCAGGGACATCGTCAGGACAGGTGCGCCTCCCCCTATGTCCATAGCAGCACTATTCACAACAGCCAAGACACGGAAACAACCTAAATGTTCATTGACAGATGAATGAATAAAGAAGATACGGTACATATATACAATAGAATACTACTCAGCCATAAAAAAGAATGAAATAATGACATTTGCAGCAACATGGATGCAACTAGAGATGATCATACTAAGTAATTCAGAAAGAGAAAGACAAATACTATATGATATCAGTTATATGTGGAATCTAAAATCTGACACAAAGAACTTATCTACAAAACAGGAACAGACTTACAGACATAGAGAACAGACTTGCGGTTGCCAAGTGGGGGAGGGGTGGATTGGGAGTTCTGGATTAGCAGATGCAAACTATTATAAAGAGAATGGATAAACAAGGTCCTACTGTATAGCACAGGAAACTATATTCAATTTCCTGTGACAAACTATAATGGAAAAGAATATGAAAAAGAATGTACATACGTGCATAACTGCATCACTGGGCTGTGCAGCAGAAATTAACACAACATTGTAAATCAACTCTACTTCAATAAAATAAGTTTAAAAAAACAAAAATGCTTCATTTCAGGAAGATTCATAGAAAGGGCTTTTTGACAAGTACAAGTTTCTGATAACTTTCAAATCATACTGCTGAACTGGGTAAACCAGATGGCTCTATAAAACTATTAATTACATGAGATTGAGTAAACTGATGGATATGGTTATAATTTTTCGGTCTCACCTGAGATATTACTGGCATTTATTCTGTGTTCTCCAGATACAAGGAAACCCTTCCCCTCAAGCTAATTATGATTTATAGCAGTTTGGTAAATTACACCCCTAAGTAGAATTTAAACATTTATATTTTCTACCTGAACCCTCCAGTAATTGGAAACTCAGAGGTTCCCAGAAACTTTATCCAATAAATAAGGAAGGCCACCTCCAAACAAATGCAAGAGTTTCAAGGTATTTTGGGGGGAACCTCAAAAAGGGAGGAATTCATCCAAATCTGTTAGGCAAAATCTGTGATAATCCCTTGGCATGGCTTTCTTGGCCCTGAGAGGCCTTTTAAAAGTTTAGTCTGAGACTCCTAAGAGTCCAAGCACCTGAGTTGGTAACACACGGTTTTTACCTGAGTGGCAGAAAACTCAAGGAGGAAAACTAGTTAGGAGGATATCGCAGTGATCCAGGTGAGGCATAATGAGCCACTGGCAGTAAAGTTCCGGAATATTTCAGACTATGAACTACAGGATTCCGCATTACCTGTGTATGAAGAATGAGATAAAGCGCGCTGTTTTGATCTAGCTGGTGCTGTTAACAACAACAACAATTAAAGACAGATGGGAAATTCAGTTTCACATTTTGAGCTTAGCACCTAAAATTATCACGGCTGAAAATGCGTACACAAAGGATCAACTATGATCTTGTTGAAAACAAAGTTCTAGAAATTTTGTTCATTCTCTTAAAACCTACGAATTCGTAAGCTTAAAATATTAAACTTTAAAAACTTTTTTTTAAGACATCGTTATACACTCTTGGGGCACCTTACATTACAGGATTCAGGGAAACGACATTCAGTACAGTCAACAGGTTCCATTCCGCCCCGAGGACACGGCGCTCCCGTGACGTCACCGAGACGTGGGGCGCGAGCCTGCGTTTTGGCGGAAGTCCTGCGTAGTTACCAACGAGACGCAGAGGGAGGGGCAACTGCTGCGGCCGACCGCTCTTCCGTGTAGCGTCCTCGCACGTCCCCTAGTGGCAGCCGGCGTGCAAGCGAGCCTCTGGCTTTGAGGCTCCGCAGCTAGTCAGTCGCCTTGGGTCTGGCGTGGCCCGGGATCAGCGAGCGTGCCCAACTCCCTGTCCGCCCCAGCGCCAGGCGAAGGGCGACGCCTCGAGGTAAAATCTAGGAGGTACGGGAGGCTAACTCTGCGTAGGCCCTGTTGAGAATCCTGAGGCTCTCGGCTGCGCGGGAGCGGAGGCGATGGCGGAGGAGCAGGAATGTGATTTCAAGAAGTCATGTGCCGACTCTGAGGCAGCGGCGGCTGCAGAACCTCTGGGATCCCCTTCGGAGACCGCCGCCGTCGCCGCAGAGTCGCCGGAGCTCGAGAACTACAGTAGCAAGTGCGTGTTCTGCCGGATCGCGGCGCAGCAGGATCCCAGCACTGAACTCCTGTACTGTGAGGTTGGCGGTGACGCGCGACCGGGGACCCGATCGCTCCTGGGGGCTCCGCGAGGGGACCTCGCCGATGTGGATCGGGTGGGGAGGGTCCTGATAAATGGGGCTAGGGGAAGCTGGGTGTCCTAGTGTTAATAACAGACTTACTTCTCTAGGCGCAGGGAGTGTCACCAGCCACCTCTTTGCTATTCTAAGGGGAGAAAATGTAGTGGTAAAGTCTCTCTGCAGCTGCCGAGGTACTTTGTGGACAATAGCATGTATGGCCTCTGATTTTATTAAAGGGACCCCCCTCCCCCCGCCTTTCTAGACACTGCTTTTACATTCCGCACTCTTAATACTGGTACTGAAGAGAAACCAGTAGAAAATAGATAATGGTAATTGTGGAAACCTGTTTGTTAGAGTGACTGAAAATAGGCTGGCAGGAGTGGGTCCGAGGTCAAACTATTACTTAATAGATTCTGATTTCCACTGAAGGGTCCAGTTCCTTAAAAGTGTTATCAGTTAGGATATGTGGACATTTTCAGAGCATTAAGACTTTGTCCAGATATTTTAAAACAGATGATCTGGTAGGCACTTTCTTCCACCAGCTCGACTTGCCTTTAAAGAAACATACTTTTTTTTTTTTTTTTTTTTTTTTGCTGTACGCGGGCCTCTCACTGTTGTGGCCTCTTCCGTTTCGGAGCACAGGCTCCGGACGCGCAGGCCCAGCGGCCATGGCCTACGGGCCCAGCCGCTCCGCGGCACGCGGGATCCTCCCGGACCAGGGCACGAGCCCGTGTCCCCTACATCGGCAGGCAGACCCCCAACCACTGCGCCACCAGGGAAGCCCAAGAAACATCTTTTGAAAGAATCAGCTCCAAAGATTCTGGGCTTCTTTGTGGTTTTTTGTTGTTTTTGTAGTAATCATTCATTCATTTGTTAAAAGTAAATTGACTTCCTTCTAAGCACTGTTGGAGATTCACTGGTGAGCAAGGTAAAGGATAGTCCCTGTCTGGATTTTATAATCTAAAGGGACAGAAGAGGCAGCTGATAACAGTGCCCTGTTGTATGATGAGATGGTTTTACCTCCTGCAGTATTTTGCAGGGCTTGTGGGAGGAGCACCTGGCCCAGATTTGAAGGGATAGGGAAGGCTTTCCAGAGGAAGTGAGACACGGAAAAGTAAGTAGGCATTGGTCAGGTGAGGAGGAGAGAAGATGCCCCTGGTAAAGAGCACCTTCAGAGGTCTGGTTTCTGCCACAGGAGAACAGAAATTCAGTCTAACTGGAGCATGGAGTTTGAGGGGATGAGTAGTGAAAGATGAAGCTGGAGAGGTAGACAAGGGGCCAAGTTATTAAGGCTACTGTAATTCATGTTAAGGAGTTTTGGCTTTATTTGAAGAGTGAAGGGAAGCTCTACAGTGTTTAATGCTACTGTTCATGCTGGGTTGGAAGAAAGGGGTTGAGAGTTACATGAAAGGGTTTGATCTTTGAAAGATTATCTGACACCATTGTGGAGAATGATTTAGAGAGGACCAGCCTGGAGGCATGGAGATCAGTTATGAGGCTGTTGAAGTAATCCAGCCTGATGATGGCCTGAAATAAGATGTAGTAGTGGGAGTGAAGAAAAGCCAATCAATTTAAGGATATTTAGGAGTCTGACACTGCAGAGATGTGCATCTCTAGCTCAGATTATAGAAACTGTCAGCTTACAGATGGAGATTGAAAAGAGGGAAATTAATGAGATCACCTAGGAAGTATATGTAGAGTAAGAAGTGAAGGGGCCCCTACAAGAGAGAGGCAGAGGAAGAGGACCTGAAAAGAGGAGAGAGAAACAGGGAAAACTAGGAAAGCTAAGAGAAGGGAGTATGTTAGGAAGATAGGAATTGGCAGCAACATCAGCCTTCCCTAATCCTCGAATCTGGGTTAGGTGACTCTCCAATATGCCTGCAGAGAGGGCAACTTAGATCAGAACTGGTTTTGTCACCAGAGTGATGGTCATTGACCTTGAGGAGAGCAACTGCAGTGCAGTGTGAAGCAGAAGGCAGATTGTAGTTGGTAAGAACCTGAAGGATAAAAAATTGAAGACAGCAAATACAGACGACTTTTGAAGGAAATTTGGCAGTCTTGGGGAGAAGGGAAAAGGTAAGGTAACTACAGGAGGAGATGGAGTTAAGAGAAAGCTTTTTAAAACAGTGAAGACTTTGGTGCGTTTAAATCCTGATGGGAAGGTGCCAATGGAGAGAGGTTTAAAATGGCCTACGGTGGTAGAGCTTTGTCGTTGAGAAAGAGGAAACTCAGTCACTCATCCATTACTCAGTATTTGAATGAGTGCCTTCTGTGTGTCAGGCACTGTTGGAGGCATTAGGATATAGCAGTAAATAAAATGTGCAACAATCCCTGTCCTCATGGAGCTTACTCACAGGAAATAATAAGCAACATAATAAGTAAAATATTATATAGAGAATGGATATTGTTACATAGTTCAAAATATTGATACATAGTTCATTAGATGGGAATGAAAAAAGAGAAAAGGGATGCAAATTTTAAATTTTTAGTCAGGAGAAGCTGCACTAAGAAGGTGGCATTTGAATGAAGCCCTGAAGGAGGTGAAGGAGGAAAGTATATGGTTTATTCTTTATATATAAAGTACAGCTATGCCATATAGGACATGAGAGATACACAATATATTTGTGATATTAACATATCATGGGAGGGCAATTAGGAAAAAGTCTAAAAATGTTCCTTAGGAGGGTGATAATGAGAAAAGTTTAAGAAACGCTGTTATAATCAAACAATGGCCATAATTCCAACTTTAAGAAGGTCATCCATTTCTTTTTTTTAAATAAATTTATTTATTTATTTTTGGCTGAGTTGGGTCTTTGTTGCTGCGCTTGGGCTTTTCTGTAGTTGCGGCGAGCAGGGGCTATTCTTCGTTGTGGTGCGCGGGCTTCTCATTGCCGTGGCTTCTCTTGTTGTGGAGCACGGGCGCTAGGTGCACAGGCTTCAGTAGTTGTGGCTCGCGGGCTCTAGAGTGCAGGCTCAGTAGTTGGGGCACACGGGCTTAGTTGTTCCACAGCATGTGGGATCTTCCCGGGCCAGGGCTCGAACCTGTGTCCCCTGCATTGGCAGGCGGATTCTTAACCACTGCGCCACCAGGGAAGCCTGAAGGTCATCCATTTCTGAGGAAAAGTATATGAAAACCCTAATGACACACCATTTTTTTAAGGGGTAGATAAGGGAGTATCGGTAGTTTTATCTTTCTGTTTAAGCAACTGTCATTTACTGAACAGATTTTGCAGGCTTACTATTGATATGTGTTACTCACTTGGAGGTCAAAGATGAACATGGCATGTCCTACACTTGAGAAGCTTGCCTATGATCTGAATTGACATGAAAAATTCTCTTTTAGTGGGTATCACTAGGTATAGGTAGTCAAAATTCTGTATTTTAAAGTCACTTGAAATTATCTTTTCTTTGTGTAATTATGCTACCAACATGACAAATAGTTAGGTTCACTCATTTCTGTTTGTTTTCCATTGTTAAGGACTACTTTTTTTTTTTTGAGTCCAAAAACGTATGGTAAATATTCACATGCTTTTAAAATCAAAATTGTAAAGCAAAGTACATTTGAAGTCTAGTATCCATTCTCTTGTTATCTCTACCCTGTTCCTCTTTCCCCGTAACAAACCTTTAAAAAATATTTTTGGTTTATCTTTCCTTTGTGAGTAGATATGTATGCGTGTGTTTATATTTATACTCTGCCTTCTTACACAAAAGATAGCTTAACCTTGTTCCATGCTTTTTCTTTTTTACCTTAGGAATTTATTCCAGAAATGATTTCATAAGTGTATAAAGATCTTCTTCATTCCTTTTTATAACTACACAATACTCCACTGTATGGATTTGCTGTAATTTATTCAGCCAGTCTTAGTTGAATTTTATGGACAGTTGGGTTATTTTCAGTCTTTTGCTATCATAAATCATGCTGCAAAGAATAGCCTTGTACAAATATTATTTCATATTTTTTGCCTCTTTATCTGTGGAATGGGAGGACAGTCTTTCTTTTATTTATTTTTTTTAAATGAGTGATCTTTGGATAGCTTTCCTGTACAGGTTTGTAGTGGCTTTTTTTTTTTTTTAAGAAGATGTTGGGGGTAGGAGTTTATTAATTAATTAATTAATTTTTGCTCTGTTGGGTCTTCGTTGCTGTGCGAGGGGTTTCTCTAGTTGTGGCAAGCGGGGGCCACTCTTCATCGCGGTGCGTGGGCCTCTCACTGTCGCAGCCTCTCTTGTTGCGGAGCACAGGCCCCAGACGCGCAGGCTCAGTAGTTGTGGCTCAGAGGCCCAGTTGCTCCGCGGCATGTGGGATCTTCCCAGACCAGGGCTCGAACCCGTGTCCCCTGCATTAGCAGGCAGATTCTCAACCACTGTGCCACCAGGAAAACCCCAGTCTTTCTTTTAAATGAAGAGTCTAAATACTGGCTAGATCAGTAGTAGCAATGAGAGACACCAGAGAGCCAGTTTCAGTATTTTAGAAAGCTTAATGGAAATCTAATTCAATCATTGATTGCATAGGCTAAATAAAACGTCATCGCTTTGCTTTTGACAGGAATTTTATCTGCTGGTGATGATGACAGTTATGTCAATTGGTAGGTTTCTTTAATTAACGAGAATTGGGAAAATAAAATATTCACACATGACATTTAGTAAACAGAACCTTTCAAAATAGGGTTTTGGGAGATGAAGACAGAACTGGGCATTTGGTTCATTCTTATGGCTGAGTCATGTATGACAGCAGATTTTTAAGAGCTTCTTTAATGTTTTTCTCCTGTTATCCTTTAGACTAGCATTTCGTAGTTCCATGAATCTAAAGAAGTGTTACTCCTGCTTTGAGGTAGAATTCAGCTATATTATCTCAAAATAATTCCAATCGGGATGTATTCTGTACCAGAAAGAATTACCTCTGGATTTTTAAAAGTTAATGCCATAATTGAGGGGGAAATAAAGACATATAAAATTGTTGTGTTATGAATCAGTCTGGGAAGTACAATTTTGTTGTACTAGATTTGACCCCCGATACTAGTTGTTTCTCAGCTGGAAGCATTAAGTAAATAATGGAAAACTTTAAACATTCAAAAACATTGCTGTCTTATCCCTTTTGATCTTATCCCTTTCTAAAACATTCCATGGATATGTATATTTAAAGTTACTACTAGACGGGAAAACCATAATAAAAATGGAAATAATTGTCATGCTTGTTATTTTAGGGTTAGGGTTAGCTCTTGGGGTTCCCCAAGTCAACCAACCTTCTGGGACTATACACACACGTGTGTGTGTGTATATATAACACACATATACATATATGTACACATGTATACATATTTACATAAATTTACACACACACACACACACACACACACACACACACACACACACCACCTGGTCTGAGTCTCTGTCCCTGAATTGCAGGAAACCCATCATTTTCCCCAGTATATCAGAAGATTTCCTCTTGGCGCTGGGGGGAGTATGCTGCATACATTATCCCTAGTCACCTCTCATGATTTTCTGTTTCTACTAAATTTTCTATCTTATCCTCAAACCTTTGTCTTGCATCAGCCGAAGAGAGTAACAGAGTCTTTTCCTTTCATTTTCCTGATACATTAACGCAAAGCAACAGCTGCTATAGATTTTTCCTCAAAGTTTGGGGGCAATAGGATTCTCATATTCTTTAAACACAGCATAAATCCGTTTCTGTAGGCAGGCACCTCAATTCATTTCTTGTTTGTGTACTTTCCTCATAGCTCATGCTACATTCAGTTGATCATTGTTTACTTCAAGGTCTTAAAAGTTACAATTTCTCCCCCTCTCTAGTCTCATCTTATAGGCAGATTACACTCAATATCTGGAAAAATAATCGAGATTTTTGTGTGGCTGTGCCTCCACATTTTGGCAGCTCTTGGTTGAAAGTATGTAAATGAGGACAGCAACAAAATCAATATTTAAGCAATATTTTAATAGAGTGATATTGTGGACATTTTATAGAAGCCTTGAGATAGGAGAGGGACACATAATACTGTATTTTTGCTGCCCTCCATTTCAGTCATGACTCTGCTGGGGGCTAAAGTAGACAAAAAGTCCCATTCACTGAATTGTGGTCTCACTGCAGGCCAATTTGTCAGTCACCTGAAGCTTAGATGAGCAGTATGGATACTGATAAGGAAGTTCGTGTTACAGTATGTACAATTGCCTTTCATCATTATTCTCACTAAAACCAAGATTATTGGCATGGATATGAGGCCCTTGTTCCAACTGAATTTTAGTTCTTGGAATGGAGAACTAATGAGCAACAGTGCATTCTGGGAAACTATGCTTATTGATACTGATTTTATTTAATTTTGACTAATTTTTTAATATAAGATATTGAATAATGTTATTTAGGGAATATAGATTTTTCTTTTGAAAAAATGTTGAAACTCAAATGTTAATAGGTTGAAAGACTCCCTTTTTTGTTTCCTTTTCTTTTTTCCTTACATTAATGTGTGGAGTATAGAAACCAGAAAACTGATACCATACATGTAATGGACTGGACCCATAACTTAGTACAGTGTACTAGAGTTTGTTTCAGCATTTCAGAGTCTTTTTAATGCTGTAAAGTGGCAAGTAAACATAAAGAAAAAGTATTTATAATTATTGTAAAAATGTTTAAAAATGTAACCCCTGGATATATACATGCTAGATGATGTTATAAATGAAGAAAATGGCACTTTGGAAAAAAAGTAAATGTAAAAAAGAATTTATCAATCTTGCTATGATTCTGTGGTAGAACCTTTACAAGTACATATTAGGAGTAGAAAAACCTTAGGGTAGAGATGGAGAAATATATAATGAAATTAAAAAAAAACTCTGGGATTATGGTAATGAAGTTTTAATGAACTTCATTCATAATTGTTTTCCGGAAATTGATTTTATATAAGTCTTTTTCTTCTCTGGAATAAATGAGCATCTCATGAAGGAAGCTAAAGCTTGTCTTTATGGACATAATGCATAATCACAAAACTGCCCAATGGAGATTAGTTGTAACATAAGCACCGTTTCCCTATCAGACTGAGATTTATGTATGATGTTTAAGACATGCCAGAATAGCATTAGGAAATTCTTTTTAAAAATTCACTAACAAATGATATTTTCCTTTAGAATGAAGACCTAGTTTGCTTCAAAGATATCAAGCCAGCAGCACCTCATCATTATCTTGTGGTGCCAAAGATGCATATTGGAAACTGCAGATATCTAAAGAAAGATCAGATAGAACTGGGTAAGTTGATGGCAGTATTCTTCATGGTTATATCATCGTGAACTGGCATCAGTGACGGCAGTGACAATTGAAAAGAAACAGTTTAGCCAGGTATTGTGATAAAGGAGCATTATGGCTTTTTGAAACTTGCATTATGAAAAATTTCAAATATGTACAAAAATAAAGAAAATAGTATAATCTCCATGTATTTATCACCCAACTTCAACATTTATTAACTCATGGCCAATTTCTTTACATATATTAACCTTCTCCCACAGTGGATTTTAAGCAAATCTCAGACGCCATGTTATTTAATTTTTTAAATCTCTAAAAGATAATGCCTCTTTATGCTTTTTAAATGATGGCTTTCTTGATTCTGAAAGTGAAAGATAATATGAAAACTTATAAACAAATAGAATGGATAAAGAAGATGTGGTACGTATATACAATGGACTATTACTCAGCCATAAAAAGGAACAGAATTGTGCCATTTGCAGAGACGTGGATGGACCTAGAGACTGTCATACAGAGTGAAGTAAGTCAGAAAGAGAAAAACAAATAGCATATAATATCACTTATATGTGGAATCTAGAAAAATGATACAGATGAACTTATTTGCAAAACAAAAATAGAGATGCACACATAGAGAACAAACGTATGGATACCAAAGGGGCAATGGGGAGGTGGAATGAGTTGGGAGATTAGGATTGACATATATATACTACTATGTATAAAATTGATAACTAATGAGAACCTACTGTATATCACAGGGAACTCTACTCAGTGCTCTGTGGTAACCTAAATGGGAAGGAAGTCCAAAAAAGAGGGAATATATGTATACATATAGCTGATTCACTTTGCTGTACAGCAGAAACTAACATAACATTGTAAAGCAACTATACTCCGATAAAAATTAATTTTAAAAAAGTTATAAACAAATAAGTTATAGTATGGCATATGAGTACATATTACCTGAGAGTGAGACCATATTAGTACCTGCCTTGTAGTTTCCTGCCTTGTAATTTCCTGTATAGATGAAGTAGGACCAAAGTTTAATTATGAGATTTTAGTGATGAACTTTTAGCCTCTGAAAAAGAGATTCTGAATTCTTGTCTCTTACAGGATTATCCTGTATTTTCCTATACATGATTTCTGTGACTTGTCAGCTACGGTTTACTAAGACATTGCTAAGTTTACTTCAAACCTGCTTCAATAGTCATTGTCATCAGGGTCTGGGATGTTTGGTCAATACTTTAAGGTAGCTGGCAAGATAGATAAGTTGGGCCAGATTTTTGAAGGTGACTAAGAAATCTCTTTGATGAAAACCTCGATATATGGTTTATTAGTGTTTAGACTACTGAATTACCAGTTTTTAAACTGTTTTTTCGAGATATTGTGAAATTCCTTAGTCATCTTCAGTTCTATCAGTATGTTTCATGCTCCTTCCAACAGACAGAGGCCAATATACGTGCAGTATTTAGTACTAGGCAACAGCCACCAGCCTTAAGTATTTCCTTTTATACTGTTTTTCTTAAGGAGGGAGAAATGTGTTTATGCTTGCTTTTCTTTTTCTAGTATTTCTTTTCTTGTTAAAAGTTTTTATAACAGTTGCAAATCAAATGTTACTAATTTTGAAGCAGCATGGTGGGTGTTTGGGATTTCATTATATGTACTGTTTTTACTGATTTTGTGTATATTTGAATATTTCCATAATAAAACTTTAAAAGTCCTTGAAATTAATATTTTTATACAATCTATAAAGTTGGAAAAATAATAAGCATATGGAAGAGCTTAATAATACTATCAAGCACTGTGACTATAATTGACATTAATAGAACTTCACCTAACTATAGAATATACATTTTGTTATGAGCACATGTTCACCAAGATAGTCCATATTCTGGACAATAAAATAAGTCTCAATACATTTCAGATGATCAAAATCTTATAAAATACATTGTCTGATGACAATGGAATTAAAATAAATAATAAAATCTAGAATAGCACTAAATATTTTTAAGTTAAAACACTTTTAAGTAACTTCTAAATAAATAGGTAAAAAAGACAATATTTTGAACTGATTGGTAATAAAAATACAGCATAACAAAATTTGTAGAATGTAGCTGAAGAAGTGCCTAGAGGGAAATTTATAGCTTTAAGTGCTTATATTAGAAAAGGAGGTACAAAACCAATGACCTAAGTTTCCAGTTTAGGATGCTAGAAAGAGGCAAGCAAATCAGATCAAAATAAAGTATAAAGAAGGAAATAGTAGAGTAGGTATCAATGAAATAGGAAAGAGATAATACGTTTTGCTTCATGTATTTTGGATCTGATTTTAAGTGAATATGTAATTATGATTGTCATGTCTTCTCAATGATCCATTTTTATCATTGTAAAATGTTCCTTTTTATGTCTGGAAATACTTCTGCTGTCTTTTTTTTTTTTTGCGGTATGCGGGCTTCTAACTGTTGTGGCCTCTCCCATTGCGGAGCACAGGCTCCGGACGCGCAGGCTCAGTGGCCATGGCTCACGGGCCCAGCCGCTCCGCGGCATGTGGGATCTTCCCAGACCAGGGCACGAACCCGTGTCCCCTGCATCGGCAGGCGGACTCTCAACCACTGCACCACCAGGGAAGCCCTTGGGAGTATTTTTAAAAGAAAACAAGATACAGTCTGGCTCCAAGTAACATGAGCTTTTTTTTTGACCTTGTGGTACTGGCCTTGTCATGGAAGCCTTCCCACCCAAGCCTGACTTAGAGAGGTAAACTGTTAGCAATGATTTTATAAGCCTCATTATAACAACTGCCCTCTGCAGATTCTCTCACTTCTCTTTTCAAATGCTTGATTACACCATTCAGAAACAAAAGAGATCTAAAGTTTGGCATTGTGCTTTGAAGATCCTGGGTTACCAAAATTTTTTTAATGGGGAAGTGTATTCCCACCTGAAGGCCATGAAACATTGAGACAATAAAGATGCTAAGGCAAATAAGAGTTTGGAAGCCAAAACAAACATTTAGCTAGTCATGGCTGGGCCAACATAAAGGGATATCATATTCCTAATTTGAGTTCAAAGACAAATTCAAAGTTTTCTTGTCCTCTTAACTCAAACAGTTTTTGTTTAATTACTTGGTTTCTTTATGATTAGAATTAGACCTCAGTAGGATCAGATGTCCTAAACAGTCACTTGATAATATCCCTCAACAGCTGTTCAAAGTCAGCTTATGTGTGACAGTTTGTGATGGGTTGAACCTTCATTTCAGTTGTTGATAAGCAAATTTCTTCGTAACTTAGAGCTACTGGATGAGTCTTTAAATGTGTATCCATTTGATACGACTTTTTACTAGGACCCTAAAAGTTCAGGTTAATAACTAGGTAGTGAACTTAATGTCTCCTATAGTGTAATGTAGTTTCTTTACTGTTTTGTAGTTGAGAACATGGTAACTGTTGGAAAAACCATTCTTGAAAGGAATAATTTCACTGACTTCAAAAATACGAGGTATGTATACTTCCAGATAGAAACCAATATATGCAGTTGGTTTTTCTGAAATGTTATTTCCTCAGGAAAACGAAAGTAGAGATGGCAGAATTCATGGTTTAAATGCAGTTTTCCTGAACGTGAACATATTGTTCATTGGTAAATTTAATAAACAAAACTTTTTTTCACATCTCAACATCGTCTAATAATCACCACATTTAGTTTTGGACAGACAAGTATATTGAAGCAGTGGGTAGGTAAAATTAGTTGCTTAGTCCTCTTTGTTCAATATGTGCATTCCTATAAAATTGTGAGTAAATTGAATTTCCTTAGAAAAAATTTATTTTATATGATTTAAAAATACATTATTACCCTTCTAGCATGAAAGTAACTTGAATTTGTTGAACTGCACTCTGACATTCACCAAAGTTTGAGTAAAAGCATACAATATTCAATTTGGTAACTGTTTTAATTAATCTATTTATTTTTTCTTCTTAAAAGATTTCGATTTTGCCTTGTATGATCAAAGTAGTACCAAGGCAGGTATAGTGATTACTTTGACACCTCTGAACTGGAATTCAGAGGCCTGAATTCTAATGCTATCAGTGTTACTTGCTTCTACTGTAGTTGTACTGGCTGTGTTACTTTAGACAAGTCATTTAAACTCTCCAAGATAATACCTGCAGTGCCTACTTGTAGGCTAAAATGAGATTGAACATGTGAAAATCCTGTGAAAACTATTATGAAGTATATCCAAGGGTGATAATGACAAGGAACAGATGGTATTTGAGACCCTTTGGTCAAAATCAACACGTTCCCTTCCCAGTCATAGAAGTGCTCATTAGAAGAATGAACACTGGACTGGTTGTCAAGAGCCCTGAGTTTCAATTCTAGCTCTACCACTGCCTAACTTTGTGACCTTGAGAAGTCTCTTCAACTTTCTAGATCTTGGTTTCCCCATCTTTAAAATCTTTAAAATGAAAAGGTTGAGTGAACCCTTGAGTTACTTCTAGCTTTTAGATTACTTGATTCCATTATATGACTCCTGTTTCATAGAGGGAAAACCTAGTCTCCTTTTCTGGGTGGTGGTAGAGGCTTTTCAATATGTTACGGATCTGATTCCACAGTCTGTCCTGTACTGCTGCATTATAGCACCTCTCCTTGCCTTCTTCCCACGTTCCCAGTCATTTTTAGTCTTTTTTAAAAATTGACACTTACTTCTAGTTTGAACAGGCAAATATTTCTAGGCTTGAATTATTGTTACGGGTGTGCCTTGCTCCACTTACAAAGTAGACTTCCAAAACTGTGTGTAAATGGATTTTTAAGAGGTTAAATCATATTAAAAATTTTTTTTACCAAAGGAATTCTCTTGTAAATATTTTATAAAGCAAATAGTTATGAATAGTTATCATCTAACTTATTTTTAGTATTCAAGAAACTTAAGTGATGATAAAGTTTTTTTAGTGAGGGTAAGGAAATGACCACTTTATTAAAGGAGAAAGTGCGCCATCTACTGGCTATGTCTTGGAAAAAGGAATCCTACTTCTACTTCAGCGCTCAGTAATTTTAAGATTCACTGCAGAGACATCTTTTAGGAGAATTAAAGCTTAATATGATAAGAACTGAAGTAATGAGACATAATGCCAGCTCAGAATTCATAAGGGTTATACAGAGGCATAATATTCTGTGAAAGCCTTTCTCAATGAAGAGTTTATCTTATTGTGAACTTCAACATGAAGATGAACTGTGTGAATACTCTCAAGTTCATAAAGAAAAACAGTGAAAGAGATGTTTGAGTGGTAATCTGTCTACCTTAGGTAACCTGTTTTGGATATATTTAATATTTATGTGTTTTAACCTGAAAATATAGTTGTAAACTGTTGTAGAACTAATATGTCAATTATCTCTTACCTTGCTGTTTCAGAATGGGTTTCCATGTGCCACCATTCTGTTCCATTTCCCATTTGCACCTTCATATTCTGGCACCAGCCGATCAGCTTAGCTTCTTATCAAAATTGGTTTATAGAGTGAATTCCTATTGGTTTATCACAGTAAGTGTTATTGTTATGCTAGCAGCATACAAAAATATTTAAAATATTTGTCCTTTTTGTTGTAGTTTTTCTTTTCTTGGCAACAGTGGGCACTTATAGACTTGATCATCTGTTTTAACATTCTATTTGCACATATCTAAAATAATATTTTTAATTTGGGGTACTTTTCCAGGTCATCAAATCTGTAGGAAGAGATACTATGGCAAAGTCTCTCAATTGTAAGCAGAGGATATGATATAGAAGTTCATGGCATTAATAGTTCAGAATTCTGAATTGTGGCTCTATTAGTTACTTGAGTGACCATGTGCAAGTTACTTAAACTTTTTAAGGCCCAAGTTTTTTTATCTACTACTGACGTATAGGTAATAGTGCCTACATCTAGGGTTGATAAGAGGATTGATGAAATAATTAACATGTAAAGCACTTAAAACTGTACATTACAGATAGTGAGGGCTCAGTAAATGTTATCTGCTGCCTCTGTCATCATCAACCTCATTGCAGAAATTGATGCAAGTAGTAGCATCAGCTACTAGATCTGAAGTTGAAGCTTTGAGCCTAAAAAGATTGCAGAATTTTGCTTTACTAGGGCAAACGTAGAATAGAATTCAACTGATTATTGGCTTGTAACCTGACAGTCAAGCTTTAGTTATTAAATGACTTTGTCCTTCCAGGGCCACTTGACTAGTAATTTATGTTTCTTATTTTATGTGTCCATGATGATAAGGTGACCTATAGTTGCTATATCTGAAAAACCATCAAATTGCAAATTAAGTAATTACCATTAGTTGATGCAGATTATTATTATAGTCATAGTACAAAAGAAATGAAAAAGCAGTTGATTTCTAGAAACTTCATATTTCAAACTTATTATCTCTCTCCTCAACTTGTTGTCCATATATTTAAGGTATGTGGTGTATATATTTGAAATTGAAAAGTGGGACATTTTGTAGGAAGCTGGTGTGGTCTCTTAAAAAAATCAGTATGATAAAAAACAGATATTTTTTTCTTATTTGTATTTCTAAGTTTCTACACTATCTATGCTTTTATAGTAAAAAATAATTAGAAATACATTTTTATACTTTTTAAACTGTATTTCCTTACATGATTTTTTAGTTGGGAAAAAAATGAATGAACAAAGTTATGAGATCTATTAATTGTTCGTCCTGGGAATCTGAACTCTTCTTAAATCTAGGTATTTAAGTATATATTATGAGACTGAAAAAGTCAAGATAAAGATATTAACGTTTATTCTGAAATCTTACATAATTTTTCAGATATATGATGATTGAGAAAAGTATCTGAAATGATGTAACTAGAAGGCTTTAGTTTACTTTTTATTCTTTTTGTTTTCCTTATTTTTTTAGAGCAGTTTTAGGTTCACAGCAAAATTGAATGGAAAGTACACAGAGTTCCCGTATACCCTCTGTCCCCACATAACTCGCAGTCTTCCCCACTGTCAACATCCTACACCACAGTGATACATTCGTTATAATCCATGAAACTACATTGACATGTTATTATCACTCAAAGTCCATAGTTTACATTAGGGTTCATTCTTGGTGTTGTACATTCTGTGGGTTTGGATGAATGTATAATGACATATATCCACAATTGTAGAATCATGCAGAATAGTTTAACTGCCCTGAAAATCCTCTGTGCTCTGACTATTCATTTCTCCCTCCCCCTTAATCCCTGGTAACCACTGATCTTTTTAATGTCTCCAGTTTTGCCTTTTCCAGAATATCATGTAGTTAGAATCATATTGTATGTAGCCTTTTCAGATTGGCTTCTTTCACTTAGTTAAATGCATTTCAGGTTCTTCCATGTCTTTAGTATTATATTTATTTTCCTTATTGAAACTATCTAACAAAAAGGCAATGTGGATAAAAATCTGCCTATTTATATATAGTATAGAATAAACACCTTTACTGTAGTTTGAAAACTGCTATGTTGAGAGTTTTTTGTAAGATATTTTTAGGAACAGAATATATAGTATCCAGTTCTTCTGCTGTGGCTTATTATAATAGGGGCGCCAGTAGAATTATTTCATGTAGGCTATGATAACTAGAATAAAAAAATATGTTATTTTTCCATTACAGGCTGATTATTTGATTGACAAACTAAGAACATGAAAATGTCAACAGTGGAAGATTTTCCTAATTTTAGCTCAACATAAACTAATATTCTGGTCTCTTTGAAGTCTAATTACAATTGGGTTTTATGTGAAGCTATTACTGGGTAGTTTTAAATTGTTTCTTATGTTTGTTTCCTGAAATCTGTGATATAGTTATATGAATATTTTGTCATTGACTTTGTTTTAGTGGTTCCTTGTCTAAGGTATAAGA
Organism: Phocoena sinus; assembly: GCF_008692025.1. Taxonomy (NCBI): domain Eukaryota; kingdom Metazoa; phylum Chordata; class Mammalia; order Artiodactyla; family Phocoenidae; genus Phocoena; species Phocoena sinus. Next base: position 36,108,010 of record NC_045774.1, on the reverse strand, counting down.
TACTATAGATAAAATCCCATTAAAACAAATTCTGTTAATCAAGAAGGGCTCTGTATTTTTTTAAAGTTCAAACATTTTAATTTCTGAATAGTCAATTATAATAGTGATTTATTTATGAAGAATAAACTGGTATAAAAAGTACTTTGTTGGAGCCTTTATTATATGAAGGAGAAAGAGAAATTATTTCTTGATTGTTCTATAATTATACACACAAAATTTCAAAATAAACAGTACTGTACTACACAGTGATCTCTGATCTTATTGATGGAAAGAACTGTATATGTGTCACTTTTTACTCAGGTTTCAGATGCTGGCTTTCACTTCTTGAATCCTAGCATCTTTGTAATAAATTGATCCTGGAGCTATGTAATATATATAAAATAATTTCACTGTAACAGTGGGTTTGCTATAACAATCAATTTGGCTATCCAAGAGAATTCATTGTAATGGAATTTTACCTGTAAGAACGTAAATTGGGAAGAAACATAAGTGGTTACATTAATCTGTTAAAACTGGCAGAAACTGTTGCTCTATGGCTTATTTATTATACCAAAGGAAAATCAGAATTAAAAAGTGGTTAGACCTGTCTTTTACCATGAAGTCCTGATTTGAAAGTAGAGATAGATTGGATGAGAAAATTAATTTTAATAGCAACATTAATATATTGATAAATCATTTCATGAGACATATTTCTTTAGGAATTGTCTTTTGGTGCTAATCTACACTAACAATAGTGAATGTGAATGAAAAATAAGTACTGAAAGCTAATCTTACATTGTGCCAGTGTATAACGGTACCATATACATGAATATAAATGAACATAAGGATTAAAGTATTGATCTTAGGAACAGGCTGAGAAGAGTAGTGTTTTTTTTTTTAACCTTCTTTTTTGGGGGATGATATTAAACATAGTTTTAAGTAATGAAATACTTAGTTACAGCCTCTGGAATCAATATTGTTTAGTTCATTTGTTCATTAATTCATTCAAAATACATTTAGTGGGCTTCCCTGGTGGCACAGTGGTTAAGAATCCACCTGCCAATGCAGGGGACACAGGTTCGAGCCCTGGTCCAGGAAGATCCCACATGCCGTGGAGTAACTAAGCCCGTGCGCCACAACTACTGAGCCTGAGTTCTAGAGCCCAGGAGTCATATACTGAACCCGCGTGCCACAACTACTGAAGCCCCTGCGCCTAGAGTCTGTGCTACGCAATAAGAGAAGCCACCGCAATGAGAAGCCCGCAAACCACAACGAAGAGTAACCCCCGCTCTCTGCAACTAGAGAAAGCCTGCACGCAACAACGGAGACCCAATGCAGCCAAAAATAAAAAAAATAAATTCGGTGAGCATTTAACATGTACCAGACATTGCCAGGATCAGGAAATATAGAAGTGAGAAAGGACAGTCTGCCTTTAATTGCTAATACGAAGATCAGACAAAACCAGTGAGTACAATTTGGTATGTTAAGTACAAAAATGTCCATAGAAGAGGCTGTGGAGAGGGAAACAATTTTGAGAGCAGGTGGCAGTAGAACTGAGTATTTGACACTCAATGTTAGGCAGGTAGATAGTGGAAGTTTAGGCTGAGAGACCAACATGTACTTTCCTTGGGTTCTGCTTCCATTATTATTTACTTAACAACTGAACATCCAAATTCCATTTTGTTCACTGACGGTGGAGAGAGGAATTTGGAAGTAGGGGTTACGGGCTCTCAAAATTAGATTTACAAGTTTTTCAGCACTGCTTTGCTAAGTAGCTGGCTGAGCATCCACACAGATTAGCAGTTACATGTTTCTATAAATCAGTTCAACTGTGATCAGCTTCAGAAAAGGAATTTTCAACATGTGCAACATGTTGTACTAGTGAACTTAGTGATATAATTGACAGTATTATGATAACAATATGTAAGGTATTTAAGGAATTCTCAAATGCCTTATGGACCTCTTTAAAAATGTGATTAGCCATTTGATTTAATTTATATGAGATTATACCCTCTCATAGTAAGTTTTTCTCCTTTGTTGGAAAACCCTTGGAACCTTACATTTTCAGTGGCTCTTCTCTTGTAAAGATCAATAATCAAATTATGACAATTAAAATTCACTCAGCCTTTTCAGTAGTTCAATTATTTGGTAACTCTCTAGTCATCTATAACATTAGCTCAGTACAAAGCTAATTCATAACCTGTCTTAAAAATATTTAAAATAGGGCTTCCCTGGTGGCGCTAGTGGTTTGGAGTCAGCCTGCCGATGCAGGGGATTCGGGTTCAAGCCCCGGATCGGGAAGATCTCACATGCCGCGGAGCGGTTGGGCCCGTGGGCCATGGCCGCTGGGCCTGCGCGTCGGGAACCATGTTTAAAATAGTATCAAAAGCATTATTTATGAATGTTGTGATACTTTTTTTTTTTTTTTTTTTTTGCGGTACGCGGGCCTCTCACTGTTGTGGCCTCTCCCGTTGTGGAGCACAGGTTCCGGACTGAGGAGCTGAATCATATTTAAATCCACTGCAGTTGCTTATGTCTGAACAGGTGTCTCAGAGTCCCACCTTGTTCAGTTTTGTTTCCTGACAGCAGCCAGTGTTTTTTCCTCTCTTCTCTTCTTCCTGAAGACTGAAGATGCTGACCCTTCTGGAATCTTGTGAAATAGAACTCCCTCAGGAATGCTTCACAATAGTGAAGTTTCCATAGTTCTTATATGACTTGTTACAATAAAACTTTACTCTCCAAACTGTTCAAAAACCCCTTGTTTTTTACTCATTGCAAAAATCTAGTCTTCCTATGTATGAAGAGAGCTTTTCTCCCTCTCATTGGTTCACACATCCCTATGGTTCTAAACCATAGGGACACCTAAACCCTTGTCAAATGATAGATGTTTAGTCAGATGTATGGGCAACTTTGACATTACACGTGACTTCTGCCACTGGGACCTGTTAACTCGCTAATTTCTTTTCTTCACTGACTGTGTCCTACTAGTCTCAACATTGTAGTGACCTGTTCTAACCAGAACTCAAAATTCTCCTTTCCAATTCCTGGTCCTTCCCAGGAACACCTCTGGTCTTTTAATAAGCAGCAGCCTATACCAGAGGCTCCAATGCTTACACAATAGTAATCTCACAAGAGGGGCCAGGTCTCTACGAGATCTGCCTTGGTGAGCAGACAGAGCTTTGCATCTGTCTAGAAGGCAGACTTTGAACCTCTCTGCCCCTTCCAGTACAATTTTTTGAAAAAGCTGTAGATGCAAACTAGTATATATAGAATGGATAAACAGCAAGGTCCTACTTCATAGCACAGGGAACTATATTCAATATCCTGTTGTTAGACCCAAACGGTCTACGAGGGATTCCAACTCGCCCAAGAACCGCCAAGAGTCGAGAGCCGCTGCAACACGCAAGAGGTTTATTAGGAGCCGATGCACCGGGGTTCCCTGAACCTCACGCAGGAGGCCGATGGGGAACCCCTAAAAGCGGAATCACATACTTTTTATAGGTTTATTTACTCATAGGGCGGGTATATTCTCACAATGATTGGGTAAATGTGGTGACTTTTGAATTCATTGGCTTAGGAACTTTTGTCCCACCTTCTGGCCGTTATAGTTGTCTGTTCATTGTGGCGGTTAGGGCGTATACCTGTTACGGGCAACTGGAAAATTACCCGCTGTCTGGCAAGTCCCCGTCAACTGAAAAACTCCAAGAATTGGTTTCGATAGGGAGAAGGAGTGGCGCACGATAGGGAGAAGACTTGGTTTCGATAGGGAGAAGGAGTGGCGCATGATAGGGAGAAGAATTGGTTTACGGGAACAAGTGAGGGGGTGGAAAGTCCCTAAAGGCCCCACATTCCCCCCCTTTTTTTTTTTTGTAACTAATTTCAATCATGGAATTTCAGTTTCTTTTTGCGAGTTTTGGTATTGTTGCCTTAGCATTAAAACTTGTACCGTACTAATGCGTTCTCTAATAAAGGCTATCAGGCGATTCAGAATGCATGGTCCAAAAGTTAAGAGCAACAATAAAATAATGAGGGGCCCTAACAAGGTGGAAACTAAAGTAGTAAGCCAGGGAGATTTATCAAACCACGATTGAAACCATCCTTTTTGATTTTTCCTTTCCTGTTGTCTTTTGTCCAGGCGCTCCCTAAGTTTGTCCATAGTTTTGGTAATAGCCCCAGAATGATCAATATAAAAACAGCATTCTTCTTTTAGTGCAGCACATAGTTCGCCCTCCTTAAGGAACAGCAGATCTAATCCCCTCCTGTTTTGCATTACCACCTCTGAAAGCGAGGTGAGGGATTCTTTTAACTGAGTTATGGAACTTTCTAACGCCCGGAGGTCAACATCTACAGCTTGTCTTAAGGCATCATAATAGTGGGGTTGTTGAATGAGGGCTGTTGCACCTGTTCTTACCCCGGCTGCCATTCCTAGTCCTAGGAGTACAGCCAGGGTGAGTGTTATGGGTTTCCTCTTAAACCTTCTTCTGCCCTCATATTCATCTAGAAAGGATGAATCTGAATGATAAATGAGTCTGGGGACTAGCTGAACTAACACACAAAAATCGGTTGAAGCTTTAAGGACCTCTAAAGAAATGCAGGGGGTCAATCCTGTGTTACATGCCCACCATCCATCCGGAGGAGGGAGGAGATACCCTGAGCCCTGTGGGAGGCTTAAATTGGCACAAAGATGTCGGTGGGACGAGGGGGGCGTTCCTACACATGTACCGTTTCCTAATACTGAGGCCAGGGTCAATTTACTATTTTCTTCTTGTTTCCATCGACATTGATCTGGAGTGTTAACATTATTATAATTAGAATTATATCCTATAGCATCATAATAAGGGGGAGGAGCAGCATAGCAAAGCCAACATGATTTGGTAGCCTCCGGGTTTGTGGCATTTAAAACCTCAAAAGCCGCCTGGACCAATGAGAGCATTCGGTCCCGGGGGGTCTTGGGCTTGATTGTTATTCCTTTTGGCTCAAAAGTTTGGTTTCTTATCTCTGGTAACGCTGTGGGAGGGGCCAAAGGTAGCAAAGAGTGCCCTATCTCAGGGTTGGGGCTTATAGGAACTGGAGTAGGGGTTTCAATTTTTAGTTTGATGGTCATTAGTAATCCATCATTATATCCTTCTTTATAAAACCTGATTCCCCATGAATGGCCATTTATCCAGTTTTTATCCTTTTTTCCTGGTTCACTAAAAGAGATCTTAAGGGGATGGCACCATTTAGTACATTCAGGCCTATAAGTTAAGGGGTTGGTTGGGTGTGTATAATTGGCTGTCACCTTAATAAAGTCCCAGCCAGAGGTGGGCTTCCAATAGGTGTCTCCTGTGGTTTCACACCCCCAGCTTTTACAATAAAAATGTTCCTTTCCCCCACATTGATAATTTAGGGACCTATGGCGATGAAATCCCGGGCATACATAAAAGGTAGGGTTGCTAAGTTTCTGTCGCGTACCCGAGTTTTGGCAGCCGTATTGGCCGGCCCGACCGGGTATGGATGGGGCATTTTGACGATCATGGGAGTGTGCTGTGTCCCAATTGGGAGCTCCTATGGCTAATTTACAAACATCGGGGAAAAGGTCTGGCCACCAGGTCCAAGGAGCAGCAGTATGGCTAACAGACCATATTACATCTCCAGTTTGGGAAATTACCTGCCAGGTTAAATGCTGGGGCAGGTGAGGACTAAAATTACTCACAGTCAGTAGGGGTAACAAAGTTAAAGTTATAAATCTGATGATCGCAGAAGCTTGAGCTTGAGCGGGTTGCTGGTCTTTTGGGCTCGCCATTCCGATGTTGCAGATGCTGGTGCGGCCTTCACGTGTGAAGCGTGGATCCACGCAGCGATGCCGTCTACCTTTATAGCCGTGGGGGTGGTGAGCAGGACGATGTATGGTCCTTTCCACCGAGGCTCTAGAGTCTGGGTTCGGTGCCGACGGACGTACACGGAATCTCCGACTTGGAAGGGATGAGCCTCTGCTGGTGTTCCTGGTCGGTAAGCCTCTGCCAGCTGGGACCACACCTCCTTTTGGACCAACTGGAGTCCCAACAGCCTAGCATATAAGTCAGTGTTATTCTGGCAGTCAGGACTTAATTTCTCCCTTAGCGTAAAAAGAGGAGGTGGGGCCCCGTATAGTATTTCAAATGGAGTAAGATAATAGCGGGAGGGGGTATTTCTAGCCCGGAACAGGGCTAAGGGAAGGAACACCGTCCAATCTGTACCGCCAGTCTCTATGGACAATTTAGTTAGGGTCTCTTTTAGAGTTCTATTCATTCTCTCTACCTATCCTGAACTCTGGGGTCTATAGGCACAATGTAATTTCCAATCAGTCCCCAGGTATTTGGCCACACCCTGACTTACCTGGGCGACGAAGGCGGGACCATTATCTGATCCTATTACCTTTGGTGCCCCGAACCGGGGGAAAATTTCTTCTAAGATCTTTTTGGCCACCACAGTAGCTGTCTCCTTCTTCGTCGGGAAAGCTTCTACCCATCCTGAGAAGGTATCTATAAAAACTAGAAGATACCTGTTACCGTACCTTCCAGGGCGTATTTCAGTGAAGTCGACCTCCCAATAGGCTCCTGGGCGGTCTCCTCTGAGCCTTTTTCCGACCTCAAGTTTTCCTTTATGGGAGTTTACCTGTTGGCATGGAATGCACTCTCGTGCAATCTGCTCAGCTAATTTAGTTAGTCCAGGGGTATCATAACCTGTCTTGTGTAGTAGGGACACCATCTTTTTGGTTCCCAAGTGTGTCCATCTGTGAATCTGTTGTAGCATGGATTTTGCTTGTTGAGGAGATAATGTTCCTTTAGTTATGGCTGGGGTAATTGTTCCCCTATCATTTGGTTTCCCAGGACTCTCATCTGATAGTTCTAGTATGATTTCCTGTAGAGCCACTTCTCGTGCCACCCTATCTGCCAATTTGTTGCCTCTTGTCACCGGGGTATTGTCCTTCTGGTGTCCGGGGCAATGAATGATGCTGACTTTAGTGGGGAGCATGAGGGCAGCTAGCAGTGCCACTATTTCTTCTTTGTTTTTAATTTCTTTGCCCGCCGAGGTGAGCAACCCTCTTTGTTGGTAAATGGCCCCAGGGACATGGGCGGTAGCAAATGCGTACCTACTGTCCGTATAGATGTTTACTTTTTTGTTTTCTGCTAGTTCCAATGCTCTAGTCATGGCGATTAGTTCAGCCCGTTGGGCCGATGTCCCTTGCGGTAATGCGGCTGCCCAGATGACCTCTTTCCCGTCTACCACGGCAGCTCCCGCCCGACGCTTACCTTCCTCTAGGAAACTGCTTCCGTCAGTAAACCAGGTAACGTCGGCGTTGGGGAGGGGCTGATCCATCAAGTCTGGTCTGCTACCGTGTGCTGCAGCCAGTACTTCCTGACAATCATGGATGACGGTAGTGCTTTCCAGGTCAGGGTCGGGTAGCAAGGTGGCCGGGTTGAGTCCTGTGGCTGAGGTAAACTTAATACGATCTGAGTTTAACAGCAGGGCTTGGTAATGAGTCATCCTGGCATTTGTTAGCCATCTGTCGGGTGGCTGGCGAATTACACTTTCTAATGCATGGGGGGCTGTTATCGTTAGGTTCTGCCCCAAAGTCAGTTTGTCAGCATCTTTGACCAAAGCGGCCACCGCGACGATTATTTTTAAACAGGCGGGCCATCCTGCTGCCACAGGATCCAATTTCTTTGATAGGTACGCAACCGGGCGATTCCAGGGGCCCAGTTTCTGAGTTAGTACTCCCTTTGCAATACCTTTATTCTCGGCCACGTACAGATGAAAAGGCTTAGTGATCCTTCCCCCGTTCCTTTTTTTAGGGCATTCTCTTGCCCAATGACCTTTTTCTTTACAGTAGGCACATTGGTCCTTGTCTAATGGCCGCCTTCTATCCGTTGTTCGCCCTTCCTGTCTATTTCTGTCTCTACTGTTTCCTCCTCTGACTACAGTGGCCAGTATCTTACTCAAATGTCTTTCTTGCCTCTTATCTCATCTTACCTCACGAGCCTCTTGTTCCTTCTGCTTTCTTTCTTCTCTTTCTTCTTCTTCTGTCTCCCTCTTATTATATACCTTATCTGCCTCTTTTACTAAGTCCTGAAGGGAGAAACCTTGTAGGCCATCCAGCCTTTGTAACTTCTTTCTAATATCAGGGGCCGCCTGGTCAATAAAGGCCATTGCTATGGTGGCCTTATGTTCCTCAGAGGTTGGATCATAAGGAGTGAATCGTCTAAAAGCCTCCATTAAGCGTTCTAGGAACACGGTTGGCGATTCCTGGGGCCCCTGAGTTACCTCTCTTACCTTAGCCAAATTCGTGGGGCGCCTGGCCGCTCCATGGAGACCCGCCACCAGAGCCTGGCGATACATTTTCAGGTGCTCCTTACCTTCCGGGGTATTAAAGTCCCAATTCGGCCTGACGAGTGGAAACCCGGCATCAATCTCGTTAGGCAACTGGGTAGGTTGTCCATTGGCGGCTAACACATTCTTTTTAGCCTCCAGGAGAACCCGTTGCCTCTCCTCAGTTGTGAGGAGAGTCTGGAGGAGCTGTTGACAATCATCCCAGGTGGGTTGGTGGGAGAAGACAAGAGACTCTATTAGAGCAGTAAGAGCCTGTGGGTTTTCAGAGAAAGTAGGGTTATGCATCTTCCAATTATAAAGATCTGCAGAGGAAAAGGGCCAGTATTGAAGGGGCCTATTCCCGTGGTTATCGGGGGGGCCATATTCTCTAAGGGGTAAAGCAGTAGAATCCGGGGAAACAGCCCTCCGGCTTCTGGTGACCGCCGAGGGACCCCCCCTTTCCGCCATAACAGGTGGCCCTACTGGTGCGGAGGGTTGTGAAGCTGGGGGTCCTAGGGGCGACATGGGATTTAGGGCCGGAGGATAAGGAGGTGGGGAATCTAGAAGAAGCAAATCAGACTGCAGGTCAGGATATATCGCCTTTGGCGGGTCCGGGGCAGCAGATGACTTTTCCGTGTCTGGGGTTTTCTTCAGGGCCAATATCTCCGATTGTGCTGGAGCGCATGCAGACGTGCCTGTTGAGGAAACAAAGGGCCGAACCCACGGAGGCGGGGAGAGAACTAGATCTTCCCAGACCAAGATATATGGTATCTGGTCTGGGTGTCCGTGGGGTCCTGTGTTAAAGACCCTAGACTTGACTAGCCCAACCTTATATAACAAAAAAGATCCTTCGGGTGGCCACGCTGTCTGAAATGTAGGCCACTCAGAGGTACACAGCGTTTGCCATTTTCCTTTCCTTACTTCTACCGAAAGGTTGTGGGCCCTAGCCCTAACTTCGGTCCAGTGGCTTAGGGTAAGAGAAAGAGGAGTCGTCATAGTTTGTCCCATTGTCGTCCGTCAAAAGAAAGATAATAGTACAGAAAAACAATAAAATTTCAAAAGACACACATTGATATTGCCGCCGCGAACTTAAACCCGAAACCAACTCAAATTCAGATGGCAGCTTATATAACCTGCCAGAACCAGCCGCCGCGAACTTAAACCCGAAACCAACTCAAATTCAGATGGCAGCTTATATAACCTGCCAGAACCAGATGAAGGGGAGACAAAATTTGTTTCTCCTTCCAGATGGACCACCAGGGCGTCCCCCGGGGCCCGTGGACACCAGCTTTCGGCACGTCTGCCTAGCCAGGAGTCCAATACAGATTCCACAGCAAGCCGGTTCGCACGGCTTTTTCCTAATGGCGGCTAGCAACAAACAAACGACAAACAAACAGACAATTGGGCTCGAGCCTACCTGATACCTCCGACTCCCGATGTTCTTGTGACCCGGGGGCGAGAGGGGATCCCGGACGAGCCCCCAAATGTTAGACCCAAACGGTCTACGAGGGATTCCAACTCGCCCAAGAACCGCCAAGAGTCGAGAGCCGCTGCAACACGCAAGAGGTTTATTAGGAGCCGATGCACCGGGGTTCCCTGAACCTCACGCAGGAGGCCGATGGGGAACCCCTAAAAGCGGAATCACATACTTTTTATAGGTTTATTTACTCATAGGGCGGGTATATTCTCACAATGATTGGGTAAATGTGGTGACTTTTGAATTCATTGGCTTAGGAACTTTTGTCCCACCTTCTGGCCGTTATAGTTGTCTGTTCATTGTGGCGGTTAGGGCGTATACCTGTTACGGGCAACTGGAAAATTACCCGCTGTCTGGCAAGTCCCCGTCAACTGAAAAACTCCAAGAATTGGTTTCGATAGGGAGAAGGAGTGGCGCACGATAGGGAGAAGACTTGGTTTCGATAGGGAGAAGGAGTGGCGCATGATAGGGAGAAGAATTGGTTTACGGGAACAAGTGAGGGGGTGGAAAGTCCCTAAAGGCCCCACACTGTAATAAACCATAATGGAAAAGAATATGAAAATGAATATATATGTGTATAACTGAATCACTTTGCTGTACATCAGAAACTAACACAACACTGTAAATCAACTATACTTCAATAAGTATAGCTAAGTCCAGCTAAGTCAGTCCCCAAAGCCTGGAGTGGTTAGAGAAGTCTGCAGGGAAAAGACAGAAATTTTAGTTCAGTTTCGAAGACCTGGAATTTGAAGAGTTGTAGGGGAAGTTAAAAGTACATTCCAGGTGGAGGATCATTGGGAACTACACAGTCTCATCGCAACCTGCTCTTGAACACAACACATCTCACACCAGCTCCTGGTACACCGGGACCTCAAACAGAACGCACCCGGCAGCAGAAGAAACCTCTCCTGGAACTGCGGTGCTCAAATCCCGCAAGCCGGGAACCTCCGGAGAGAACCGACTCTCCCCACTTCCGCTTCTGGCTCCTCAGGCTCTGCCTTAGCGGAAGCGGTCTGTAGGGGAAGAAAAGAGTGAGACACCCTCGGTGGCGCAGGCGCGCCGCGGGCTGATGCGATGGCGCTGCCGGGACCCGTGAACAGGTATCTTCTGCTAATGGCACAGGAACACCTGGAGTTCCGCCTGCCGGTAAGCGCCGCAGTGACCTCCACCTCTTTCTTCTGGAGAGGACGGCGGGGTGGAGAGTGGTGTGCGAGCGGAGGCGACCCACGCAGTCCGAGCCCGCGGGCAGTGGGGGGTCTGTGCTTGTCGGGGAGATCACGCGTCCCCCCAGTCCCTCGGCCCCTGGGATTGGTCTGAGCTCTGCGGAGGGTGTGAGAGAGAAGTCCGAGACAGCCTTTCAGCCTTGCTAAGCATTTTCATTCATTCTTCAGCCTATGTGCCAGGTACCGGAGTCAGGCAGGTGAATATGACCGGTCCTCTCCCTCCTGGAGCTCTTCGTCTAGAGAATAGAGACAGCAGACAGAAGTACTCAGGGTAGCGTTTTAAGTGTCGAATATGCGGGTCAGGTTTCGTGGGGGTTGGCGTAGTGGTGGTGATGGCGGGTGGTAGGGTTAGATGATGGAGAAGTTGGGGAAATTGTTTTATTTATTCATTCAAGAAACATTTTCAGAGTACCTGTAATCGAATATTCTGGACGCTGGGGATATAATGATGACAAAGTTTCTGTCTTCAAGGAGTTTACTGTTTAGGCTAAGGGGTGAGCAGATGCATAAACGTAGCACTATGAAATAATGTTGGTAAGTGCAGTGATAGGTAGGGAAATAGCATATAGAAGGGAAATATGATCCACCTGAGGGGTGGGTGATGTTGGCCATTAAGATGGCTTCCAGGATGGCATGACACTTGAACTGTAACATAAAAGAAGAGTAGGAGTTAGCCAGGCCAAGGAGAGACATAAGCAGATTAGAATTACAAGCTATTCATTATTACCTGATTACCAAATATGTAGCGAAGAATGACAAGAAGAGAGCAGGAGAGGAGGGCAGGGTTCAGAAAATGCAAAGCGTTAAATACTCTGGATCTTAGAAGGGGACTTTATTGAAGAATTTTAAGGAAGTGACAGAATCAGATTTTTTTTTAAGGAAATCACTTTGGCTGCAGTACGGAGGATGGAGTTGAGAGGAATAAGGAGTTAGGAGTTGAGTCTGTTGGAATAGTCTTGTTAATAAATTAAGAAGGCCTGAACTAGGGCAGGGGGTAAGAGGATGGAATAGACTGGGGATATATTTAGGTGATAAAATCATCAGGGCTTGATGATTGATTGAAGGTGGGGGCAAGAGGGACCAATCAAGGATGATTTCTGGGATGGATATAAGGGTGTTTCCACTTAAAATAGAGCGCACAGGCAGCTGTATGATTTAAATTTTGGTTATGCTGCATTGGTTATGCTTGTGTAACATCCAATGGAGATGACCAGGAGGCAGTGAATATGAGTATGCACAGATGTTGATAGAGCTGCATGTACTGGTAATTAATATTTGGGAGTCTTCTGCATATGAACTCTAGGAGAGAAAATGAAATTATTCAGAGAAAGCATAGCTTCGAAAGAGTGGTGGGCCAAATGCAGGTACTTGGAAGCATTGATATTAAGGGGAATTGGGAAAAGGAGGTCATGAAGAAGATAGGCAAGTGTCAGAATAGGAAGTATGTGAGACCATAAAAATCAAGAGGGTAAAGTTTTAGGATTTTGCTAGAGTGGTTGTGTAGTTTTAGGCAAAGAAGCCAGATTGCTTGGTTTAGTGGTCACTGGAAAATGAGGAAGGGGAGATAGACTGCTCTTAACATAAGAAGGGAAAGTAAGGGATTGGTTAACAGTTTGAGGGGGCCCTAGAGTCAAGGGAGGATCCCTATCCCTCTTGGAGAAATTTGCGTGTTTGTAGGCTGAAGGGAAGGGGAAAATGGATGTAAGGACACAGTGGGAGGTGTTGGCCTTTCAGTAGAAGGGGAGTGTGGGCGGAGGGGACTTAAGATGGGTGCGGGTAGTTGCCTGAGGGCCTGTTTTCTGGGTAATGAATGAGTCAAGGTTTTTTCTTGAAAGATGGGGGACCAAGCGATTGAATGGAGAAACTGAGAAAAATAGTAAAATCTGAAATAATCATTGAGAGCAAAGAGGGAGCTGATGAGCTACAACAGTTGAGTAGAGAAGAACTCAGGTGTTAGAGCGAGGCTGAAAACGCAGCTGAGGGTGAAGAGCATGCATTTGTAATTGTGCCAAGATTCTGTGATTTTCTTCAGTTGTGTTCAACTCACTGGCCTTGGGAGTTTTGAAGGAAGATTGTGGCATTGATTTGGGACTAATGTGTTGCTGGGCAGGTGCGTTGAGAAATGAAAGCAAGTGTAGAGGCACAGAGGGATGGTTGATTATGGTGGTTTGTGTGGGGGATGTGAGGGGAAGGAGGATGAAGTAATGGGCACTGAGGCTAGAGAGGTGGGTAGGATCCAGATTTTGGAGTGTTGTGAAACCATTGGAAGGAATTTGGATTTTGTTTTAGATTTAATGGAGAGCCATTGACTCTTTTTTCTTTTTTTTCCTTTTTAAGCCAGAAAGCGACAAACATTTTTTCATTTTAAATCACTAAGTGACTAGCAATCATTTGTGTTTTAAAAAGATAGTTCTGGAGTACCAGAGAAAGGATACCACTTAGAGGATACTGGGGTGGAACTAGAGAGAAGCCAAGGACGGTGAGTGCCTATAGTCAGATAATGCAGGGAGAATGGAGTGGTTAAACTGCAGTCTTAAAAATAGCATCCCTAGTATTTGCTGGTTTTACCTGTTTTTTCTTTCTTAAATTCTTCTTAGTATCTTTCCCTTGTGCCAGTTTAATCTTCCAAAAGCTCAGCCATCTTTTCTGTCTCCATTGTCCCAAGGCTGAAACTCTAGTCTGGCATTCAAGGCCTGCAGTTGCATGGTTTTCTCCTCTGTATCCTCCCACCCGCTCCTCCCACAAACAGTGCAGCCAAAATAGACTTCCCCATTATTCCCTGAATGATGCCCTCTTGTTTGGGTCTTTCCTATTCCACTCTTCGTTTTACTGATTTTATATTGTCAATATTCATTTAGATTTGCCCACATATTTGTTTTTTTTAGGTTTATATTTTTCACTTGATTCTTTTTCAGATGTGCAATTTCCTTTTTTTTTAATCCTCCACCAAAATTCTTAATTTTGTCTTTTATCCCTTTCAATATAGAAAGCACAGTTATGTTAAAGTACGTAATTGAAAAAAGGGGTCCTATGGGTCTGTTTCTTTTATGTATTGTTTCTCTTGGTTCTTTTTCATGTGTGTGCTGGGTGTTTATTAAATATATACCAGATATATTTGAAAATTTATTTGAAAAAATAAGTGAGGGCTAGGATGATGTAAATCCTCTTGAAGAATATAGGAACATTAACACACTAGGATCACTTGAACTCGTTTTCAGCCATTAAGTTGTTTCTGTTCTGATTTGCACATACTGCTAGTGTGTGTAGCTTTTGGGGATGCCAGTCTAAACTGGGTGGGTTATCAAACTTCCTTTCCTTCTCATTGTTGGCCCTATATTCTTTTTGTTCCGCTAGCTCCATTAAGCTGTCCAAAGGGCTGTCCGCCCTCACAGCTGCTTTTGGAATTGGTAAATGTCCCAGGGAGAGAGTGGCTGCACCTTGAGATTTCTGTCCTCTCCTGGATCTTGGTTTGGTAATTTTTGTAATCTCTTGATGCCTTCAAGCAGAAGTCAGGTTTTTTTTAAAATTCTTTTCAGCAGGAGGCTTAATCTGAATCACCTAGTTTGCCATCATTGGAAGTGAAAGTCCTCTCTCTGTACAGATTCTCCCTGTGTTTCAGGGCTTAAGTGAGTTTTTTTTTTTTTTTTTTTGTGGTACGCGGGCCTCTCACTGTTGTGGCCTCTCCCATTGCGGAGCACAGGCTCTGCAGGCGCAGGCTCAGCGGCCATGGCTCACGGGCCTAGCCGCTCCATGGCATGTGGGATCTTCCCAGACCGGGGCACGAACCCGTGTCCCCTGCATCGGCAGGCGGACTCTCAACCACTGTGCCACCAGGGAAGCCCCTTAAATGAGTTTCCATTGAAACTTTTCTTCTAAAACTGAAGTAATCTTTTCTTCCTTTGTACTCTGGTACAATACTTCTTTGCGTCTTTAAGGGCACTCACTGTTGTACACCTCACTTTTCAGTTACTGGATTAAATGTTAGTTCTAGTAGAGCTTAAGCTCCCTCAGGATAAATATATATTTATCTTTACATAGCTCAGTGCCTTGCACATATTAGTTGTTTAATAAATATTGAATTGAGTGAAATAGGATCTCTTCAGGGAAGGCAATCAAAAGGACAGTCTACACTTATGGACCCATCTACTGTAGGAGAACTGCTAGGCAGGAAAACTATAATGAGTAGCTGCCTTTATGATTTAAAATGAAAGATTGAGTGCAAGTGTGGTCTGGTTTTACCTCTGTGCAGTTAATCAGGGCCAGTTTTAGTTGGCAACTGCCTTATTGTACTAAAAGTAAAGTTCAGACCCCTGGGTTTCATTTCTGGTTCTGAAGCAAACTAAATGGATGAAAGAGTGGCTAAAAGAACTGAAAAGCTCGTGAATTAATGTATCAGGTATGCATCAGATCATGCCATATTTTTATATCCAATGTCTAATATAAATTCTTCTATTCCTGATGTAAAAAGATTCTCAACTGGAAAGTGAGTTTGCCATATGATGAATAAAAACCTTGTGTTTTGATTTTTCCAAGTAGGTTGATATTGTAGTTTAATATGTGTTTTGCTTTTAAATTTGAAACTTGGATTATCACATTTACTCTCACTTTAAATCATTGCTTAGATTTTAGGTAATGGTGCTAATCTTATGTTGTAAAATTTCCAATAATCCTCACTTTTTAAAAAAATCTCTTAGAACATTTGTGCTTTAACCTGTTGCTAATTTCTAACAATGTATTCCAAGAGCAGCACACTTCCTTGTTTTAAATGTAAAGCTGATTTCATAATATGGTTTAGTACAGAATGAACAATAGTCATTCTAGGTCAAGAGACAATCTATAACTTCATTTTTTTCTTTTAAGTACTATAACTTTGTCAGTCTCACTTGATTTCTTGACTCACTGGACTTCAAGGATAGTGTTGGTCATCATCAGCTTGATTCCTTAATAACAGCCTAGGTTCTTTGCTCCATTCTTTACAGACCTTACCTCATGAGGTAGCTGATTCCTGTTTTATAGGTGGGGGAACTGAGGGTCAAAGGAGTTAAGCTTCTTGTAAAAAAAAAAAAATCACACAGCTGCTATTTGGAAGAACTGAAGAACAAATTGTGGTCTGACTCTGAGGTCCAGTGATGCCTCCTATTCAAATTTGTGTCACCCATGTTGCAAAAGGACTTTTGGACTACCTTCAGTGATTTACTGATAGTCTATGCTAGTTCTTGGTCTGTCCATGTGATTCAACTGAGTTCAGCACCTTCTAATGCCAGGGATTAAGAAAATGATTTGTTGCCTAGACAAAAGGGAAAACAGAGAAGGTACTAGTTGTTTAAACCTCCCATTCTTCTTGGTCTTGAGGTAGAGGACTTCATGGTCTGGGTGTACGTTCTCTCATGGTGGCTGTGGCTCATGATGGGCGTGGTTTTCGTCCCTTCCCCTAGTTGGAATGAAAGGGAATTGTAGGCACCCCTCAGTGGGGACACTTATCTCTCATTTGGTTTATTCCTCTATAAGACCTATACAGAGGAGTGGGATTCTACCTGCTTTTTGTTATTTGGGGAGGCAAAATTTGTTAGTAGTATAAATCATAAAGTTTGTATAATATCCTGTGTTTATCAGTACATAGTGATTGCTTCATAGACTATATGTACTATCTGAACAGATTTCAAGTTTGCATACCTGATGTTTTAAAGTAGCTTTTGTATTCTCTTTCTAGTTCTGTAATTTTATCCAGAAAGGAGATTAACGTACCATAACTTGTACATAATGAATCCACAGTGATGCTCCCTAGTTAATCACTTTTCTTTTTTTTAATTTAACATATATTTATTCATCTAATTAACTGGACAAGACAGCAGAGTTAATCTCTAAAGGGACTCCTGGCATTTGGTAAAATTCTATTATTCATCTTTTAGTCTTTTAATCATAAAATAATACATTACTAATGATTTTAGTTTCTAGAAAAAGAATGGTTCCAAATACAGCTTGTAAACAAATACAGTAAAAATAATTTTCTGTGCTAGTAATCAAAAAATTAAAATAACAAGTTAAAAGCACTATTTTTTAATCTACTTAATTAACAAAAACAGTACAACATCCAACTGAGCAGTAGTGAAGGCAAATTGATACTCTCACTTTATAATTTAAAACAGCCCTTTAAGAAAGTATTTTGGGAGTGGCTTCAAGATGGCGGAGGAGTAGACATGGAGATCACCTTCCTTCTCACAGATACATCAAAATTACATCTACATGTGGAACAACTCCTACAGAACACCTACTGAATGCTGGCAGAAGACCTCAGACTTCCCAAAAGGCAAGAAACTCCCCACATACCTGGGTAGAGCAAAAGAAAAAAGAAAAAACAGAGACAAAAGAATAGGAATGGGACCTGCCCCTCTGGGAGGGAGCTGTGAAGGAGGAAGAGTTTCCACACACTAGGAAGCCCCTTCACTGGCGGAGACTGTGGGTGGTGAGGGAGAAACTTAGGAGCCACAGAAGAGAGTGCAGCAACAGGGGTGCGGAGGGCAAAGCGCAGAGATTCCCACACAGAGGGTTGGTGCCGACCAGCACTCACCAGCCCGAGAGGCTTGTCAGCTCACCCCCCGGGGTGGGTGGTGGCTGGGAGCTGAGGTTCAGGCTTCGGAGGTCAGACCCCAGGGAGAGGACTGGGGTTGGCTGCCTGAACACAGGCTGAAGGGGGCTAGTGTGCCACAGCTAGCTGGAAGGGAGTCTGGGAAAAAGTCTGGACCTGCCTAAGAGGCAAGAGACCATTGTTTTGGGGTGCACGAGGAGAGGGGATTCAGAGCACCGCCTAAACGAGCTCCAGAGATGGGCGCGAGCCATGGCTATCAGCGCGGACACCAGAGATGGGCATGAAATGCTAAGGCTGATGCTGCAGCCACCAAGAAGTCTGTATGCGAGCACAGGTCACTATCCACACCTCCCCTCCTAGGAGCCTGTGCAGCCTGCCACTGTCAGGATCCCATGATCCAGGGACAACTTCCCCAGGAGAACGCACGGTGTGCCTCAGGCTGGTGCAACGTCACGCCGGCCTCTGCCGCCGCAAGCTCACTCTGCATTCCGTACCCCTCCCTCCTTCCGGCCTGAGTGAGCCAGAGCCCCCTAATTAGCTGCTCCTTTAACCCCATCCTGTCTGGGCGGAGAACAGATGCCCTCAGGCGACCTACACCCAGAGATGGGCCAAATCTAAAGCTGAACCCCAGGAGCTGTGCGAACAAAGAAGAGAAAGGGAAATCTCTCCCAGCAGACTCAGGAGCAGCGGATTAAATCTCCACAATCAACTTGATGTACCCTGCATCTCTGGAATACCTGAATAGACAATGAATCATCCCAAAATTGAGGCGGTGGACTTTGGGAGCAACTGTAGACTTGGGGTTTGCTTTCTGCATCAATTTGTTTCTGGTTTTATGTTTATCTTAGTTTAGTATTAAAAGCTTATTATCATTGGTAGATTTGTTTATTGATTTGGTTGTTCTCTTCCTTTTTAAATTTTATATATATATATATATATATATATATATATATATTTTTTTTTTTTTTTACTTTTTCTCTTTTTGTGAGTGTGTGATTCTTTGTGTGATTTTGACTGTGTAGCTGGGCTTTTGCCATTTGTCCTAGGGTTCTGACTTTCTTTTTTAACTGTAGTTTTTAGCACTTGTTATCATTGGTGGATTTGTTTTTTGGTTTGGTTGCTCTCTTTCTTTCCTTCTTTTTTTTTTAATTACTTTTTTATTTTTAATAGTTCTTTTCTATTTTAATAACTTTATTTTATTTTTTCCTTTCTTTCTTTCTTTTTTTTTTTTTTCTCCCTTTTCTTCTGAGCCATGTGGCTGACAGGGTCTTGGTGCTCCAGCCGGGTGTCAGTCCTAAGCCTCGGAGGTGGGAGAGCTGAGCTAAGGACACTGGACCACCAGAGACGTCCTGGCCCCACGTAATATCAAACAGCAGAAGCTCTCCCAGAGATCACCATCTCAACGCTAAGACCCAGCTCCACTCAACGACCAGCAATCTACAGTGCTGGACACCCTATGCCAAACAACTAGCAAGACAGGAACACAAACGCACCTTTAGCAGAGAGGCTGCCTAAAATCGTAATAAGTTCACAGACACCCCAAAACACACCACCAGATGTGGTCCTGCCCACCAGAAAGACAAGATCCAGCCTCATCCACCAGAACACAGACACCAGTTCTACACAACCCTCTGAACCAACCTGCATAACCAGGAAGCTTACACAACCCTCTGAACCAACCTTACCCACTGGGAGCAGACATCAAAAACAACAGGAACTACGAACCTGCAGATTGTGAAAAGGAGACCCCAAACACAGTAAGTTAAGCAAAATGAGAAGACACAGAAATACACAGCAGATGAAGGAGCAAGGTAAAAAGCCATCAGACCAAACAAATGAAGAGGAAATAGACAGTCTACCTGAAAAAGAATTCAGAGTAATAATAGTAAAGATGATCCAAAATCTTGGAAGTAGAATGGAGAAAATACAAGAAATGTTTAACAAGGACCTAGAACTAAAGAGCAAACAAACAATGATGAACAACACAATAAACAAACTTAAAAATTCTCTAGAAGGAGTCAACAGCAGAATAACTGAGGCAGAAGAACGGGTAAGTGACCTGGAATATAAAATAGTGGAAATAACTACCACAGAGCAGAATAAAGAAAAAAGAATTGAGGACAGTCTCAGAGACCTCTGAGACAACATTAAACGCACCAACATTCGAATTATAGGGGTTCCAGAAGAAGAAGAGAAAAAAAAAGGGACTGAGGGGCTTCCCTGATGGTGCAGAGGTTGAGAGTCCGCCTGCCGAAGCAGGGGACACAGATTCGTGCCCTGGTCTGGGAAGATCCCACGTGCCGCAGAGCGGCTGGGCCTGTGAGCCATGGCCGCTGGGCCTGCGCATCCGGAGCCTGTGCTCCGCAACGGGTGAGGCCACAACAGTGAGAGGCCTGCGTACCACAAAAAAAAAAAGGGACTGTGAAAGTATTTGAAGAGATTATACTTGAAAACTTCCCTAATATGGGTAAGGAAATAGTCAAGTCCAGGAAGCGCAGAGAGTCCCATACAGGATAAACCCAAGGAGAAACATGCCAAGACACATATTAATCAAACTATCAAAAATTAACTACAAAGAAAAAAATATTAAAAGCAGCAAGGGAAAAGCAACAATAAACATACGAGGGAATCCCCATAAGGTTAACAGCTACTCTCTCAGCAGAAACTCTGCAAGGCGGAAGGGAGTTGCAGGACATATTTAAAGTGATAAAAGGGAAAAACCTACAACCAAGATTACTCTACCCAGCAAGGATCTCATTCAGATTCAAGGTAGAAATTAAAACCTTTACAGACAAGCAAAAGCTAAGAAAATTCAGCACCATCAAACCAGCTTTACAACAAATGCTAAAGGAACTTCTCTAGGCCAGAAACACAACGGAAGGAAAAGACTTACAATAACAAACCCAAAACAATTAAGAAAATGGTAATAGAAACATAAATATCGATAACTACCTTAAATGTAAATGTTTTAAATGCTCCAACCAAAAGACATAGACTGGCTGAATGGTTACAAAAACAAGACCTGTACATATGCTGTCTACAAGAGACCCAATTCAGACCTAGGGACGCATACAGACTGATAGTGAGGGCATGGAAAAAGATATTCCATGGGAATGGAAATCAAAAGAAAGCTGGAGTAGCAATTCTCATATCAGACAAAATAGACTTTAAAGTAAAGAATGTTACAAGAGACAAGGACACTACATAATGATCAAGGGATCAGTCCAGGAAGAAGATATAGCAATTGTAAATATTTATGCACTCAACATAGGGGCACCTCAATAGATAAGGCAAATGCTAACAGCCATAAAAGGGGAAATCGACAGTAACACAATAATAGTAGGGGACTTTAACACCCCACTTTCACCAATGGACAGATCACCCAAAATGAAAATAAATAAGGAAACACAAGCTTTAAATGATACATTAAACAGGATGGACTTAATTGATACTTATAGGACATTCCATCTAAAAAACAGCAGATAACACTTTCTTCTCAAGTGCTCATGGAACATTCTCCAGGATAGATCATATCTTGGGTCACAAATCAAGCCTTGGTAAATTTAAGAAAACTGAAATCATATCAAGTATCTTTTCTGGCCACAGTGCTATGAGACTAGGTATCAATTACAGGAAAAAATCTGTAAAAAATACTAACACGTGGAGGCTAAACAATACACTACTGTATAACCAAGAGATTACTGAAGAAATCAAAGAGGAAATTAAAAAATACCTAGAAACAATGACAATGAGAACACGATGACCCAAAACCTATGGGAAGCAGCAAAAGCAGTTCTAAGAGGGAAGTTTATAGCAGTACAGTCCTACCTCAAGTAACAAGAAACATCTCAAATAAACAACCTAACCTCACACCTAAAGCAATTAGAGAAAGAAGAACAAGAAAACCCCAAAGTTAGCAGAAGGAACGAAATCATAAATATCAGACCAGAAATAAATGAAAAAGAAATGAACGAAACAATAGCAAAGATAATTGATCCTAAAAGCTTGTTCTTTGAGAAGATAAACAAAATTGATAAACCATTAGCCAGACTCATCTAGAAAAAAAGGGAGAATCAACAGAATTAGAAATGAAAAAGGAGAAGTAACAACTGACACTGCAGAAATTCAAAGGATCATGAGAGATTACTACAAGCAACTATATGCCAATAAAATGGACAACCTGGAAGAAATGGACAAATTATTAGAAAAACACAACCTTCTGAAATTGAACCAGGAAGAAATAGAAAATATAAACAGACCAATCCCAAGCACTGAAATTGAAACTGTGATTAAAAATCTTCCAACAAACAGAAGCCCAGGACCAGATGGATTCACCGGAATGTTCTATCAAACATTTAGAGAAGAGCTAACACCTATCCTTCTCAAACTCTTCCAAAATGTAGCAGAGGGAGGAACACTCCCAAACTCGTTCTACGAGGCCACCATCAACCTGATACCAAAACCAGACAGAGATGCCACAAAAAGAGAAAACTACTGGCCAATATCACTGATGAACATAGATGCAAAAATCCTCAACAAAAATACTAGCAAACAGAATCCAACAGCCCATTAAAAGGGTCATACACCATGATCAAATGGGGTTTATCCCAGGAATGCAAAGATTCTTCAATATATGCAAATCAATCAATGTGATACACCGTATTAGCAAATTGAAGAATAAAAACCATATAATCATCTCAATAGATGTAGAAAAAGCTTTCGAGAAAATTCAACACCCATTTATGATAAAAACCCTGCAGAAAGTAGGCATAGAGGGAACTTTCCTCAACATAATAAAGGCCATATATGACAAACCCACAGCCAACATCGTTCTCAATGGTGAAAAACTGAAATTATTTCCACTAAGATCAGAAACAAGGCAAGGTTGCCCACTCTCACCACTATTATTATGCATAGTTTTGGAAGTTTTAGCCACAGCAGTCAGAGAAGAAAAAGAAATAAAAGGAATCCAATTCGGAAAAGAAGTAAACCTGTCACTGTTTGCAGGTGACATGATACTATACATAGAGAATCCTAAAGATGCCACCAGAAAACTACTAGAGCTAATCAAGGAATTTGGTAAAGTAGTAGGATACAAAATTAATGCACAGAAATCTCTTGCATTTCTATACACTAATGATGAAAAATCTGAAAGAGAAATTAAGGAAACATTCGCATTTACCATTGCAACATAAAGAATAAAATACCTAGGAATAAACCTACCTAAGGAGACAAAAGACCTGTATGCAGAAAACTATAAGACACTGATGAAAGAAATTAAAGATGATACAAACAGATGGAGAGATATACCATGTTTTTGGATTGGAAGAATCAGTATTGTGAAAATGACTGTACTACCCACAGCAATCTACAGATTCAATGCAATCCCTATCAAACTACCAAAGGCATTTTTCACAGAACTAGAACAAAAAATTTCACAACTTGTATGGAAACACAAAAGACCCCGAATAGCCAAGGCAATCTTGAGAAAGAAAAATGGAGCTGGAGGAATCAGGCTCCCTGACTTCAGACTATACTGCAAAGCTACAGTAATCCAGACAGTATGGTACTGGCACAGAAACAGAAATATAGATCAATGGAACAGGATAGAAAGCCCAGCGATAAACCCACACACATATGGTCATCTTATCTTTGATAAAGGAGGCAAGAATATACAATGGAGAAAAGACAGCCTCTTCAATAAGTGGTGCTGGGAAAACTGGACAGCTACATGTAAAAGAATGAAATTAGAATGCTACCTGACAGCATACACAAAAATAAACTAAAAATGGATTAAAGACCTAAATGTAAGGCCAGACAGTATAAAACTCTTAGAGGATAACATAGGCAGAACTTCATGACATAGATCACAGCAAGATCCTTTTTCACCCACCTCCTAGAGAAATGGAAATAAAAACAAACATAAACAAATGGGACCTAATGAAACTTAAAAGCTTTTGCACAGCAAAGGAAACCATAAACAAGACAAGAAGACAACCCTCAGAATGGGAGAAAATATTTACAAATGAAGCAACTGACAAAGGATTAATCTCCAAAATATACCAGCAGCTCATGCAACTCAATATCAGAAAAACAAACAACCCAATCCCAAAATGGGCAGAAGACCTAAATAGGCATTTCTCCAAAGAAGATATACAGACTGCCAACAGACACATAAAAGGATGCTCAATATCACTAATCATTAGCAAAATGCAAGTCAAAACTACAATGAGGTATCACTCAATACCAGTCAGAAGGGCCAGCATCAAAAAATCTACAAACAGTAAATGCTGGAGACGGTGTGGAGAAAAGGGAACCCTCTTGCACTGTTGATGGGAATGTAAATTGATTCAGCCACTATGGAGAACAGTATGGAGGTTCCTTAGAAAACTAAAAATAGAACTACCATACAACCCAGCAATCCCACTACTGGGCATATACCCTGAGAAAACCATAATTCAAAACGAATCATGTACCACAGTGTTCATTGCAGCTCTATTTACAATAGCCAGGAAATGGAAGCAACCTAAGTGTCCATCGACAGATGAATGTATAAAGAAGATGTGACACATATATACAATGGAATATTAGTCACCCATAAAAAGAAAGAAAATTGAGTTACTTGTTGTGACATGGATGGACCTAGAGTCTCATAGAGAGTTAAGTAAGTCAGAAGGAGAAAAACAAATATCGTATGCTAACACATATATATGGAATCTAAAAAAAAAAAGTTCTGAAGAACCTAGGGGCAGCACAGGAATAAAGACACAGACGTAGAGAATGGAAGTGAGGACATGGGGAGGGGGAGGGCTATGCTGGGACCAAGTGAGAGAGTGGCATGGACATATATAGGCTACCAAATGTAAAATAGATAGCTAGTGGGAAGCAGCTGCATAGCACAGGGAGATCAGCTCTGTGCTTTGTGTCCACCTAGAGTGGTGGGATAGGGAAGGTGGGAGGGAGATGCAAGAAAGAGGGGATATGGGGATATATGTATATATATATAGGTGATTCACTTTGTTGTACAGCAGAAACTAACACACCATTTTAAAGCAATTACACTCCAATAAAGATGTTAAAAAAAAAGTATTTTGGCCACATATACTCTAAGAAGCCATAAAATTTTTCACGTCTCTGAGTATAGTAATGCTACTTTAGAGAAGCAATCTCAAATGGAAAAATCCATATATTTGTGAAAATAAGTATTTAGCTTTGTTTTAAACTGATAAAGTTGAAAACACCTAAATGTCCAACATAAAGTATATTGTTTCCTACTGAAAAATTTGCAATCCTGATGCCAAGGAAGAAAATGTTTATGATATTAATATTCAAAGGGAAAACACAGGGATCCTAAACATCATTACAAACATGTTATTTCTTTTCTGAACATCCTCAAATCATCTAATTTATTTGTATTGATCCATTGTCAGATTTACTAATCTATTGTTTTTGTAATCTGCTTTTTCCTTTTAAAACTCAGTGCATTTTCTCAAAGTTTTTTGACAATGCTTTTTTTTTTTCCCTAAAATTTCTCTGAAATTACTTACCATGATTGTGACTGTAAAGTTTTTTTAGAACCCAGAGTTGTAATTTGTCTGGTATTGACATTTAAACACCTTAAGTAGATAATCTGCTCTTTGTGTGTGTGTGTGTGTGTGTGTGTGTGTGTGTGTATGTGTTTGTGTGTGTGTGTGTTATAACTGCATCTTAATAGACTTTAAGTTCCCTGTGTTAAAATGTATTCTATCTCTGATATTTTCAATATAGGAAATAAAGTCTCTGCTTTCACTTTTTGGAGGTCAGTTCACCAATAGTCAGGAAACTTATGGAAAGGTAAGTTGAATTTGTATTTTTCATTAGACCATATGTAGTATCCTTTTAAATGGAACCTTGGATTTAAAGAGAAGAACTCAAAATCTTAAATTTATATTTTTTTGGTTACCTGTGTCTGTTTTTAGGGGCAATTGAATAAAAAGGATATTTTGGAGAAATTTTGGTTTTGGAAAGTTAGATTTATTTCCAGTATTCACTTATTTTATTAGTTTTTGAATTGCAGTTCAACAGATATACCATAATTTATATCTGTTGCTTCACTGGAAAAAGGGCTGTCTTCTATTGATGAGGTATAATTAGAGTTTAGAATTTAGCTGAATTTCAGGCTTATATTGGTACTCATTTTAAAATTTGTAATTGTGCATGTGTGAAATTGTGAGTTTATTTATATATTTTGTATTTGATGGTTTATCAGTGTATTAGAGGAGTTTGGAAAAATAGAAAAAGAAAAAATCATTCACAATTCTTCTTCCTTGACGTGACTTATAATTTGGGGATACTGCCTTCTAGTCTTTTTTCATATACGTTTTTTCCGCTCAGTGGTAATGCTACCAGTGAACTTCTGCATTTCTTTTTCATTTGATAGCATTAATGTAGGCACATATTTCTGCATAGCTTTCATTACTAACAGGGCTGTGTAATATTTTCCATCGATTAGCTCTACCGTAATTTATCTAAAGATTTCATTTCATTCAGGTTGCTTTTAAATTTTTCCTAATAAAAATAATACTGAGATGACCATCTTTTTTCCTGTTTGGATTATTTTGAATTTTTCTGTAGGGTAGTGTAAATATTGGAATAAAGGCTGGGTGTGGCAGGGAGGACTTTTCACAAAAGATGAGAGAACTTAATTTGAAAGTCCCCTGGTGTTGGACTTGTACTCCTGAATGAATTTCACTTATTGAGGGAGGAGGAAAAGAGGGAGAGTGTGGATATAATTGGGTGAGGGTGTTAAACTGAGGTTAGGATCCTGCTACATTTTGCTGCATTCTGGCAAGTGGTTATCTGGGTGGAGCACAGAAGTGCCTATAATCTTGGGTATTAAAACCCGCTGATGCACTTGGAACTTTTTTCCTTAGATAAAATAATAAAAATAAATGATAATTTAATAATATACTGTATAGTTTTCCATCATAGTTATTGCAGAGACAATAACTATGTTTCCCACCCCCTCGGGTGGCCACAACTACCTAGAAAAAAAGGGATCATTCAAAGAAACACATTACTTAGTAGTTAAAAATAAAATAGCTGTGTTATAAGAAATAATTAGCAACAATAAAAAATTCTGAAATTATATTTTGGGGTAAAATACTCATTAATTCTTGATCAAACTATATAAGAGCAAATACAAAATTAACCTGAAGTTTAAATATCCTTAAATTTGCTGATGTTTTCATTTATACAGTCATTTATAAAAGTGTTCTGATACTGTACTGTATTATCTTAACAGATTACCTATTAAAATAATTTATTTATTTATTTTTTATCTATTGGAGCAATTTTTATTTTGGTTAGTGTCAAATCAGATATTCTTACATAGAAGTAGCAGATAGGAATCTCTCCTTATTGACTTCTTAAACGAAAGCATATGAGGCCATAAAACCATATATTGTTGTTTTCTTTCAGTCTCCTTTTTGGATTCTTAGCATTCCCTCTGAAGATATTGCCAGAAACTTAATGAAACGGACAGTGTGTGCCAAGTAAGAAAAACTTATAGTGTCCTCCTGCATGAGTGTAAACCAGACTTCTCATAACTACTCTGTCCTACTTTTTGCTTATGTTGGCAGAAGGTAGAAGGGGGTTGATTGTTTGGGGAGCTCAGCTTAGCTTGTAGTTACATGTGTTTGCCACTGGATGGTGGTAGGAGAACAGAGGAGAGTTATCTGCTGAAACTGAGGTTGAGAGAATTTCAGTGGTGAAATGCAGAAACGCTTGCTTTAGAATAATTTTTTTAAACTTCTACATTAAGCAAGCATATGGTATAAGATGTAAATGCTATGTTATTACATAGGATAAATGCCACATTTAATTATAACCAAAGTATTGAAAACCTAAAAATGTTTTTCTTATGGATGGTTTTTAGTTAGATGAACAGATTGGTGAAGTGTAAGATGACAAAAAATGAGGACTACCTAAAGTATGTTTTCTGTTTTATTTGTTAGAGGAACTCTGATTATCATATCTTGATATGGATTAATATAATGATGTCTTCCTTATTTATCCTGCCTGAGTGTTTTCTAGCTTTTATCATTAGTATCTGTTCTTTTTTCATTTCTTTTCTTTCTTTCATTTTTTTTATTGTTGGAAAATTCTGTCTTTGGGTTTGAAAATTAAACTGCATTTTTAGCTACCATTTTAAGAACTGAACAACTTATCCTTGAATTGCTTTTTTTTTTTTTACATGCCCCCCCCATCCCCAAACATTTCTGAAAACTTCTTTTTGCTTAGGAATTATAATATTTAATAATGCAGTGCAAATAAGAATTTACATATATCTAGTTTTGTTAGCATGGTTAGCAATACTTTATAGCATAGTATGTCATTGCTATATTATTGAATAGACTACAACCCCCATATTAGATTTATCCTATTGAAAACTAGCTGCAGTACTAAATCTAATCTCATAAATTGAGGCTTGTTGATGGGTCTTAGTCAATAAAAATGACTAGAAAGCAGAAACAGAACTAAGAAACACATCCTTTGAAAAATTATTGCTCTACATTAGCGTATTAAAATTTATAGCTCTAAGAGGTGTTTGAATTCCAAAGGTAAAGCTTATAGGTTTAAAATAGCTACTTGAGAACCAGAACTTGTATACTTCCTTCAAAGCTCATATCTTCTGATGAATATATTTGAGTAATGGTTCAATAAATAGTTGTATAACATTATGAAATAATGTCCCTGGCTGCTTTTTAGTCTCTGTATATTTTGCATAGCTTAAGTGATAACTAAGTAAGAACAGTATTACTGCAGAGGCCTTATCTCTATAAATTTAATAGAAATGGGGGAATTCATTTTCAGAGGATAAAATTTACAGTTCTAATTGTAGCATTAATTGTTCTGGAACTAATAGACTTTTAGAACAGTGCATTCAAAGCTAACTTAAATTCAGATTTTTTTGTGGTAGAATAGGGATTGAAAGTTCATTTTATTTGACTTTTTTTTTTTTTTTTAAATAAATTTATTTATTTATTTTATTTTTGGCTGCGTTGGGTCCTTGTTTCTGTGCAAGGGCTTTCTCTAGTTGCAGCAGCGGGGGCCACTCTTCATTGCGATGCGCGGACCTCTCCCTGTCGCGGCCTCTCTTGTTGCGGAGCATAGGCTCCAGATGCGCAGGCTCAGTAGCTGTGGCTCACGGGCTTAGTTGCTCCACGCCATGTGGGATCTTCCCAGACCAGGGCTCGAACCTGTGTCCCCTGCATTAGCAGGCAGATTCTCAACTACTGCACCACCAGGGAAGCCCTATTTGACTTATTTTTAACATGGACTATTTTGAGCATATCACAAGCAGTGATACAACACTGAGGTACCTACCTTGTTAGATCTCAACATTTTGAGATATTTGCCACAGCTTTTTTTTTCTTTTAAAGAAATAAACCATGACAGGAACCATTGGTGCTCCTTGTGTATCTTTCCCCATTCTATTACCCTTCTTCCCTCAAAGCATAGTTTCTTAAAGCATTTTTATTTGTCAGAAAGGTTTCATTATTACTGCTATAATCAGTGAAATATTTTAGGTCATATTGACATTATATTAGTAAGTTGACATCCATGCTTATTTATATAGCACCCATGAGATGTGTCAATTCATATAAGTTTTATAATCTCTAAAATAGGGATCATAATAGTGCAGTCATATATATGAAAACTGTTTACTCCGAAATCTAAATCACAAAGGGTGTTACTCCAGTGTTCCAATTATAACTGAAGCTTATGATGTTATATATCTAATATTTTTATTTTGCCATTTAAATATAAATTTATTAATGTTATATAAATTCTTTCTGAAAAAGAGGGTAGGGAGTATTATTTCATTTTTACTGATTCTAGGTTATCACTACAAGCATTAGTTGCTATAAATTACTGTATAATGGTTCATTAGGGATAATTATGATTTATGGAATTGTCTGTGCCTTTCCTGAATGGCCTGGAGTTCCTGTCTTTTTGCATATTTATATCTGAGAAGCAGTGTATAGATTCTGGAGTCGGATGGATTGGGTTTGAATCTTAGCTTCACCAATTGCTATATGATCTGAGAGAGTTATTTAATCTTTCTGTGCCTCAGTTTCCTCATTGGTTAAATGGATGATGATACTGGCAGCTACCTAATAGGATTCCTGTGAGGAATATGTGAATTAATATTAAGTGGCCTTAGAACAGTCCCTGGTACTTTGAGTTATATTGTTAGCTCTTAGTTAGCTAAGTAAGGGTAGTATTACTGTAGAGGCCCTCTTTCTATAATTCATTACAAGGGAAAGGAGGAATTCATTTTCAGAAGATAGTATACTCAGTCCTAACGGCAGCATTACTTACAATCAAAGTAGTTGAATTCAGATGCACAAAATTGTACTAATATATAGATCAAGTTCCATTACAACTAATTCTAAGAATTGTTTCATTGATTACAATGAAATTTTGCTTAATTTTTTATGTTCCTTGATAGACGCATTAGAATTTTTTGTAGTAAGAATTTTGTTTTTGTAATAGTCATA
The DNA here is from genome assembly GCF_008692025.1 of Phocoena sinus. Taxonomy (NCBI): domain Eukaryota; kingdom Metazoa; phylum Chordata; class Mammalia; order Artiodactyla; family Phocoenidae; genus Phocoena; species Phocoena sinus. Next base: position 36,077,869 of record NC_045774.1, on the reverse strand, counting down.
AAAGTAATTATTACTAAATGTTATTAAATAATGGCTAAATATTAATGGTAACATTTTTATCTGGTCATTTTTCCTTTTGTTTTATTCAGAAGACAGTGGGAATGATTGAATTTCCTGCACCTTTATTACTGTTTCACTAAAATCGCCAGTCATTTTATGGAATCATTTGTGTTCTAGTTAAAAAATGATGAAGTGATAACACAACATTGTAAATCAACTATACTCCAATAAAAATTTTTTAAAAATGATGAAATGATTATGATGAAAACTTCAAATAATCTTGACTTATAAATCCTCCTTATTTGTGTAAAGTTCAACTTCTGTGTTAATTTAGACTTAAGCTATATTTGTTTCCAGGATGCGTATTTCTCATTTATAGCTTAGAAAACATAGGCAATAATTGTTTTAGTGGAGCAAGCATAAAAACCAGTGAAATAATTGTTACATATTACTGTATGAACTCATTTTTTTTTTTTTTTTAACTGAGGTTAATGTCAATCATTTATTTCCTAGGTCTATATTTGAACTATGGGGTCATGGAAAGTCTCCAGAGGAGCTATATAATTCTTTGAAAAACTACCCTGTGGAGAAGATGGTGCGTAGTAAAATGTGGTTTTCTGTAAGCATATCTGTAGATACTGCAGAATTACTAAGCTTAAAGAATTTATCTGCTCTTATTTTAGGTTCCATTTCTGCATTCAGATTCTACATATAAAATAAAGATTCACACATTTAATAAAACGTTGACACAAGAAGAAAAAATCAAACGGATAGATGTAAGTGAATTTAGCAAAAACCAAAAACCTATGAGATTAATGTAATATAGCCACTGTTGATATATAATATCCGCAATGCTAAGTGCTTCTTTTTTTTTTTTTTTTTTTTTTTTTGCGGTACGCGGGCCTCTCACTGCTGTGGCCTCTCCCGTTGCGGAGCACAGGCTCCGGACGTGCAGGGTCAGTGGCCATGGCTCACGGGCCCAGCCGCTCCGCGGCATGTGGGATCTTCCCGGACCAGGGCACGAACCCATGTCCCCTGCATCGGCAGGCGGACTCTCAACAACTGCGCCACCAGGGAAGCCCTGCTAAGTGCTTCTTTTGTACCACATTATGTGCTAAGTATTTTCATGTTTTGTCTTATTTAGTGCTGATACCAGACTTACAAGGTTGGTATTATTATATAAGCACTATGTTTTCTTTTAAATTTTTATAAGACATTGGAATTACTTTTATTTTTTAGGCCCTTGAATTTCTGCCATTTGAAGGAAAGGTGAATTTAAAGAAGCCACAACATATATTCTCTATTTTGGAGGATTATGGTTTGGACCCAAACTGCATCCCTGAGAATCCACATAATATCTATTTTGGTAGATGGGTAAGCAAGTGTTCTTTTTACCTATTCTATGAAACAGAAACAGAATCAGGGACATAGAGAATAGACTGGTGGTTGCCAAGGGGGAGAGGGGTGGGAGAGGGTAGGAGTGGGAGTTTCGGATTAGCACATACAAACTGGTATATATAGAATGAATAAACAACAAGGTTCTACTGTATAGCACAGGGAACTATATTCAATATCCTGTGATAAACTATAATGGAAAGGAATATGAAAAAGAATGTATATATATGTATAACTGAGTCACTTTGCTGTACAGCGGTAATTAACATTGTAATTCAACTATACTTCAATAAAAAATTGAAAAAAAAGAAAAAATTCTAAGTGGTAGGCCTTTGTATTTGACTCTTTATATGTAAAACTTTAAAGGAGCTGAAGAGTCAGAACTACTGTATGAATTAAAATCAGTGGAAAATATGTGGTTGTGTGTTTTGTTTTTCCAGAGATTCTGATGAAATGCAAGAGGATTGTTAGATATGGGGCCCAGGTAGGAGGTCATGTACCTGGAAGTCTTAAGTCATCGGAAAGTGTGAACTGCTTTTTTAATAAAGCAGAGCAAAGGCAGAGTGCTGTGATAGCAGGATTCTCATTTGTGGAGCTCTCTGATCTAGGTTTCCATTCTGAAGAGAAATGAAATTACTGCAGAGCAGTTCTGCCCACTTCCCTGAGGCAGGAAGCTGTGGCTTATGTTACAGAATATTGTTATTTAGGAGAAAAAAAGAGGTGGCTAGAGCTCACCACCAAGCCCTGGAATAATTGCATTCAAATTCAATTCAAATTTGCTTTGAAAAGCAAAAGTAAATGGGAACACACTAAGAAATAAAGGTATTTGTCCATAACTGCCTTAATCACATATTTATGTGAAGCAGTGGTAAATGGAAAGAAGTTCTCATTATCAAGATACTATGGGTTTATTGTGAATAATTATCTTAAATCTGTTCTGTACATTTACACAAATTGAAAATTATCTCTAATCTAGATTGCAGATGGGCAGAGAGAGCTTATTGAGTCATACAGTGTCAAAAAGAGACACTTTATTGGAAATACGAGCATGGATGCTGGTTTATCATTCATCATGGCCAACCATGGAAAAGTGAAAGAAAATGATATTGTATTTGATCCATTTGTTGGAACAGGTATTTTAATTTAATTGTTAAACTAGTGTAGAGATGTTGCTTGTTTATATTAGTCAAGGTCATAGTAATAGTTTTGCTAAAAGATAAAATAATCCTTTATTTATCATTAGATAAGAGACAACCACATATTTGTATAGTAGCCCATATTTAACACTTTTACCACTTCCAAAGAGGATGCTGAAAGAATTTTGTGGGGTTTATTTCCCCGAGTAAACCACTAAGGGGAGTATACCATACATTGTGGAAATGTTGTAAAGCTATATAGTTTATTTAAATAGGAAAACTCTTACTATACTTCAGTTAAAAAAAAAAAAAAGGAAAACTCTTGGGGGGAAGAAAGACTTGAGTGACAGAATTTTAAAAAGTATTCATCTTTTAAAATTGATAATTATATACTTACATGGAAAAAAAATAATGTGCCTTTGGTTTGTGGAGGTTCATATGTGAAGTTTGAAAATAAGAAAAGTGACTAAGTATCAATGGACTACAGCTTGGCTGCTGAGGCTATGACCTGGGTTCTGTATGCACTTGATTGGATGTCCTCATAATTAACTTGTGTGGAAGTCCTAAAAGTCCAAGTTTATTTCATCTGACTCTGAAGACATTTTCCTGCTTCAACCCATTTTTTTCAATCTTGCCTATACTTAGGGAGTACTCACATTTAGGTTCATCTGGCTAAATTCATTATGATTCAGATCGTTTAGGAACAAATTATGTGGTTGGAGTTTCTCCCTGTAGTGGTCTTTCCCCATCAGCAACTCATTAGAAACTCATCAGAAACTTTGTAAGCAGTGATGATGCAGTAGCTACTGTTTGTTGAATAGTAAACATGTCAGGTACTAGCTATGCACTCTAATGTTACTATCTAATTTAATTCTTACAACTACTGAAATTGAGATACTTAAAAAAATCTTCCTGAGATTATGGCACAGACAGAGAAGTTAAGTGACTTGGTCAAGGTTATACAGTGTAGAAATCTCATGAGATTCAAACTCAAGCAGTCTAACTACAGAGCTCGTACTCTTTACTATCATAATGCTGCCTCTCTCAGCCTTAGGATCTGCCAGCCAGCTATCGTACCATAAACTAACTTGAGGAATACAATCCCATGTCATTAGGAGCAAATAGAATCAAGGTCAAGAGATTCTAACTGGTGGAATTATTTCCTGTGTTGTTGAATTAATCTTAGTGAGTCTCTCTTCTGCTATTCCACCATTGTCTTCATATATCCCACCCCCAACATACTACTATACCTATTCCTTTCTTTCCTATCCTCATTATCCTGAGTGCCTCCCCAACTTTTTGAACTTTACAGGAAATAATGCCAAACTGATAGAAAAGTTACAAGATTAAAAATAGAAGAAAGAACACATACATATCCTTGACCCAGAGTAGACTGTTGTTAAAATTTGGCATCATTTGCTTTATCATTTATTTTCTCATTATGTTTATATACAAGTAAGTTGCATCCATTACATCCCTTTACCTCTCAAAGACTTGGAATATGTTTCTTAAGAATAAGGATATTCTCGGGCTTCCCTGGTGGCGCAGTGGTTGAGAGTCCACCTGCCGATGCAGGGGACGCAGGTTTGTGCCCCGGTCCGGGAAGATCCCACATGCCGCGGAGCGGCTGGGCCCGTGAGCCATGGCCGCTGAGCCTGCGCGTCTGCAGCCTGTGCTCCACAGCGGGAGAGGCCACAACAGTGAGAGGCCCATGGACCGCAAAAAAAAAAAAAGAATAAGGATATTCTCTTACATAACCACAGTATAGTTTTCAGTGTTAGTAAATGTACTATTAATACAGTAGTTTAGTGTTTGTATTCCATTTTTGGTAATTGACCCACTGATGTCCCTTTATACCATCTGTTTTCCTTTCCAGGTATTGTATTTTGTTGTTAACATTTCTTTGATCCCTTGATGTGGAGTATATCCAGAATCTTACTTTTTCTTTTATAAAACTTACAATTTTGAAGAATACTATCCCTCCTCTATTTTTTATCCAGAATGTTCCTTATTTTGGGTCAACCAAACATATACATATTTTAGAAATTGTGAGTTTTCACATATACTACAAATTCTGGTCTAACCGTACAGATTTCTTTTTTTTTTTTCACTTAACTTCACTTAGTATTTCTTAGAAATCACTTCCTTTAGTTCATAGAGATTATCTTCGTTCTTTTTTATAGTTGTACTCCATGGGTTTATGTACTGTAATTTAGTCAAACAATCACCTAAACTTGGATATAGGTAGTTTCCCATATTTCACAGTTACAAATAATGCTTGCAATGAATAATCTGTACATATATACTTTCATAGTGTTGGGAGTATAGCTCCAGGGTAAATTCCTAGAATTAGGATTGCTGGGTTGAAGAATGTAAGCGTATGTAGTTTTGTTAAATGTGGCCAAATTACTCTCCATTATACCATCTTGCCTTCTCACCAGCAATATATGAGCCCCTGTTCCCTCACAGCCTCACCAGCAGAGTATATTGTCAGGCTTTTGAAATTTGCCAGTCTGTTGGGTGAAAATGTTATCTCAGTGAAGTGTTCATTTGTATTTCTCTTACGAGTGAAATCTAATCACTTTTTCTATTTTAAGGTCCAGTTTTATAACCTTTTTGGAATTATCTGCAAATCTTTTGCGATTTTTCTGTAGACTTTTTGATTCCCCCCCTTATTTTTAAAAATACTTTATATTTTAGTCACTCTCCCCCTTTTTTCCTGTTTTATGTATGTAAGTATGTAAAATATTTTCTCCCAGTTTGCCCTTTATGTTTTGACTTTGCATGTAATTGTTTTTTTGCCAGGCAAAAACTTTCCCGCTACATCCAAGTTATAGAGGAATTCAGCTCTGTTTTCTGGTACTTTAGTAGTTTTGATTTTTTTCCTTTTAGATCTCGAATGCATTTGGAGTTTATTTTCTTGTATGCCGTGAGGAATTGATTTAATTTATCTTTTTCCAAATGGTAACCCTCTATTAATTCTTAATCTTGTTCTTGGACTTCTAAAACCTTTTCCTGTGAAGTGATTCTTGGAGATACATACATGTACGTGTTTATATGCACACATACACATAGACCAGACCATAAAGTTTAAAAATAGTTACCAGTATGGGTAAAATTTCCTTCCTTTGATGTAGACGAGGCTGGGCATATTATGAAATGCTAACTTCCATAGCAGTCAAGGTGTTGACTATTTTTAGTGTGGTAAGGGGTGAGCAGACCTGCCCCTAATTTGCTTTAAGGCTGCTCCTTAGGGTGGGTAGCATATCTTGGTCATTTGACTGTTTATACTGTATAGGACAATTAATGGAAAATTAATTGCAATATGTAGGACAGTTAATGGAAAATTGCAAGAGGAAGATCTTTGCAAAGATGCTGCTAAAATACATTTCATAATTTGTGTTTGTTGTTTAAGCATAGCTTTAAGACTTTAGGTAGTTTTTGGTGCTTTTGTTTTATAACTGGTAATGGCTAATAATTGAGAATAGGCACAGTTCTTAAGCAGTTTGTCCTCTTTACTGGACCTTTTGTCTCTTCGATGGGTAGTACCTTCTGAAGGAAGCCTTGTGCCCTCCTCCATGGTCGTAGTTTTTCATAAGTATTGGATATTCTTTTCCTTTTTTAGTATTTTTGTTTTAATTCAAATGTATGATATCCCTTTTCCATTCTAAAGGTACAAAATAGATGTTTATTAGTTTCCTGAAGGCTTTACCCACAGACTACTTATGGCTTGTGATATTCTCAAGGTTATAGAGTAGGTTAGAAAGCTTCTGGGAAGTTGAAAGGAGAGATATAATCTTTTCCTCCCTAAATACCTTTCCTTTTCCTTTTAGACAGTCTGTTCTCTTGTCTAGAATGACATTATGAGCTACAGAAACACACTTTCATTTCCATTTTAGCAAATACATTGAGTCTCATTATAGTAAGATTTATTTTAAGTTGTACATCTCCATTTTCTCAAGGGGGAAGATGTATATCGTGGGTCAGCTGTCAGTCATTAGGAAGTACTGCTGTTCTAATATGAACATTGCTAAAGGAATGATCAGCATGCATAAGTTGAATACCTATAATGGCACAGGCCTGCCTGTGATGTGATACAAGACTCGTGAATTGTATACAACTCTTATTAACTGAGTGTGCAGCCTTATTTAATTTAATTTGTTTAATAACAAATTTTACCTTTGTGTATCTAATTAGTAGGCTAATGAATATTTACTTCAATTGCTGCTGACCCTAAAGGAAGTTATATAGTATAGCGTACCATAAGAGCAAAGAGAGCGAGTTTTAAATCCTTACTCTGTCAGTTACTATATGACTTTGAGCAAGATGCTTTACTTGTCTGGGCCTCAATTCCATCATTTGTGAAATGGTAATAAGTAATATATTGTGAGGTTAAATGAGGTAATATATGTATATGAAATTCTTAGGAAATTGTATGATGGATGGAAGACAGTCAATTAACCATACTGTTGATCATTTTTTAATTATTTTGTTAAGCACTTAGATACCTTTTTGGTGAAAGATGTTAGATATAGCTAATATTGAATGGTGATGATGAACAATTTGGCCATGAATCCATTTTCTAGTTCCTTCTTTGGCTGATTTCCAAGATATTCGTAATTTGCAACTATTGGCAAATTATGGCAGCAGGCAAGGTAATTGAGGGTTAAAATTGTAAACTTCTAATTCTTTGTTCATAATGAAAATAATTGGCACAAGTGTGTGCCGATGTCTGTAGGTGCAGTGATGTAGCTCTGCAGCCCTAGCTCTGATTGCTTTTCCCTTTCCCCTCTCTCAAATGAGTCCACTCCTTTAGTAGTTGGGAATATACCCAGGAGACTATTGTGTACTCCTTGCCTGTTCTACCTTCAAGTGGCTCATAGGTTTAAGGAAAGGAGTAAAACTTTGAAATTTTGACATTGCAGATGATAGACATGGGAGCAAGGTGTTGAGAAGCCCACTGTCTACCTCTGAGAGGAGACTATGAGGAGGAAAAGAGAAAGTTAGCAGAGAGATAATGGATCTCTGTAGGTCTTTGTGAGAATCTCTGCTTCCCATTTTATCCACAACTCTTTGTAGACCCCTTTTCCTGAGTCTCATAGTTTGGTATAATCTCTGTTTTCTGGCAGTATCCTTTTGCTTAAGCTGCTAGTTTAATTTATGAGTTGTTTTTGTTTGTTTGTTTTTATTAAGGATTACATAGGGGACATAGTATTACAATTTTTCTTCCTTTTCTTTCGGCAAAACCAAAGCCCAGTTCTCATTTTCACATTTTTATAAGGCTTTCCACTTAAATCTCTACAGATGAAACTCATAAATTTGTTTCTATATCTTAAAAGTTCAGTTATTGTGTCCTTTTACCTGTAAGATATTACCCTAACCTTAAACTGGTTACTATTTAGGTAATAAGACATTAAAATACTGATTTGCTAGTCTAGATCACATATGTGGTATTTTTACACTTGATAGCTAATAAGAAATCGGGTGAGTCATGTTATCTGCCCCCTCAACACTTCACCCCCTCCTTTTTTATCACCCCTTCTTCCACCAAAAAGCTTCCAAGGAAACTCCAACTGAGGTATAACTAAATGTGAAACTGCTTCAATTTAATTTAAAAAATAACTAGATGATTAACAGTGATTACCCAGTGACCAGTTCAGAGAAGCTAATTTATATTGATTTTATTTGAAACTTGAAAAGCTTTTAAAGGGCACAAAGTTAACTAACAGATGTAGTCTAACAGATTATTCATCTCCTTTCAGCAGTGTACTCTAAATTGGGTCTTCTCAAAACTCACTCTAACCAAATGGATAAGGTTCTGTTTAAGGAACACAGGAAAGCTTTTGTGTTCCCCTTGACAACTAGTTCTTCTAGGTGAGTATCTGCCTTAATTGGCAGAATTGTAGTAATTCCTCTAATATGGGTGAAGTGATTTTTGTATTTCAAGTCATTACTAAATATAGTACCTTTCCTAAATATGGACTGTTCCATTTATAGGCTAAGAATTATGAGGGCTTACTTAACCTTACCTCCTCAAACAAATGCTTTTTGTAGTTAGTATGAGGGAACCTAGGTTTTGGTTTCTGCTGTACTTTTAGTCTTCCATTTCTCTTATTCATGGCTCCATTAGGTAGTAGTTATAATATTTTTCATTGAGCAAAGTATTTTTAAGTACATGTTACCAAACTATGTTTTAAATGGCTATGGAAGGAACACATTCATTTATAGACCTTGACCCTCTGGAGGCACTACCCATCTTAATTTTAAAGATTACATTTCAAAAGGATATAATGGAAAGAGCCCTAGTTATTTCCCCATATCCAAGTTTGTGCATAGGCTAAGAATATTTTTCTGTATATTTCTGATTTCAGTTTGGCTGACAGATAGTTCTGCAGTATAGCTATTAGGACTTACCCAAGTAATAAGAACATTTTTAATTTGGATAATTAAAAAAGTGAAGTTCATTGAAAAGAACAATTATTAAGATATTTAACTTTGTGAATTTTTATTCTTAAACAATTTAAAAATATTATACCTTTTAGTTTAAAGGATTTCATTAATTTTTAATCTTTATAAGGATGTTCCTTCATATGTGAACTGGTCACACCTACCAAATTACTTAGTCTAGTCAAATCGTGTTAGGACATCTGTTCTTTCTTTGTTCACAGCACTAAGTAAACAGAAAATTCATTGTATTAAATATTTTTGTGTATGTCTGATAACAGTTATTCAGAAATTTGTATCTACAGTTTAAAATCAGATAATTACCTCACTGACAATAGGAGTAACTATTTGTTGTCCTCATATTTTAATTTTTGTAAGAATTAATCTCTTATATATTAATTATGCCCTCTTTAAGTTATTTGAAACTCTGACTTGAGTGAGAATTAAGCCCAATTGTCAGACTTATTTATTGCCAGCTCTTTGTGTAGCAGCCTTGTATGTTCATTGTAAGAAAGGAGCAAGATGCTTTTGTATAGACTTCTCAAAATAAGATGAAAATGTTTAAATACACATTATTTTGACCAAAAAAAGGATAATTTCCCCAAAGTAGTGCTGTTTAAAGTAATAATGCCAGGGCATATATTAATTCCCTGCTTTGTGACCAGTGTGATGAGCACAGCTTACAGGTTTGTTTTTTCAGTTCTGAAGCCTACTAAATATGGCCAGAACCAATGTCATTCTAGGGTACTCTGCCTACAGCTAGTTTGTAAGAATTTGGATCAGATTAAATAGGGGAAGAAATAAGAGTCTGGGACTTTCTGGTTAACAGATCACAATTGTGTGATTTTTTTCAGGTGGCCTTCTGATAGCATCTGCTCATTTTGGTGCATATGTATATGGGACAGACATAGACTACAACACCGTTCATGGCTTGGGTGAGTAGTGGTTCTAGACAGTGTTACAGTCTTTGCTCTTGTACCAAATGTGCCTTTAAGATACTTAAATAGTTATATATGGCATTATACATCTATTTTTAATGTTAAAGTGTTGTGATATAGTTTTAGTTATTCTTACAACAATAAGACTTCATTGGGTATCTGCTTTTTATGAAGTGATCCAGTGTGAGCAAAATGACCCCCGGGGAAACACAAAGATGAGTAGGAAAAATCCCTCCTCTCAGAGCTATTTTTGGTCTTAGATTTTTAAAAAGTAGGCAATCAATAAGGTTGTAAAACTTTTGGGTTGGGAAGGAAGTGGGAGAAGGACTAGTCAGTTTTAATTAGCATATTCATGTTAGTAAAACAGAGTTTCTACTTAACAATTATCACCGTTCTTTTATTCAGCAGTCATATGTGTATACTCTAATTTCTAGTCCTTGAGTACCATACATGTTTTTAATTTCACAACTGACCGAAACATCTTTGAGACAGTTAAGGTGACAGTAATAGTAAAGATTCTGCATTAGACTGAGGGTAATTTGAGATAAGCATCTGCTTGCTTTTGAGGCAATTTTGGAAAATACTTTAAAATCTAGAAGCTTTGCTAATGAAGTGTGATTGGATGAAATTGAATCAAACTGAAAATATTTCTTCATAGCTGAATAGTATTAAAAATGTAAAGTTTCTTTGATTTTGAAATTGTAGTTATGCTAGTATTTCATTGTTGTAACTAGAATCAGCCTATAAAACATGCTTTTCCTCTTACTCACCCAGTGTAAATTATTATATAGGTGAGAATTTATTAGACTTTATTTTCTTTTGCTTAAGTAATTTGATATATTGTATTTGATGAACTGTCTTTTTTCCTACCTTGCTATAAAGAATTTAGTACTATAAGGAGAATGAGTAACATTTTATAAAGGTCACCTAAATGGGCTAACCAGAAAAAGATAGTCTTTGTCTGCAGTATGTTAGAGTAGACAAAGTGCTAAGAAGAATTATTCCTGTTTGCTTTTAGTAGAAGCAGTATGTTTGCTTTAAGGATATTATCCTATATAATTCATTTGAATTTTTATTTATTAGAGTTATGTTTAAAAGTTATGTGATAACCTTTCAGTCTACTTGGGTAGAATTCTGACTGAGGTAGAGGTTCCTCAGAGCTTATCCAAGATGCTGTTAGATATGCCCTGTTTCCTATGCTTCTAATCTCTTACTATACTCTCAAATACTTCCAAGTTTCTTCTATTTTAAAAATACAGAACTTTTTCTATCAATCCTATAGGGACCCTCCTAGCTACTACTTTGTTTTCCTCTTCCTTTTACCAAAGTGTTTCTTTTTCTTTTTTTTAAGAGATTGAGTTTTTTTAATTAATTAATTCATTCATTTATTTATGGCTGTGTTGGGTCTTCATTGCTGCACGCAGGCTTTCTCTAGATGTGGCGAGCGGGGGCTACTCTTCGTTGTGGTGCGCGGGCTTCTCATTGCAGTGGCTTCTGTGTGGCGGAGCATGGGCTCTAGGCACGTGGGCTTCACTAGTTGTGGCGCGTGGGCTCCGTAGTTCTGGCTCGCAGGCTCTAAAGCACAGGCTCAATAGTTGTGGTGCATGGGCTTAGTTGCTCCCCGGCATGTGGGATCTTCCCGGACCAGGGCTCAAACCCATGTACCCTGCATTGGCAGACGGATTCTTAATCACTGCACCACCAGGGAAGTCCGCAAAGTGCTTCTTTCATTTTTTTAAAATAAATTTATTTATTTTTAGCTGTGTTGGGTCTTCATTCCTGCATGTGGGCTTTCTCTCTAGCTGTGACAAGAGGGGGCTCCTCCCTGTTGCGGTGCATGGGCTTCTCACTGCAGTGGCTTCTCTTGTTGCGGAGCATGGGCTGTAGGTGTGAGGGCTTCAGTAGTTGTGGCTCGTGGGATCTAGAGCGCAGGCTCAGTAGTTGTGGCACATGGGCTTAGTTTCTCCACAGCATGTGGGATCTTCCTGGACCAGGGCTCAAACCATGTCCCTTGCGTTGGCAGGCGGATTCTCAACCACTGTGCCACCAGGGAAGTCCCCCAAAGTACTTCTTAAAAAGACTAGTTTATTTGCTATTCCTCTTCTTCATCTCTAACTGCCTTCTGCCTGTTATTTTTCAGCTTGCATGCCTACTGAAAAATCTTACTGAGGCCACAGATCTACAGTATTTGGCAGTGTTGACCTTCATAAAGCAGCCCTTGGTTTCCTAGACAGTGGCTTCATTGGGTGGTACTCTGATTTCTTTGTTTTGATCTCAGTCTCCTGAAGGCCCTGCAGTTTTCTTCAATGTCTGTTTATATGTTGCTTTTCTCCAGGCATCTCTTGTTGACCCCTTTTATCACACTACATATTGTGCAGAGTCATGTCATTCTTCTTTTGCTTTTTAAGTTTTGTTTTTATTGTGAAGTAGATCATAATACAGAAGAGTTTATTAAAATAACAAGAGTAATTATCGAACAAACATTTATGTAATTGCCACCTAGGTTAATCAGAAATATCATTCATTCTTACAGATTTAACTTAAGTTTATATACTGACATCTCTCAGGTATACGTATTCTGGCCTCTAACTACCTGCTGAATATCTCTTTCTGAAGCTTCTGTAGGTACCTCAAGGTATATCAAGATTGATGTATCTCAAATGAATCTCATCTTCTTTCCTAGATTTTCTTTTCCTCTTGGTTTCTCAGATCTTAATTGATGGTATCATCATCCACTCATGTCTCCTAAACTAAAACTTTTGAACTTCTTCCTTGAGTCCCCCACTTTAACTCTTCATCTCTTGTGTTCTCGTTTTACCTCCTCTGTCCATGGTCACAGCTCCTGCATTTCCCAAGTTAGCTCTCTTCATTTCTGTTCCATTTATCTAATTCGTCAGTGTTTCTACACTGCTAGAGGAAAGGGACCATGTTCTGTTTAACTCTGTGTCTTTATTAGTACGCTTTGAATGCATTAATTATTGAATGAGTGTTTTAAGGCAGTTTTATGTGAAAGGATAGTTAGACATCAGTACAGTTTACTTTTTGAAATATTTTTTACAATAAGTTAAAATAAAAATAATTGTTCCTTGTATAAATAAAATTAAGATTTGAAATGAAAGCAAGTTTTATTTGATTAAATATAGGTTTAGATAAGTTAAACGTTACTTTTAGCCAAATGACGAGGTAAGAATGTTGTTTGTTAGTTCTGTCTTCCTTTTTCTTTCCCTTCAGGAAAGGCTAGTAGGAAAAACCAGAAATGGAGAGGACCAGATGAAAACATTAGGGCAAATCTTCGTCAATATGGTTTAGAGAAGTATTACCTTGATGTCCTGGTTTCAGATGCATCTAAACCTTCTTGGAGGAAGGGCACATACTTTGATGCAGTCATCACTGATCGTAAGTTTATTTTTATACAAAAGTAGGAGTAGGATTAGGTTCCTAAAGTCATTTACATTTAAATTACAAAATTTATCAGTACAACAAAGAAAGCCAACTTGTATTAGTATTCCCCTCACCCCTGACTTCTTCACATAGTGAGAAGGAAAAAATTATGAGTGTAGGGCAGGACACCAATTTAACTAACTGGTTTTGATTTTTTAAACTATATGTATTAACTTGTCATCCCTTTTTCTCTTCGGCTTATTTTTTAAGACATAAATTTGTTTTTATATTTGTTTTATATTTGACCGTAATTGGTTATTAGTGTAGCAGCTGGAGCCAAAATGTCATTTGCAATTATGGTATCACATTTGAAGAAGAAAGTTTCAGATATTTCCCATTTCTCTATGTGTAAGCTTTTATGATTTTTTGTTGTTGTTGTGCCCGTAGTAACTGGCATCTCCTGGTATCTCAACCCTTCCATCTCAGACCTTTTCAGTTCTTTGGTAACTTAGATATTTTCAAATCTAACAAAAGAAAAATTAGCAAGTATGAATATCAGTATGAATATACTTTTGAAAATTGAGTGACTTTTTATTAATAATCTACTTTATTATTTGCTCTCACTCTCTATGTGTATTTATAAAAATACGTAATTTTTTTCCTGATCAGTTGAGAGTAAGTTGTATACATCATGGCCCTTCACCGCCCCCCCATACTCCAGTGTATATTTCCTAAGAGTAGGGGTAGTCTCTTAGATAGCCAAAGTACAGTTACCAATTTCAGTGAATCGCTAATTCTTTAATCTGTAGTTTCTCATCCAGTTTTGTCAATTGACCCAGTAATATCCTTTATAGCATGTTTTTCCCTGAAGTGCAGTATCTAGCCTAGTGTCAGGTATTGCCTTTAGTAGTCATATCTTTCAACCCTCCTTTAGTTTGTAACATTTACAACCTTTCTCTGTCTTTTATGACATTGACATTTTGAAGAATACAGTCACCTGCTTGCCTGCCCTCCCAGTGTTTTAAATAGAATGTCCCTCTTGTTATGCATTCTCAGCTGGAATACTGCATAGGTGATGTGTCCTTCTCAGGGTGTCACATCTGGAGGCACATGATGTCCATCTGCTTTGCAGTGGTGATTAGGTGACTTTTGACTATCCGTGTTACCTGTTTTCTGTCTAGCTCCATATGGTATTAGAGAGTCTACAAGAAGAACAGGTTCACAGAAGGAAATACCAAAGGGGATAGAAAAATGGTAAGTAAAAGTTAAATATGGTATGTTACTACTTTGGGAAGAAGCATATTGCTTTTTTTTAATTAACTTAGTTTAATAGTCTTAAAGTTTTTCACTGATTTTGAAATTTTGTTTTCTTTGTCTAGTCCAGAAAGCCACGTTCCTGTTTCCTTGAGTTATCATCTGAGTGATATGTTTTTTGACCTGTTAAACTTTGCAGCTGAGACCCTCGTATTAGGTGGAAGACTAGTCTATTGGTTACCAGTGTACACACCAGAGTATGTAATATTAAATAATTTTACTTTTAATTATTTAAAATATTAAATAATTTTACTTTTTCTTATGGTATTTGTATATCTAGCATACTTTTTTTCCCTGTCTCAGGGTAAATATCTTTGTGTTTAATGTGTATGATGGCCTTCATTTACCAACACGCTGCATAAAACAGGCCCTTTCTTCTTATTGATTGAATTGCTTTGAACTTTTTATTTTACATCAGGGGTTGGCAAACTACAGCCTGTGAGCCTGATATGGTTTTCAGCCTGTTTTTGTAAGGCACTTGAGCTAAGACTGGTTTTTACCTATTTAAAGGGTTATTAGAAAAGAAAAAAACAACAAAGAAGAATATGTGTCAGAAACACATGTGGTCCACAAAGGCTAAAATATTTACTATCTGGCCTGTAAGAGCAAAAGTTTGCCCCTGTTGTATATCATACTTAGCTCGGGGCCTGTGTGTTCAATAGCTCTTTGGCCAGGCCATAAACTTAGATAAATTTTAACAACTTAGCTGAGTGATTCATCTATCTACTGCTAGTTAGCTTGAATATATATTGGCTCTTAGGATCACCGTAAATGCAGTAAAATCTTTTTTAAAAGCTAAGACCAAACAAACTACGAGCTATGCATATATTTAAAGCCCTGATTATGTTCAACATTATTGGTTTGGGTTTTATTATTCAATAGTTATTAATTATAAACAGAGCTGTGTACACCAACAATGAAAGACAAGATGTGTTGACAAAACAGGATCTTTAGATTTGAAAGGCAGTGTCAAGCTGAAAATTTGGCTATTTGTTCAATATGCTATAGATATCTTTTTTTAGAAATTATTTTAATTTCTATATTTACTATACATAATTGTACAAAAAGCATTTTAGACCAGTGTTTTCTTGTTTGTCTTTTCATAATGGTTGATGGTCCCTCAGCAGTTGGAAGCTATGCTTTTTTGTTGTTTCTTTTATAAATGTTTCATTGGGAGCTACCATGACCTAACTTTATTTTTTTATTATTATTAATTTAATATAAATTTATTTATTTATTGGCTGCATTGGGTCTTCGTTGCTGTGCACGGGCGTCCTCTAGTTGAGGCGAGCGGGGGCTACTCTCTTCATTGCAGTGCACGGGCTCTAGGCACACAGGCTTCAGTAGTTGTGGCTCACGGGCTCTAGAGCACAGGCTCAGTAGTTGTGGCCCAGGGTCTTAGTTACTCCACGGCATGTGGGATCTTCCTGGACTGGGGCTTGAACCTGTGTCCCCTGCATCGGCAGGCGGATTCTTAACCACTGCACCCTCAGGGAAGCCCTGTCCTAACTTTAGTTTTGCATCTTGTTTATCAGCTAATAAGACTGTACACATTCATACCCATACCCCTTAACACAGGGCTTATGTTCTGTTAAGAAATTAATTATTTCTTAATTTTGGAAATAAGAGAAATTAATTCCAAGGAGTGAAATGACTTGTCTAAAGTTAAAAGCTAGCTAGTTTATTGTTTTCGTTATTCCTAGTGCTATTCACATAATTGAACATCTTGCCAAGATCCCAGGTATCTGGTATGTGAAGTGATAGATGGTGTTTTATTAATATTTTCAGAGAAAAAAAAATATTTTCAGAGAAGAGCATATTTGTTTATTTTTATTCAAAAGTGGTTTCTGCCTTAGACAAGCTGAACTCCAGCAGCAAACTAACTTGTCTTTTTGTTTTAATTCAAGTTTTCAGAGCTGGAATTTTTAAAAATTTATTTGAAATAAATTTCAAATTTACAGAAAAGTTTCAAATGCAAAAAACTCCCATCTCTCCCCCATCCAAATTTTCCAACTATTAACATACACCTCCTCTACCCCCCTTTCCTCACCCATTACATTAATCACATGCCCATTATCAGTTTTGGAACTATTTGAGAAGTTGCAGATATGATGCCCCATCACCCCTGCGTATTTCTTTGCATTTCTCAGAAGGAAGAGCATTGTTGTCAAATCACCATCAACCCCTGAAGTCTGGAAGTCAGCATTGATAGTGCTGCTGTCCAGATCATGGACCCCAGTCAGATATTACTGATTGCAGTCTCTCTAGGAAAATGTATTGACCATGGGTCACTGCATTGACCCATCATGTCATTCTCCTCCAGTTTGGAATATTTCCTCAATCTTTCCTTATCTTTTGTGTTCTTAACAGTTTTATAGAGTACAGGGCTTATATTGTGAAGGTTGACCCCTAACCCGGTCCATCTGATGTTTCTTCCTTGACCAGACTCAGGCAATGCTCTTGGTAGAAATACCACAAAAATGATACTGTGCTCTTAGTGTACTGCATTATGGGGCACACAGAGCCAACCTCTACTGGAGGTCTTAAACTTGATCATCTGGTCATGTTGTTCTCTGTCAGGTTTCTCCGCTGTGAGTTATCATGTTCTTCTCGATTAGTATTTCCCAGGGGGAGGTATCACAAGATTACACCAATATCTTGTTCTTCATCAGGTGACTACTCACATTGACAACCACCATAATGATGACTTTTCTATTCCATCATTCCTTCTGCATTTTAAGTTGGCATTCTACTATAAGGATTAGTTTTCCCTTCCCTCCCATTAATTTATTAATTTATACTGGTATGGAGTCATAGATTCCTATATTATTCATTGGGTTATAATTTATTACTATCATTATTTTGTTGTTCAAATTGTCCCAGATTTATGATCAGCAGGAGTCCCTCTGAGGTGGCTCCTCTGTCCTTTTGAAATATCCTCATTAGTTTTTGTGTGTTTCTTATATTCTGGCATTTCTGACTTTCCACTCTTTTGTAGTTTATTATTTAATTATAATTGAAATTAAATGTGGTTATGAATATCTTCTGTAATTCTTTTATTTATTTCTTTTTTATAAAAAGTCAAACTGGAGGCACTTTCAACTATTTTAGTATTTCTGAAAACCCTAAAAAATGGCCACTGGGTATTTCTTCAGTGACTTCTTTTTTTTTTTTTTTTTTGGTTTGTTTGTTTTTGCGGTACGTGGGCCTCTCACTGTGTGGCCTCTCCCGTTGCGGAGCACAGGCTCCGGACGCGCAGGCTCAGCGGCCATGGCTCACGGGCCCAGCTGCTCCACGGCATGTGGGATCTTCCCGGACCGGGGCACGAACCCGTGTCCCCTGCATCAGCAGGCGGACTCTTAACCACTGTGCCACCGGGGAAGCCCCCAGTGACTTCTCTTTTAATAATTTTCGACAAGGGGAAATTTCCAAGTCCATATAACCAAAGGGATTTTTTAGAAGTAAAAAAAAGGCACGTTTTTGTCACTTTTTTTTTTTTTTTTTTTTACCTTAGATGTTTTATCAAAGGACAAATTTCATCCAGGCTAGGACACACATGGAAAGACTACTATGGCATTTACTTCCCTGACTTATTTGTCAGGTCTTCTGATGCTCATAACTAGACTTCTGTTGTGCCTTCTCCTCCCCTTAACTCAAAGTGATCTTATTAATGAACTTAGTTTGTCTTGTGTTTATATTAGGGAATGAACTATTTTCACTTTTGCAGTAAACATAATCCAAAGTATTTACTCTTTTTAAAATAACACAGTATTAGATGAACTTAAAACTAAAGTCATCTGCAAAAGTTTGAAATAATGTTCTTGCTTCTGAATTAAACAATTTAGAATTATTTTGATTATGTTGTATTGCATATATAGCTTTTTATTAGACTAAGAATAAAGAATTCATTTTAAAATTGTACCTTAGCACAGCTTAATTTGAAAACTTTTGTATTTTTGGTATAGTGAATGTAGGCTTTTAGTCCTACTATTGAATTAATTTACTCAGCCAAATCCTGTTATATGATTGAAGTTTAAAAATAAGACTCGCACATTATAATCAAGTTAAGGTATTATTCATTAAACCCAGAACATTTTTATTTTTTTTAAACCCAAGACATTTTGAAAGGTATAAGACGATAAAAACAAAATACTACCTAACAGCTTAGTTATTTGTGAAGAATTGTCAGAACTGATGATTGAAAAAGGATTTTCTCACTATTTGGTAATTTAAATTGTGGTGAAGAAACTGCTACTCAACAAACTTCTGCTTCCTCTAGTCCAGATTCTCCCCACTCTAGTATATTGTATTTTTGGCCAGCATCAAGACACTCTGTATATGTTATGTCCTTCAACCTTTATTTATTCTGTTACTAATTGCTTGATATACTGTTTCTTCTTTCCTCAGCCGTAAAATTCTAGTCATCTTTCAAGGCCTGGCTTAATTGTTACCACCTCTGTGACACTTTCTGAAACCTTCTAAGCAGAATTCATCAATCCTTCATATGTGCTCTCCTAGTAGTTTACTCTTATTACTCATAGAGACTTACCACATAAAATTATTCTTGACTTTTGGTATTTGTGAGTTTATTATTCACAATTTCAACTATTTGCAAATGACCCTGAAGATCTGTGTAACATTCATTTGGGCAGGGCATACATTCAACTCGTGTATTTGATATTATAGGAGTTGCTAAGCTGTTGAGTGAGTGTAGCTTTTTGCCCAGGTTCCACATATCCCTATGTGTTGTTTTCTAATTGTCATTTATACACAGATAATGCTCTTGAAGTGATTAGAAACTGTGTTTCTTTGTGAAGGATGTCCTTTACTGGAAATCCAACTGCTAGTGCTTGTGATAAAAACGATGACAAAGTGAAGAAGTCTAATAAAGTACTCCAAAGTAAGATTTGGGGATAAAGTTTAATTGTGATAAAATGAATTTTGTGGTGGCTCAGAGCCACACGAAACAGAACCGAACATGTTGTTTTTCACCTTTCATACAGGAAACAGAGAAAAGTGATTCTTTTAAATTGTTTTCAGTAAGTGCTCCAATCAGCACAAAATCTGTTTCTCAAATGGGAAGTGAAACTCTAATGACATTTGGAAATAGTTAGCTTGAGTCATGAAGATTCACAGGAAAATAAATGGCTGTCAAAATTGATTGATGGAAAAGCTAGGGACCTATACACTTTTTTTTTTTCTTCTTTAAAAAAGGTTGAAATATAATTTGTATACCATGAAAGTCACCTTTTTAAAGTGTACAACTCCATGGTTTTTAGTATAACCTCAAAGTTATCAACCATCACCACTGTCTAATTCTAGAACAATTTTTAAATAAATTTATTTTATTTATTTATTTTTGGCTGCGTCGGGTCTTTGTTGCTGCGCATGGGCTTTCTCTAGTTGCAATGAGTGGGGGCTACTCTTCATTGCGGTGCGTGGGCTTCTTTGTTGCGGAGCATGGGCTCTAGGCATGTGGGCTTCAGTAGTTGTGGTGTGCGGGCTCAGTAGCTGTGGCTCGTGGGCTCTAGAGCGCAGGCTCAGTAATTGTGGCGCACGGGCTTAGTTGTTCCACGGCATGTGGGATCTTCCCAGACTAGGGCTTGAACCTGTGTCCCCTGCATTGGCAGGTGGATTCGTAACCACTGCGCCATCAGGGAAGCCCTCTGGAACATTTTTATTATCCCAAAAAGAAACCCTGTATGCATAAGCAGTCACTACTGCTCTTGTCCCTAGTAACCACTTATCTATCTCTGTGGATTTACCTATTCTGGCTGATTTAGATTTTAAATAGAGGCTTAGATTATAGGGGAATAGTACTAAAAACAGGGAATTTAGATAAGATACCATACTATCATAATAGTCTAGGCATAGTATAGATTTATAGCTTCTACTTAACAGATTGCAAACAGTCCATTAGTATGAAATATGTTAGTAAATATATAGTAAATAATTTTTAACTGCTGTTTTTTATTTTTTAGTGTGATATTTTGGGAGTACACTGTTAAATTGATTGGCTCATTCATATAATAGAGTAGTGGTTAAAAACAAGTTTGTTAATGATAATGATGACCTAAATGATGTCCTTTTCATGCTTAAACTGAAAGTTCAAGTCAAAAAATGATCTAGAACATGTAAATGTTTTTCTGCTGTTAAGCCAAATGCCAATGACTTAGTTTCACCAGTTTAGCATTATTCATGTTATAAATGTTAATTAAAATTGTATTGGTTTTGTACTTTGATTTAATTTATAAATTTGTTTTGGGTTTTATAGTTATATAAATTATATAAGCATGAGGAATTTATGTTTATATACATTTAAGAAACATTTTAATAAAAATACCTTGTCAATAAAAGGTATATAAATAAAATTTAATAAAAATACCTTTTCCTTTGCCAAGAAATAAGATTTTTTTCTTTAAAAAAGGGTATGTTACTAAATTTGACAAGTTCAGACATTTCTAAACCCTGATGTTTGCAAGCCTAAGGTCAAAACTATATCTTCTCTTTGTTACCATTACTTAAGTCTGTCAACTATGGTGTAGAATGTATTCTTTCATATCATAAATGCTTTGTGTGAAGACTCCAAATTTGACATCAACTTAATGTCATAGGAGCACAACATTTCTGACTGTATAGTGAGCATTAGAGAATTATTAGGTGAGATGAAATCTGAAATGGCCATTATTTGTTGGAAAGCCCTAAGGAGGGAGGCAGAGAATGACTTCAAGAGAATTCCTTCCACTGATAATGAAGTGAAGTGCATTATGAATGTTGCTTGGTAAGTGGGTGATGAAAGTTTTGAGCATGTGGTCAAGGTAATGAGGGAGAGCTTGTTGAAGGTCACAGGGACCTAGAGAAATCAGTGAACAAGTGGTGGGGAAGGCAGTGTTGATCGGATGGTGGTCCTTTACAGGAAGCGCTGATCAGCAACTTTCCCATTTTGGATCAGAGCTTTAAGATATCCCGTATAAGAAATGTTTACAGGCTGTTTATCTAGAAACATATGAAGGTTTGCAAAGGAAAAATAAAAACTGGCAGTCACAGTGTTCTTAAAGGTGCCCCTACCTAGTGAGCCCTCTCTCCTGCTGTTCTTCTGAATTCTGCTCCATAACTGTTTCCCCCACATTTGTTACCTGTTTCTTCTACCAAGATTAGTGCCAACAACCTATCAGACATGAAGTTCTGAACTACTGCACCCTGACTGTCCTGCTTTCTAGGTGTCGTCATCTTCATTCACTAAGTACATGTGCTGTACAGCAGCAAGCACCGCTGCTCTTTATCATAACTTTGGTTTTATTTCATGGCAGAGGATTGATGTCATCTGTAGTGTTTAGTTTAGTGGTAGTTTATCCGAATAATCTTATATAACAAGGTTAATAGAGGTCTCAAGATGTCATAAAAAATTTTGCAGGGACATTTCATTTTAAAGGGGTATATGCTGTAGTGGACTTTACTTTGGGAATTTATAAACATCTCCAGTTGAATCAGTCCCTCATGAATGTTAGGGGGTTTTTATGGAATGTATTTCTGTCTGTCTTATGTGCTCTCGTGGGATCCTTTAGGGTAGAATTGTCATCTTGTATTTTTGTGGTTTAAATGCTTGGCATTCTTCAATAAAACATACCTGTGTTCTCTCTCATCCTCATTATACAGGTAAAAAAATTAAACTACTTTCTTTGGATGTGGTTATGTTAAATACTTTGCTTTTTATAAATGCAGATTGTTTATGGATTATATGGACAATTAGCATATGTGAAATAAAATGGCACAGCATGTAGTGGGAGGACGTCCCATACCACACTGGATAACCCCCATGATGATCCTTTGTGGGGTTCATATGTGAGTATCCCTAACAGTCAGCTGCTCTTTCTTCAGATACACTGAAGAGATGGTACCCTGGCACCCTTGCTTGAAACTCATCAGCAACTGTGAGCAGAAGCTTTCCGGTCGCACATCAAGGCGCTTGATAACGATGGAAAAGGTGAAGGGATTTGAGGTAAGTTATCCTAGTGTTTTTCAGATAAATTCTGGAAGAATTTAGAAGTAGATTTTTCTAGTTTTCCTCTAATGAAGTTTGGAAATGTTAGTCCTTGATTTTTTAAGAAATATTGATGAGTTCAGGAAGAGGTAAAAGTTGAGCCGGTTTGTGGCCTTTGGTGGAGTTCAGAGGGTAGGAATAGAATATAGAAGTTGAAGACTAGAAATAAAAGTTGACCTTTACTTTTCAGGCTTATTTGACATCCTTGGGCTAACTCAGTTATAAAACAGAGCACTCTTAATTAAACAACCATTGTCTAATTAGCAATGTACTAGTTACCATTTCTCCCCAAAAGCAGAACCTACTTGATTGCAGACTGTACTGAAGAGAAAATGTCACTTTGTATAAAGGAGAAAGTAATTTGCCCCCATCTGTTAGGGTCCAACACGTGTTCTCTCTCTTTTTCTTTCTCTTTCTCCCCCACACATAATTCATTTAAGCTTGAGAAGAAAGAACAAAACATCTGTTACTTCATATCCAGATCAGAATTGATATGAATAATACCTCATACTGGAGCTTAATTAAATCTACAGAATGCTCATTGGGCTGTACTTATCTTGATTGACAACCAAAGCTCTTCCATATTCACTAGAAATTTGAGTAAGCCCCATTTTGTTTTGGATTTATAGGGCAATCGGAAAAGAACAGGGTGTTACTGCCTGAGGATTTTGTCTTACTCATCCTTACTCTGCATTTGATATTTTTCATCTACTTCACAGCTTATGGGTTCTTTCACAATAATAAAAACTAATGTTTGTACAGTCCCTTTTGCATATATTATTTTACATATTTCTTGTTTTTGTCCTTTTAATGTCCATTTCCTGTCTGTCTCTAATTTAGACCCTTATTACCATATACCTGGTTTATGCTGATAATCTCCTAAATTACCTTGCTCCTTCCATTTTTCACACCTCTAGTTCTTACATGTTAAATAAATCTTCCTAAAACACTGCATTCGTTAAGTCACTTCTTGATGCAAAAATTTTCGTGACTCATTTTTATAACAGAGTAAGGTTCAGAATCTTCAATGTGACAAAATTTCCTCAATAATTGGGCTCCAGTATCAGGGCATTTCTGAAGGCTAAGCTATGTGTATATATACATATACGTATATGTGTATGTGTGTATTTGTGTACATGCATACATACATATGTAAAGGTATATGTGATGTAATTAAAATGAATGTCTGATAGTCATTTTAAACAAATACTAGAAGTTTATATGCAAATAGCAGATATTCTTGGAGTGGCATCTTGTACTCAATATACTTATGTCATAATTATTCAGCATGTTCTTAAAACTTTTAGATTTACATTTAAAGAAGAAATATATTAAACAGTTATTTTACTTTATAGTACACCTTGCTTTTCTTCAAATTATATTCCTGGACTTTGCTGCTCACATTTTATACCAGACAGGTCACTTAATGTTTTTTGGAAGTCACATCTCGTTCCAAGGATGACAGTTTACCATTAAACGTTTAAAACATAAGCAGTTTTCAGAAATTCCAAAAGAGTTTTCAAATTGTTTGACACAGTGACACAACCTTCCAAAGCGATCATTTTAAATGGCCACCATTTATTTGGATATGCAGTAAGCCCTCCCTATCCGAGGGTTCCACATCCACAGATTCAGCCAAACTGCTCATCCTAAATGTGGTACATGATCCACAGTTGGTTGAAACTGAGCGTGCGGAACCCGTGGATGCCGAGACCCGACTCTCAGACTTGAGCATCTGCCAATTTTGGTATCCACAGTGGGTCCTGGAACCAATCTCCTGTGGATGCCAAGGAAGGACTGTACCATAGAAGCCCTCTTAACTAACCTCATTTCCAACTCAGTTGATTAACCAGTACTGGCTATTCCTGCTCTAAAACACAATGCATGATGCCTAGAATAGGTCAGATACTTTGAGCTAGTGAGTTACTTGGTCTCTACTATATCTGTACATTTCTGTACTTACAGATGAATTGTCTATTGTGAGTCACTTGTTTTTTTCCTGTGAGCTGTTTATGCCAGTTATATTTGCTATGTCATTTATATAATCTAAATACTAGTTAGACCAGTGAAATGTGAATGGAAGAATAAAGTTGTCATTTCTGTAGAAACAAATATGAATGCTTTAGAAAGATAGGACAAAGTGGATTGCTGAAAAATTTAGAATCTTGTATTGGAAATGGTTGAGATAACTTTAACAGGTTGGAAAAAAGTTACTGCAATCCAGGTTTCTGTACTGAGGTTGCTTTGTAAGAGTCTAAGTTCTTGCTTCATTTTACAGAAGCCAAAACTGGACATCTTTGCAGGTCTTAATTCTGTATCAAAAGATTGATAACGTGGCATGTGGAATCTTAGTTCTCCGACCAGGGATTGAACCCACGCCCCCTGCAGTGGAAGCATAGTCTTAACCACTGGACCACCAGGGAAGTCCCTGAATATACAACTTTTTAAGTTGAAATAAGATGTTTAATATATTAACAAAGCATTTTAATTTTGTCCTGCTTTTACTGACTTTTTAAATTAACTGTAGTCTACTCAGCCTGCCATAACAGAATACTGCAGACAGAGTGGCTTAAATAAAAGAACTTGATTTTCTCACAGTTCTGGAGACTGGAAGTCCAAAGCCAGCAGGTTTGGTTTCTGATGAGACCTCTCTTCCTAGCTTGTAGACAGCCGCCTTCTCTTTGTGTCCTCTGTACATACACACTGCTGATGTTTCTTCCTCTTACAAGGACATCGGTGCTATTGGATTGCCACCCCACAGTGATGGCCTCATTTAACTTCATTCACCTCCTTTAAGGCCCTATGTCCAAGTACAGAAATATTGGGGGTTAGGACTTCAACATATGAATTTTGAGGCACACAATTCAGTCCATAACACTGATTATCAGTATCTGTCACATTGAATAAAAGCCTTCTGTTGTATGTTAGAGTATGCTTTTTTCACACTCTCCCAGTCACTTCTCATGTCTTTTATATTTTGAGGGAAGTAGTAAGACATTTGATAATTCAGATAGTAACATTACAGCTCTTAGAAATCACAGCATTTAATGTACTTATATGAGTTATTAATAATAAGAATAATAACATGTGCCAGCCACATGAGTAATATGTATAAAAAACAAATATTACCTATAGATTTTGTAGTTTTAGTCTTGAAATGAGAAAGTAAAGTGAGTGACATTAGCATTCTTAGTGAGGTATAATTGACATATTTCTCATCTGTACATCATGGTTCAATGTTTGTATGCATTATGAAACAATCACCACAATAAGTCTAGTTAACATCCATCACCATACATAGTTACAAATTTTTTTTTATCATGATGAGGACTTTCAAGATCTACTCTCTTAGCAACTTTCAGATACACAATGCACTATTATTAACTAGTTACCATGCTGTACATTACGTCCTCATGGCTTATTTATTTTATAGTTGGAAGTTTGTACTTTTTGACCCTCTCCACTGTCTCCCTCCTCTAACCCCCTGACAACTATCAATCTGTTCTCTGTCTTAATAAGCTTCGTTTTTTGTTTGTTTTGTTTTTTAGAATCTACATATAAGTGAGATCATATGATGTTTGTCTTTTTCTGTCTTATTTCACTTTGCTTAATGCCCTCAGGGTCCATCCATGTTGTTGCAAATGGAAAGATTTCATTCTTTTTTTATGGCTGAGGAGTATTCTATTATACATATCATGTCTGCTTTATCCATTCATCCATCGATGAACATACAACTTGCTCCCATATCTCGGCTGTTGTAAATAATGCTGCACTGAATGTGGGGGTGTATGTATCTTTTCAGATTAGGGTTTTCATTTTCATAAGGTAAATGCCCAGAAGTGGAATTGCTGGGTCATATGTTAGTTCTGTTTTTAATTCGAGGGGTCTTCATATTGTTTTCCATCGTGGCTGTACCAATTTACCTTCCTTCCAAAAATGCACACAGGTTCCCTTTCCTTTTTATCCTCACAAACATTTGTTATTTCCTTTGGATAACAGCCATTTTAATAGGTGTGAGATGATATCTCATTGTGGTTTTGATTTGCATTTCCATGATTAGTGATGTTGAGCATCTTTTCAAGTGCCTGTTGACCATCTGTATGTTGTCTTTGGAAAAATGTCTATTCAGATCCTCTGCCCATTCTTTTATTTTAATTTTTTGCTTTTGAGTTGTATGAGTTCTTTGTATATTTTGGATATTAACCCTTATCAGATACATGATTTGCAAATGTTTTCTCCCATTTGGTAGGTTGCCTTTTCATTTTGTTGATGATTTTCTTTGCTGGGCAGAAACATTTTAGTTTGATGTAGTCTCACTTGTTTTTTTGTTTTTTGGGGGTTTTTTTGCGGTACGCGGGCCTCTCACTGCTGTGGCCTCTCCCATTGCAGAGCACAGGCTCCGGACGCGCAGGCTCAGCCGCCATGGCTCACAGGCCCAGCCGCTCCGCGGCATGTGGGATCTTCCCAGACCGGGGCATGAACCCGTGTCCCCTGCATCGGCAGGCGGACTCTCAACCACTGCGCCACCAGGGAAGATTCTTCCTTTTTTTAATGTGGTGTATCACGTTTTATTGACTTGTACTGAACTCTTCTGGCATCCCTGGAATAAATTCCACTTGATCATGGTGTATGATTCTTTTAATGTATCATTGAGTTTGGTTTGCTAATATTTTGTTGAGGAGTTGTATATCTGTATTCATCAAGGATATTAGTCTATAATTTCTTTTCTTGTGGTATCCTTGTCTGGTTTTGGGTAATGCTGGCCTCGTAGAATGAGTTTGGAAGTGTTCCCTCTTCCTGTATATTTTGGAAGAGTTTGAAAAAGATGGTATTAATTCTTCTTTGAATGTTTTGTAGAATTCACAAATGAAGACATCTGGTCCTCTGCTTTTGTTTGTTGGGAAGTTTTTGATTACTGATTCAATTTCTTTCTTTCTTTTTTTTTTTTTTTAAAGATGTTGGGGGCAGGAGTTTATTAATTAATTAATTTATTTTTGCTGTGTTGCGTCTTCGTTTCTGTGCGAGGGCTTTCTCTAGTTGTGGCAGGCAGGGGCCACTCTTCATCGCGGTGCATGGGCCTCTCACTATGGCGGCCTCTCTTGTTGAGGAGCACAGGCTCCAGACGCGCAGGCTCAGTAGTTGTGGCTCACGGGCTCACGGGCCTAGTTGCTCCGTGACATGTGGGATCCTCCCAGACCAAGGCTCGAACCCGTGTCCCCTGAATTAGCAGGCAGATTCTCAACCACTGCACCACCAGGAAAGCCCCTACTGATTCAATTTCTATTAGCAATTGGTCTATTCAGATTTTCTGTTTCTTCATGACCCAATCTTAGAAGGTTGTGTGTTTCTAGGAATTTCTTCTAGGTTGTGTAATTTGTTGGCATATAAGTGTTGATAGTGGTCTCTTATGATCCTTTGTATTTCTGTGGTATCAGTTTAAAGTTTCTTCTTTCAGTTCTGATTTTACTTATTTGAGTCTTTTTTTTTTTTTCAAGTGAGTCTAGCTAAAGGCTTGTCAGCTCTATTTATCTTTTCAAAGAACCAGCTCTTAGTTTCATTCATCTTTTCTATTATGTTTTTAGTCTCTATTTCACTTATTTCTTCTCTGATCTTTATTTCCTTCCTTTCTAGTTTGTTGAGGTGTAAAGTTAGGTTGTTTATTTAATGTTTATTTTAATGCATTAAAAATACAAATATTACCTATATATTTTGCAGTTTTAAGTCTTGATATTAGAAAGTACAGTGAATGACATCAGCAATCTTTATTTTGTGGCCTCCGTAAAAAGTACTTGCACCATATGATAATTATGAGGGCTTGAAGCACTGTTCCAAAGAATTGGAAGGAGAAAAATCTAGAGAAAAGGCTTTAATAATTAATGGAGCCCCATGATAAACCAGTCATTTCTGTTTTAGTGACAAAATTAAGACCCATTGTGGACAATTTCACATTTGCTTTTCCCTGAGTTTAATTTGTTTAAGAAAGTCTAGTATATTTTTTTTTGGTAGATTTATAATATTTCCCTAAGCAAATTTGATACACAGAAGAAGAAATAGAGAATGATCTAAGAATGCTTCTGAGAATGCTTTTTCCTATCTAAAAATGATAAATAAGGTCACTCACCTTAGATATTTTTAAACCTATAAAGGCAGTGTTAATTTTTGTTTGGTTGCTTTTTATCATTTTACTTTTGTCCTTTCAAATTAATTTATAAAACAAGGCAAGCCTTTTGCTCAAGTAATGTTTTGAAATGGCCTTCACTTTATAAGATCAAATTTAATCAGTGAGTTTTAACTTGTATGGAGTTTATTATAACTGAAATTACTTTGTCATGTTAAATTAGCCGTGTTTGGCTTTTAATTAATTACTTCATTTCTACCTTCTGTTTGTATGGAGAGGAGTGTATATAATTGCAGCAAGATCCCAGTCCTTTATAATGAAAGTGATGACATAAAATTGTCAAACAGTTCTCATGCACATCTAACAAATTATTCTCGACCTTGTTCAGTGTTGTTGATTTTGGCAGTGGAAGACTATTAATTTTAGATTTTTACACTTTTGTATACTGTGTCTCTTCATTTTTGATTTGTTACTTGTTAGGTTTAACTTCAGTATAACTTTTGACCCACTTGATGTGTTGTTATAAAGTGTTCTCCCTCCCCCCCCTTTTAAAATGTAAACATAAGTTATAAATGTAAAAAATCTAAAGAATATAGATATTTCATAAAACTTTGTATCTTTACATTATTGGCTATAGTTTTCAGACTTACTGAACATTAGTAGTAAAGGAGAAATTTCTTGCTAACCATGTTAAAATTATGAAGATGCCTGATTAAGAAAAGCTAGTTTTCTGTCATTATTCCCTGTTGTAGTCTGAAAGCAAAGTGAATGACAAATAACACTGTTTAATGCTTTATTTTTTACAGCGGTTTCACATCCATTTGACCTTATTATTTTGCCTCTGTTAGAGATGAGGAAGTGGCCAACGCCTAACCCAGTCCACTTAAATAGGAAGTGGCCAATTTGAGACCAAAACTCCTCTTTGTCCCTGAAATTCTCTCTCCTTTTTTCTAGATCATGTTGCCTCTTCACCAAAACACAATTCTACCTTTAGAATATGCCAAGATTAAAAGGCAAATGTTCTTCAGTAGCATGTTACAAGTTTCTTTTAAAGCCAGTTTTTTCTCATCACTCATGGGGCCATGGCAGAATGATTTGTTTTTACTAGAACTTATTTTTCCTGTTGATACAACATGTAGTCAATGCTGCTATATATAGTTGTGGTCACAGTGGTTACTCCTATAAAACATTTTTCTCATATAAAATTCATAGGAGAAAAATGCTGATCTCTAGAGTTGTCCAGAACAGTTCAGAAATCAAGTGTAGTAGTTTGTCTTCAGTGAAGTACCCAAAATAATACTCTCTCAGTGTTTTTTTTTTTTTTTTTTTTTTTTTTTTTTTTTTTTTTTTTTATGCGTTACGCGGGCCTCTCACTGTTGTGGCCTCTCCCGTTGCGGAGGACAGGCTCCGGACGCGCAGGCTCAGCGGCCATGGCTCACGGGCCCAGCCGCTCCGCGGCACGTGGGATCCTCCCAGACCGGGGCACGAACCCGTGTCCCCTGCATCGGCAGGCGGACTCTCAACCACTGCGCCACCAGGGAAGCCCCTCTCTCAGTGTTTTATACCAATATATTTGGATAGACAAATGAGTACCCAAAGCAGCCATTTTCAAGACTTCCTTGAAATTTTTTTTTTAAGCATTAATGCAACTTTTATATGCTATAGTACTTGGTTAAATATAAGAAAATTATCTTAAACTGTCATTGCACTAAATGGGCCATCATGTGCCCTATTTGTTTTGTGACTTATTTACTTGACATTCTGCCTTACACTGCTGGTGGTTTGAGAAGTACTGAAGTATAGATAAATTTAATTTTTAGATACCATATGGACATTAATTTAGACTAAAGTTATAATATTGTGTAAACCAGTTGTTATTTTTTTTATAGCTAGCCAGTATAGTTCACATGATTTAAAGTAGAGAATATTGGGAGGTCATAGTAGCAGGTGATGAAAGTTAATGTAATTTTTTATTTTGGACCAAATGAAAGAGTCCAGTAACATGAAGCCTATCAATGCTTCATTAATCAGAATGGAAGGTGGCCAAAACTGAAAGACTTGACTAAAGGACTGAAAGATTTTAAAGCTGTGGAGGGAGAAAAGAACCATTAACATCATAACAACAACAATGGTGTTTTAAATAAGAGAGAGAAGAGAAACTGAGGTCACTTGTTTGAGAAAATGGCTTATGAATGGCTTGAAGTGGAAGAAATTAGTCTTTGTATAAGTAGTTTCCATATTAGAATGATAGTAGTGTTACTAATCACAAACTGTGGTGTTTTGCTGACATAATGCTTGTGCCTGTTTCCATTATGCATTATCCTTTCCCAGGATCGATGTCAATTTTTTTTCCTTTGGCAGCCATTCGAATTAAAGGTGGTCTCTTCCTATTGACCTTTCTTTCTGAAATACTTTGTTTTTTGCCTGTCTCTTGCCAGGATGGTTGGGTATTTTCCTTTTGATTAGAGCTATGAAAGATTAGAGATTAGGTATGAAGTATTTCAATCTTGTAACATGCCTGGTGGGAAATAGATGCTACTTCATTTATCAGTGAGAAAAATAAGACAGGGTGACACTAAATCAGAACATGATAGTTGGATATGAACTGAGTCTAGGTCATAGTACAATACAGTATTCATTACCATCAAAATGTGTGTCTGTGTGTGTGTCTCTGTGTGTGTGAGAGAGAGAGAGAGGGCAAGGGAGAGAGATGGAGAAAGAGAGACTCTTTTGAATTATTTTGCATTAGAAATCAGAAGGAAGCTATTTGCATTATTTATAAATTATATTTCAACTTGAGATATTTAAAAAAGGCTTATAAAAACAGCAAGAAGCCTGATGCTGCATATCATATTGTATTAATTCAGTTTTAAGGATCATGCCATCTACTTAGTTCTGAATGAATCACTTTTGCTGTTAATGGTACTTTTCCTTGAATTTAAATTTTAGAGAGTCATCACTTGACTCTTTCTTTTATACTTCTGCAACTAAATGACTTTGCCAAACTGGATGTTTTGTTAAATTAATGCTATCATAATAGTTTTAAATTACTATTTCTGGTAAACCAAGAAAAAGCAAAAGTCTGTCCCCTACTAGCTCCAAGAAGGAATCATTTAAGATACCTGGATCCTTCTACTTATGATGCTATTTGGATATGGCTCTTTTATTTGCAGGAAAAAGCAGTTGTTCTCTGAAGGCAGAGAGAGCATCCATCTTAATATTCCAGCTCTAATGCTCATATTTTCAAACCATGGCAGTAAAACAGTCTTTAACTGCTGTTACAGAATCTTAGGCAGAGGTCAGTTGCAAAATATAAAGTATGATCTAGGGGTCCAAGGCATGAATGGTTTAGGGAAATGGGAAGTTTATGTTCATAGTCAGCATAATCCTCTGGAGCGTTTTTTATAATTCTCAAATGACACATTTTCTATTTTTGGTATTTTTATTTATTTATCAAATGGTTATTTAATTTAGAACTATATTTCTAGTGTTTTTCAAATTCAAACACAAACTAGTGTCTTCTTCTCACTCCATGACCCATCAAGAACCCAAGCCTGAGATTTTAATGTGTATTTTTTTTGCCCAAAACCTAAAGGGTACAGTTTAATGAATAATTATAAAGTAAACATCTCTGTAACCACCACCAAGGTCAGAATTATGGAGTATTGGAGCATCCCCTTTTGTGGCTATTTTTGATCATAAACACCTCCTCCTGCAGGTATAACCACTAATCTTTTATGGTAATCACTTCCTTACTTTCCTTTGTAATATTATCACTATCGAATTCATCCCTAAGCAAAATAATTTTGTTTGTTTTTGATGTTTACATACATAAATGCATGTGTATTTTAATTAATTTTTCTTTTAATGGATTGTTGATGATTTTAAGAGGTCACCTGGGAGATGAATTGTCTCCAAATTAAAGCAAGAGTATGTATGTTCATGTCTATGCATGTTTTGGTCTGTTACTCATCCTCTGCTGCTTAGGTAAGTAAGGTTCTTCTTAACTTTAATTGACTTTTAGATATAGTAGCTAATAAGTTGTCATTACATTTTTATCCCCTGTGTTGACCTGTATTTTAATGTTTGAGGTTAAGTTTTGAATTTTATGGAGTTATAGGTTTTAGTGGCGAGTATGTAGAAAGTATTCATAGTTCTGTATCATCATGATAGCACAGATATCCATGATGTTTTTTTTTAGTTAGAAAGAAATTATGTGTTGAGTGCCAGATGTCAAAGTTCAATCATTAGGTGTCACTCATTTTCAGAACTCTAGATATAAAGATTTTTATATATATTAAAATATTTTAACAAATTTTAGGTAACTTAATATCTTACAGAGTAATTAAACTTTTTACAAGTACAGATTATATGTAAATACCAAGTTTAGGGATGAAGATTTCCAACCCTTACCTTGCTCCCATTAAGAATAGTGCTAGAGGGTTTTTTTCCTTAACAGTATTGGATGCCAGACTTTTGACCTGCTTGTCCTTGGTTTGGAAATGGCCTAGTGCTGTTTATAGTTGTATAACTTTAGCACAAGTGGTTTCTATAGCTACTGTCCAGTACCAGATGTAGAACACTGGGAAGCTTTGATAAGGGGAGCAGGATTTTTAAACAAAAGCCGGACATGGATAATTACCCTGAAGCTGAACTGAGGTCCATTATGTTCAGCACTGTCATTTACATTTCATTTTCACTCTCTGCTGATTATAAGAAGGAAAATCTACTCACTGTTTTCCTCTTCCATCTCTTTGCCTTCTTCCTCTCACCTTATTAAAGAATGTGTATTATACCTTTAATCTGTTTCATGAATCCTCGACAGAATTAGGTGAGCATCACCAATTTGATGGCTTTTACTTAACGATGACAGCATCATTGGTTTCCACTTATCATAGAATAAGTTTCGTAAGCCATTTGTATTCAAGTGTTTGCAGTGAAACTGCTGTTTTGTATAAACGGCTGCCACTTTGAGAATATAAATGACTTAAGGTTAATACTAGTGAGGTAGAAGAAATCATTATCTCATTATCAGGAGCTGTCAGTAAGTGAAAGGACAACTTAAACCTGACCTATAATTAAAATAGCCATTTGGTTTTCTTCCAGATGGTTTTCAACTTCATCCCCAAAGTGACACCTTTCTAGGGGAAAGCTCTTGTTTTTAAACAGTAATTTTTATAAATTGATGATTATTCTTAGGTATATTGTTGGGGGGTTCTTTGAAAGTAAGTCTTTTGGCAGTAAAGGGATACCGTGAGAGAGAATTTTGGCTTCAGTTAGAATGTGGGTTGGGAGTGATGAGACAGACTGTAGAGTTAAGCAAGGGGATCCAGTTTGTAGTAGAGGGGGACTGGGGGCAAGGAAGTTGAGAAAATTCATACTTGATGACTCCTTTTTTTTTTTTCTCTGTAAAGAAGGATGTAAGTTTTTGTTGAGAGTGAATGGAAAAGGTAGTATGAGAAATGAGAAAACTGTCTTTTACTGATTTTTACATTCATGTATTTTTCATATTTTAGTATGTTTTCTTTTTCTGATTTGATTGCATGTTCCCTGAGGGGAAAGCCATGGCTTTCATCACTCAGCATGTGTTTATGGGACCATTTGTGTCATGTGTTGAGACAGAACAGACTGATAAAACATAGTCCTTATCCTTAGAGAACTTGAATGTGGGAGAAACGATGACCCAACCCATTCCAGCATAACGTGTTTGGTTTTGTAGTGATCAGTGCATATTGCTCTGTGAACACCAGAGGGCGCCTACCTGAGGAGATGGTCCTTGAGTCAAGAGGCCAACATTTTCAGCAAAGGTACAGAGACATGAGAGGGGTTATGGTGCATTCAGGGAACCCTAGACATTGAAGCATGACTGAAATACTAAGTATGTGGGGAGGAGTGGCTTGAGAAGTGGAAAACCAAAGGCCTGCCTAGTGTTGAAGGTCTTTACATACCAAAGAGTTTCAAGTTTATCCTATCGGTGATGGCAAGCCCTGAGGAATGTGAGTTAGTAGAGTGGCAGAAGTTCTTGTTTTAGGAAGGTCACCCGGGCTTTAACATGCAGGCAAGTTTTTATTATGGAAAGATGCCTGTGATACCAGCCTGGAGACTTCTGGCATGGTCATGTGAAGATGATGAGGCTGTCAACTAATAAAGGTAGAAACTGGAGATTGTGGGTGAGACAGTGGAATTGAGAGCTTCAGGGGAGGTAGATGTGCCAGGACCTAATGACTAATTGAATAATTCGGGTAAGGGAGACAGGAGTTAAGGATAACTTTTAGAAATCTGGCTTGGGGTAGCTGAGTAGGTGCATGTATCTTTACCCGTCCTCCCTACTTCCCAAAGGACATGGTGCAGTGCCGCTTTCCTGGACTACTGCAGGAGTCTTCTAGCTGGTTTCCCTGCCTCTGGAATTTCTCCTACCATTACGTTTCCTGTACGGTAGCCGGAATATCTTTAACAATGTAAACAGATAATGAAACTCCCCTGCTTAAAAGTCATCAATAACTTTGTGAAATTTAGACTAAAATTCAGAGTCCTTCACATAACCTTCAAGGCCAGCCTGATCTTAGACTTCTGGCCTGTCTCTCCAATTTCATTTTGTGCCACCTTCCCTTTAGTTTTGCAAGCCTTAGCCACACTAGCCTGCTTTCAGTTCCCAGAATGTACTTACCTCTTTCAAGTCTGAGTGTTTTCACATTGTTTCCTCCCTCATTGTGTTCCCTAGAACACAATGTGTTCCCTAGAATGCTTTCTTCTGGTCTCTTTCTATGAGTAAATTTGACTCATCCTTTAGGTCTCAGATAAATGTCACTTCCTTAGGGAAGCCTTTCTTATCCATTCTCTTCTCCCCCATCTAACTAGGTGTCTCCTTATATTCTTATAGTAACCCTTTTCTTCCCAGTGTTTAATCATGGTTTGTAAATACATGTTTGGGTATACATTGTTTAATGTCTCTTCCCGCTAGTATATAACTGTGAATTCATGGAGCTTGACTGTTTTGCTCACCACTCAGTAAATATTTATGGAATGAATAGTGATTGTTCAGTGATTGTTTTGGGCCCCTCTAGAATAAAAAACAATCAAATTCAACAGCATTTAAATCATCCATTTGAAAGAAGAGTAGGAATAGATAGTTAAGCCTAGCTAAAAGTTTTCTGTTTCAAAATACACTGAATTTTATCATTACCCTGATATCACTCCTCAAAAGTCAGTGGTACAGAAACATTTTAATCCCATCATACCTAGGCCTCATTTCTCATGAGAAGCAAACCAAAAAAGCAGCTGAATTGCCATTCTGTGGAAAATCATAACACCTTCCTTCTGTTTAAGGGAGATGATAACAAAGAATGGCAGATTTCTGGGAGAAGGCAGTAATTAGAAGGATAGTTTTACCTAAATGGAGTTGTCAACTTTAGTTTCTTTAAAGTCTGAGCAGTTTTATGATGTTCAGGACGCTCTTACATATATGTATTCTCCCAGTGTAATCCAGAGTGTCATTAGTTCCATTCAAAGTGTCAGCTTCAGGGCTTCCCTGGTGGCACAGTGGTTGAGTCCGCCTGCCGATGCAGGGGACACGGGTTCGTGCCCCAGTCCGGGAAGAGCCCACGTGCCGCGGAGCGGCTGGGCCTGTGAGCCATGGCCGCTGGGCCTGCGCGTCCGGAGCCTGTGCTCTGCGGCGGGAGAGGCCACAGCAAGTGAGAGGCCTGCGTACCGCAAAAAAAAAAAAAAAAAAAAAGTGTCAGCTTCAGATGTAACTACAAAACATACAGTTTTTTTTCTTTTCTTGAGAAGTTGTTCCCCTTTAGATTAACATTTATTAAATTACAAGTGGCTGAAGTACTTTCCTTTCAATGTCTCCTGTGTTCTTTTTGATGCTCTACTTTTGATGTAGAGTTATTTGTAAAAATAAAGATTAACTTGAATAAGGTCTAGTTTATGTACTTTTCCTTTATTTTTCTCGAGAATAATTTGCAAATGGACATAAATGACAATGATACACTTTACAGTCACTAAGGTAAATATGTATTTGTATATTTCCACACTATTCTTCTAAAAATGAAATGGTGTGAATAAATGCCAGTGCCCTCTGAAGGAAAATGGCCATCATGTTGCTGCTCTGTAACTCTAGGTGTTTACAGCAATCAGGACTTAGAGACAGTGAGGGAAATAGAGCACTCCTGGCAGTCAGATGCATGATGGTCAGCTCTGCTTTAAACTATCTGTATCCACAGCGGGAAATACCATACAGAAGGATTATCTGCTTTAGCCAGCAGAGGGCACTGTACACATAAAAGTACACTACCAATTGTAAAGCTTCCTTTGATTTTTTTTGGCAAGTGTGTTAAAATTCCTCGAGTGGTTTATGTTTAGAATTAGCAGTACTGATAGGACAGGAAATTGGCTGGGTGGGACAGTGGTTAAAGGGGTTCTGTCTAAAAGTTTAGATCTGAAATATGTGCTACCAAATATGTTCCTGTTCCGTGAAGAATGTCCTCTAAATGTCAAACTCCATTTTGAACGACCCACTAATCTACCATGTGGGAAGTTAACTCTTTAACCATTGTTTTGATGTAATTTCTACTTAAAAAAAAAAAAAACTGTGATGGAAAACGCATGAGCTTTGAAGTCTGATCTAGTCTACAATTCTGGAAATACTGCTTACTAGATGTGTGACTTGTGGCAGATAATTCAGACTCTTCTAGTCTCTTTCCATATCTGCAAAATTTAGATAATAATCTGTGAAAAGATGCAGAAAATTAAATAATTCACTTATGTAAAACACATAGTTGCAAATACGTATCAGTTGCTTTCTTGAATCAGAACTTGTATGTTTCTTGTCATATTTACAATTGCTGTTTGTCTTACAAAGTTAAGTGATAGGTCTGAAAGCTGTGTATTTCCATTATGTAGCCATCTGTAGCTAGCACAGATTTTCCTACAGAAATTCTTGATTTCTGGTTATAAAAATGATAAACAGTAGATAGTGTAATCAACAATCTTAATATTTTATTCATATTTCCGTAAGTACTGCCATGTGCCAAAATTTAACCAGTAGTTATGAAATTTGGGAAAAGTGGTCTGTAATCTTTCATTGCCATAGTTTTCTCTCTTGGCATTTCCTAATTCTTTGTGTATTTTTATTTTCCATGAAGTATTTCTTGCTTACTAAAGATTGGCAGAACTCAGGTTTCATGATACATAGATGATATCATGACTGATAGTGATAGACAGATTTGGAAGTGTTAGAGAAACCAGAAATCAAACATTGGGGCAAGATTGAGTTAGTGAGGGATATCAAGCGTTGTGTTGCTTGAGGATACTCTTCTCCTTTTAAGTAAACCCTTGGCATTTGAGATACTGAGTTGAAAAAAAAATCTGCAGATATTCTTGGTTGAGATGGGCAGGGAATGTGAATAGAGAAGAGTTATCAAAAGGTGATGAAAAATATGTAGAGTTGAATATCATCATCTCAAGTGTGAGCCCTGGTAAACTAAACTAAAGATAGGATGAAAGAGAGAGGGAAAAGAGAAAAAAATAGCGAGCTTGCCATTTTATTCAGCATCAAGTGAACATAAGTTCTGAATGCTGCAAATGGTATTTTTCATAAGGACCAGAGTATATGTTAAATGTGTATTGTTCATAGGTAATGATATTTACATATATGGTATGTATGTGATAATATGTGGACCATAAATGTACTGAATGTTTTATGTGGAACATTTTATGAACCATATCTTTTCCACTTAGATGAAAATGGTAGCCAAAGTCTCTGGAGTGTCTGGCTTATCCCGAAGCAAGACTTAACGCTGCTAGTAATAGAACGGCTCTTGCCAGGTCCCTGGCTGCACAAGGGATTTGGAGCTTTTGGGTTCTCCAGGAGTTTTTGTTATGAATGTCTTATTTCACAGTTAGGGGGCAATCAATCTTATAGAAGGAGGCGTTCCACTATAGGACCCAAACACATACCTCACATTGATTCTTCTCTACTCCCTGGGAGATAAATAGCATTTCCCCCAGCCCCCAGAGGTTACATTTCGAAGGTTAATAGTCTTTCCCCACTTTTCCTGTAGCATGTATTTCTCTGTCACTGGGTCTCTGTAGCACTGAATATATGGTCTTTTAGGGGCTTATTTTGCTTTTACTACTATATGTTCTGAGCGAATCTTGAAGTCTAAACTAGTTAGATAAAGAATGCCATAGGTAGTATATGTTTTTTTGATAAACATTAATTGTCATAGGTTTTAATCATTACTTTTGGGTTTTCCAGGTTTCTGCTGTTCATTCTCAGTCTCTGCCTCTGGTCTTTATAGTCTCTTCTTCATCCTCAGTTTGTCCTATGTATATCCTTTAAGTCAAAGACAAGCTATTTGGTTAAGCTCCCACTTTGGTCTATGAGGATACCTACCTTCCATTGTGCTTCAGCTTTTCTCTCCTGCTTCCCCCAGTGAGCTGCATAATTGGCAGTTTAGGTGGCTTAGGCACACAAGTAACTGAGCCTGAGTCAGTCCCTGGCCCATCCTGGTCTTCAGCTGTCTTACCATGCCTCTACCTTTTCATATAGCACTCTGGGATCACACATTTCTGTCCTGTCATCCCACTGCAGCCCCAGGACATTCACTGAAGTAGTCTGCAGTGCATTTTGAGATGTAGAGGTGCTCTTGCATGGCTTAGAGGAGTCACAGGGAGAAGAGAGGACAGAAGGCAAAGCTGGGAAGGATCTCACTGCCTGACAGTGTTCTGATCCCTCTTGTACAGAAGAGGAAAGTGAGAAGACATTCAGCAAACTGATGTGCAATTGAATCTCACTCCCAAATATTAAGGGAAAAGCCTCAGAATTGAACCCGTTTGGATTTTAGCCAGAATGCTGGAATATTAGATTTGCATTTTAATAAGTTGCATTTGACCCCATTATGGAGAATAGAGAGGGAGCCACAAAGGCAAGGCAACTGGCAGTTTAGGAAAAAAGCAAGGAGAGATGAGGAAGGCTTAAACTATAATAGTGGAGTTACGGGTGAAGAGGAGGAGTGGATTTGAGAAATTTAGGATGCAGAATCTAAGATTTTAGGACTGACTTAACGTGAGAAGAAAAGGGAGAGCGATTTGACCCAGGGTTCTGATTTTTTTTTTTTTTATAAATTTATTTATTATTTTTGGCTGCATTGGGTCTTCGTTGCTGCGTGCAGCCTTTCTCTAGTTGCAGCGAGCAGGGGGTTACTCTTCATTGCAGTGCGCAGGCTTCTCATTGCAGTGGCTTCTCTTGTTGCGGAGCACGGGCTCAAGGCACGTGGGCTTCAGTAGTTGTAGCTCGTGGGCTTCAGTAGTTGTAGCTCGTGGGCTTCAGTAGTTGTGGCTCGCGGGCTCTAGAGCACAGGCTCAGTAGTTGTGGCGCACGGGCTTAGTTGCTCCGTGGCATGTGGGATCTTCCCAGACCAGGGCTCGAACCCCTGTCCCCTGCATTGGCAGGCGGACTCCTAAGCACTGCGCCACCAGGGAAGCCCCAGGGTTCTGATTTTGATGACTGGGTGGAGAATGATGCAAAGAGCTGTGAGAAGTAATGTAGCAGGAGAGATGTCACATCTGGACATAGCTTTACATATAACCAAGTAAAGGTATTTCTGCCAAGATTAAGGTAATGTAGTTCAGAAAGTAGGCAAGTTTTCTAGTGATCTTATTTGATATAAGGACAGAATGTAGAACGCCTGGAAGAGCAGATGATGGCAAGTCCCTTCCTTTCCTATGACTCTTCAGTCAGACTTCTGGTAAAAGTTGGCATGCACAAGGCAAGGCTAAATGCTGGACCATCATCCTGTACTGCTGCTCTCCCAGGTCCGGTCTGGAGATGTGGACGTTGAGTCATCCTGTCCAGTCGACAGTACTGCTAGGGTTACGGTATCCCTCAGGCATCCTGTGGCTCTTTATATCTCCTTCTAGTGTGAAAATTCTGTATCATTGAAATAATCCTCTTAGTTACTAGAACAAAGTTAATAGCATTTCTGATCCAGGTCTCTTCCTTTCTGGGGAGCCTTTGTTCATCACATGTTTATTCCCTGAGATACTCCTGCTTCTTGAGTTGAGGCAAGAGTTAGCTCTTTTGGGGAAAAAAACCTCATTATGTTATAGTTAAAGGGTGTAGTCCCTGGGTCTGGTAGACCTGTGTTCAAATCCTAGCTCTGTCACTTACCAGCTGTATTATCTTGGGCCTGTACTCTTAAATAACTCCTCATCTGTAGATGGTAATAAGAGTGTACTTATCTCTTAGAGCTGATGAGTTTGTATTAGATAGTGCATGTAAAGCATTTAGGATGGTTTTTGACCCGTAATAAATACCCCATAAATACTACCTTTCATTTGGTATTCTTTAACTTTTTATCTTTTGGGGATTATACAGCCTGAAGTTAGTAACCATTGGCATGCTTTCACGTGCTTGCAAGAATTTGGAACTGTAGTATACTTAGTGCCATAAAATTTAAATAGCCACTTTTTTTCTTTTTAAATGAATCAGAAAATCTGGGCATGTTCAATAATTTCTTTTTGTGTGTAATTAAAAAAAAATTCTGGGGCAAAATAGTTTCTGAATAAACAAATCAGCCAACATAATTTTATTTTGGCTAAACCTGGGCTTTTATTAATATTAGATATGAGGGAGAGAATGAAAGTATTCATCTCATACAGGAATGAGGAAAAATACAAAAATATTTTGAGGATTGTTATATTCCAGATATATTTGTAGATATCATTTTGATACTGAAACCAGGTATCTGATACTGAAATAATTAGGCTTCATATTTTCTAATTATGTCTCCCGCCTATTCTCAGAATCACATTAATCCCTGTACATTTGAATATGAATTTACAGAAATGCATGGGAAATGACATTTTATTTCTAATTAGATTTTTTTTCACAGTTTAAGGTGGCTAGTGAAATTGGCTGAGAAGCTGATGTTTTAATGTTGTCTGTCAGTCTTCTTATCCTCAATTTTCTAAGCTGAAACATGACATTTTAGCCCAGGTTAATATTTCCAGTTTCCAAATGTCAGTCTAAGCACTAGTCCTCACCTGTCTCTGAAGTCTAAAAGTGTGAAGATCACTTGTTTATCCTGTATCTTCATCTACTGAGGTTACTGAAAGTTGCCAGGAATAGTTTATTTCATTAACTGAACATGCATGTACTCCCAAACAGTGTTACTGATCTGTATGACATCATACAAATGTAATAATTTGTTGTTGTACACCATTGGAGTAGAAGCTTCCTTGCTTGATAATTCTTACAGTCAAAGACGGTTTCAGTTTGTGCTGAACTAGGAATCGGAAGATGCAGGTGGTTGTCCCAACTCGAGCTGCCTGGATGATTCTCTTTGCATTCCCTGGGTCTCTGTTTTCCCAGTAAAAGTTTTTGTCTTCTCTGTGCAGAGGACTGTTGGGTGGATCAGATGAGGTGAAGTAAGTGAAAACACTTTGGATACCCAAGCATGATACAGATATAAAGTGGTGGTGTATTTCTTGTTCATGTAATAAAGGAAAACAAATGTGTACCAGAGAGTGAGATTTTGCTTAAAGTAAATGACTGCTTTGGTTGCAGGCTAATGAAAGAAATAACTCAAACATCTTTATTTTCTGTATTTTCCAACCCACCAGAACCGGGACCAGTATTCACATCTGCTGAGTGATCACTTTCTGCCATACCAAGGTCATAATTCCTTCCGTGAGAAATATTTCAGTGGGGTAACAAAAAGAATTGCCAAGGAAGAAAAATCCAGCCAGGAGTGAAAATTAGGATTTTGACAATGGAGAAAGAATAAGGATTTGATAGAAAAGAAATCTGGATGTGGACTTTCATGTATGATACAGAAAATGTACTGTTTTAAATAATTTTATATAACAAAATAAATGCTATAAAGTCAACTGAACAATTCTTTTAACATTAGCTTTGTTTTATAGACTCTTCTGTTGTATGTGGTCTTTTGAACTTTATATTTATGCTTTCAAGTATTATGGAAATTGAAAACAGTTATATTTTTGGTAATTAATTTACAAATGGTATTGACTTTTTAAACAGATATCTGCTGGATATGTTATAGGCATTAATAGTGTTTGAGAATGTATTCATTAGGTTAGGCTTGTTTAATTTTGGTTTTGATTGTAATTGTTTTACATTGTCATTAATAAAGCTTACCGAGGATTCCTAAAATCGTGTAGTATACGGAGGGGATGTGATGAAGGAAATGAATTTTTATTTATAAATCCCAGACAAGTTAGTAACACAATGATAATGGTGATGATGAGAAAGGCTAGGACCTGACAACTTAAAAAGATTCCAAACTCCTTGAGGCCTGTCCACATCTGAAGCTCGTCTGTACCTTGGATTTGCTTCTGCATTCCTAAACCTTGACTGTCAGTCAAGTTAACTACCCACAATTTTTGGTTTAGAAAGTAACTGATAGTTAAAAGCAGTAACAACAACACAAATCCTTGATGGTTCCCTAATGGCATTAAGTCTAATCAGAGCTCTTTGAAATAGAAGCTGTATTTTCTTGAAGGAGAAACTTTGCTGAGTCCACATTGTGTCCATCATGAAAATATCTTGTTTGAAAACCACTCTACCCATTAATTCAGGATGCTAATAGCTTTCCTGCTCTCGGTGGTCAAAGTACCTCAGCAGGACGGCAGTAAACGAATCCTCTCTCTTTAACCAGAGCCTATTTTTATTTATGCTATTATTATTATTTTAGTGTTACTGCTGGCTTTTATGGACTCACACTTTGAATGTGCATAGCTTAGGACCTCCAGAAGACCAGTGCTGCCCAAGCAGAGAGAGAGAGAGCAGGCCATCCGCCTAGTTCTCCCTCCTTTTCTTGTCCTGC
Organism: Phocoena sinus; assembly: GCF_008692025.1. Lineage (NCBI taxonomy): Eukaryota > Metazoa > Chordata > Mammalia > Artiodactyla > Phocoenidae > Phocoena > Phocoena sinus. The sequence continues at coordinate 36,034,244 of NC_045774.1, read as the reverse complement.
AGCTCTGAATTTCAGCAGCAGATCTCAAACATTTCAGTGATTGTTTTGTTTGGGTTTCTGGATGTGATTTGTGGTACACTGGGGAAAATCTAAAAGTATTCAAGGATGATTTATTTTCAGTATTTCTGTTGTAAACTGACTTATTTAAAATTTTTTGAGGTTATATGGGCGGTGAGTTTGAAACTTTGTAGCTGACTAAATTTGGAATGAGATTTTAGCCTTGCCCCATTTTTTGGTTGTCACAAAAATTAGTCCAAATTAGTTCCAAATTAGATCTGGAAAAGTTGCAACATTAATTTTAGTCACTTTGTTCTTAAAAATTATCCAACATTAAAAAATATATATTTCAAATTATTTCTTATTACCATTAGTGGAGGCCTTCTAATCTTTAATTCTTCATTGTTGTGAGGTTTATTTTCATATATATCAGTAAGTTCAGTCTCCCATTCCTGAAATGTCACCGGACTCAGAGTGTGAATTTGTGCAGTTGTTTTAAGGTTGGTACTCAGAAGTGAAAAAGAAACCTGATCACTTTCAACCGATTTTGATTTTAGTGCAGGTAACACGTCCTCTTATTCTAAAAAAAAGAGACTTTATTTTCTGGCATCAGGATCTTACTACTTCTGCATAAGTTGGAGAAGATCATTTCTGGGATTGCTTTAGTTTTATGTGTATTCCTCATGCACTTACTGGCTGGAATATCACCTAGCAAAATGCCTACATTTTAGGTAGTCCTGTACTATGAATTTACAGTGTAATCTGTGAGTGAACCCTAGGTGGTCTGTGGGCTGGCCTATTTAATGTTTATAATATGACAGACTCTGTAATTTTGTTTCTGGCATATATTAAAACATCTGTAAAATACAGACAGTTACAGATATAACCGTCTTGGTGGTATTTCATCATAAGTAACCTCCTTCCCATCCATTCTGGTGGATTTTTTTTTTTTTTTTTGCTGTGATAGCTGGGAAGGAATAGTGGAATAGGAGGTCTTTGGGGTATTTAGCCAAAGTGGCCAACAGATTAAAAAAAGTTTAAAATCTGCTACAAATTTCTAGCCACTTCCTGCCCAAGGTGACCCAGGTTTAGGCCTGTTCGCCACTAACTTCCTTATGACTAATTCTTTAAGTACAGAGATTGAGCAATGAAACATTTTCAAACTGTTTAAACTCTGGGAGGTAAGTCAGTGTTACCATTATTTCCTTATGGTGGAAACTCATTTAAAATTCAGGGCTGGGCTTCCCTGGTGGCGCAGTGGTTGAGAGTCCGCCTGCCGATGCAGGGGACACGGGTTCGTGCCCCGGTCCAGGAAGATCCCACATGCCACAGAGCGGCTGGGCCCGTGAGCCATGACCACTGAGCCTGCGCGTTCGGAGCCTGTGCTCCGCAGCGGGAGAGGCCACAACAGTGAGAGGCCCGCGTACCGCAAAAAAAAAAAAAAAAAAAAAAAATTGATATACCCTACATATTTAAGAAGAACGGTGATTACAACTAAAGAACTTTATTTCAAGTTTGGTAGGGAAAAAGTAGAGTATGAGTTAACATACCAAATGCATTGTAGTGAATGTGTTTAAATTATTGGATGAAAAATGTGCTTTAAAAGTTTGGGACAGAAACAACTTTTAAGGTAATATGTTTTATACTCTTATAATTAAACAATCAGGGATGACTTTTTTTTTTTTAACATCAGGAAATTAGATGTTAAGTTTGTGTTATCTAGATGCCAATATAAGCAAATCTGACTCTTGAATCAAAGGCCTTAGTCCTTTTGGGTTAAGAGAACTAACCCATGCTGGAAATATTATCAAGTATTGCTAATCCAAAGAGATATGTAATAAAACATTATGTGTTGAAAATCAAAGGTGACATTTTTGGAGGGAAATGATCTTTCTACACCATTCTAATCTCCCTTGTAAAACCACAGTGGAACTAAGCTGATGTTCATGGTTCTAATACTAAACAAGGCACTGGCCCTGTATAAATTCATTAATGGAACATAGGGGTAGAAATGGAGGTTGGTGTTGCTGAGAATATTGATGACCTTATTGTTGATTTGCCTGTTTGACCAAAAGGGAGTAAATTATACCAGAATAAGGACTTTGGCTCTTTTTACAAGAGCATGGGTTTTCTCCATTATAAAGTTATTTAGAAAACTAAACACTTGTAAGAATCTTTCTGTCTTAGAAGGATTGTATTCATAGAATAAGCGAAGTCTACTTTGATTTCCAACTCACCCACTCCCATTTTTCTCAGATATTTATCAAGTAATGTGGTTTGTAATCCAAACCAAAAAAGAAAAGTGCCTTAATCCAGAACATACACATGGACACAATAACACTAGACTGATGATGTTTGTACTTTACTAAAACATTGAGATGGTCTCTAAAACAGAGTGGTTTAAGAACATAAGGTCTAGAGTGTAAAGAATTGTAATGGAATGATAAACATATCTGCGATTCTATCTAGCCATAGCATCATGGAGACAGCACATTCCTTGATGTTCTTTGGGCAAACCTGACTCTATTCCCTTAATAGAGGTCTGCCTCAGGATGTTCATATGTTTCACTATGTGGGATAAGCAAGTTGACATTTAGACATAACTGAGGCCAACCTGGAATTTGGCTCTTATCCCTTGCTTTATAAGCCATTGTAGACAGGCTCTTAGGGGGATGGAGGCTAAATTCTCATGGCAGTCTCTTAAGAAGCCTGGGCCATGGAACAAAATAGGCTTAAAAGATGAATGTTAAGATAAGCCAGCTTCACTTTATGTAACTGCTAGCCCTATTTCTTGGGACATTAGGACATGCTTAGTATATTTTTGTTCTAGAATTTGAATGTTCTTACTAAGATAATTATATCGCCGTGATGCCAAACTGAATCACCTAAAAAGGAATCTGCTTTGACCTCTATGACTTTAAAATCTCTCCTTTAATCAAGCCTTCCTGACTTTCTCCTGAGGGCTTATCAGAAGAACTCTATTTTGTCTAACATCCAGCAGTGGAGATTAGCTGGACTTATGTGTGAAATTAGTCAGATTTTTAAAATGGCTGAGGAGAAAATTAAAATTGGAAATGAAATGGTACTTGGGTTGGGCTTTGATGGGCTGCCCAATTATTGTATCTAATGTGTTGTACATTTGTGAAGTGGGTCAGGATGGTCAGAGCTGGTATTGATGAGCTTTAAAAATCTGTAAAACCTCTTTAATATCTGTTTATTTATAAATCATGGACTGGAGTATCTCACCACAAGTCTGAGTGCTTCCAGCACAAACAGCAAAACTTCTTTTTGCATTATTTTTCTATAGTTTTTACCTCTTGGGTGACAATTCTCCATAGATGCCTTGCGTTTCTGTACACCTTACTAAAGGGGGCACTGACCCCCTGCATCGTAGACCGTCTTTTGGTGGGGTGTGAGCACCCTTGAAAGATAAAGGTAGTGTCTCCACCTCCCCTGCCTCCTCCCTCTTCTGAAAAGGGAAGAAGGCTATTTTAGCTAATAGTTTGCTAACTATTAGCTAACTGCTGGGCTCTTTTCAAAACTGAACACCTGAGCCATCCAACCTGATACTTCCAAAGTGGAGTGGATCAAACAGACTCACAACTACCAAGATAGAAGGGCCCAACAAGCCTCACTTGTCCAATGGAGTTGGTATATTCAAGAATGCAGCTGGCTTAGCCCTTGTTGCATCTTGAATTTAGATGAAAAGGTGGCAGCTATCCATTTGGGCAAAGTTTTACCCGCCATTCCACTGCCTGAAACAAAGGGAGTGGCTCAATGGTGTCCTTGATTCATAAAGGTTACATTTAGGGTGGGCTAAAAATACATTTAGGTTACAATCAGGAGATTCCTCGAAATGCCTTCTGCCCCGTTCACTGATGGATTGGCCAAACTGAAACCCAGTGGTGTTGGACTGCTGTGGCTGCTCGATCTCAGCGCCGGGTACACAGACCCGAAAATGGATGTGGCTGGCCTGGTCCATGGGCAGAAAAAGCTATTCTCATAACTCCAGCCAATACCCTCTTTGCTGAGCCTTGTTATAGTTTTACTGACTCTTAGGCTGTTGCTAATGACCTACGGTTTGTTCTGTCACTTGGGAAACTACAGATTAGCTGATTAAAGATACCCTTCCTTAGGGGCTACAAATAGTAGAAACAGACTGTGGCTGCCGACAGAGCTGTCTGGGTCATTCTCTGATGAGACCAACTAGAGTAAAGCTGTTGGTTGGGCTGGCACCACCCAGATTGCCATCATTGTTCCCTGGATCCATCATTGTCCCACACATGGCAGCACATCCACCATTGTATAGACAGGACACAAAGTAAAGGACTATGTTTCTGATGCAGAGTTACCATTTGCTGCCAGACTTGTGACTCCTGCCAAAGGTCGACTCTGATTGCCTTGTGGTGAAGGAGACCACATTGCGTGGAGTGTTGTCCAGCCTGCTTCTGGCAGATTGATTATTTTAGATCTTTGCCCCACTCTCAGCGCTGTTGGCGCTTTCTCGGGTTACGACAGTGTTGTTCTGCAGTTGACTCCAGCCACGTCACTTTGGCCCTTGAGACTAATTCGTGTCACATGTTTGGCTTTCTGGACCACTTGGTATTTGGTATGACAACGGTATTATACCTTTCATTGCAAAAGCCACTCGACCATGGGCTGATAGTCAAGGTATCTGGTAGACTTTCCATGCTCCCTACCATCCACAGGCATCTGGAATTTTTGAGCTCTGGAAATTTTCTCTACATTGTTCTGTGTTTTCTCTGGCAGTCATTTACCAAGCCTTCTCAGAAAGGCTTAGTACATTGCTCCAGAGTTGGCTCTGACTAGTGCAGTGTTTTGTCCTTTGTCAGACACCTAAGTCTTTTAGTTGGTGGGTTTCAACTCAGAGACAGTTGTTGATTAATAGCTTGAGTCTCAGGCTGGGAAGGTTTCCAAAACCAGCACCAAAGAGGGAGCTGTGACAATCCAGTCAAAAGGACTCCTCTACCTAGTATGCTTTATTATTGATGTTGAAGCCGGAAAATCAATATTTCATCTGACTTATTATCTTTAATTTTCTTCTCCCTACATTTTCCTCTAGATCTCAAAAAATGTAAACAAAAATTGTCTTCTATTTTATTTTAATGGTAACTGCTTTTCCCTGTAGCAGTTATATGTGCTACTCTATTTTCCCTATTATATGTGTTCTAAGGCTTGCCTGCTGGTGATTGGTTGATGCCAGGGCATAGAAAGAGCATGGTGTGTAGGGGAGCTACATGTGGTTTAGAATCACTGAAGGGTGATGTGTGACCTGGGAATCAACAAAGTACAGCTAGAGATTATGGCAGGAGGGGTTTCTACCTTGCCTCCCTCTGCTCTGGGGGAGGAAGGGAAGCTACCTCAGGATTTTTAGTGGGAAGGAGATATTATCAGGCTTGGTCTATCACCATCACTCCAGTGGTAATAGTTTGGAGTGAAGGGAGATACACTAGAAGCTGGGATGTTTGTCAGAAGGTTGTTGCAGTCATCCATCCAGGTTAGAGATGTAAGGATCTCAACAAGAGCAGTGGTAGTAAAGATTGAATGGAGAATATTAAGAAGATGAAATGAGCATGTCTTGGTGGTTGACTGGGCACAGGGATGAGTAATGGATGACATCCAGGGTTCCAGTTGGGTGACTGCATGGATGGCATGACACAAACTGGAATAGAAAATAGTGGAAAGAGGATGTGTTTAGGATCGGACAGACATCCTGAACATGAGAAGCCTATGGAACAGGCACAGAGACCTGCACAGCAGGCTGTTGAGTATTCAAGGCCGAAGCTGGATAGTGATTGCAAACGTGAGGAGCAGAAGATCCCTGCATGAGACAAAGAACTACTGAGTTAACATACCCCATACAGAGCTAAGGTTCATTCTGTTGCATTGTCCCCCTGCGTGATATGTATGTTTAGCAAAGAGAATTGGCACGACCCAATACCCATGAGACTGGATCAGGCAATTCCAAAGTTATTACAAGAAATTTATATTCGAGTTACTAATGAGATGAAATTACTATGTTGTACTACTAGACGCTGCAGAGAGCAACACTGGCTTTGGGGTGATGTGCTTCTGTCTGACTGGATGGGTGCACGCACTCCATTTGTTGTATACATCAGTGAGCCTCATCGTAGAATTAGAACTTTAAAAACTGATAGGCTGCTGTTAGTTGCCTCTAAGAGAAACCTGCTAAAGAAACACAGGCCATGCTGTTTGAACTCTGGATGTAGAAAAAGAAAATCTCAAGAGTTTTTTTCACTCTTCTCCTTATCCTTTAAAATTAAAAATACTTCCCCTTTCTCTTTTTTAAGTAACTATGTAATAACTTTTGGGTAGCAACATAAAAATTACAGGGTAGGCCAGAATGGGGAAATTTTTAATTAAACTGGGGGTTTTGTTTGTTTCTTCGTTATTGAAAAAAGTTGGGCCAAAATCCCGATTTCCCTCTACTCCCTTTTTATATATACTTACGCATTTGGCAGAGTTCGTGACAAAACCTCTTCCCAGCTGAGGATGGGCCAAAAACCTTTTCTGAAGCTCCTACTAATTTGGATTAAACTAACTGGTCGAAAGCTTCACACAAATTCTGCCAGGAAATGTCATAAGATCCTTTGACATTTAATTCTACAAACAGTCTTATCTTTTGGAGCAAAATAGAGAATAAAAATTTATTTTTTGATTTATGCCTTTGTTAGCTTGTTTTCTTTCTTAGTTTTGGAAAAACAGATCAAGAACCTGAAAACAACAGAACTTTGTTTTTGCCTCCAGTCTGGCTTCTAAACCCGAAGAGAGTAACTTGCATGATGCTAAGTGGGTTCCTGAGGAAAGAAGGGCAAGATGAGTGCCGTGTAATGAGCAAGGCTTCTTGGAGAAGACTTGACACGTTTCTACGAGCTGTGAGTGGTCCAGGAGACTCAGTCCTTTAGCAGGTGATATCACCTAGTGCACCAGAACCAAGGGTTAGACCTCGAAGCCTATCAAGTTGATCTCTGTATACTTTGTTGCCATTCTTAGCAATGAAAAAGACACAGCCCCTGTCCTCAATGAGCTTACAGTCGGTGGGGCTACAAGTGGTAGTAAACAAGGAGGTAAGTAGTCAATTCAAATAGTCGCCAGTCTTACCAGAGCATTAGTCCACGGTGAATATAAGAGGAGCATTTAACCACTTCGAATAGTGTAGGGTGTATTAACCATGTGTTTCTGATATTTTGACATGTGGGACCTTGCTGATCTTGGAGAGACTGCTCCTTCCAGGGCCAGCCAATTCCTAGAGGCAGTGAAGGACTCGCCTGCTAGTGTGTCGCTCATATGCAGACCAGGCAGCTCAGAGCCCATATACCCCTACGTCCTCTCTCAGCCCCTTACACTCTGGGCCACTATTCCCATGTCATAATCACTCAAGGGCCAGATACAGACAATTAAGGACAGACCCTACACCCCAGAGCCCACTGAAACTATTCAAACTAGCCAATCCCAAGCCTGCTTACCCTACTTCACAGTTTGTTCCTGTGGGAACCCCAGGAAAGGCTCTTGCCCGCATTTTCCCCGAGCTCCCCTCTGCCTTCTGACCAACCTGTGTGCCCCTGCATGGCAAGACATGCTCTCTTTGGGGAACTTTGAGGAGCAAGCTATCTTTTCAATGGCAATCATATTCTAATCTGTTGGTCTCAGCTTACTTGAATAATCATAAAATCGACATTTTAAAATATAAGAGGTGGGAGAGGGTGACATCTAAGTAGACTCCTGAAGAAGCAGTGCAAGTTGCCAGCTGACGTCAGGTTGTGTGAGGGCGAGAGGGGGATTCCAGGCAGAGGGAAAAGCACATTTGGATAACAATTCAAGTAGTTTGGATACTTGGAGCTAAACTAAAAGTGTTGGGTGAAGAGAAGAAATGAAGCCGGAGAGGAAATGAGGGCCAGATCATAAAGGACTTACATGCCTTTCTACAGAGCTTGGGCCTGAACTGGGAGAAGTTTCCTCCCTACGAGGATCGTTCCCTTTATGCTGTTGTCAAGGCTCTTTAGGAAGTTGTAGCTTCTTGCAAAATGGCACCCTGTGGCTGAGATGCTTGACAAAGGTCCTATGGTGGTGGAGTTTGTGGCTTTGCCACTGCTCTAGGGTCTGTTCCTTTCTTGGTTCTGGGTCTCAGTTAATGACCGTTCAGTGGGGCAAGCCACATACTTAAGGTGGCCTGAAGCAAAGCATTACTACCTGGGAGCCTCAGTTTCTTCATCCTAGGCTCCCTTCTTAGGCTCCCAGTTACACTGTGTGCAAGATTTCCCACTTAAATGCAGCAGAAACCTCCCTGACCCTGACTGACAAGACACTTGCTTCAGAGCCGAGAAACAGTCTTGAGTTGGCCTCCTGCACTGAGCGAGATGCTTTTTATTGGTTTCACTCTTCACACAGTGCTGACGGTGTAAGCTTGCAGAAGAGCAAGCTGACAAAAATAAAGACTCCTGAGTTGCCGGCTCTTGTTTGTCCTTATTTGCAAGGACAAACACAAACCCTGTCTCCGGGAGCTGCTTCTTCACTCCAAGACAAATGAGCTGTTGAAGTGTCATGATTTTGAAATCCGAGCAATAGACATAAAGGATATTTTATTGATCAACCTCAAGGAATCTCTCATAAATAAAAAACGGTTTGTGATTCAAACACTGTTGCTTGTTTCAGAGCTTTGCCATGGGGTCCATTGTTCTGATGTCTAAGACCTGTAGTGTTCCCTGAAGGAAAATGGTTCAGAACCCCGAGCACTTGTCTTTCCCATCTCCTTGAAGTAGCCTACCCAGAGCATAGTCTTTTTTTTTTTTTTTTTTGAGTCACCAAATTCTTATGACCCTTTAAAAGCCCGTCAGTAACGAAGATGAGAGGGAGGGCATTTGTTTGTCATCCTTCTTTCCTCTCCAGTCCCCTCCCTCTATCATTCCCTTCTTGCTTCTCCAACATTTACTGAATGCCTGATGTATACCAACCACCTTGGATAAAAAGGTGATAAAAAGCCTGTTTCTTGGGCTGAGAAGCTATATACATAGTCTTTGGTTAAGCTAATTTTTGTTACACTATTAAAAATCATATTCTGAGTTCCAAACTCTGGTACTTAAAAAAAAAAACAAGCAAAAATATCAAACACAAAGCTAGACTGTGCCACTTTCAGTATAATACTGTTCTCTTGCTGAGGAACTAGTGAGGTTAGGAATGGTGGGGAGATAGGCTGGGAGATATAGTCAGTCTTAAAAGAATTGAAAAATTTTCTCCTTTAGTGTATATTTCTTTTTTGGGGCTGCACCGTGGGGCATGTGGGACCCTAGTTCTCCGACCAAGGATCGAACCCATGCCCCCTGCATTGGGAGCGTGGAGTCTTAACCACTGGACTGCCAGGGAAGTCCCTTAGTGTATATTTCTTTTCATCCCTTAACCATTTTCTTTAAATGTTCATGTTTCCTCCTATAAACCTCTACAGTTATCTTTTTCATGCTTCCTCTGTGCTCTATAAAGTTCCACAGTCCTTTAAACATTTTTTAAAAATTTGGTGAATAGGCAATAAGTTTACATGGTTTAAAATCCAAAACAGCTTAAAAGGATATACCCAGTGAAAAGTTTCCCTCTCCCCTCTTTCCCTCCCAGTGGGTGCCTCAGCCACCCAGCTCCCTGCCCTGGAGACAACCACTGTCACAGATGGCTTAGCTCAATGTCAAACAACATAGGATAATCCAAATGTGAAGCCATCATTGCAACACACATGTGGAACATGGCAGGAACAAAGTGTGACCGACCCTTTCTAGTTGGGCCCCAACAAGCGTCTTCCTGCCCGGTGTCGTTTGAGCTAATAGAAAGAGACCGAGTTCGGTTCAGAAGCAAAGGACAGTTTTATTCTTTGATCAGAGACTGGAGAGGTGAGAGCTCGCGCTCTAGAGTCCACGCCCTCCCTGACCGGCCTTGATCCGGGCTGCTTTACAGGGTTCTCCTGGCCGGGGTAGGGGGTGGAGCAGAGCTCTCACGGGTCAGGCACTGGCGCAGGCACCGCTATGCTGCTGGGGCTCCAGGTCGCGGGGCGGGAACGGGGGCGGGGACGGGGGGTGGGGTGGGCGGGGCGGGCAGCGACTCTGCACACGCCGGCCGCCATCTTGAATTGCGGTGTCGAGCGCAGCGCTTCTGCCCAAGGTCCACGAATGAGGTGTGAGCAAAGCCTTTTGTCGTCGGGAACTCTGGTCTGAAGGGCCGGGCAAGGCCTCTGCACGCGGCAGCCTGTGAGCAAGTGAGACTAGACCAAGCACAAAGGAAAAGGAAAAACAAAAGGTTAGACTTTATTACCTGGATTCTATTTTTATTTCCCAGGAATTGTTGATGGGCTTTGCCGGTAACAAAAGAACCAGAAGTGAGAGGGTCCCTCCCAGCACCATCAGGACAGCTCTGACTTCATCTGTGTCTACTTCTCATTGTTAACCTAAAAATAATAATAATGTTTCCTTATCTATCTCCCTTGGAATGAGAGTCTATTGAGATGATGTGTATAAATGAATTTTAAAAGATTGTTCTGTAAGGGAAGAGAAAACCCAGAGCCTAAAGCTAAACCCGTCAGGCATATTTGTCATGGGAAAGAGTCAAATCCTCCAGGCTATCGTCCAAAAAGGTCTTTCACTTGATTTCAAAACTTCCAATGAAGAGACGCGGAGGGGCTGTTGGGCTCAGTAGGGAAAGGTAAAGGATGGATTTATTTCCTGTCAATTTTCAGATTCTTTCTTGAGTCCTCCCATGAGACTAGTGGAGGCAGTGCCCTTTCTTAGGTGCATAACTAAGCAAAGAATGCGACTCCTTTTGTTAGCTGCCTGATCGGCCACCTTTGGGATCAGCTGAGGCTTATTTCCTGGGCTGCTTGATTCCTTTCTGGTCCGTGGAGTGGTTTCCAATCGAGAAAAGATTTGGTCAAGGTTACTTTGAAAAACATGTGGATTTGGGAGAAAAAATAGATTGCTGGAGGACTGTCTCTTTAGGGTGGAGGTCACCATCCCCCCTGAGGCAAAGCGTGCCCTTTACTTGGGAGGAAGTTGTACTTCTGGAAGGAATGCGGACTCGGTGTGCCATTGAATGTGCATGTGTGAAGGGGACTTGGCCTGAGAGCCCGGGCTGGAGCCCTTGTTTATCCACAGAAGATAAGAAGCAGGGACGGAGATAAGGCGGGCTTTGATGTGTGTGTGCCTGCACCTGGCCCCGGAAAGGCTGTGTCTAGTGCAGATAGCAGCTCCGGTAGGCAGCCCACTGAGCCTTGTGTACTGACAAATAGCCCTGCAGTTATGTGGACGAGACCGCTGTCCTCTGGTCAGTGAATTCTGGTGCCATTTTATCAAAGGATCCCTCATCTTATGCCCTTCATAGACTTCTTTTTTTTTTTAAGAGAATTATTAATATGTACATACTCAATAAATGATAAACTTGTTTTGAGCATTAATTTTCCTTTACAAAGCAGCCTAAGCAAAGCCCCAGGATGCCTGGGAGAGTGTCCAAGGTTGCAAGACTTTACTGCCCCCTATCTCCCTCTTTACTCTTCTCCATCCCTCTGTGGCAGGAAATAAAGTTTATTCCACAGGTAACTGTCTGATGGTGTCTGTGGTTTATGTCTTGACTTTCGGATGCTGGGAATTAAATCTTATGTGTTAAGTTTTCTTTGAAGTTATTTATCTTCCATATATTAGGGAAAAATCAGATACTTTTCAAGGAGAGTCTTTTGGTGAATCATATTGGGATATCTGGGTGGACATACTGTTTCTCTTCCTTGCTCTGTTAGGGGATCTCTGGAGAAGTTTAGAGTCCCCACTGATTGGAAGGGATTGGTGGCTTTTTGGTCAGTGTTGAATATAAATCAGAGGTCTGAACACTGTAATTCTAGGAGAAATCATAGTGACCAGTGAACAAAACAAGCTTGGTTAAAGTTGCTTTAAATGCACAGACACCAGGAGTTTTGTAATGGGTTTGGTGATAATTAAAATAGTTAAAATGTTTCTGTGCAGGGAGCAGTTAGTCTTCAGGAAAAACACAGAAAATGTGTCATTTACACCACGGTCTTCAGGCAATCAAACCTGCCATCTGTATGTGAGATGGTTTTAGCTTTTTCACAGCAATGGAACTCAAGGCACATAGGTCAAGCCCTAGTGGCCTAAGAGATTACCTCCTTATGGCCCTGGTTGTCTTCAAAGTCTTTCTACTAGAGCATCTTTGCTAAAGGGCAGGTGAGGATTGAGAGGCTTCGCTGGGCAGCTCCATCTCCCCAGTAGTATTTCAAAAGGATATGTCCAATGCAGATGATGGAGCTGGCTGGATTTTTGTTATTGTGCCTCAGATGGGTCTAGGAGCCTACCTTGGGTATTGAGGTTATTCCCTTCTGTGCCTCTGGATTTATTGAGTCCTTGCACCTCTGCTGTCTATCAGCACCACTCTGTCTCCCTGTTGATGGCCAAAGATGTGGCAGGTAACAGCTGTACTATAAACAGGGTTAGCTACTAGATTTCTAAGTTTCTCTTCACTTTTAAGATTCTGGGCCCAGAAAGATCCCAGAGGTGGTACAAGCCAATCATACGTCACACAATTCAGGGTGTTCCTCCCTATTCTCTCAATGTATTTTGGACGAGGGATTGTGTGGCTAAAATGAGTGTCTATGACAGCTCTTATAAACAGACCAAAAACATGAGTAGTAGGAGAAACAGTTAGTGGATAGAAGGTAGAGGCTGAGCATGAGGAAATTCAGTGAGCTGCAGTGCTAATAATAATTACCCAAATATACCAAATATTTAATAGGCTGACATTGTAATAAGTGCTTTTTATGGAATATTTCATCTTCATGGCCATTCTATGCCATTTTACAGATGAGGAAACTGAAATTCATGGAGACTAAATGAAGTAAGTGGTTTAGCGGTGAATAATGTTAGATTTGAACCTGCAGTTGACTGGTGACATCTGTACTTTGGACCATTACGGTCTACCAATAGCTATTAACTCTTTTCTCCTATGGACTGTAGGTTTTTCCAGGATAAGGCCTCTGGCCCATTTATTTTGGTGTTCTCAATACCTAATCATATTGTCTGGTTGTATGGAATTAAATCCTGTTCTCCATTGACATAGAACTGCACATTGTCATGTCCAAAGACAGCTCTGAGAATATATTCAGAAAATTTAGCTGGAGGAAAGGAAGGAAAAAAATCATGGTCAATGGAAATGTGGGTGAGAGCTGTTTCTGCTGGCCATGATGTTTTCACGAGCCCTCTGCTCACCAGCATTCTAGTGAAAATGAATGGACAAGGACCATCAAGACTCAGAGAAAAATTAGATAAACCCTATGGATTTACTTCAAATGCGTTGTCACTTTTTACTTTTTGTGAGCAGCTTGTTTTTTTCTTCCTTTCTTCATGCTGTAGACCCAACCTAGACCTGGTTGCAAGATTTTTATCATATTTCTTAAATTCAAAACCTTAGGTCAAGAACTCAAATTTTAAAATTGAGGAATTGTTTTCCCCTTAGGGTTAGCTACTCTATTACCTACAAGCTCTAAAAATAATGCTTCGCCTCAGAACCTGACATCTGTTGTCTGTGTTTTACTTTTATCTTATCACTGGCTCTCCAGCTCAAGCTGTCCACTGAGGGAAGTGAAATGCCAGAGGGGGTGTGTGTGGTGCCCTCACCCTCCTTCAGGCAAGTAAGGCCAAGTGTGCTACAAGAACACTGTTGACTCTGTCTCTACAGAGAGAATAGACCATTCACTCCATGTTCTGTCACTCAGTGCATCTGTGACAAGGTGCAGATAAAGCACCTCACAACATCCGGAGGGTCTGGGTTGGCCCTGCTCACAGGATGTGGCCAGTCACTGCCAGAGGTGAGGACAAGGCCTGGGCTCTGTCCAGCAAGCACACAGTAGATTTGTTTCAAAGTTTCCGTTTTTTCTTTTGATGGAGAAATGAATCTCCCAACTCTGATGACAGACAATGCCCCATTTTAAGGGCTGATGTAAGTCAGTATATTAGATTTCTGAGTTGAGCAGCATTTTGAGAATGCAACCTAAACCAGTGTGGTCTGCTTTTAGATCAGAGGACAAATGGATTGTAGTTTCTGTGCTCGGGGAAAGGGAATCACTTGGTGTCTTAGTTTGTTTGGGCTCCTATAACAGGATAACAGACTGGGTAGCTTATAAACAACAGAAATTTATTTCTCACAGTTCTGGAGGCTGAGAAGTTCAAGATCAAAGTGCCAGCAGATTCGGTGTCTGGTGAGAGCCTACTTCCTGTTCATAGATTATTATATTCTCGCTGTGTCCTCACACGGCACAAGGGGCAAGGGAGCTCTCTAGGGTCTCTTTCATGAGGGCACTAATCTCATTCGTGAGGCTCCATCCTCATGACCTGAGCACCTCCCAAAAGCCCCACCTCCTAGTACCTTCACATTGGGGATTAGGATTTCAAAGAATGAATTTGGGAGGGACACAGATATTCAGTCCATTGCACTTATATAAATGAAATCCATAAGATTCACGTTCGTGGGTAGTTTCAATCTTCTTCCTCACCATATCTTTCTAAAAGTTGCCAAAAGGTAAGTAGCCTCTTGTTACTTGGAAGTGCTGGTGAGTAGTGCAGGGGCTGAATGAAGGACCACATGATGTGAGAGGAGAATCACGGCCACGGGGGAGCCGCAAGGTAGGGGGAGGCTCAGCCCTCTGGTCCTTTGCTGTTATCACCCCAGAGCTTGTTAGAAATGCCTGATCACAGGCCCCACGCCAGACCTGCCAAATCAGAATCTTCATCTTAACAAAATCCCCAAGTGATTTATATGGACATTAAAATTTGATAAGCACTGCTCCAAACTCAAAACAAGTTTCCATTAATACCACATATGTAACAACTATTGTCTAATAGCAGAGAAGAAAGATGACTAAAGTCATTAACATAGTTCTTAAACTTTTGTTATCAAGGTTAATTATTTGTTTATTTAAACTAAAATGGCCTACTCCCTCCAAAACCCTTTATTATACATCAGTAAATCACAGGCTTCTTTTTTTTTCCCTACACGCTTCACAATCCTCAGAATGAACCAAGGATCAGTCAGTTCTTTCAGTTGCTGATGCCTGTAACCAGTTCCGTCTGATACTTGAAGTTGTTGGTGTCCTTCTTTGCCACCAATAGCCAGTGTGTAGTCATTACACTGTTAGAAGATAATGGCTGTTGTGAACAGCTGTTGGTCTTGCCTGCCCAGAGGCCCATTTCCCTTTTATTTCATAATAACATCTTCCTCATCAGAGGCCTCCAGATTGGTGGGGCTGTCAATCAAGGTCCTCTCGCCTCCAGTGACCAAATGAGTTGGTGTGTGACCACAGCAGGGCCAATCAGGCACTCTCTGTGATATTGAAGCTCATTTAGTCTGTCATAAGAGCTGAGAGGACCATTGCTGCCTAGATCCTGGAGTTTCTGGATTACCATCCTGCCTGAGGCTTGGCTGTTCAACTTTTTCTTCTGTTGCTATTCCATGTTCTTACAATATATTCCATTTTTATTTGCCTAAGATAGCCACAGTTCCTTTCTGTTGATGCAAACCAAAGAACTCTGGCTGAGCAAAGGAGTCTAAATATGTTTCATGTTGTGGAAAACCAATTTTGTTTTTAATGAGGAGGGATGGCACTTATGAATCACCACAACTTTCCACTTTGTTTCATTGACTGGGTTGTGTTCTATAGCCAGGTGTAAAAGATTTTAAGGTTGTTTAAATGTTATGTATAACCTTTATCCTGTACCTTGTTGTAGTTTTTTATATATATGTATGTCTTCGCAAAGGCTAATATTAATCAATAATCACCAGGATACAGGTAGGTGATACTTCCGTGGCAACTTCAACCTTAACCTCAGTGTGTTTTTAGTTTTTAAACTTATGACTTTGGTTTTCATGTGCTCTTAGTACATCCTAAGTGAGTTCAAAATTAACCCCAGGGAAAGAAAGAACACATGTATAGCTTATCAATCTATTGTACAGAAAACAATACTGTTAGTATAGGCCAATCCACTTAACGACCCTCAAAGGATGTTACTTAGTGGACAGATTTTGGTTTTATCTATTCGTAGAGCTGCATAAAAACTCACACACTTTTCCCACAGATGTATTTCTTAATTTTATTAGTGAACACAAAGGACTGAAGGTGATACAAATTAATCAAATGAATAAATGATACTGCCTTATAAACAATCAATTGAATCAAGCCCAGAGAATAGCTAACATGTAGTTACTTATTTTTTAAATGCCTTTGGAAGAAAATAGAAATGGATCCTGGTGAAACGTTGGTTGTTTTAATGTCCTAAATAAATAATCAATACTCTTCAGCCATTTAAAAAATATTGTAGATTAATATTTATTGGACATGTGTTGTCCATGATAGATAAATTAAAAAAGGGTATGTACCATGTGATTGCATTTTATTATCTGTTATTTGTAATGATGTTACATATACACAGAAATATTGCAGTGTCTTACAGTGGTTATCTCTGGGTAGTTTTATTTTATCTTATTTTATTGATTTGTTTTATTTCCTTCCAATTATGTGTTTTTCTGATTTTTCTATAAAAACATGTTTTGCTTTAATAACATGAAAACAAGAAGAGGTTATTTTTAGTTAAAAATAAAATAGAGACTCAGTGAACTTTGTGTATAAATTAATATGGGGAGATATGTCAAGGATTAGATGTCTAGACTAAACCTTATTATACAATGTAGAAATTACAAAAATACTAAATTTTCCTGAGAATGTGGAAAATCTTATTAGCTTTTAGTTTTAATTAACCAAATTCAGTGGAACATAAATTAAGAAAATATTTCTGCAACAGTTCTGATTTTGTAAAAACATCCTGCAATTGGGGATTAAAAAAGAAGAATAAATTAAACTTGTGTTAGAACAGGCGTTTCTGTTTTCTAGACCAGAGCTTCTCAAATCCTAATGTGAATCCCCTAGGGATCTTGTGAAAATGCAGATGGTCTGTGGTGAGGCCTGAGATTCTGTATTTCCATCCTGCTTCCAGGTGGAGCCCGATGCTGCTGGTCTGTGGCCACACTTTGAGTGGCAAGGGTCTCTAGACCGAAGTTGTCATTCTTAATGACATTGGAAATCATTCCAAGCCAAGGAAAAATAAACAATCACTGAGCAAAAGCTTTTAGAGTCCAGGCCAGAAAGCTGGGAGGATTTGAGCCTTCTGGGTCTGGGACTTGAAGGTTTCATCAGAGTGGAACTGAGGTCAGAGTTCTAGGAGTAGGAGTGAGGGATGAGATGGTGGATCAGAACATGTGGAGGTGGGTCGAGGGGGGACCATGCAAGGAGGGAGACCATCCTACTGATGTTGTCGAACCCTAGTTTGTGTGCCCAATGCACAGTAAGGCCAAACAAACCAAAACATCGGGGTTTGGAGCGGATAAAGTTTTATTTCAGGGCCAAGGAAGGAGAATGTTTGTTCGTGCTCAAAAGGCCTGAACTCCCCACTGATTTTGAGGGAAGAGTTTTTATAGGCAGAGTTTGGGAAGAGGAAGGCAGTGTGTGTGACCTTCCTCTGATTGGATGGTAGTGAGGTAACAGGGTGGTGTTGCAGGAATCAGACTTCTGAGTCCATGTGCTTATGCTCAGCTTGAAATTATCATCCTCCACCTGGATAGGAGCCTTATTTCTTGTAGAAGGACTCAGAAATATCACTCCCCTAATTAGTAATTGTTTGAATCTGCCCTTTAGAACTCAGGGAGAGTCTAGGAGGCTGAAGCCTTTTCCCTACTAACAAGAAATGGGGGACATGGAAAGGCTTTTGTTCCCAGGAGAGCCTCACAGGGTCCTGCTTGGTTTCACTGACATGGCTATTCCTACAATATTATTTGATATAACATTCCTGAAGATGCCACTGATGGTCTCCTTCACCCAGTGGATTAGAAAGAGCTAGAGGTTGGCAAAATTTGGAGAGGATACTTTGGGAGAAGTGGCAGCTTGTAAGCATGGGAGGAGGGGAGGGAGGAGGTGATGGTGAGGGCTGATGTTGGTGCTGACTACTGAGCAAAGGTGGGCCTGCAGTGGAGGGACGGAGGGACCAGGCAACAATTGGGGACCCTTGACCTGTGGGGTATCTGAGGACAGCCCAAGGCATCTCTGAAAGTCTGCCTATGTGCCAACTGACACCCTGGATTAAACAAGAGCTCTGCGGTCCACTTTTAAGTACATGGGAACAGTTCCAGAAGGATTAGTATCTTCTCTTCTCAAAATGAGAATTAGAGTACATTAACTACACTGCTGCCAGAGTCACCCAGAGCCGTGGGCTCCTGGATTGAGGTTGTGTAGGGGAAATAGAGGCAAGAGCTATTAGACTGCATTTCCCAAACAACTTGCCTCCTGAAGCTGAAAGGCAGTGTTATAAGAAAAAATTAATTTGCCTCCAATATACAAAGAAAGTCACAATTAAAGATTGGAGACAATCTTTTAAAACGTTCTGTTTAATAAACTGTGACAATTTCTGACAAGATAATAATGGTCAATAAACCATAAAGAGCAAATTCTATTTTGAGAGCAAACACCAGGTCAAAAACATGGTTTCTGCAGGCCAAAAAATCATGTACATTAGGAGGCCCAGTGGTTTTCATTGTCACTTAATTGTTTGTTTCAAAGCCTTGTTTTGTGTTTGCTTATTACCTTTGATGCAGAGCAGGGATAGTTACAAAGGATAATTAACTTGATACTAGAACAGAACTTGCATTTACTTTGGAGATGAAGACTGATCCCCTGGGTGGAAGTGGGGCCCCTGCTTTGAGCCTAGGAGCATCTAGATTCAGCTGAGATCCTCATCTGCGGATAAGTACAGAGTCACCACTTACACTCACTAGGGGACAGAGATGACAGAAGGAGAAAGTGAAAGGGTAGAAACTAGTTCCCAAAGCTAGAAACCACCGACCATAGTTCACTCACAAAAAGATGTGAACTATTTGCCTATGAAAAGGAGCTCTAAAAACCCAAATGATTGAATCTGAAGCTTTTTTTTACTGTTAAGTAAATAGCTTGACAAGACCACCTACTATATAAAGGGAATCTATTAACTAGAGTACTGTAAAGGAGAGATGATACTTGGTCCCGTCATCTGTTTCTTCTGTCATGATGTCCACTGAGCCTGGGCCTGGAGAAGCTACAGGGCTCCTGTAAGATGCAGGCAGGACTGAGCTGAATCCCACCAGCCTGAGTCCTCATGTAGCCCTGCTACCCAGCAATGTAAAGGATGCCCCCTTTGTGTTTTATCCACTGACAGTGACCTTCTCTTGGTACATTGGAAGACTCCAAACCAGAAAACAAAATAATCTATCCTTTAATTCTGGACAACCGTTGGCTAAATTGTGATTAAGTAGGCTTGGTTTAATTCCTGATGCCTCTGTTCACTCCTATCAACACCTTACTTAATCCTCTCTGGGCTTCAATGTTCTTAACTGTGAAATGGGAATAATCATAGTACCTATCTCATAGGGCTGTTGTGAGGATTATAAATTTAACACATGTAAAGTGCTTAGGAGAGTGCCCGCACACAGTAAGTACTCAAAAGATAATACTTTATCATCAAAATTATATTATTATTACTCTTTAGCTGTGCAGTCAAGGGCAGATTGTACAGTTTCTCTGAAGCTGTTCCTTATATGTACAATGAGGATAATAGTACCTATTTCATGAGCTTACTGTAGGTAAAAAAGGATGGATGCTGAGGCAGATGCTCCGACTATGGACAGGTGGAGCTCAGATGGTATTGGGCAGAGTTGCCTGCACGTTTACATTTACACAGGAGTGGAGACTCCTTAGAGAAAGGGACTAGGATTCAGACCTCCTCCCTTGTTGGATGGCTCCAGGGAACAGGATCAAGGCCAGACTGTAAAAGTAGGTGAGCAAGAAAGCCCTCTGGAAGAAACACATTTTGCAGGCCAGTACCAAGGCTGGCCTCTCCCGGCTGGCCGGGGTGAGCCAGGGGTGCCCTGAGGGCCAGAATTCATCTTCTCCTGCCTTGTTGTGAGTGAATCACAGGCCCATACTGTTTGGCGTGACACTCTGTGGGCTGAATATACTCCTCAGTCGGAACACTGCATTCTCTTGCCTAGAGATGATGGAAACCCTGGGTGAATTGTCAGACCTACCCTGAGGGTGAGACAAAGGGCAAACTACATGGTGCAGTAGAGGTGAGGCTTGAAGTGCCCTCTACCTCAACAGCCAGAACATTGGCTCCACTAGCCAAGGTGAAAACAAGGTGCATTGCTTAATGGCTGGAATGTTGGGGGGCCTGAGCAACTCCCTTCAAAACTTTATTTTTAAAATAATTGCTCTTTTGTAAAATATATCATATATAGTAAAATGTGTACAACGTAAGTATATTGTTCAATAAATTATCACAGAGTAAACACACATGACTCATGTAACCATCACTTAAATCAAGAAATAGAATATTGCCCAAACAGGAAGCCATCCATGTGCCACTTTCCCAACACAGTTGCCCTGGTGCCGGTTAAATGGAATCAATATCCTGACTTTCAGGTAAGCGCTTCATTGCTTACCTTAGAGATTTACCACCTAAGAGTGCATCTTCAAACACCATGGTTTGGTAGCTTGTTTTGCTCAACACTTTTGTAAGATTCATGTATATTGTTGCATCTAACCAAAGTTTGTTCATGTTCTTTGCTGTGTGAATATAGTATAGTTTACAGTATTTATCAGTTGTAGCAATGATGGACATTTGGGTTATTTACAGATTTGGGCATTCATGAATAATGCTGCTGCCAACATTTTTTTGTGTCTGCTGGTAAACGCATACATTCATTTGGTCGGGTTTATACCTTGGAGTTGACTTGCTAGGTTATACTGTATGCGTATTTTCAACTTTAACAGATTATGCCAGGTTATTTTCCAAAGCGGTTGTACCAATTTACCTTACCACCAGAAGTGATTAAGAACTTAATTGCCCCGCATTCCCACCCATACAATCTTTTTAATTTTAGTCATTTTGGTAAGTGTGTGCTAAATGTGCTGTGTTTAAACAGTTTTTTTAAATAATAGTTTTATTGAGATAGAATTCACATACCACACAATTCACTCATTTCTTGAATGGACAGTTCAGTGATTTTTAGTATATTCACAGAATTGTGTAACCATTACTTATCGTTTGTAATTTTTATTTTCCTGATTTCTAGTAGATGAACACCTCTTCACATGTTTATAGATCATTTGGATTTCATCTGCGATGTGTCTAAGTCTCTGCCTCATTTTTGGGGGTGTGTTGTCCATCTTTTTAAAATTGTTTCATTGGAGTTATTAAAAAATTCTGAGTCTGAACCTTTCTTCAATTTGTGGCTTTTTACTTGTTTAATATTACTATCTGATAAACAGCTGTTTTCATTTTTGTTACGTATAAATTCAACAATTTTTTTCTTCATGGTGAGAACTTTATGTGTCCTGTTTTAGAAATACTTTATTTTCCTAAGTCAGGTCATGAAGTTAGTCTCCTATATTATCTTCTAGAAAATCTGTTGTTTTGCCTTTCACATTTAGAGCTCTGATTCACTCAGAAATAATTTTAGTGTATGGTGTGAGTTAAGGAGATCAAATTTTATTTTCTTTCTGTTAAAATATCCAGTTTTCCTAGCACTATTTATTTAAAACATCATCCATTCCCCACTGCTCTGCAGGGCAACATTCGACATAAACCAAGTATCCATTTATGCACAGGTCTGTTTAGGGCTTTTTCTATTCCATAGATAGAATTGTGCGTGTTTGGACCAATACCTCACTATCTTAATCACTGTAACTTTAGAATATGATTTGATATTTGACATCTGGAAAAGCAAGTCATCTTCTCTTTTCTTTTTTGTTTTTATTTAAAAGAGCATTTTGACTATTTCTAACTCTTTGCATTTTCCTATGAATTTAAAACTCATCAAGTCCCACAAAAGCATCTGTTAGAATTTTGACTGAAAGACTCTCTTCATTCCCTCTTTTTTTTCTTTTTTTTCCAGTTTTACAAAGTGGATCCCAAAAGAATTGTTTCTTCTCACTTTGTGAGTGACCGTATTCCAGGCACTACAGCTATGATGGTGGTGACTGCGGTCTGGCATTGGCTTTTGTAGGAACCAACCTCCAGACCAGCAGTTGTGGAGTTATCCAGAATTGAGGGCTGTTGGAGTTCCTGACCTATGGGAAGAGCCAGGACTCATTTAGGAGATGAGTCAGCATATCTGGGGATTCTTGGTCCTCTTGAGAAGAGGACCACAGGAAAAGGAGAGAGTCTGCCAGTTTGGGGAGGGAGAACTTGGAGTCACTGTAATTTAAGGTATCAAGGTGTGTGCCTGGAAGCTGGTGAAATCCAGTCATTCTGATTCCTTGATAACTGAATGAGTGAAGGGTCTCTATCAGCACCAAACAATGCCAAGTCACAGAAGATGTTGAGTAAATGAGTTACTTTCCTCCCGTCTCTTGCTTTGCCCCAACTACCTGTAAGGCTGTGCTTGACTGAACACACAGTAGGACTAGGCTACAAATGTTAGGCAGCCGTAAACCAATGGCTTGGTAGTTTGTGATCAGATATAGGAAATTCCTTTGAGCAGATGTGTTGTCTGTGATGCCAAAGAGACAAAGTTGTGAGCAACCACTAAAATGCCAAACTTTTACTGACTGTACCTTTACTGTTTCTGGGAGAATTCTGAAAACATCCCTAAAGCAATAAGCATTTGGGTTTCTCTGGTTTCTACATAGTTTCTTTTTCTTAAAAGAAGCAAACTTCTTAAGAAACAATAAAACTCCAACATTGAGTTGTACCTAAGTGTTCTTGCTGTTTTAGTTGCTTTGGACCTATGTCTGAGCCCTGCAATTGGAGACAGCTGGCAAGCTGCGAAGCTGCATGTTATCCCAGCTCGCCTTTGTTAACAGCTTCATGCTGGGAGCTCTCCATCTACTGCTGCCAGCAGGGTGTCGCTGTTTCCGGAACCTGTCATCTAGGACCTGCCAGCATTCAAAGGCATCGTCTTCTCTGGTTATTGGAAACTTCTAAGGAACAGTTTTTCTTTTGTTTTTGAAGGCTGTAACTGTGGACATGAGGGAGAGATTGACAATAGTGATACCTTTGGTTTCTGTAAATGAAGGTTTCTTCCTAGTTTCATTGAAACAAAAAAGGATCTGTCATAAATGCCCTGTTAAAGTTACCTTTGTTTTTGAAGAGTCAAATAGAGGAGTTAAGGTATGGCTACTTCCCAATGGATTCCTCTGGGAGGGTTTGGGGGCAGTTAGAGAGTCTTACAGAAGTAGAACCACATGGATCAAAATAAAAGCAAACACAACAGATGACACAATAAATAGTAGCCATGGGTCCCTTTCCTTTTCTGAATTCTGGATGGAAAGTCAGTCAGGAAGGGGGTCTAGTCTCTGGAGACAGTGATGGAGATGTGCTGCCCATCAGAGAACGAAGGAACTTTACTTCTTTTGCTTTCTTTCTAGGATTCCTACATCAGAATCAAGAGACATGTTGGTTTCCATAGTAGTTTCCAGTTTGCTGCTTGTGGTTAGGGTCCAGAGAACTTTGGAAGCTGCAAGGCTTATCCTTGCTGCACAGACACACTCTTCCCTTGCTTTTTGGCCCAATATCACGTACCTGGTATTCTCACGTGTTCTCTTTCTCCAAAATTTGAATAAAAATTGACTTTCAGATCTTACATTCATCCTAAGGGAGAGATGTTTGCAAAACCAGATGGATTCGTGAGATCAAAAACCAAAAATAAAGGAATGAACCTCTGAAGGTAGAATTCCAGGAATCAGCCAGTTGGTGGGAAAGTTTGTATGGTTTTTCTCTCCTTCCTCCCTTTCCCCCTTTCTCTCTTTTCCACTCCTCCCTTTTTTCCTATAGGAATCATAGACCTAGTGCTTTTCTTCCAGGAACTTAACATTCTAGTTGGTTACATCATCATGCATAAACCAAATTTGAATGATAATGACAATATAACAGCACCACTTATTCAGCATTTATATAAACAATGTGCTAAGCATCTTATATGTTTTACTACATTCAATTCTTATAACAGTTCTGTGATGTTAGTAGTATTTCCCACATTTTTACAGATGGGGAAGCTGAGGCCGAGAGAGGTTGAGCTTGCCTAATAACCATACACCTAGTAAGTGGAGGATCCAAACTGGTCTGACTTCCAACCACTTTGATAATTCAGCCCTACACTCCGATTCATAGGCTACAATAATTTGGTCTGTAAAAGAAGGAAATAAAATGCCAGTGAGTGAAGCTTTGTGGAGTTGATGCGACTTGAGTTGGTGAAGAATATATGGAGGAAGTAGGCAAGTGAGTGTCATTTATGGCCTTATTATGCCCTCAATTCTGATCAGTTTTTCCCTTCAGAAAAAATAGTCTCATTGCCAGACATGAGTGTTTGTAGTGTAGTAGTTTTCCACTTTAACTAAGACCTGGTTATCATTAATCAATGCGTGCAGCCCTGTTTCCTCTGGGGGGCTTCTTTTGGATGCTGATAAATCTTTCTAATTAGCTGTAAAAATCATGTAAAATAGACATCATGGTTTTTTTGTGTGTGTGTGCTGGGTCTTAATTGCAGCAGGCAGGCTCTTTAGTTGCAGCTTGCCTGCTCCTTAGTTGTGGCACATGTGCTCCTTAGTTATGGCTGGCGGGCTCCTTAGTTGTGGCATGCAGGCTCATTAGTTGTGGCAGGTGGGCTCCTTAGTTGTGGCACGCAAACTCTCAGTTGTGGCATGCGTGTGGGATCTAGTTCCCTGAACAGGGATCGAACCCAGGCCCCATGCATTGGGAGCTCGGAGTCTTAACCACTGCGCCACCAGGGAAGTCCCGATGTCGTGTTTCAATCATAAGCCACTTGGGCCATTGGCATTCGTGTGATAGCTTGAATTTTTATTTTCCTTTACCAAATTGCTTTGAATTTATGACATTTTTAGTAGATCTTCTGTAAGTCCACAGACGTCAGGATTGCAAAAGCTATGCATTGTTTTCAGTAACTCAATCACAGAAAAGCAAAGCAAAAAAAAAAAAGCAAAAGAAAACATTGACACATTGTCAGTAGTTTATTTTCCCATATGTTGGTGGGCTATTAAAGATCTTTGAAATCTCTGCAGATAATTCAATGCAGGCCTGGTTCTAAGAATAAAAGCTGGCATACTGATCAGTGAAGGAGAATTTTTTTTTTCTCAGAAGCTAAAATGAACTCTTCCGAGAGTTGGGGAGAAGAATATGGGATTAGAAGGCACATTACAATTGGCCTTTAGTGTTAAGATGTAACGTCAGATCAGGTTCAGAACATAATGGCCACAGCTGGAAAAATCAAGTGTCAGCTAAAGTTTTCTCCACATCTTGGCGTATCAGTGGTTCTCAAATTTCAGCATGTATCAGAATCATTTGGAGGGTTTGTCACAGCACAGATTGCTGGGCCCCAGGCCAGAGTTTCTGACTCAATAGGTCTTTGATGGGGCCTGAGATTTGCACTGCTGATGTTCTCAGGTGATGCTGATGCTGCTGGGGCAGGTACCAAATTTCAAGGGTCTGATTTACAATCCCAGCTCCATGCTATCCAGCTGTGTGATGTGAACACTTCTTAGTGTCTTGTGTCTTTTTCCTTGAATCACTTGCACCTAGTCTAGTGCAGGTTTAGGAATCACTGTAAAAACCACTGTGATATATCTAATAGCATCTGCTGGGATCCCAGCTGATAAAAATATTTATTTCATTGTTCCTGGGGAGTTCTAAGGATTAACTAATGCTGTTCTTCAGTATAAGGTCATGTAGCAATGTTGAACATAGCGCATGAAGCCTGGTAATTACTTTCAGCACTTATATTCTGAAAAGAAAACACTATTATTTCTGAAAGTCACATACTTGTGTTCTTGTCTTTGTGTATGCCACAGCACCTAATAGAATGTGTTTAGTAGCTGTTCAATAAATGCTATTAAGTTGAAACATTGGATTTTAAATTTAAACTAGGTGCCAAGAACTCATCTGTTAAATTATAGCCTTTGTGTAGATAGAAATAATCTGAATTTTGTACACTTTATATGTGAATTAGAATTTATACAGAATTGGGAGAAGAAATTATGTCTTCCTCAATCTTTATAAAAATTGAATGTAATGATTGAGCATTTGGGGCTCAGATCATAGAGGATCCTATTTGAGGCGTATTAGTGTTGCCCTTACCAGGATTTCTAGGAGTAACCTTCTGGCTCTGTGCCTCTTTGGGAGGCTTTTCCCTGTAGCCATTGATGGCTGGATCCTGAACATGGTTGAAAATGCAGATTTGTGTCATAGTAGAAACGCTGTGTGCCCCAGTTGAGTACCACCTCAGAAGGATTTTTGCTCACTCTGAAGCCAGGAGAATGGGCACTCTCCCTGAGTCTTTGCTCGTGAGGACTCAACGAGAGATTACTAGAACCACTCTCTTATAAAATATAGTCTGAATCACTGTACCTAGCACACCAAATACACGTGGATAATTCCATTTTCTATTTTTAAATGTCAGGGCAAGTTCCTTCATTTCTCTAGTTAATAAATGAAGTCCTCCAATGAGACATTATGCGTGACCCACTCTTATCCATTCTCAAATGGATACAAGAATTGCAAAGTTACAACATAAACCCACTTTGGAAATAGTTCCTTGCCTCATACTCAATTCCTGTGACATGAATATAAAATAATTCCTATTCTGTTAGCCTAAATACAGTTAGTGAGTATCAAAAAGTTGAGTGGTTAGGTAATAAACTGATTCTTTTTTATTATGAGTATATTATTCTTTTTTAGTGTCTTAGGGAGATATTTTTCTTGGATATAAATATCAGTGTTTTTCCTGAACAACTGGTTTCTTTTAAACAATGTGAAATTGCTGCTAACCAAGTTTCCATGCTCACAGTAGCTATTAGACAGTTTGGGCCCTATTTGTGACTAGTCAGTCATGTAGCTTACAGGATATGTGCTTTTGCCTTTCTGTGTGTGTGTGTGTATGTGTGTGTGTATGTGCGTGTATTTGTGTGTGTGTGTGTTCCTATTCCTTTGCCTTTCTGTGTGTGTGTGTGTGTTCCTATTCCTTTCTTATGTACTTTATACATAAGACTATTCCTTTCTTATGTACTTTATGAAAAAGACTATAATTGTAATACTGTTCTTGTTTATCTTAGACTAATTGGAAAATATGGAAAAGCAAAAATAACAAACCCAGAATATTTTATAGTCTTTTTCTATACATGTACACATCTTTCTATTTTAATAAATTGGCACATTATATGTAACTGTGTTATAAGCCACTTTTTTCTTTAAACAGCATGTCTCTCATCGCTTACTCTTAATGTATGCTATCCTTCTGTGTTTATATATCTTTTAAACTACCTAAAATCCTTTCAGAACAAGGAAGGGTAAATGTGAATTAATCACACTTAAAAAAACAAACCTGTATCTGGTGACTAGGTACAGATTGATAGGGAATGATCGAGATCAAACGAAAGGTAAAAAATACAATGAAATCCCCTGTAGTTTCCCTAAGCAATGATGTTTGTGATAGAGAAATGAATAAAATATATATCCTTCATATATAGGGCACCCTTCATATCAAAATACATTACCGACTTATCCACAAGAAAATATGGTCTCTAAGTGGTGTTTTCATGAGGGTGGCAGATCTGTACCACACTTAGGTCTTGATACAGCTGGGACAAAGGTCCACTCCACAGTCAGAGGTCCCACAGTTGGGGATCAGCAGAAAGCTCACTGATCCGCACAGTACTGAGGCCCAGTTTCATTCTTATTAGTTGCATGCTAACCCGTGGAGCCAATCAGCTTAGCCTACAGATTTCCACCTGCCCTCTGGCTAGCTCTCTTGGGGATCCTAACAGTCCTTGCAGGGGTAACAATGCCATATCTCAGCTTCCTGGGATCAATTTGTGCACAACAAGTTTTCAAACCAAGGATTCATTGAACATGCTGTGAATTGTCCTTCTAAGAGGTAAGGCACAACTTACTTGTGCCTTAAAAATCGTCTTTTGTAAAGATGCCCATGCTTGCAAATGGATTCCTAAATATTCCAAGGCTGATTATATTAATAAGTAAAACCAGCCAATCCTTCTTCCTCTCTCTACTTCTGTGCCTGTGCTCTTTGCTTCAATGCCCTAAATTTGCATTTTTACCAGGCTAGTCCTGAGGACAAGCTGAGGTATCTCTTCTCCCAGAAGGTCTTGTCTACGCTTCTGCTGCATGTACTCCTGTGCATGTAGCTTACACAGCACTTAGCACTTATTACACCATAATTGCTCATAATCCTGTGCCCCACTGGCACAGACTTCTTTACTTATTATAGGAGCACACTATTTGTTGAATGAATAAATGATATGTAGGTTTTTCTCAGCAAAATGGGCTTCTTGGGGGTGGGGATAAGTATATATAAGCTAAAATAGTTTGAATAGTAGCTATAGCTAAAAGAAATTATCAGAAGGGCCATTGCAATGGAGAGAAAAGACATTAGGGTCTAGCAGTTATCCCATTTCTTTTTACTATTAGATCCCTGGAACAATGTTTTTCTACACTGCATCCAAAATAACAACTTCTTAATTTCTTATTTCAGTGAAACCCAGATAAATAGGAATTTAATTAGGCAGAATCCTTAATTAACTGGATCCTGCCTGAACCAGAATTTAGGGAAAAATACAAACAGCAAGTAATTAAAGAATTATTTTCAAGACGGGCTGCCAGAAAAAGTCTGAAGGTCAGTGCTCATTCAATCCATTTCTTCATTTACTGAAGTAAATACAAATAATCAATTTTCATGGTGATGTTACATCATCAAAAATTTCTTAATTTTTGAAAAATAATGGCTGATAAGAGGAATAATACATTTTAGAAAGATTCTCAATAAAAACAAAAAATCATTTAAATGTAAACAGAACATCGTATTTTGGGAATCAAGTTTCCTAAGTTAAGTCCTAAATGCCAATTAAATGCTCTGTATAAAGAAAACCTGATTAATAAATTAATCATGGAGACATATGCAGGACACCTTAAAACAATTGCTTTTAACTCTTATTAAAGGAAACTTTCAAGTTTCCGTTTTCAAGAAGTCAGAGAGTAAATGACTATGTGAAATCCATAAGTAAGGCTTTATTTAAATGGTACCTCTCATCTCTCTACTGCTAAGAAATAGTAATATATTAGGTAATTAACCCTAGGTGCTGCAACATGCAAATTTCCAAATCTCAGTAACTTAATGTAATAAAGCTTGTTTCTTGCTCACACGGAGGCCAGTTTGTGTCGGGGAGAGCTTCTCCATCTGGTCCCATCCCATCTGGACCACAGAGTCTCCAAGGTCACTCTGGCAAAGACGGAGGAAGATGGAGAAGACACATGAGTCTTAGTTGTCTTGGCCTAGCTTTCATTCATCCCCTTTTTCTGCCTGCTTAATATGCTACTAAAGTTGATGAGGTAGGAGTAGGAGGTAGGGAAAAACTGAGGAAAAGAGGACATAGGTTGTAGATATTTATTATCTCCTCTGGTAGCAGAACCCACATTTCCTTATGAGAGCCAGCTGTCTTCCAATTTTGGTTCATATAGTTCTGACTTGACCCTTCCTTTCCCTCCAGGGCTGAGCATGTGCCCTACACCTGACCAAGCAGAGACGGCATGAGACAGGAGAGCCCTTCTTTCAGGCCTCCCTAGCTTTAGGTGCTCTATGTGCCTATAATGCCAGTAACTGTGCCAATATAGTGCCATCATTGGATGTGTCTGCTTGAAAATGAAGCCAAACAAAGAAACTGTAGAGCAAGAGAAAAGAGACAGGATTTGGATGACACTGATAGAATCCCTGGAACGAGCAGTGCCAGTTCATGCCTTGGCTTTACCAGTTATGTAAGCCACGTATTCCCTTAGTTTGAGCTAGGATGAGTTGGGTTTCTGTAACTTGCAACTAAAAGAGAAGAGCTAGTAATTATCACTCTACAAAACTCCAAAATAGCATCCTTGTACCCCTTTGTCTTTAAACCCAAATAACTAGCAGTTATCTAAGAAAGTACTGATAATTATAACCCATACATTTACATCACAGAATTGTTGCTTTTGTAATATAGATACCATATAAATGAAGAGTGACTAATTGTCCTATATGTGTTTCTTCTAATCCTAGTTCAACTATTAGTTATAATTACTAGTTGGCTGATTACTATCTGAGTCAAAATGGATTTAATTCTGTTAGTTAATCATTTCCACTTGTGACAAGTCAAATATTTAAATCAGCTTTAAGAATATTAAGGGAGAAACTCCCCTCCATCCCTATCACCTCCACAAAAATCAGACTGTTAGTTAATAGAATGTTTTGCAAATATCTAAAGTAAATCTGAGTAATGTTTTCTCTGGCCATAATACCACAAAGGTATAGATCCCATAGGCAGAACCAAACTTTGCAGACTGTGTCGGGGGATTTGGCCCAGGTGTCTGTCCTATTTAACCCAACACTTCTGCAGAAAAGTCTGAAAGAAGATACGCAGTAACTTTCTGGTGACCCAAACTATTGTAACCTCAGTCTCTAAATCACATGACATTTGCTTACTTTCTTTCCAATAGGCTGATTAATTATTTATCTTTATTTAGTGTTCTCAGTCAGGAGCCAAAAGAAGTTGAAGCAGCTGGGGTCAATTTTTAAATTTAAAACTAACAGAGCAATTTGGCTGTCTGATGTGGAACCGAAGAGTGACTTTCCTTTAACATTGTCATCACCACAGTGTCCAACATACTCTGTTTCAGATGTGCAACATCTGGGCTTTGAAGAGTATGATTAGGAAATCAAACAAGACACGTGGACAACCAAAATGAGATAAGAGGCTCCAACAGATCACTTTCCTTTCTTATGTAGTTTCTTTCATCTGATTCTGTTAAAGTTTGCTGGAAACCTCTACCTGGAAAACAGAATTCCTCCTCTTTTACAAGCAAGGCAGCAAATGTAAAGAAAGTTTTATTGTCCAAGATAGTTAAATGAACTGAATAAGAATCCGCATGAAAAATCCCCTAAATCCCTCCCCATAGATTTTCCTCAGGTAATAAGTTGAATTAAACCAAAATCCTCTTACTGGCTGGACAGAAAGTGTTACTGGCCCTAGAGTGATGAGTGGGAGGAATCAAGTTTCCTCTTAGAAGACATTTCTTTTCTTCCCAGATTGGGGCTGTTTTTCCTTCAACATATATAAAGTAAACGTTATTTTCTTCCCTATGTGAGAGTGGAGACTTAACAACTCAGCTGAAAACTTCAAATGACAATACTTGATCTATAGCAACTTCAACTGGGAAAAGCTAATAAACTTTAAGTGGGATTCTCTAGGGGTAGAGAGAGTGTTAATCATTTGACTATTAGCCTGTTCTTCATTACAACTCTGCTTCTTATGTGGTTAACATAATCTCCTCATGTCTAAAAAATCCTGAAGTTACATAAACCAAGTCTGGGTTGAATCTAGTCGTCTCAGTTGAGTATTAGCATATATATGGACATATGGGATGGAGCACACATCCTTTGAGTATTTGTTGAGGATACCCTTCATGCTCACATGGTACTAAGTGGATGGGGGCAGTGGATCAAGTCCCTACCTTATGGTAATCCAGTTGCTGAGATAATACTAGCACAGAATAAACAATGGTTACTAGTAAAAGGCAGCATACCACTAAAACTGTGTTATGTAATATAGACTAAAACTCTTTAGGAGCTCAGAAAACAGGCTGTGGTCATGATAAATGGATAGTGAGAGTGAGGGATTGTTCTGGGATTTAAAAAAGGTTTAATCACAGACCGTGCACCTCACCCGCTATGTGTGCCTGAACAATATACACCGTTAGTCACAAGGTAGACTGGTTTGGGAATATGGGAAGCCTCATGCTAATGTGTCATCCCCACCAAGGAAACAGCATTTGTATCCTACGTATTGTGGCTTCGTTGCGTACATTTTATGCTCATTGGAGAGGATATTTATGCATAATCTATCCTATTCTTTTTTATTCTTATAAAAGAGATCTTGGAAAGGTAAGATAGTCACTTGCCTGAGGGAAGTATAGGACTCAGTGATGGAGGGCACTTTGGGATTGGGAGAATTGCCTGTGAAATCAAATTTAGGTAAAAAGATATCCCAGCAGCCATATGTAAATTGTTCCCTCATGTAGAAACAATAGTGTGCACTGGATAATTCAATAGAAAACATTAGTCATTTATCATCCTTAATTATCAGTCATCTCTAACTGCATCTGGTTTGCATTTTTTATTAGAAACTTTTTTTTTTTTTTGAGTTGGATCCGGGCATTTTTTTTCTTCCGTTCATGATTTCATTTTGTTATTCTTTTAAAAATTCCATCACTAATTCCCATGATGTGAGGAGGGCTCTATTTCATAAGGCACAATAAATCAAGCAGCTCCTCTGTCGTAATGTCGTCCTTACTGTGCATTTGTCATAGGCCCTGGATCGCTGAGTTTACTTAAGGTTAGAGAGTCAAGCTGCTTTGAGGACAAACTCAGCCAGCACTGAGGGGTATGCACGTAGCCCCGCCAGAGGAGCCAGAGGTATACAACTTCAGTCAGCTTGAGGGAGAACAGCTGCTTCAGAAAAGACAAGTGGCAAAAACTGACCCGGGGACATCTGGAAGTTTGCATGCTTTTGTCCTGCTGCTCTGGACAGTGTATGGTGGCTGAGGTGCACTTTTGTGTGTAAAATTGATGCATAATATTCTTCTCTTATAGAGTAATGGTAATTGCTAATATTTCTCAAATTTTTTCTATATACTCTGCATCATGAAATGTATTACTTTTATACATTATCACATTTAATCCTTATAACTACCATTTGAGGGAGGTAAATATTATTTACATCTTTCAGATGAGCAAACTATGACCGTAAAAAGGTATAGTTGCTTGTTAATTTTTTGACCGGGGAGTTCCTGGACCATAAAGGTAGAATAAATCAGAACCTCAGACCTGCATGAGGTAGCCAAAGAGAGAATCATTTTTACTGTGAAAATCCCAGGACCCGATAGGACAGTTCCTTCTTTTTTCTCCCCATGATATGGGGTTTCTTTTTACTGAAGGTGTAGGCAACAGGGACATAGTAATCATCAGAGTGCATTGGACTGCAGAGGTCTTTGGTGATGGCTAATTGATCATGGTGTCCCTAGGAATGAAATAGGACTGAGCAGTATACTAGAGTATTGCTTGATCTATATAATAGAAAAACTCTAGTTCGGGTAGCCAAAAGCCTGACTGAGTTGCCACAGTGGAGAGTAAAGGCCACTCACCAAGTTTTCTAACCTAATCCAATTCACAGATTCAGAGTCCCTTGATTGAAGGAAAGGCCAGGTCCCCTTGAGCAAGGACCCTTCATTATTGCTTCTAGTAAATACCATAGAATTCCTGCAAGTCATTTCCCAAAGGGACCTGCAGCCATTTGATAGAATGAGGGTGCATGTGGAAAAGGAAAAAGAAATACCTAGGTCTTACAGGAATTACTAGATACTGGCTCTTAATTATGTTAATTCCTATGACCTAAACTACCCACCATAGCCCACCAGTTAAAATAGGGGTTTTCGGTGGTCAGGAGACAGATGAAATCTGAGCCCAAGTTTAACTCACTGAGAGCTCAGTTGTTCAACTGACCAATTTTGTGGTTATTTCCCCTGGATGTATAGTTGTAGAAATTGGAATGTATAATTGGCAGCAGTCAGAATCCCTGCTTAGGCTTTCTGACCCATGGGAAAAGGGTCATTACAATAGGAGGAGCAAAGTAGAAGCCCCTGGAATTTCCCACCCCTACAACTATAGTAAACCAAAAGCAATATCACATCCCTGGGGGAAATTGCAGAGATTAGTGCCACTATCAAAGACCTGGAAGGTGCAGAGTGCGCATTCTCGTGCCCATTTAGCTCACCTGTTTAGCCTATGCAGACATTGACTGGATCTTGGAGAATGACTGTGAATCATAAATTTAAACAGGTGGTAACTAATTGCAGCTGCTGTCCCAACATGACTAGAACAAATAAACACAGGCCCTGGAGCTTGGAATATAGCTATTGACCTGAATAATACCTTTCCCTCCAAACTATTTTGCAAGGATCACCAGAGGCGGTTTGATTTTATCTGGCACAGCCAACAGTGGACCTTCACACACTTGAGTCTGGGCTATGTCAATCCTGCTCTCTGCTGTAAGATAGTTTGCAGAGAAATAGATTGTCATGACATTGAACAAAACATTACACTGATGTTCTACATAATATCATGTTGATTGTATCTAAGGAGCAGAAAGTAGAAATCAGATGCCTTAGTAAAAAAAAATGTGTAAACAAGAGAATGGGACATAAATCCCACAAACATTCAGAGGCCCAGCATTTCAGTGAAGTTTCTGGGGGCTTAATGGTCTAGAGTAAGGTGAAAGATAAGTTGCTGCACCTTGCACCATCCGCCATGAATAAAAGAAGGTACAGGGGGCTTCCCTGGTGGCTCAGTGATTGAGAGTCCGCCTGCCAATGCAGGGGACATGGGTTCGTGCCCTGGTCCGGGAAGAGTCCACATGCAGCGTAGCGGCTGGGCCCGTGAGCCATGGCCGCTGAGCCTGCGCGTCTGGAGCCTGTGCTCCGCAACGGGAGAGGCCACAACAGTGAGAGGCCCGCGTACCACAAAAAAAAAGAGGTACAGTGCTTGGTGTGTGGTTTCTAAACAAAAATTGAGGTCACATATACCACATTTGAGCATGCTCCTAGCTATGTGCAGCGTTACCCCTTAAGGCTGCCGGTTTTGAATGTGAACCAGAGCAGGAGAAGGCTCTGCAGCCATTCCAGCCTCAGGGCCTGCTGCTCCACCACTTGAGCCTTATGATCCAGGAGATCCAGTGACAATGTGTACATAGCAAATAGGGATGCTGTATGGAGTTCTGGCAAGTAGATCTCTAGGCTTTTGAGGCAGATCTGTGCCTTCCTCTACAAGTAATTATTCTTTTTTTTTTTTTTTTGCGGTATGCGGGCCTCTCACTGCTGTGGCCTCTCCCGTTGCGGAGCACAGGCTCCAGATGCACAGGCCCAGCGGCCATGGCTCACGGGCCCAGCCGCTTCATGGCATGTGGGATCCTCCCGGACCGGGGCATGAACCCGTGTCCCCTGCATCGGCAGGCGGACTCGCAACCACTGCGCCACCAGGGAAGCCCAGTAATTATTCTTTTGAAAAAGCTTATTTACTACTGCACCATGTAAAGACTGAAAGTTCAACCACAGGACACCAAGTGAGTATGTGGCTTGAGCTTCCCATCATGAACTGCATGTTGTCTGACCCACGAAGTTGGGTGTGTACAGCGCAGTCTATCATCACGTGAAAATGATATATAAGAAACCAAGCTTGGGCAGGTCTAGAAGGTACTGGTAAGTTGCTCTAGCTTATTGTTCAGACTCTCAAAATTGAGTCCTCATCCTCGATTCACGCCTGTGACCTCCAGTGGAGTTCTTTAAAGCCAACTGAACAAAGAAGAAAAATCTTGAGCATAGTTTACAGACGGTTCTGCATGTTATAACAATACCACCGAAGTTGGACAGCTGCATCATTATGGCCCTACTTAGGGGTGACTCTGACATATAAATATGTCAACAGGTTTCTGTTTCTCTGAAACCTGGGTAATACAATAGATGATATTATTGTGCTATATTAGATTGTAATATATTGTCAATATATTATTGGGTATTTTCAATATTAGGAATTGTAATGTAACATCAATTGTATATTGTTAATATAAATGTAATAATGTAATATCAGTTAAGCATTTGCTCTGTGTTCTTTTCTTTGAAGACTTGGTTACCACACTGTGGAATCTTGCCCCAAATTATGATCATGTTCATTTTTTATAATTTGTTTTTCATTTTGAAAATTGGTCTTTAGGCATGTCCTGTATTGTCTAAAATTGTTTAACTACTATCAATTTTGATCTACTTTATATCAGGTTTCCCAGTGTTCTAGAAATGAACCAAGAGACTCTTATTTCATTTTATTTTTTAACATTTTGGAATTTCATGTCCTCATATTTAAATTATTCTCTAGGTTTCAATTCAGAGATCACTGTTTTCAATGCATAATGCAGAAGCAGGTGAAAGATTCACTCTCATCCACTGATCTTGTTTTTAACCATGATTTTTGCTGAGCATTCTTTTTGGAAGCCTCAGCTTATTTAGAGAGCTTCACTTATCTGATATGCGTTCAGACCTTGACAAACTGATATCCCATCATCATCTCTCTCTATGAGGCTCTCCGAGGCACATTATTGAGTTTATCAGTGGTAGTTTCTAGGCCTTCCTTGTTCCTGGAGTACTCTTCCTTTTCCCTGATCCCAGTTTACCTGAGTCTGAGCATGAATATGCTCAGAGAAATTTTGCTCTGAGAGATTTCTATGACCCTTTGCACTAGATTTGATCCCTTAAGTGAGGTCCTCTACTGTTTACTTCCATTGTCCTCAATTTTCAGCAGACTTTCATCACTGATTAAATGTCTGTCTTTTTCACTAGCCTATACTTTCCACTAAAGCAGGAATCTGACTTGGTTCCTGACACATAGTACTGGTTAACATATGCCAGGAAGTGGTTTAGTTAGTTATTAGTTATTCGTGCATTAGTGTATTAGTTATTCATGCAATAGGTAGTTACCCTTTCTTATTTCATAGGAGACTAGGCCCATTTACCATTTTCCTTCCGTCTCTTGCCATTTCAATTTCCTTTATTTTCTAAGCATATCAAACATTAGAAAAAGTTTTGATATGTGAGGTAGCATAACATATTTAATATGAGGAAGGCTGCTCCTTGTGGCCCTGAATGTGCCTCCATGTCTTCTTTGTACTCATGAAGGCTTACAGCATCAGTAAGCTATAATAGGCCAATCCTTGACACAGTGGATTTATTCAGTCAGTTGACATCCTGGCTGTGTTCAAGGTGATGCCTGCCTGTTGTCCCTTTTCTGGTCTCAGAGGTTAAACAAATGGTTTCAGAGGTCTGTGGTTTTCACAGTTGGAGGAAGATGTCCTTAGATTGCTTACATGAGAAGGGTACATTTTCTGGTCTCTAATTCCTGTGCTGATTTATTTAAAAGTAATGGATTCAAATTAAGAAATACTCAATACAAATATCATCCAAATAGAATCACAAATGAAATTTTTCCCATTTTATTCATTGAATCATGAGTGAATTACTTAAATTCCCATTACTACTTAAACACATTTGCTTAGCTTAGTTCTGGGCAAAATTTACTTAAGCCACAATGAGTGTAAGAGAGGAATGTTTAGTTAGTGGTGCCACAGTGGGCAGTTGCTCAAGCTAGAAACCTAGACATCATTCTTGACTGCCTTTTTTCCATTCCCATATCTATCCTCATTGGATCATTCCGTGTATTCTGTCAATTCTATCTTCTACTGCCTCTCAAATTCATCCCTTTTTCTACGTATGAATTTCTACTCTTTTGGTTCATAGTCTCTTTATTTCTCACTCAGATCACTGCATCTATTTAATCTGTTCTTCTCCCTGTCCTCAGTCTGTTCTCCAAATCACAGCCATATTAAGCCAGATCATGCATCTTCCTACTTAAACTTCTTCAGTGATTCCTCATTGTCTATAGAGTTAAGTTCATGCTTTTTCGGTACCACATACTTCCATACTTGGTTCTTGTTCATCTCTTCAGTTTTATCTTGGGTTACTTCTTCCATGCTTTGAACTTCATGATCTCTTGTGACATTAGGCCGTTGTACAAACTGCTTCCACCACTCAGGGGTGGGATTATCCTCCCTCTGGGCTTCCCATAGCTCCCTGTCATGCCTTTGTCATGCCATTATTCACATTGTTTGCACTCTCTATTTTTCTATCTCCTCCCCATGCCGAAAAGAATCATAAGTTTTCTGGAGGCAGGAGCTGAGCCTTATTTGTGCCTAACCTGGTGCCTGATGCAGAGAGGGTGTCTCAGTAAATATTTGTTGAATAAATAAATTAATGAATAAAAGTAATAGAGGGCTTCCCTGGTGGCGCAGTGGTTGAGAGTCCGCCTGCTGATGCAGGGGACATGGGTTCGTGCCCCGGTCCGGGAGGATCCCACATACCGCGGAGCGGCTGGGCCCATGAGCCATGACCACTGAGCCTGCGCGTCCGGAGCCTGTGCTCCGCAACGGGAGAGGCCACAACAGTGAGAGGCCCGCGTACCGCAAAAAAAAAAAAAAAAAAAAAAAAAAGTAATAGAGTGTACGTCCAAAAATTTCCTATTCTATATTAGTTCACAAACCTAGTTAAGTTAGTAGTTTTCCAATTATAAACCATCACAAGCTCAATGCAGGAACTCGCTTTTGTTCTAACTGACTACAGTGTTCTTCAGGGACACAAATGACATTAAATATTTTGTAAATGGACCCACTGAAGTGCAAGAAGGAATATTATATTGGAAAATATTAAGCGGATCATTTCCCAACCACAAGTTGCAAATTAAAGAAGAAAAATCCTCAACCAGTATTAAAACCTTTAAAGTAAATACTGCCAGCATTTTAAAGGGAGGACACAACCAAATCCAGTGAGCAAGACTGTAGACGGAAGACAAATGGTAAACTAAAGAACATTAGCCAAGAAAATAAAAAGTCAGGAAACCCACCTGGGCAATGAGTGAAAATGAAACTCAAGGTGTTAAAAATGTCTTGATTTCTACAGGGTTGTTCCATTGTTTTTGGTTTTGCTTTTCCCTATGAGCTGATCTCAGAGACTTTTTCTTTGCAGAAAGAGGCCATGGCTGTCATTTTATCATGGTGTGTTCTGTTCATATCCTACACAGGCACCAAATTATGAAGAAAGGAGAGCCTTGTTGGAGGCCAGGGGCAGGCTGGGTATGCCTTTAAACTAGACAGTGATAAATAAGCCCAGCTAGAAAGATGACTTGAAAACTGGATTCTTCCC
Organism: Phocoena sinus; assembly: GCF_008692025.1. Lineage (NCBI taxonomy): Eukaryota > Metazoa > Chordata > Mammalia > Artiodactyla > Phocoenidae > Phocoena > Phocoena sinus. The sequence continues at coordinate 35,995,254 of NC_045774.1, read as the reverse complement.
AATGTACATCCCCCAAAAGAAATGCTGAACTTCTTCTCCTTTCCTCTCTGCTTTTACAATTCTACCTTTTAAAGATCTGTCTCAGTTTCCCCTAATGTCCTTGAAGCGTTCCCTAGAAATTCAGCCACTTTGGTCATTTCTCCTGACCTTCCTGAGACTCTAGAATCAGACCATTCAATTATTCATATTATTATGTTATAGCTATCACTAATTATGTTTTTGTGTGTGAATGTTGTCTTCCCAATCAGATTATTTCCTCTTCCAAGAACAGTGTCACTGACTTTAAAAAAATATTCCTGACAGTTATTAGCACAATGTACAGTGTACATAGCAAGCACTCAGTAAACATTGCCATTAAATTGAATTAAATTAAACAAAAGACATTTTATGACATTATTTTTCCCTTGAAAAATTATTAACAGAACCAAAAATCAGAACATGACCATCTTCACGTGTCCCTGTATATAACAAATAGTTTCTTTTCTCTCTTTCTTGTTTTCAGTATTATAAGAGGGCATTATGCCACACCAGTGGTTTTAAATCTTGGAGGCACATTTGAATTGAGTGGGGAATTTTTGAAATGCAGACACCAAGGCTGCTATGTAGACCAATTCAACCAGAAGGCACAGGGAGCAGAAAGAGATCGCCAGGTGATTTTAATACAGCTGGAGTTAGAAAATACTGTACAGTTGCATCAGTTGAAGAGTCAGTCAATTGACAGTGCTAATTATTAAGGTGCTCTTGGAAACTGCTCACGTGGGCTTCTATTGGTTGCCTTTTTTAAGTGTGCCATGCTGTTCATGAGTTTTTAGGCTTCTCAAATATCTCAATATCCCCTTCTTTGGTGTATAGGTAGGTACTTTTTCTTTCATCTATTTATAATAATACAAGCAACGTTTAACTAAAGAGTAATTTGGTACAACCAAAATTCAAGAAGTTTAGGGAGTTTAATGAGAGCAGAAGTTTAGGTTGGTTCTATACACTTACAGGAAAAAAGAGAATTGACTTACTTTGCTAGAAAAATCAACCCCCAAACCATTTTCATCTGAAACCCACATCCTTTTAAATATCTAAAATAGCTGTTTTCTCAAAAATGAGAATTAGTTCACAATTACTTGGATAATTACATAAACTCCCAGTCTTGCTTGCAGTTACAGACCAGTATTGTATTGTCTTGTTTTGTTCTTATTTTTAAATCATTTATTGAAATCTTGCTACATACCAGACACTTTGCAAAGCTCGTTACATATAATCTCATTTAATTATCAGACTATCCATTTGAGGTGTGTGTTGGTATAACACAAGGAAACGGAAGCTCAAAAAGGTAAGAAACTTAGGGTCCCATAGTTACTGGGAAACAAAGGCAAGATTCAAACCCAGGTGGGAACAGGTCCAAAGTTCTTAATCTTTGCACTGTGCTTCAGGAATAACTTCTACCATATGGTGCTTCTGAGCAAAGAATTGAATTAAATGCTTAACCTGAAATCCAAGGGTGATGGAAAAGAAATAAATTGGAGGAGTTTCTTCCTCATTGAAGTTCAACTGTAAGTCATTTGTGAATTTATATCTACTGTAATTGTGTTTGTAACTTTCCCCTAGAATGTGTTTTGGATGATCTTGTAAAATTTCAAAGAAAATTCATGGGATTTTTTTCTCAGTATTAAAAGTTGGGGAAAAACCGCAATGTGGCTTTAATGTATGGTTTATTTATAAGGAAATTATAGAATATATTAACACAACTGTTCTGTATTTAAATCCAATGACAGTTCAACTACTGGTTCTTGAACATGCTGTGCTGTTTCTTGCCTCTGTGGATGTGCACATGCTGTTTGCACTACCAGGCCCTATACCCCGCTATCCTTGGTCATGTCTACTTGTCAAATTCCAGCTAATCCTCCAAGATGCTCAAGCATCTTTCCTCTTGTTGAACTCTTTTCACTACTACCTGCCAGGAAACTAAATAACATTTTTTCTTTGTTTCCCTAATTCAGCCTAGACCTTATGACTTTCTCTGTTAGTTTCTACAGTTCTCATGACAACCCTTTCTCACTTGTCTCTCCTGGGAAACTTCTTTGAGGCAGAACTGTTTCTTGATTTTCTATCCACAGTGCCTAGCACAGGGTATGTGCTCAGGAGATGGATGGTTGAATTTTTGAATGAATTGCGATTTAGACAAATTGGAATTGACCAAAAAGACCATGCTGTGCAAGTAGAGCAAAGCTTCCATCCATTTCTGATTAGAATTCTGTTCTGCTTGAAAACCTGTTGCCTCCCCCAAAAAAATTTTTAAGGGAAATATAGGTATGCATATACAAATAAACACATTTACTGTTGATCAAAGCCTTCTCTGAAAGCAATTAGTTGATTTACAGTGCAATTGGTAGCAATGCTTATGTACGTGGGTGTGTATGAATGTAAGTCTTTATCTCATGTCATCTGTTTGTCTCTTGATATTTAATTTAATTTAGAAAACCAAGACATCCGTATATCACTGTTTGCTCTAGTATGTAAGACTGGTTCATCCTGACATTCATCTGTGCAATTTCTGTGACTAAAATAACAACTTTGAGAGAGACTCCATACATGTGGGGTGTGGGTGTTAGTTTGTTAATATGGGAAACAGCATCTGAATCCATCTTCTTCAAAGCTTTCCTTTGAAACAGATGTGCTCTCTCACACTGAGGAGAGATATTTGGGGCAATGTCTCTTGGGTACACTGGGTCAGGTGCCATCTGCCTGGCACTGTGAGGGTCCTCAACCTCAAAGGGCATGGTAATCTAGTGTGGCAACTTGATTGTTTACATAGAAGGCTAAGGAGCACTGGTTACCTTCTTTGGGGTTGAAATGTTAAAACTCAAACAGTTATCTCCGTCTACAGAAGATTGTGCATTTTGATGACACATTAATTGCTTTCCATCAGTATATTCTGGCCTTAAAATGACTGTATGGAAATTCATTCAATATCTTGAGATTTTTCCAGTTTGCTCAAATTCTGGCTTCTTAACTTATTAATTCATATTCCATGTTTTTAAATTACTCAGAAGAGAGAAGTTAAGAATAACTCATCACTGTGTTTACGAGTCCTAAGAAGCATTTAAGTTATATACAATCATATGATCTCAAAATTTAAGAAGCTGTGCAAGAAACAAATAGCCCGTTAAGATAGTTATTCAGATGATTCAAGTTTGGTCTTATAAAAACTTTATTTGGTGTGATTAATCATAATTACTTGCTCATAGTGGTTGAATTCTCTGTGTAGATTCAGTTTTCATTTTCATTTAAGTACCACACCTTGTTTTCTAACTGTTAGAGGAAATGAAGCACACAGTGAATACAGTCTGAGGCCTTTTGCTCTTCGCTGTGGCTGGTCCATATGTTTGTTTATTTCTTTATTTTTGTTATGATATTTTTTTTAATTTAACTTTTTTTTTTTATACAGCAGGTTCTTATTAGTCATCCATTTTATACACATCAGTGTATACATGTCAATCCCAATCTCCCAATTCATCACACCACCCCCCCCCTTCCCACCACTTTCCCCCCTGGTGTCCGTACATTTTTTTCTCTACTTCTGTGTCTCAACTTCTGCCCTGCAAACCAATTCATCTGTACCATTTTGTTATGATATTTTGAGTCTGTGGTGACTGTGAAATTCTGCATTTGTCTTGGTGATTTCTAGAAATTTCAGGGACTTTGACCAATTCAATGGTTCCACTTCCAAAGATTTATTTGTTAGCTGATAACTGGATACCAGAATTCTCACAAATAGGTAAAAATGACACATTCTTAATTTGTGACTCAGAAAGTATGTGAGCTCTGCCAATCTTGGTGGAGCCAAATGATACAGTTCTAGAAACTGTACAAGAGTTCTAGGTTTACCCCAATGTACTCTGGACCACTCACTCAAATCTCGTATGTGCTAGAGTCTGTTTGAAAAGGAATCTTACATTTTAATCTGCTCCATGAACTGTTTCTTACTTATGAAATACTTTCCGCATTGCTTATTTAATTGAGGTGGAAAGAGGGAGATATTTTCCCAGAAAGGTGTTAAATTATCTTTTTAAAAGTCCAAGTATAATTTTGAGAGTTCTATGAGTTACCCTCACATTTGTTTGATCACAAATCTGAGTTATGTGGGTAAGATAAAAACACATAACAAATTAGTGATTTTTCCTAACATGTCAACTCCATCACATTGCCTACTTTGAACTTCGGACACCTGAGAGGAAGATGTAAACGCTGTTGGCTCTGGTTTTCAACACTACAAGATTTCTTTCCTCCTTGCACACTCTCTGTATGTTACGTATTTGGAATGTCAAGATAAATTAACTATAAAGATAATTCCAATGTAAGCATGTAGGTTGAGAAGTTTGGAGACCAGTAGAAAGGACCTATAACTCCTTTCTTCTGAGTGTAACTGGGTTCCAGACACACTAGGGGTAATGCTGCTTCAGGCTTCAGTACACTGGCCAAGATTGTTTCATTTGGTACCCTAGTAGAGAAAATAGGACATATTTTTTTCTCCCTAGTACTGGATGATCAGTTGGGTGCTGGAACTTTCTCAAGAACTTAGAAACAGAAAATAAGAGGAACTCTGTTAGAGAGTTAAATTATAGAATTTACACAGGTTAGTGGGAGAGTACAGTTAATCAGGTACCTAAGTAGCTTGAGGCCTACAAGACATATATATCTCCTACGACTAATAAGTTAATTTAGCAAGTTCATAGGACATAAAGTCAATATATAAAAATAAATTACATTTCTAAATACTAGCAATGAATAATTGCAAATTTTCTGAGTTAGTAGACTTATCCAGGATGCTTCACCTAGCTCTAGAGTTTTTTCCAAAGTATGATGTAAGCAGCAGGAGGACTGAGTGCTTCCTGGAACTGTGTTTTTGAGCTGACTTTCAGGGTGGTATGTTTTTGAACAGTTGTTCCTCGATTCATGGTTATTTAAGTGGTGGAATGGAAAAAGTGATTGTATACATGGGACATCACTAAGCAAACTAGTAGAGCTGTCTGTTGAGTTTTCTCTACTATGTTTTTGTGAAGTATGCCTGGGGAGGTGGTATTCTCATATTCATAGTCATTTAATTTTGTTTGTGCTTCTCAGAGTAATAAAATCTCATGTGTCATTTTGAGCATGGTTGTATCCTTTAATCCTGTGTGGAAGTAGAAACTCTGTCAAAGAAAGAGCATATATCTAGTAGGATGGAGAGGGATGTTCCTTTAGAAGGGAAATTTTCTCATTTAAAATTATTGCAATGTTATATATTTATATGTCAGTGTTGACATAGTCTCAAGGAGCTTTAAAATTACTGCCCTAGTTGCCGGGATTCAATACTTGTGATTTTGTCATGGAGAAATAGAAAACCCTTGGTCTGTTTTGTCATCCAAAGGCTTTATGCCGAAACCTTGGGACACAGTAGACATGTCATAGGAAAGGTTATTCCCTGGCTGATGGGCGTGGAGAATGCCAGGGATCTCATAGGCGTGACCTGGGTTTGAATGTAGAAAGAAACAAGATGATGGTTCTTTTTCGTACCTTTTGATTACTATGTGTGAGCTGAATGTTCAAGAACAGGCTTGGGGTGAACACTGTAGGTCACATTAACTGTGGCCTATTTTCTACTTAATTAATAACAAGTACATTATGTAGAGTCTTTTCAAAGAACTCTCACATATGTTTATTCCACCAACACATTCTGCCTTATTTTACCCTCACAATGAATTTGTAAGGCAGGTGGAGATCTGCCTTTTGAGGTAGCTAAAGAAGCTTGGATTGAGAATTCAGATCTAGATTCTAGTAATTAATTTTATGGCCTAAATCTCCTCATGTTTAAGATACTTCTAAAACTCTCATTGTAATATTTCCACTTTCTAAAGATAAACTCATAAAACACAGAGAGTTGTTATTTTTTTCAAGATCATGCTTTTCCATGCAGTTAGGGCTGGCTCTGAGCTTATAGCATTCACTTGTAGAATTTAAAAACACCATGCTAGGAATGTCGATACTAGCAGTGTTGGTAAACAACTGGCCCTCCTATGTGATTATTTAAGCATGAAGCCTTCACTGAGAAGTACAGACCAGGAAAGTAATCTCTTCAGTTGTATTGCCTACTGAAGATTGATGAAGAGCTGCGTTATTTGCAGTAATCTGTCAAGGTTTTAAACATACTCTAAGGGAGAGGAAGCTGTGGTCACCTTGGTCCTTGTGTGAGGTAATGGTCTAGAATGGAGTTGACTGCATAATGCTAGAATGGCTGGATGACCTTCTGTTCATTAAGAATATTTAATTCCCTTGCTTTTTTTCTTTGTTTGCCATATAACTTTTCAATGCCAACTTGGCTTTCCACGTAGAGTCACTTATTCAGTCAGCAAAAAATTTTTTGAGTCTGCCAAATGCTAGGTCCACATATTCAGAGTTGAGAAATGTGGTCTCTGTCCTTGCCCTTGTTCATGACCTATTTGAGGTGGGGGAGGGGGAGCTAAACTAAACATAAAAAATAATTATTTTAGAGTGGGAACCTGCTATAACAGAGATATGAACAGATTGTAATGGGAACAATTAACTCTTCTGGGCCCAGGTTTAAGTGGAAAAGAAGGAATAAGAAAAATTTTCACATGGGAGGTAATACTTAATCCAAGTCTTACAGTATGAGAAGGGAAGAAGAACTTTCTAAATAGAACCATTTGTTAAGGGATGGAGGCATGAGAAAGCATGGCTTATTAAGGAAAGAATGGCAGATTTCGTGTGATTGGAGCTTGGTTTTGGGGGGGTTATGGCCAGGTGTGGGAGAAAAGAAGAGATAAAACTAGAGTCAAGCTGACATCAGACATCCAGTGACTGATTCCCAGGCCAAGGTTTTTCTGCATCAAATGATGAGCCAACAAAGGGAGAAGAGTTTGCTATATTTAACCAATAGGGGAATTCTGGTTGTCTTGGAAATTAACTCTTGACTACAGAGTAGAGTATTTTGGTTTTTAGTGTAGTCTTTCTCTTGGTCCAGTACACCCATAGAATTCCAGGTTCATTGGCAAGTAACCTGATCAGTGCAAATAGGTAAAGTAGTGTTCTAGTTTACAGTTCAGTCTATTCTAAGTCTTGATACTTTCAGTCTCCTTTGGGCCTGATTGGTTCTGGGTAATTCCACAAAACTGTATTTTTTGGATCTGCACAATGGAATACCCTCCTGTTGATCCCTTTGTGATGTTTCCTATGTCCTTAATCAGCTTATCTCCAACTCTCAATTGGTGGCAGATTGAGGTTAGACTCTAGAACCTCTTAATCCTAACTAATTATTTATAGAGGTCATGCTATCTCTAATTTCAAAAGCCCATATGAATTAGATTTCAGTCTCTTTCTCATGAGAATCAAATGCTTTAGCTAGCATGGTATGGTGATCATGACCATTAGGGCATTGTTGCTGTTTGTTGCCTTGTCTTTAAACCTCTGTAAATGGAAATGGGATTTATTAATCTTTGTATTTCCCCTCCACCCCCCATCATGCCTAGTCTTGTGCATGTAGTAGGAGCTCAGTAACTATTCACCAAATGATGACTTCACAATCATATTTCTTCTATAAATAATTTTTGGTTTGCATCTGGGATCTGTCTCTTGCTATTTTGCGTTACCTATTAATATGAAATTGATTTAAATTGATCCAACTTTCTTGGAGAATTTCCTTAAGAAGAGGCTTGTTATATCAGAGCTATGAAAGGCTAAAATTTGGAGAACAGAACACAAGGCAGTGAGTCACTGCTACAGATATAAGCTTGGGGTTTATGACCACAGTCAATGGCTGGAACCATTTGTAATTACACGGAATGTTATTTGTTTCATCAGACTATTCCGACTTGCAGGCTTTTCTTCCTCTCAAACAGCTTAACTTTTATTTGACATTAATGTATCAAAACTAAAGATGACTAGATACATAAATGAGTGGGTTTATATTTTCCCAAAACTGTGTGATTTGACAGTGATGGCTATGAAACAGAGGAACCTTCTGATGGTATTGTTAGAAGAAAAGTTATTAACTTCAGAGTTCTAATAGAGTATCTAGATTGGAAAATAACTTTCTCTCTTGGGAAGGTAATCTCCCTGACTCAGCCTCTCTGTTTGTTAGCACTGACGGTGTCTCATTAGCTGCTAAAAAGCAGCAATAAATAATGCTTACATCATGGGACCTCCATTCTGTATTTAAAAGACCATATAGTAGGGCTTCCCTGGTGGCGCAGTGGTTGAGAGCCCGCCTGCTGATGCAGGGGACACAGGTTCGTGCCCCGGTCTGGGAAGATCCCACGTGCCGCGGAGCCACTAGGCCCGAGCCATGGCCACTGAGCCTGTGCATCTGGAGCCTGTGCTCCGCAACGGGGTGGCCACAACGGTGAGAGGCCCGCGTACTGCTTATAGTAATAAATGATAATTATTTTAAATACTACTCAAGGGAAAGCAAAATTCCAGAGAATATGTTTTTAATGTGCCAAGCTGAGGAATAAAAGGAACATTTTACATCATTTTAACTTTCCTTACCTTAGGGCAAAGTATATTATGGAACTTGTCTGAGAAATATGACAAAATCTTTATTTTATTGCATGCATATTGAGTGTGAAATGTTCCCATATTTTTAATGGTTTCTGAAGCGTGATTCATGAATTTTTTTGTAATATCCTAGGGGTTCTCAAACTTTTTTTTTTTTTTTTTTTTTTTTGCGGTACGCGGGCCTCTCACTGTTGTGGCCTCTCCCGTTGCGGAGGGCAGGCTCCAGACGTGCAGGCTCAGCAGCTACGGCTCACGGGCCCAGCCGCTCCGCGGCATGTGGGATCTTCCCGGACCGGGACACGAACCCATGTCCCTTGCATAGACAGGCAGACTCTCAACCACTGCACCACCAGGGAAGCCCCCAATCTTTTTAATCAATTGAAATTTTTAAAAAATCTGAACTTGAGCCAAGATTTCTTCATCTCATCTTCTTTTGCCTCTAGAGATTTAGTTGGCTTATAAAGACTAAAACTGGTTTAAGCTCTTTATTTCTGAACTCTTTAATTTCTTTACATTTCAATATGTGTGTGTTCTTGGGGCAAGGGCCTGGGGAGTGCGGGCAGTAAGGAGAGGAAGTGGAGGGAAGCACTTAAAAATGCCTGTTACCCTTTTAAAGAAACATCTCCAAGCTCTCTTTGTTTGTTCTTATGGTAAGTGGTTTTACAAAGTGCTGGGTAGGATAATTTCCCTGAAATTTTCCCTGGATTTTAATGACCTGAGAATTATTCAAAATTTCTTCCAGAACACTAAATGGAAGGGCGTGTGGTCTAGTCTGGAGTTTCCGCACTGTTTTTCTGGACAGATCACACCTCTAGACTCAGCAGGCCACCCCAGAGGAGATGTCCTTCCTTCCTCTCATTGAAGAACCCTTCTGCCTCCCCTGCCCTCTATTATTTGGGGTAATTACGTATTGCACTTGGTGTCCACTCACGTCTCTGCTCCCCTCCATGTCCTCTTTTCTGCTGCCCTCATTTCCCTAGTCAGGTGCGGCACAGCCTCTGCACAGGTGTTCCTTACTGCACTATGGAAGCTTTCTCTATAAGGCCTCCTCTCAGTCTTGCCCACTCTGAACTTCCCATTACGGCTTGTCTTCTCTTTGTCTTGGGTGCTATTTAAATTTAAAAGAATTATTCAATTATTTGTATATATTCCCCTTAGATATACTTGCCTTTTAATTAAGAGTACAGTACGTGTCAGATGCATTATTGGAATGCAAAGAAATGAATGGTGGTTACTTTGGGTTCCATAAAAGTCTGAGCTTTTTAAAAGTGTGCCTGTATCACTCCATATAGGCCACAGGTGCCATACAACCCGTTTACATTCCTGCCTCAACCTGCTTCTCTCTTCTGCAGCAATTCTGTCTTTGCCCCAACGTAGTTGCAATCATCTCCTTTCTTTAGCCTTCCTGCAGAGATCTGAGAAACAAGATTGAGAGAGAGGAGGGGGCAGGGCAGGACAAGCTGGAGAACAGTACAGTTAGTAGAAGCCCAGTAAGGAATATTAATATGTACCAGTCCCTCACTTTAGTGATCAGTTTCCCTCTTGATCAAATGGGCCTACATAAACAGATGCCTACACCGTTTTGCTCTTTCATGTTTCAGCAGCTTAAGAAATGTCCAAAAAGGGGATTTCTTTTTTTTTTTTTAAGGAATGGGTAAAAAATTTATGGGTTTAAACTACTAATTAATTTAGAAAGTGTAGGTGTTCAACATTCATTAAGTCTACAAGGATGTATTGAGTACCAGTTATGTGCCAGACACAGCTGGCAGGTAATTAAATTAGGCAGCTGCTCACGTAGCATTAAGTCTACCGAGGAGTTGCTTCCCAACCTCCCTCTTCTGGGAGTTACTTCTCACTGCTAGGAACTTGGTAGCACCCTTAAATTATCTGTAGTCAATGCACATCATTTGGTTGCCTTTTAAGAATATATTGCATTTGTGTATTCTGCTTCGAATGTGTTGTGTTTTGAATTCAGGAGGGCAAATTTCCCCAGATTTCAGTAAAGCCCTACTCTTTGGTGTGATATTAATACCATACCTCTTAGCCTTTACTTTCACATTCTCTATATCCAATCACACCACCTGTTCAGCAGAATTCTCTGTGTAGAAGTCTTGTTCCACATATCTCTGTCAAAACGAAAATAAATTTTATTCATTACTCAAAATTTGTCCACATGCTTGTGAGTTGATATCAGAACTAATAGACTACGTAATTGACTTTCTATGTATTGCTAAACAAGACTTAATGCTGAGATCTGCCAGGTAATTCTGATCAACTTTGTGCATGGGAAGTTGGATCCCTGTACTTTTCCTGATAATAATAGCAGTTAAAATTTATTGACGTCAACTAGGTTGGGCTTATGTGTAGTATCTCATTTAACCTATGCTAGTCCTGTGAGGATGGGTCCATTTTCTTCCCAATTTTACATTAGATGAAATGAAAACTTAGGTTAAGTCATAATGATAGCAAGTCAAATTTAGTGGATATATTTGGGAGTGTTAGAAAAATAAGATTCTTCTTTAACATCTGAGACATAATAAAGGTAAAGTAAGATGATTTTTTTCTCAGTATATTTTGAGAAGGAAAAAGAAAACAAAATACTTTAAGGATTGTGAAATCCTTCCCACATCTTTGCAACACTGAGTGGAAAAACAAGGAGGGCAGGGATTCCATCTTAGTTAAAAAAAACCTGTAGATGTTATTAAATCTCTCTTCATTTTGACATATTGTATAAGTCTGATTATTACACAACCCCAAGTATTAGGCCATTTTTCATTTCTCCAATGAAAAGATAATAAAATAATATATTGATTTTAGAGTCAATATGTTGATATGAAATAATACATGAACTAGTATATTGATTTAGAAATGATTTTTTCCACACTTTTCATGAAACAGTTTCACTGAAATGCTTTACATACATCTTCAACATCACTAGAAGAACTTTTGAATCACCTACCAGAGTTTTCCCAACAACTTCATATTTACCTGCACCTAACTATTGAGTTATAACATTGTTCGATTTAGTATATGATGCCGATACTGGAAATTTTACGCTGTTTGTAATTTCTGTATTATAATAACTTATTTTCAAAAAGCCTACTTACAATGTTAAATCTGTATTAAGTTTCTTTGCCTCCTACCTAATTTTTAAAAATCAGTTCTTTCAGGTGACCTCTATAAGTCTTGTCTGATACAATTTCAGCCAACATTACTTTTGTTCAAACTAAAACAATTGAGAAAGTGCCCTGCAGTATGAGAGATATTGTAAGGGCTTCGGTATATGATGATTCTCTCATTTCTGAAGTATAGTTTATGAGGGAAAACAAAAGCTAGATTTATATTCATGAATATGTTGTAGTTCCAGAAATTTCACTTCTGAAGCACAACCGTAGTAATTTATGGATGTAAAATGATGTGGAAACTGTGTATCAGGTCCAAAGAACTCTATAATGTCTATACGACCCAACCTTTTATTTTAAGTTCTTTGCTTACAGTGAAGACACAAAGACCAAAGATAAGATGTTTACAAAGTTTCTTGGGTAAGAGTAGAGGATAAAATAGTACATGGAGAGTCAAACTTGAATGCAAAATATGTTATCAAAAAGGAGGCACAGGGCTTCCCTGGTGGCGCAGTGGTTGAGAGTCCGCCTGCCGATGCAGGGGACACGGGTTCGTGCCCCGGTCCGGGAAGATCCCACGTGCTGCGGAGCGGCTGGGCCCGTGAGCCATGGCCACTGAGCCTGCGCGTCTGGAGCCTGTGCTCCGCAACGGGAGGGGCCGCAGCAGTGAGAGGCCCGCGTACCGCAAAAAAAAAAAAAAAAAAAAAAAAAAAAAAAAGTTTAAAAAAGGAGGCACAGAAGCTGTCTTTTCTAATTCTGCTTGAAAATCATGATGAAAATAGGCATTGCCCTTCACGTGAGTACACCTTACACCCTCCATTTCATGCTTCTTTGTTCTCATCTGATGCCAAAAACAAAAATGCAAGGGGAGGCAGCATAACTTACCTCTCTGAGGTCAACAAGAAGACTGACCCCTGCCCATGAAGAGTGAGCCACACGTCGATATGATCGAGGAAGTAGCTGGAGAAGTATCAGGACAAACCAACTCTCTTTTTTGATAAAGATCTTGCGGTTTCGTATTAGGCACTTTTAAGAGCTGAGTATGTGCCTGGCACTTGGCTAGGTTTTGGTCGCTGGTGGTGGTGGGTATGGTTTGACCCAAAGGAAAATAAAAATGTTCTCCCAGTTTTCAAGGAGCTCATGGTCTTAGAAAGGGAACAAGCCTCAAGATCTGAGCTATGAGAGGGATTCCAAATTCCTGGTCTCCAGGAAGTGGGTAGAGAGGATAATTTGGTTAAGGCTTAAAGTGGAGGTACTTCAGCAAGGGAGGACAGACCAGGTAGCTACTCTGGGAAAGAGGTTTAATGAAGGAGGTTGGTACATGGGTAGCTCCAGAATCAAGGGAAGAAATGGCCTAAGACTTTTTTGTTGTTTTTGTTTTTAATTCCAGAGATTGAAAAGGAAATCAATCAGACTTCTGAGGTGATATTTGGGATTGGAAAGAAATATGTGGTTGTGGGTCTGGAAAAGATGGGCCTCTGTACCAGTCTGGGCGTGGAGCCTTTAGAGCAGCAGGGACCTTGGAAGGGCCTAGCTGAGCATGTGCCTGGCAGGTCTGGCAGCCTGGGTGGAGTGCGGTGCCAAGAGGGTAGTGCTGCTGACAGTTTTCCCTTCTTTCCAGAGGCCATTGCAACCTATGGCACTTTTTGCATGCTTTGGATTGGAAGTTAGGTGACCCTCCTAATTGGTTTTTGTAAACCTGGGGTTCTCAGATAATGCAGGGGAAGGAGAATAAGGTGAAGTAGAAGATGAAGCCAGTATAACATTCTTGAGTTCGTTTTAATCCTATCTGGTGAAATGAGAGAAAGGATCTCATTTGTACCCAAAATTGTATAAGCATTTCAAACGAGTTCCATTTTATAGATTAGGATTAAAGTTGTGACCAGCTCAATGTCACATAACTAGTAAGTCACAATGCTGAGATTTCAATAGCTGTAACCAGATACCCTAGGCAGTCTCATTTCTTATGTTACGTTCCTTCTTTTTGATAGTCTTCCCATTTTGAAATTCTCCCCTTTTCTTTGTATCCTTATCTCATTATCGTCTCCCTTATGGTTTTAGAAACCTTTCTTGTTGCAGGTGACAGAAACCCAACTTAAACAAGGTTGAGCAAAACAAAATTTGCTAATGGAATCTACTGTATAGATGTGGGGGTGACTTCACATACTCTGAGGGTAAGAATGGGACTGAGCCTCAGGAACATTGTCCCAATCGTCTGTGGCCAGGAGGACTCATTCTATACCAACATGGTGGCTTCCACACTACAGATGATGTCTGGGCTACGGGAGGGGCAGGGAGGATCTGAGGCAAAAGTTCCCAGAAGAAGGTATTCTCTTTGGCCAACAAATGTTTATTACAGTTAATAATAATTTTGTATTTATTATAATGTATGCCCCACTTACAAAATGATTCCATGAAGCTAATAATAATAATAATATTTTATGAGGCTATACAGATCTTCCTCAACTTACAAAGAGATTTGTCCCAATAAATCCATCGGGAGTTGAAAATATGTTAGTTGAAATGTGTTTAATGCACCTAAACTACTGAACATCGTAGCCTGGCCTACCTTAAACGTGCTCAGAAGGCTTACATTAGCCTACAGTTGGGCAAAATCATTGAACACAAAGCCTATTGTATAATAAAGTGTTGAATAGCTCACGTAATATATTGAATATTTACTGAAAGTGAAAAACAGGATGGTTGTGTGGGAACAGAATGGTTGAAAGTCTATCAGTTGTTTGCCCTCCTGATCACGTGGATGACTGGGAGCTTCAGCTCACTGCCACTGCCCAGCATCATGAGAGAGTATCATACTGTACAGCACTAGTCCAGGAAAAGATCAAAATTCAAAATTTGAAGTACAGTTTCTACTGAGTGTGTATTGCTTTGGCACCATCATAAAATAAAAAAGGAGTCCAATCACCATAAGTCAGGAACCGCCTGTATATGTTACATGATCTAATTCCAAATCACAACTACTTGATGCAGTCAAGTGGCAGGTGTGCCTGTTCCCATTTTATAGATGAGGAAACCGATGTGCAGAGAGGTTACAGTTTGCCCAAGGACACACAGCTGGTAAGTTACAGAGATGGAACTCATGCATTTACCACCACATCCTCCTCCTGGAGGCTTTAATTCTCAAAATCAACTCTGTTGTTTAGGTCTTTTTCATTTATTTTAAGGAAACAACATTCTGGATTAATTTTAAGTAAAAGTACCCTGAAGGTACACTGAATTTTCAGACTTGGACAGCTGATTATCTGATGGAGCTATAGTGTTTCCATTTCTCTTCTGGTTGGGAGAAAGGCCATTCTCCATGCTTCTCTTTTCATTTGATTTCCTATTGGCATCTCTGTTTCCCTCTATACTCTTCAACAGTCAAGCCAGATGCCAGTTGTCTGTGTGAAGACACACTGCTTCTCAAATACACCAGGATGCCAAATGTATGCGTAATATTTGACCATATGTAACTCTCCCAAGTAAACTCCTGGGTACTGACGTTCCAATGTCAGCACCGAACAACAGGAAGACTGTAAATTCCATCACCTAACCAGAAGACTCACATATGCCTCATATTTATAAATTTTCTATAGATGTGTTGCAGTCTAAATTTGACTTTTTAGTATGATAGAGATGTTGTATGCTTTCTCCATGGAGGCAGTGAGAGCTTGCAAAAATACAAATCGATGGGACCTCAACAGGTTATTGCTGTCATTATTGATTATAGCAATTGATTATTGTGGAGAAACTTGCAAGCAGGGAACATTTCTCAAGACGGATCCTGAAAGAAAAGAAGAGAAGAATGTGTAAGTGGTAGGCAATAGATATGCTACCAAAAAATAAAAGGTTGAACTACTACTAACTGGGCCAGGAAAATTCCCTGTGGCTGGACAGCGTGGGCTTAAATTCTGGAACTTCAAGCAAAGTATTTCAAAGGACCTAGGATAGAGGCTAGAATTTTAAGAAATGTCTTTACCACTTCCCAACCCCCTCCCAACTCCTGAGATACTGCCCTAATCATCATTGAAAAAACAAAAACCCAAAACAAAACCCCTTTCGGAGGATTTACTACATGCAAAGCTTTTTTTGGGAGTTGGTGCGAGTTAAGATGAAGTAGGCCTTCGTCCTCAAGTCACTCGGGGTTTAGTACAGGGAAACTTCATTGCCATCAAAGTACCTAACAACACAAGGCAGGAAGCCAGAGTGGAAAGCAACATTTCTTTGAAATGGCCCCAGTATTGAGAGAGAGGCTGAGACTCTTAACTTGCCTCTGAGCTGGCTAAAGGATCTGGTGAAAAGAGAGCTCTCTGTTGAACTGCAGTCTCTTCTTCTAGCAGGTATTAACAGTCCTATTGGTAATAAAAGAGCAAGTATTTATCAGGCACTTACATGTGCTAAGTACTTTAATTCTGTTTTTCATTTGACTTTCAAAACAACTTAATGGAGAGATACCATTCCTTCCCCCCCCCCCCCCACCCCACGGTATGCAGGCCTCTCACTGTTGTGGCCTCTCCCGTTTCGGAGCACAGGCTCCGGACACGCAGGCTCAGCGGCCATGGCTCGCAGGCCCAGCCACTCGGTGGCATGTGAGATCTTCCCAGACCGGGGCACGAGCCCGTGTCCCCTGCATCGGCAGGCAGACTCTCAACTACTGCGCCACCAGGGAAGCCCGAGATACCATTCTTATACCTGAATTACAGTGAAGTGAACTGAGGTTGTGAGGATAAAATAACTTGTCAAGGTCATATAATTGTAGGCTCATAAAATTGTTGATCCCATAAAAAATTGCATTTTCATTCTACAGAGATGGGGATGTGTTAACCATTCTCTAAAGGAGGTGTACTTCGAGTCACAAATGTGTTACTTTTCACTTCTGCCAAGGCAAACCCTATTCATCCTGCAAGAATTGTGGGACTGGCTCAATTTCCATCAGAAACTCTTCCTGGGACCCAGTGACCTGTCTTTCCAAATAGCACCTAGAACACTTGTGCCTGCCTCATTTATATGGCAGTTAATTATGAACTGCCCTGAGCTCTCACTTATCACACAGTACTGTTTAACTTCATTTAATCTTTCCATCTGGCTTGTAAACTCCTTCAAAGTTGGAGGCTTTGTCTTAGGAATCATAAAAATAAGTCTTCTATAGCATCCACCACACTGTCATTGTAATCATTTTTTTAATTTATTTGAATTAAAGTTGTATTCATCATCTCTTGGGGCTTAACAAATTACCACAAACATTGTGATCTCACAATTTCCATGGGTCAGAAGTTGGCCACATCTTGACTGTGTCCTTTGTAAAATTGCAACTGAGGGGTCAGCTGGGGCTCAGTTCTCATTTGGAGGCTTGCGTGGTGATGGTTATGCTGTCAAGCTCTCTCAGGTTGTTGGCAGAAGTCGCTTCCTTGTGGATGTAAGACTGAGGTCTCCAGCTTCTTGTTGGCTATCAGATGGAGCCCCTCTCAGCTCCTATAGGCTGCCCCCAGTTCCATGTTACATGGTTCTCATCCATAGATCCTCTTCTAAAATGGCAGTTTCCTTCTTCAAAGCCAAGCAACCGAGAGCCTCTGGAGTGAGTCCGTTAGTAAGATGGAGTCTTACATAATGTAACAATCCCATCACCTTTGCCATATTCTGTTTGGTTAGGAGCAAGTCACACGTCCTGCTCACTCTCAAGGGGATAGAATTATTCAAGGGCTGGAACAACAAGAGTTGGGGATCATGAGAAGCCCACCTTAGAGTCTATCTACTGTAAAAGTGAGAGAAGCAGAAAATGCACAAATATTTGAGACTATCAAATTCATCTAGCAAATCAATAATAGTACTTGAAATAGAATTCAGAAACCCGATTCTGGTATTGTTTTAACTACTAAATCATCACCATCAATAGTGAGATGCCCTTGGCTACATAGTCAGTTCTGGCTGGTGGAGACAGAGCCCAGGAATTAATCAACTAGGTGTGTGTGTTGAGGGAGATAACTTGCTTTGAATAATCACTGTCCAAAGTGGTGTGGTCAACTCAAACTTCACTCTTGCTGGAGCTGAGATACAAGGTCATCTATCCAGGAGTGGGCAGCAAAGACCTGAGTGTATTAAGATTACGGTTCAAAAAAAAAAAAAAAAAAAAGATTGCGGTTCATTTAGTCTCTCAGAGAGAGAAGTTGGAAAGGTCCAGCTAGTTTGTCAGGACCTTAGCCTGAAAGGACGGGGATATAACCTAGTGGAGGATTCAACTGCTAACAGGAAGCTGAGATGGAGCCATAGCTATGAAGAATGGAGAAACACACATGTGGGGTAGAGGTCGGATTGTGGCTCATTGCGCCCATTCCTCGCTCACAGGACTAGCATTTGGCTGCATCTGTGGGCAGAGGGAAGGCTCCTAATGTACTCCCTGTGGAGGGCCTCACTGAAAGGAGAAGCTGAGAATTATCTCAAGAAATGTAGGCTCTGATTCTATATTGATCAAATTTGTCAGATCCAATACATATTTGCATTTTGTTTTTCTCTGAATATAAGACACATTTTCTTAATTATTTTTAATGACTTCTTTTTCCGTCTTCCTTTCTCTTCTTTTCTTTAAACACTTTAACTTTTATTAAAATCCTTGGATTACTATCCACGTATTCTTTTTTCATTGAAAATCTAATGATAAGATATAATCCTATCGATTGAACAAATTGTATCAGATATGCTTTTTTGCATATTGCTTATTTATTACAACTTCCTATACATTTTAAAATAACACATGTTTTCTAGGGTCTTTCTCCCATGACTCATTTTTGGAGCTGGTCTGAGAAGGAGTTATTCTCCAGACATGGCACCATTGACCCTCATTTCGAATTACATTTTTAATTTATTTTTAAAAAGATATTTCATTCACAGAATCCCCACTGAGCTTTTTACTGTGGAAAATTAGGGCCTGTAAATCATCCCCCTTGGAAAACTATAAATTTTATACAATTGAAACATTCCATGGACTGGGCTTGGCACTTTGATGAAATCACTCCTTTACTTCTCATAATTTATGTGCTTCCCCCATTCTCCTCCCTTCTGCGCCATCATCATCTTGCCCTCCCAGCAACGGCGGGGGGTGGTATCGTGCCTTTAAATTGCTCACTGGGGTTTACTGAGTATAATTTTTGAGTGAATTCATATAAACCCACAATATTACAACCTATCCAAAATTATGAATAATAAAACTTTTCATTTTCTCCTGGCAGGCAGAAGGGACTGGGTTGATCACAAGGGAGGTAGCTCAGCGCGGCGCACTGGGGAAGGACAAAGTCCCTGGAGCCAGATGACATGGGATCTGCGAGTGGCTTCCTGAGTCCCAGGCCTCAGTACCCTCAGAAATTGGTAGGTGCAGATGGGTGATTTTTAAGGTTCTTTTTAGCTGTCACTCATTCTGATTCTATGGCTTGAAGATGATTCTTGGCATGTTGCTTCTTTTAAAGGGTAGTTAGGAAACCCAACAAGATATATCTCAAAGGTTTGATGTGCTATCTTGAATGTGGGTGGTTAACTCTCATTTTTTAGGGGAAAGCACAATAGTAGTAAAGAACAAAGCACTCCTGGTTTTTGTCTGTTGGTTTTTCACTGGATTGTGAGGTCTTGGAAACTAGGGGCTGTGTCTTATTTAACTTGGAAACCTTGGCTTTTAGTATAGAACCTGATACTAAATAATAATAAAAGCATTCAATAATAAAAGCATTGAATGAACACAGAGAATCCAAAGGTGTGTTGCCTCCATAAATTCAAGTGCCTGGAACAGTGCCAGACACACAGTAGGTATTTGATACATATTTGTTGAATTTCCAACAAATGGGCTACTTGCCATCATTGAGATGTTCGAATTTCCCTGTGTCCATTCCCAGTCCAGTTGGAATCTTTATATCTTAGTGTTCTTCCTCACTAGAACTCCAGATGGGTCTTCTAAGAAATTGCTAGCTTTATGGCATCACTAGTACTCACAGTCCTGGAAAGAGTTTTGCTGCTGGAGAAACAGGACAGAATTAGAAGATAGAAGTGGTATGGCAGGGTGGCTGAACCTGAGCTTTGGCGTGAGACCTGGGCATACATCATAAAATCACTGTGACCTTGGGTGGAATATTCCCTCTGCTAAGCTCTCTCTATCTTTTGAATTGGGTGGGGGGTGTCATAATTGTATAGCATGGTGGGGGTCATAATTGTACTTATCTCTTAGGGTAGAAGCAAGGATTCAAACAGATCATCTATGTCAAGTGCTTAGCCCAGTGCTTGTATATAGTAAATGTTCAGTAAATGTGGGCTATGACTTATTTTTAATTATTATTAGTATTGGTGTATAAATCAGTACTTGCTATAGTTTTTACTTTTGTGTTGAAATTCAGATTCTTTTGTGGCAGTGTAACTATTGTCCTATGTAAAATTTGTTTCAGTTTTAATTTAACCATTTATTTAGCTTTTCAGGGCATATTTTGAGATCCTTGCATTAAAAGAAAAGAGTATCTCTGATACTCATTTGAAGAACCTCACCATTTTGGATGGAGAGTGTCACTTCGATTTCTTGTTATTCTGAAATACAGCTTTTGTGATTCCAGGCTTTTGAGAAAGAATGAGAATATAGTGCTCTATAGAAAGGGTCTGGTATCTCTTTTTTCCCATGGAAATTTTTTTCCCAGTAGTTGTCAGTTATGACTTTGCCTACACGCAATTATAATATAACACACTACTATTTAAGGAAGAATATTATTTAGGGTCAAGAATGCAAAACTGTGTGAAATACTACTTGAAAATCAAGGTGAAGCCAGTTAGTTGCCTTTTCTTTGATCTGCTTGCAGGATACCCTGACAAGGTATGAACTGGAATATGTGTCTTGGAAATATTTACCCCCTAAATATTAAAAACATAAATAAGCAGTAGAGTTTGGGGTGACAGTGGATCTAAAGTGATGGCCGCCCAGCCTTTGCTGGTCAAATATGGCTTACCTAATAACATTTCAGCCCTAAATCACTTCACTGCAGGCAGGTTTGCAGCTGAGGTAGTTGCACAGAAACATTCCTTCAAGACCATTTAAAAAGGCTGAATAAGCAAAGTATCCTGTGTGACAACACTCAATATCAAAGGGGCGTTCAGGTACACATATTATTGCCCATGGCTCCATGCCCAATAACCTTTTCCTCATAGAGATATATTCCCTGGACAGAAAACAAATCTCTTTCCAAGTCAGAGAACTTTATCAGATTTATCTCTCATTGTCAGATCAGCATGTAGGAAACAAATGAAGTCTGCAGCATGATTCAGATTAGAAGCAGAGCAATTTACAGTGTTCACTGGCTTCTCGTAAACCTTATTAATGTTTGGCACGGGGTGCCAAGGAGCCATAAAGAATCGTCCAGCTGAACATTTATATCTGCTTAGTCTCTTATTATATATCCTCAAAACAGCTTAAATAATGGCAGCCAGAGCATCTTGTGAGCAGGAAATGAGAAAGTTACACATGTTTTTGTCTTATAATCAAATATTCTTCCCTATCTTTTTAAAGTCTCCCCCTGGGAGGCAAAGTACGGTTTTTTTGGTTTCATTTTTCTTTAAGCTGTTGCCTGTAATTTCTACTTTGTTTTAGATTTGTCACAGCTCTATAATGGAATTAATTTGCTTATTTATGCTCATGTCTTCTATTATTTTGGATTCGGGGTATTTCTTAATTCAGTCATGGCTATGTAGTTGCTTGAATTCATATTCCCTTTTGAGTTCTAGCCCATAGTGTCCTAACAATGTGAACACATTATGGATAGCACCAATTATTTATTTATTAGAGTCAAATTTTCTTTTTCTTTAAGGTCCTCAGTATATTTAAGGTCCTCAATATACCTAATAAGACAAATAGGTAACATTTGTAGAATACTTACTGTATGGCAGGCATCTTACATTTTAATCTTACTTAATCATCATAAATAAGGTAAGAATTAGTATCATGAGGTAAGAACTAGTATCACCTTCATTTTAGAGATGAAAAAAAAATCGTTTTCCTGGGACACACTGCTATAAACAGAAGAGCCAGAAATTGCATCCTAACATCCTGCTCTTATCCACTGCATTGCACTCCATCTCTGACACTATAGTTCATTGAATGCAATGCTTTAGAAAGCATGAGTGTAACAGAGAAGATGGGAGGAAGTTGTGAAGAAAGAATGTTAAATGTGGAAAGAGGAATAACATGGAGTTTTACCAAGAGTGGAACTGAGGGAATCTTAGTCACACAATTGGCTCTTGTTGACCTGAATTGTTTTCTCAGGTGCCTTGTTAATGGGCAGTGATGTGGGTGGGTCATTCACACATTCTGATCACTAGAAGAGGACAACCTTATGCTATATAGGATTATATATTTTTTAGTACTTTTTTATTTTGAAATAATTTTAGACTCAAAAAAGTTATAAAGTACAGAGAGCCTCATACTCCTTTACTCAGTCTCCCTCAATTATTAATATTTTACATTTGTTTTTATCATTTTCTCTTTCTTTAGATACTTAATATTATTTTATAAACCATTTGGGAATAAGTTACATACACAATGGCCCTATACCCCTAAATACTTTGGTGTACATTTTTAAAATAATAAGTAAATTCTCATACATAACCACATTATAATGGTTATCTTCTGAAAATTAACACTGATTCAATGCTAATGTCTAATCTGTAGATTTGAGTTATATTTCACCAGTTGTACCAATGAAAATATTTTGGGAGGGTGTGTTCTGGCACCAATCTAGGATCACATGGTGCATTTAGTTGTCATGTCCCTTTAAGTCAGGAACAGTTTCTTTGTCTTTTTCCATTTTAACATTTTAAAAAGGAGTTCAGGTCAGCTGTTTTGTGAACTGTCTTTCAACTTGAGTTTGCCTGATGTTTCCTCATGATCGGATTGAAGTTACACACTTTGTGGGGGGAATAACACTGAAGCAAAGTTGTGTTCTTCTCAGTGCATCGTGTCAGGAGGCACATGATACTAATTTGTCCCATTATTGCTGGTATTAACAGGTTTCTTTAGTGTAAACTTGCAATTTTTCAATGAATTAAAGTTAAAATTTGATTTAGATGCTGGTTTCTGGGAACTTGTTTCAAAGGAGGTCCATTACCCGAGCAACTTTGAATATTCTGAAAAATCTAGTTTCCCAATCTCTAAGTCTCAGTAACATGCTGCAAAAAGTGGTGATTCAGCTGAGATGTTCCTTTAGGGAGAATTAACCTAAATCCCACCCCTGACACCAGAATCTCAGGTTGTGCTTCTGTTGGTAATTAAGGAAGTGTCTTGGTATTTGGTGAATCTTCAATAGATACATGAAATATCAAAATATTTCTATGTTAAAAAATATGATTTTTACCATAGATTCAGATTATGGGTGAGTAGAGTAATTCCTAGAGCAATTGCTCTTGGGGTGGGAGTAGGGGTGTGTGATCAGTTAGCTCTGAGCTGTTGGTGGACAAGGAAATAGATGCCCTCCTATCTAGTCTGAAGGCCCAATTCATTGCAGCAAGATTAGGCTAAGTGGGAAGGGCTGACATCTGAAACTGCAACCTTCCTTGAAATGGAGGAAGCTCAGTTTGGCAGAACATCATCTCCTGGAAGGCAGTAAGGGATAGTGCTACTTGTGAACATTTGGGGATTATATTAAATGATGGAGGTGTCCAGACAGCAGGCAGGTGGGTCTACCAGCAGCCCGTGTGTGTGTGTGTGTGTGTGTGTGTGTGTGTGTGTGTGCGCACGCACGCACTTGTATGTGTCATGGGGAAATGGGGAAGGTGTGTAAGTGGGGGTGGCACAGATAGAGAATAAAATTAGAAAAGGAAAGGCAGGTGAGGACCCAACTGTCAAGGGCTTGGGGCATTAATTAATGCAGATGCACAGACTGGTACTCCAGCGCAGGGAAACAAATCAGAAGACTGTAGAACTGGACTACAAACCAAGTCTGGGCTGGTACTAAGTAGCACTTGAAGGAGACTCCTGACAGAGAGGCTAGAGAACTAGTGAAATTTTTAGCCTAAAGTCTGGTCTGGTCTTAGAGATTGAGGAAAAGAAACAGAGAATTTCAGCTGGTGGAGAAGCAGGGCACAGGGTCTGTGGACCAAGTGTGATGGCTTATGCTGTTAAAGATCTGAGGCACATTATCAGCATTTAGGCAATCAGTGTGAGCAGTTGTATTCACCTCAACCAAGCTACACTCACCTTAGGGTTGCACTGTTATTGGGTGGGGTAGGGGTTTTTTGCATTTTATGAAAATTTCTCTCTTTCAAGGTTATCCTTCAATCACATATCAGTTGCGCAATGTGTTGGAGCTGAGAAACACATAGCATGATTTGGTCTGGTCTCCATACCCTTCCAAGAAATACCTTAAGACCGAGAAACATGGTTTTCTTTCCATACATTTGAGTTGGGTGACAGTAGGAGAAAACCAGAATGCTCAATGAAATATGTATTGTTAAAGAACTGTCAGAATAAAATTATTTTAGAAGATAATTGCTTTAAAAATTTTTGGGTAAGATGTAGACATAGAGAATGGACTTGAGGACATGGGTGGGGTGGGGAGGGGAAGCTGGGAGGAAGTGGCAAGGACATATATACACTACCAAGTGTAAAATAGATAGCTAGTGGGAAGCAGCCGCATAGCACAGGGAGGTCAGCTCTGGGCTTTGTGACGACCTAGAAGGGTGGGATAGGGAGGGTGGGAGGGAGGCTCAAGAGGGAGGAGATATGGGGATATATGTCTGCATATGGCTGATTCTCTGTGTTGTACAGCAGAAACTAACACAACATTGTGAAGCGATTATACTCCAATAAAGATGTATTTAAAAAAAAGTAAATGGGGCTTCCCTGGTGGCGCAGTGGTTGAGAGTCCGCCTGCCAACGCAGGGGACACGGGTTCGAGCCCTGGTCTGGGAAGATCCCACAAGCCGCGGAGCGGCTGGGCCCATGAGCCATGGCTGCTGAGCCTGTGCGTCCGGAGCCTGTGCTCCACAACGGGAGTGAGCCACAACAGTGAGAGGCCCGCGCACTGCGATGAAGAGTGGTCCCGGCTCACCGCAACTACAGAAAGCCCTCTCACAGAAACGAAGACCCAACACACCCAAAAATAAATAAAAAAAAAAAAAAAAAAAAAAAAAAAAAAAGTAAATGATTGCTTTTAAAAAAAATGCCCATTCTTGCCTCTGTAATTCTGTTCCCTTTCAGCTTCCTTTTTTAAAATCCCTCTCTTCTCCCATGACATTTCCTATTCGTTTAATTTAAGCAATGTTCCTAGAGAGTTGTATAAACATAAAAAGGGACAATGGAAACCCATAGAAACACATGCGTGTGTGTATATAAAGCATTTTTGGGGTCAAAGCTTTGCAGGGCTCATGCAATTGGGAAAAAGAAGTGTTTCATTGTGATCACACTGCTATTTGAATCTAGTGTTGTTGTCATCATGATTTAACATTTATTGCAAGTCTGTAGTTCCCTGGACAAGACCCTGGAATTAAATGTCAACTCTGCTTAGTGAATTTATGCTTGAAACTAGATAGCAAAGCCACAAAATGGAAAAAGATAATACTTCCAAAACAGAAATATTGAATAATGCATTCCCAGAAAAGGTAGGTAAGGAGAAAATGAGTTTGATCCAGGCAGTTAAGAATGAAGCAAGTGTGAGAAGACTTAAATATAGAGCTTAGGGATAGTTTGCAGCCATTTCCAAGAACCCTGGGAGGGACCATGGTCGAGACTGCATGACCTAACACTTTAATCCTCCTCTGCCACAGCTCAGACCCCATGGGGAGGAGTCTTGATGAGGAGACTCCCTGTCTTGGATAATAATAACAAGCTGCCCTCTCTGTGGCAGATTTTCAGGTGGAAGTCTTACTCTGCCCTTTGCATAACCAATGCAGCAAATAATCCAGTCCTCAAACTGGGAGGGAAACCCTGAGGGTTTTTTTTAAGGATGTAAATGTCATTCAAAAATAAAGATAAAATTTCTTAGAATAAGTTTTTTTCCCTTTAACATGTGCGTCAGACCATCTCTTTCCTACCTCAGACACCCCCTACACTTTTTAATACTAAATGTCTCTTAATAACAAAAGTAAACTGCATGTTATTTATGGAAACTGCACAATATTAACTTTGCTAATTACATGGTTGCTCACTTTCCCAGGACCCCGTCACCTCCTGTTTATTTCCAACTGCTGTGGCCACCATGTGTTTTAAGAGTAAGACAGAAATAATAAACTGCAAGTTTCACGTGTTATTTCTGCAGCTCACACAGGGAATTTGCCATCTGGGTTTGTAGGGTGCATCATCTCAATGGAGTGAGTTGGGCTTCCCTTTTCACCTGCCTATATAACTTTGGGGAAATTTCAAATGGAGTTTTGAGGCCAAAACAACCCAGGTTCAGAGACCTGGTATGGCAACTTACGTAGTATGTGAAATCTTCAGCAAGTAGCTTCTCTGCCTCTTGGCTCTCTGTATATAAATTAATGATAATGAGTCCTAATTTCTAGTGTGGCTCTGAATCTTAAATGGTGTGATACAAGATGGTGCCTGGTGCTTGGCATAGGGTAAGTTGTCAATGAATGATGGTTCTTAGTTTCTTTCCATTCCATTTTATGTTCCTTCAAGCTTTTGAATGCTAAACTGAGAAGGCGCGAAAGATGGTATATATACCAGCCTTGCTCTAAATCCAGAAATAAAAGCTCAAACTGGGCTACGTTCTGCAGGGGGATTTGCTGTGTCATGAGAACTGCTATTTGCCTGGTGTTAACTATTCCTCCCATCCCTCCTTGGTTAGTGAACTGGTGCCACCACCTGCTTATTGGAGAACTGAGCTACTTGTAGAGGGATGTACATCTCTGGACCCCAGAACTGAGCTTGACTAAACTGATAAGTCAGTCAGCAACCCTTTACTGAGGTCTACTAAGAATGGCAGGAGTGGTTCAGCCTCTCCAGATCTGTGAAATAATTCCTGTGGTTACATCAACTTGCGTCTTTGGATCTATAAATTCTTTCTGTCTTTTCTTTTTTTTCAAGGGCTTTCTACTTGAATACTGTTTCGCCTCAAACAGCCTGTTCCATTCTGACAGAGTGAAGATATGGAGTTTCCCTCAACTGACACAGCTTGGCTAAGTGCCAGCCAAGAGTTCCTCCAGGGTATTTTAGCTGTGGGATAAGTTACAGATAGCTTGGCCTTGCTATCTGCAACGATCATTTGTTGTAGTAATAATAATCACTGGGTACATAATTGGTTGTCTAAAAACGTGAACTTTATTAATTACCCTCAATTTCTGCTTGGCTGCTGGCAACTACGTCTAGACTCTATTTCTTGGCATTTTCTCATCTGCCGTTTCTACCACAAATCCTTTACTGATTTTTAGCTGCCTACTTTCCTCTATTTCATTGTCTTTCAGCCTCTGGCTTTTCCTGTGATTTTTCACTAAACCGGAGATTTAATGTCCTCCTCCGTTGTAAGGGAAAGAAACTGAGTCCCCTTGAATCAGTATCTCCTCATATCTTCTGGTTTTCTATGTCTGCTATAGCCCGATAACCTATTACTGAAGTAGGCTATGCATTTCTAGACTATCAAATCCATTCAGTATACACTTACTGAACATACAGCAGTAGGCTTGTAGCTGGAAACAGAGGTGAAACCCCCTCTCTGTCCTTGAAGAACTCCCATTCCGTTTGGGAAGTTAGGCATTTAAACAACCACCATACAATGTGCTAAGTGCTATAACTAAAGTATAAACAAAGTGGCTTTTGGGGGTCTGATGTTGCCTCCATATGCATCTGAAGCAAGCTATAGTATTTTGACCTCCTCTAGAGTAACTATATATCTCTGTTTGCCCAGCAGTTCTGATTTATTAATAGGGCCCTCTTTCACTTTTGGTGTCTTTATTTCAAAGATAAATTGCATGGCTTTCCTATTTATAAATCAAAGACCAACATATGAGGCTAGTTTAGTTGAGGAACAGTTACATTGCTATTTATCAATAATTTTTAAGTTGCCTGGATTTACATAAGTGGTTGAGGCAATGGGGTAGGTTCCTGATCTGGTTCACCTTTCTCACCAGCAGTAATACTGTACTTTTCTCAGCTTACATCAAAGGTAGGGAAACAATCCTTTGCCCCAGCCTCTTTGTGTTCTTTTAATAAATAGATTCAACAATAGTATGAGTTTCCAAAAGCATTTTTCCCTCACCCATTTGAGTTTTAAAACAACTCCCCGGGCTTCCCTGGTGGCGCAGTGGTTGAGAGTCCGCCTGTCGATGCAGGGGACACGGGTTCGTGCCCCGGTCCGGAAAGATCCCACATGCCGCAGAGCGGCTGGGCCCGTGAGCCACGGCCACTGAGCCTGCGCGTCCGGAGCCTGTGCTCCGCAACGGGAGAGGCCACAGCAGTGAGAGGCCTGCCTACCACAAAAAAAAAAAAGAAAAAAAACAACTCCCCAAGGACCTGACTAAATATCTGGGGGAAAAAAAAAAAAAGACTTGTTTTATGAAATTTGTCTCAGCTTTTTGATGATGTGTTGTTTTATGAAATTGTGTTGATGTGTTGTTTTATGAAATTTGATGATGTGTTGTTGAAATTGTGTTGATGTGTTGTTTTATGAAATTTGTCTCAGCTTTTTATATACACACGCATATATATGTACTCTCTTGATGAAAATGTATTTCTTTTCTTTAAATTTTTAAAATTTAATTTTTTTATACAGCAGTTCTTATTAGTTATCCATTTTATACATATTAGTGTATACATGTCAATCCCAATCTCCCAATTCATCCCCCCACTGCTCCGCCCCCTGCCACTGTCCCCCCTTGGTGTCCATACGTTTGTTCTCTACATCTGTGTCTCTATTTCTGCCCTGCAAACCGGTTCATCTGTACCATTTTTCTAGGTTCCACATATATGCGTTAATATAAAATATTTGTTTTTCTCTTTCTGACTTAATTCACTCTGTATGACAGCCTCTAGATCCATCCACGTCTCTACAAATGACCCAATTTTGTTCCTTTTTATGTCTGAGTAATATTCCATTGTATATGTGTACCACATCTTCTTTATCCATTCATCTGTCAATGGGCATTTAGGTTGCTTCTGTGACGTGGCTATTGTAAATAGTGCTGCAATGAACATCGGGGTGCATGTGTCTTTTTGAATTATGGTTTTCCCTGGGTATATGCCCATTACTGGGATTGCTGGGTCATATGGTAATTCTATTTTTAGTTTTTTAAGGAACCTCCATAGTGTTCTCCATAGTGGCTGTATTGATTTACATTCCCACCAACAGTGCAAGAGGGTTCCCTTTTCTCCACACCCTCTGCAGCATTTATTGTTTCTAGATTTTTTGATGATGGCCATTCTGACCGGTGTGAGATGATACCTCACTATAGTTTTCATTTGCATTTCTCTAATGATTAGTGATGTTGAGCATCCTTTCATGTGTTTGTTGGCTATCTGTATCTTTTTTAGAGAAATGTCTATTTAGGTCTTCTGCCCATTCTTTGATTGGGTTGCTTGTT
This sequence comes from Phocoena sinus, assembly GCF_008692025.1. NCBI lineage: Eukaryota > Metazoa > Chordata > Mammalia > Artiodactyla > Phocoenidae > Phocoena > Phocoena sinus. The sequence continues at coordinate 35,966,062 of NC_045774.1, read as the reverse complement.
TTTTTAATATTGAGCTGCATGAACTGTTCATATATTTTGGAGATTAATCCTTTGTCCGTTGATTCGTCTGCAAGTATTTTCTCCCATTCTGAGGGTTGTCTTTTCGTCTTGTTTGTAGTTTCCTTTGCTTTGCAAAAGCTTTTAAGATTCATTAGGTCCCATTTGTTTATTTTTTTATTTCCATTACTTTATGAGGTGGATCAAAAAAGATCTTGCTGTGATTTATGTCAAAGAGTGTTCCTCCTATGTTTTCCTCTAAGAGTTTTATAGTGTCTGGTCTTACATTTAGGTCTCTGATCCATTTGGAGTTTATTTTTGTGTATGGTGTTAGGGAGTGTTCTAATTTCATTCTTTTACATGTAGCTGTCCAGTTTTCCCAGCACCACTTATTTTTTTAAACATCTTTATTGGGGTATAATTGCTTTACAATGGTGTGTTAGTTTCTGCTTTATAACAAAGTGAATCAGTTATACATATACATATGTTCCCATATGTCTTCCCTCTTGCGTCTCCCTCCCTCCCACCCTCCGTATCCCAACCCTCCAGGCTGTCACAAAGCACCGAGCCAATATCCCTGTGCCATGCGGCTGCTTCCCACTAGCTATCTACCTTACTATGTTTGTTAGTGTGTATATGTCCATGACTCTCTCTTGCCCTGTCAAAGCTCACCCTTCCCGCTCCCCCATCCTCAAGTCCGTTCTCCAGTAGGTCTGTGTCTTTATTCCTGTCTTACCCCTAGGTTCTTCATGATACTTTTTTTCTTAAATTCCATATATATGTGTTAGCATACGGTATTTGTCTTTTTCTTTCAGACTTACTTGACTCTGTATGACAGACTCTAGGTCTATCCACCTCATTACAAATAGCTCAATTTCGTTTCTTTTTATGGCTGAGTAATATTCCATTGTATATATGTGCCACATCTTCTTTATCCATTCATCCGATGATGGGCACTTAGGTTGTTTCCATCTCCTGCCTATTGTAAATAGAGCTGCAATGAACATTTTGGTACATGACTCTTTTTGAATTTTGGTTTTCTCAGGGTATATGCCCAGTAGTGGGATTGCTGGGTCATATGGTAGTTCTATTTGTAGTTTTTTAAGGAACCTCCATACTGTTCTCCATAGTGGCTGAACCAATTCACATTCCCACCAGCAGTGCAGGAGTGTTCCCTTTTCTCCACACCCTCTCCAGCATTTATTGTTTCTAGATTTTTTGATGATGGCCATTCTGACTGGTGTGAGATGATATCTCATTGTAGTTTTGATTTGCATTTCTCTAATGATTAATGATGTTGAGCATTCTTTCATGTGTTTGTTGGCAGTCTGTATATCTTCTTTGGAGAAATGTCTATTTAGGTCTTCTGCCCATTTTTGGATTGAGTTGTTTGTTTTTTTGTTATTGAGCTGCATGAGCGGCTTGTAAATTTTGGAGATTAATCCTTTGTCAGTTGCTTCATTTGCAAATATTTTCTCCCATTCTGAGGGTTGTCTTTTGGTCTTGTTTATGGTTTCCTTTGCTGTGCAAAAGCTTTGAAGTTTCATTAGCTCCCATTTGTTTATTTTTGTTTTTATTTCCATTACTCTAGGAGGTGGGTCAGAAAGGATCTTGCTGTGATTTATGTCATAGAGTGTTCTGCCTATGTTTTCCTCTAAGAGTTTGATAGTTTCTGGCCTTACATTTAGGTCTTTAATCCATTTTGAGCTTATTTTTGTGTATGGTGTTAGGGAGTGATCTAATCTCATACTTTTACAGGTACCTGTCCAGTTTGCCCAGCACCATTTACTGAAGAGGCTGTCCTTTCTCCACTGTACATTCCTGCCACCTTTATCAAAGATAAGGTGTCCATATGTGCGTGGGTTTATCTCTGGGCTTTCTATCCTGTTCCATTGATCTATCTTTCTGTTTTTGTGCCAGTACCATACTGTCTTGATTACTGTAGCTTTGTAGTATAGTCTGAAGTCAGGGAGCCTGATTCCTCCAGCTCCTGTTTTCATTCTCAAGATTGCTTTGGCTATTCGGGGTCTTTTGCCAGCACCACTTATTGAAGAGACTGTCTTTTCTCCATTGTATGTTCTTGTCTCCTTTGTCATAAATTAGTTGACCATAGGTATGTGGGTTTATCTCTGGGCTTTCTATCCTGTTCCATTGATCTATATTTTTTTGTGCCAGTACCATATTGTCTTGATTACTGTAGCTTTGCAGTATAGTCTGAAGTCAGGGAATCGGATTCCTCCAGCTCCGTTTTTTTCCCTCAAGACTGCTTTGTCTATTCGGGGTCTTTGGTGTCTCCATACAAATTTTAAGATTTCTTGTTCTAGTTCTGTAAAAAATGCCACTGGTAATTTGACAGGGATTACATTGAATCTGTAGATTCCTTTGGGTAGTATAGGCATTTTCACAATATTCTTCCAATCCAAGAACATGGTATATCTCTCCATCTGTTTGTGTCATCTTTGATTTCTTTCATCAATGTCTTATAGTTTTCTGAGTACAGGTCTTACCTACTTAGGTAGGTTTATATCTGGGTATTTTATTCTTTTTCTTGCAGTGGTGAATGGGATTGTTTCCTTAATTTCTGTTTCTGATCTTTCGTTGTTAGTGTATAGGAATGCAAGAGATTTCTGTGCATTTTGTATCTTGCAAATTTACCAAATGCATTGATTAGCTCTAGTAGTTTTCTGGTGGCTTCTTAGGATTCTCTATGTATAGTATCATGTCATCTGAAAACAGTGACAGTTTTACTTCTTCTTTTCCAATTTGTATTCCTTTTATTTCTTCTCTGATTTCCATGGCTAGGACTTCCAAAACCATGTTGAATAATAGGGGTGAGAATGGACATTTACTGATCTTAGAGGAAATGCTTTCAGTTTTTCACCATTGAGAATGATACTTGCTCTGGGTTTGTCATATATGGCCTTTATAATGTTGAGATAGGTTCCCTCTATTCCCACTTCTGGAGAGTTTTTATCATAAATGGGTGTTGAATTTTGTCAAAAGCTTTTTCTGCATCTATTGACACGATCATATGGTTTTTATTCTTCAATTTGTTAATATGGTATATCACATTGATTGATTTGCATATATTGAAGAATCCTTGAATCCCTGGGATAAATCCCACTTGATCATGGTGTATGATCCTTTTAATGTGTTGTCAGATTCTGTTTGCTAGTATTTTGTTGAGGACTTTTGCATCTATATTCATCAGTGATATTGGTCTGTAATTTTCTTTTTTCGTAGTATCTTTGTCTGGTTTTGGTATCAGGGTGATGGTGGCCTCATAGAATGAGTTTGGGGGTGTTTCTTCCTCTGCAATTTTTTGGAAGAGTTTGAGAAGGATGGGTGTTAGTGCTTCTCGAAATGTTGGTTAGAATTCACCTGTGAAGCCACCTGGTCCTGGACTTTTTTTTGTTGGAAGATTTTAAATCACAGTTTCAATTTCATTACTTGTGATTGGTCTGTTCATATTTTTTATTTCTTCCTGGTTCAGTCTTGGAAAGTTATATCTTTCTAAGAATTTGTCCATTTCTTCCAGGTTGTCCATTTTATTGGCATAGGGTTGCTTGTAGTAGTCTCTTATGATGCTTTGTATTTCTGTGGTGTCCATTGTAACTTCTCCTTTTTCATTTCTGATTTTATTGATTTGAGTCCTCTCCCTCTTTTTCTTGATGTGTCTTGCTAAAGGTTTATCAACGTTGGTTATCTTCTCAAAGAACCAGCTTTTCGTTTTACTGATCTTTGCTATTGTTTTCTTTGTTTCTATTTCATTTATTTCTGCTGTGATGTTTGTGACTTCTTTCCTTCTGACTTTGGGTTTTGTTTGTTCTTCTTTCTCTAGTTCCTTTAGGTGTAAGGTTAGATTGTTTATTTGTGATTTTTCTTGTTTCTTGAGGTAGGCTTGTATTGCTATAAACTTCCCTCTTAGAACTGCTTTTGCTGCATCCCATAAGTTTTGGATCGTCATGTTTTTGTTGTAATTTGTCTCCAGGTATTTTTTGATTTCTTCAGTGATCTCTTGGTTATTTAGTAACGTATTGTTTAGCCTTCATGTGTTTTTTGTTTTTTTCCCTGTAATTGATTTCTAATCTCATAGTGTTTTGGTCGGAAAACATGCTTGATACGATTTCAATTTTCTTAATTTTACCAAGGCTTGATCTATGACCCAAGATGTGATCTATCCAGGAGAATGTTCCATGTGCACTTGAGAAGAAAGTGTAATCTGCTGTTTGTGGATGGAATGTCCTATAAATACCAATTAAATCTGTCTGGTCTAGTGTGTCATTTACAGCTTGTGTTTCCTTATTAATTTTCTCTCTGGATTATCTGTCTATTGGTGTAAGTGAGGTGTTACAAAGTCCCCCACTATTATTGTGTTACTGTTGATTTCCTCTTTTATAGCTGTTAGCATTTGCCTTATGTATTGAGGTGCTCCTGTGTTGGGTGCATATATATTTATAATTGTTATATCTTCTTCTTGGATTGATCCCTTGATCATTATGTAGTGTCCTTCCTTGTCTCTTGTAACATTCTTTAGTTTAAAGTCAATTTTATCTGATATTTGTATTGCTACTCCAGCTTTCTTTTGATTTCCGTTTGCATGGAATATCTTTTTCCATCCCCTCACTTTCAGTCTGTATGTTTCCCTAGGTCTGAAGTGGGTCTCTTGTAGACAGCATACATACGGGTCTTGTTTTTGTATCCATTCAGCAAGCCTGTGTCTTTTGGTTGGAGCATTTAATCCATTCACGTTTAAGGTAATTATCCATATGTATGCTCCTATTAACATTTTCTTAACTGTTATGGGTTTGTTTTTGTATGTCCTTTTCTTCTCTTGTGTTTCCCACTTAGAGAAGTTCCTTTAGCATTTGTTGTAGAGCTGGTTTGGTGGTGCTGAATTCTCTTAGCTTTTGCTTGTCTCTAAAGCTTTTGATTTCTCCATGGAATCTGAATGAGGTCCTTGCTGGGTAGAGTAATCTTGGTTGTAGGTTCTTCCCTTTCATCACTTTAAATATATCATGCCACTCCCTTCTGGCTTGTAGAGTTTCTGCTGAGAAATCAACTGTTAACCTTATGGGAGTTCCCTCGTATGTTATTGTCGTTTTTCCCTTGTTGCTTTCAATAATTTTTCTTTGTCTTTAATTTTTGTCAATTTGATTACTGTGTATCTCGGCATGTTTCTCCTTGCGTTTATCCTGCCTGGGACTCTCTGTGCTTCCTGGACTTGGGTGGCTATTTCCTTTCCCATGTTATGGAAGTTTTTGACTATAAACTCTTAAAATATTTTCTCGGGTCCTTTCTCTCTCTCTTCTCTTTCTGGGACCCCTATAATGTGAATGTTGTTGTGTTTAATATTGTCCCAGAGGCAGAGGTCTCTTAGGCTATCTTCATTTCTTTTCATTCTTTTTTCTTTATTCTTTTCCTTGGCAGTGAATTCCACCATTCTGTCTTCCAGATCACTTATCCGTTCTTCTGCCTCATTTATTCTGCTATTGATTCCTTCTAGTGTATTTTTCATTTCAGTTATTGTATTGTTCATCTGTGTTTGTTTGTTCTTTAATTCTTCTAGGTCTTTGTTAAACATTTCTTGCATCTTCTCCATCTTTGCCTCCATTCTTTTTCTGATGTCCTGGATCATCTTCAGGGTCATTATTCTGAATTCTTTTTCTGGAAGGTTGCCTATCTCCACTTCATTCTGTTGTTTTTCTGGGGTTTTATCTTGTTCCTTCATCTTGTAGCTAGCCTTCTGCCTTTTCATTTTGTCTATCTTTCTGTGAATCGAAGATGTATTTCTTAATGTGGGTCTAAACCAATAGAAGTTTGAATTAACTGCTCTAGACAAGCTTACCTAGGCACAGAATGAAGTGCTCCAAGCTGATTGCAGGCTAGAATATAGAGGTCACCCAAAAGGGATTCTGTTAACATCTGAACCATCCAGAATCCTAGTGGAAACTCCCAGGAAAAAGTAGAATATTGGTGCTAGGGACATTCTCTATCAGGGTACCAATTTGTGTGATGACTAGGTCATGAGACACCATGTTTAACTGTATGTGCCAGTTAACATTAGGTTTTTCTTTTTAAATTAATTAATTTATTAATTTGGCTGCATTGGATCTTCATTGCTGTGCAGAGGCTTCTCTAGTTGCGGTAAGTGGGGGCTACTCTTCATTGCAGTGCACAGGCTTCTCAATGTGGTGGCTTCTCTTGTTGTGGAGCATGGGCTCTAGGCACGCAGGCTTCAGTAGTTGTGGTGCATGGGCTTAGTTGCTCCGTGGCATGTGGGATCTTCCCGGACCATGGACTGAACCTGTGTCCCTTGCATTGGCAGGCAGATTCTTAACCACTGCGCCTCCAGGGAAGTCCCAACATTAGGGTTTTTTTGCATGACCAGATATTTTGGACTGTGAACTCTTTGAGGACAGGGCCTGTGTGTTATTACTAGAAGCTAAAACAGTGCCTGTACCATAGCAGGAATTTCCTGTGTACCCTGACTTTTCTTTCCTTCATACTACGCAACATACGTATGTTGCCATTAACGTCCTTTCTGCCTCATCCACTGGGAGCCATGTCTTATCATCTTTGTTTTGTTCTAATGTCTAATTCAATACCTAAAAGTAGATATTCAGTAAATTCATTCATTCAATAAATGTTTTCTCTGTTATTCTGCAGAGTATTTTCTGTCAGCTGTGCAACAATAGTTCTAGAAGGCACACAGCTGAACAGGTTTGATAAATAGCAACTCTGTGAAGAACCAAGTCTACTGTGGCCTAAATGTCATCATACTGCATAGCAAGTCACACTTGGCACTGATTTTTATACTGTATTATTTTACTTTCCATTCCTTTTGCTTAAAGTTTTGGGTTTTTTCCAAAAGTTTTGTGTGTCAACCCTATCTCCTACTGTCAGGCATTTCTTACTTCGTGTGTGTTTTTTCCCATATACTTTGCTCCCTAAATCACTATGGAGCTGTAATAACATGATCTAAACATCTACCTTCTGACCACTCTTACCCAGGGCATCAGCTTTTTCTATGCTGCAGTTGGGGAGCCTTCATGGCACAGAGCTTCCTCTCCCTACCAGTCCCACCACCAAACCTACCTCTCCAGCTTCAGTGATTGCTGCTGTTTCTAATCTCAGGTGATTCCAATGTGCAGTGAAATTAAGAACTACTGCTTAGGCAGAGAATAAAGCCACTTCATATTTAAAGTTCAAGAACTTTCTTCAGCACTCAGAATATATTTATGTCTCTTCTAGCCGTGCCCAAATCTGACAGTATTTATATTGCTGTTTGAGGTAAAGCAGTTAGAATGTATATTACCCAAGAGGGAAAAGGCATTAAATCATTACTTAACCTCTCACCTGTGCTGGTTATTAATCTATTTTTTTACCTTCCAGATTCCATTTTATATTCCACTTTGTGATGCTGGGGCTGGGAATCTACAAATGACAATTCTTAGCCATCTGGCTCCTTGGGAGTACTAGAGGAAGACCCTGTGGGAGGGAGGAGGAACTTGCTTCTTCCTGTCTGCTTTCTGTTCCTTCAGCATCACCCCAGCACTGACCTTTCACCCTGGAGTGGCAGGAGGTATTAGTTTCCAGCTTCTTTGGGTGCTCCCAGAATCAGTCTTGCTGCACCCTCTGAGAGGAACTGGCAGCAATCAGGTGTGGATCCCAGTCTGTGGGCACCTCCTCCAAGATTCTAGGTTACTGTAATCTCCTATAGTTATTACCTGTGTTACTTTAGTGTCTTAAGAAAAAAAATCTTTCAATACTTGTTTAACCAGTTTCCTATATTAAATTACTGTGTGCAAATATCTGTTCTTTTCTTCTCTGACTGGATCTGACTCTTAAATTGCCTTACTTCAAATTAGTCTTTAGATTATCCAGTTTAACCAGTATGGCTCTACAATGAGGTGGGCTTTCAATGGAGGCAAAAAACAAGAAGGCTCAGGTAGCTTGTCTCTATCTGGGGCAATGATAGTGTGCTGGAAATCTTCCTAGGGGCCAAAACTGGGAGAGAGGATGCGAGAATGAAGAAGAGGTGGACAGACATGTGGGATGAAAGTACACTGGGTACAGTCCTTCATAATTTTGCTTGATCTGTTTTAGCTGAGAAACTCTGAGAGTATGAATCAGAGATAAATGGTAAGCAAGGAAGAATCCATAGTAATCCACAGTGACATTTGTTAGTTATACAAACCTTATGGCCTCCATCCCCTTTCCTTCCTATAGGCCCACAGTTTACAATTTTTTTCTGTATTTGTGGTCTCATCCTTAATCACAGGGCAGTGCAAATTGCTATTCTTCTTTTGGATGTGCGATTCACTCCTCCTACTGCTAAGGGTAGACCATCCTATCTGTTCTTACATAACATGTAGTAAATCCATTTGGATATGTTTTATTAAGTCAAAACTTCAGGTTCTGCTTTCTCAGATTTGTCTATTTTGGTCAGCAGTATCTTAACTCTAAAAATAAGGTGGGTTCTATTTGGTCCAATTATCCCTGCTGCATCTAATATATTTAACGTTACAACCATTTTATATAAGCAATGAGTTGACTCACATACTGTCATGAATGAACTTTGGGCATTAATGAGGGAGAGTTAAATTCACACACCACTTTCTTAAACTGTTTCATTGTCTTGAGACTTTGCTATTATTAACTTTTTTTGGAGTTATTTTGTGCTAAAAATGAACAAATATAATCACCTCCTGAGTATATTTTTGCATATGCAACAATGTAAAGAAAAAGCAAATCTTGCTAAGATGCAGAACCTAGGACCAACAGCTAGTCTAGAGGTTCAACCCTAGAAGGGTTCTGAATCACAGGCTCAAGCCTGTGATTCAGATTGTTACACCAAAAAATTGCAGAACTGAATTTTGGTGGGGTTACTTATCAATAACTGAAACCACAAATATTAACTTTATGAATGTCTGGGTGCTACTTTGCCATAAGTGCACCAACTGTCAAGATTATATATGAAATTTTTATATTCATGCTAAAGAAATGGGATAACTATTCACCAGTATATTTAGGGGAAATTTAATGCAGCCTAGATCCTCTACCATGAATTCTATATCTCCTGGCCTCTAAAGAGATCCTTATTTCTTGCTTCTTATGCTTATTACTAATTATAGAAAATCTTTTAGTCTTAATATCTGTTGAACTGGCTGAGCAATACTGTAGCTTTCTAATCCAAAGTAGCTCATCTGCCTGTTCTTTGATGAGTCTGTTTCTCCATGTGATCAGCATTCTCTATGGTGTTGGAAGGGATGCTCTGTACCTTCTTTGAAAGGGAGAGTCAATTCCTGTTTGTCATCTGAAAATGGTTTCCCTGTTGTATGATAACATCGAGGAAACAATCATCCTTTTTCTCTCACCTTGAATGGGTATGTTGAGCCACATTGTTAATATTGTCTAGTTTATTCTTACATTGATTATGTTAGTTTCAGTGCATAGTGTAATCGAGACCTTCAAGACCTTCAACTGAACCTTTTATTCTGACCTGTGATTATTCCACAGGACTATTGATTAACTTAAAAGGAATATGGATGACTAACTGTAATCCTGCCATCTGACTGGGAAAACAAAAAAACAACAACAATGATAATAAACCCTTCAAAATATTTGCCACCAGAAAGCAGTGAATAGGAGAAAGATCACTGAAAATGGAGTCAGGAAATCGAGTTTCTAGTCAAAGTACTACTACTTACTACTTATGGGCATTTCACTTAACCACTCTGAACCTTAGTTTCCTATTTATAATGCAAAATGTAAGTTATAATATGCATTTCTTCTACCTCACAGACAAGGAACTCTTAAGAGCCTGGAAATTCCCCAACTCCCAACTCTTTTAGGCAGGTTGACTTTCTGGAAAAGGGCTTTATTTTCAGAGGATTTGATTATTGAGTTATCTTTATATTCCACTGCTGTCAGTAGATTTACCATAAATGCTTCCTGAGAGTCTCTCTCTTGAAGAGATTCAGGCCGCAGTTAAGTTCATCCCAATTAAAAATAGAACCCTGAGAAGCAGCAGCTGTAGCACCTCTTAAACCTCTTCAAATAACATTGAATGACTAAGTGCCTGCTACTGTGGAGATAGTGCCCACAAAACCAGCAGCAGGCCCTCTCAGAAGACGATAACACTTTAAGTGGCTGTCAGTCCTTAGTAATTTCTAGTAGTTCAGGGCATGCTACCTTATCTTCTAAGAGTTCTAAAAGTTCCTGGGTCGGGGGGGGGGGGTTGCATGTTTGTTATTAAAAAACAAAGAAACCAAAAAACTCCCTCCCCACAACAAAATCTTTCAAAACAATACTGAACAACTAGGCATACAAGTCATAACGAAGTTCTGTCATCTGAATGGAGTAGGTAGCTGTAGTAATGTTGATGTCTGGCAGGTTTTGTGTAAAAGGCTGATGAAGCAATTGCATTTAGAAAATGAGCATTGATTTCTAGGAAGATGGACAAATTTACTTCCTTTCTTCCTATTTCTTGAAGAAATTACTAGCTTTCAGAAACATGACTCAAGAATTGAACTCAGCTCTAATGGATATTCTTTTGATTCTTTAAGAAGAGTTTGAAAATGAACTTTCCTTATCTTCTCCATAATAGAAATTCTGACTATTAAGAAATTACCAAATGAAAAATTATAGAAGGTACTGTGTTTGTAAGGCAAAGCTCAGAGGAAGATCTCTATTGTATTTCAACCAATATTCACTGTGGAGACATTTCTTTTCCCTTTTCTTAAATCTAAATTGCATGTATTCATTAATAGAAAAATGACAACTATTTAGGCTGCCAAATCTCTTTTATAAACATTTCCTCAGGTAGGTAGGATTTTTATATACTTTCTGAAAGGGCCAAGTTGACAGACATGGACTTTTGCTTCATTACCACAGAGCTCTGAATCCGAATCCCTGAGTCAAAATATATGCCATTCACTTCCTACATTTGGTTGTGTGATCCCTCTGAAGGTTGACCTAAGAGAGTCCTTTCTGATGAGACTTTCAGCACAACCATTAGTCCCTAGATAAACATGGGAATGTAGTCATTTGCAAAGTAAAAGCTCCCGAAGCAAAGGTTTGTCCTTTACAGTAAGAACAGGTCCAGTTTTCCTTAAAAGCTATGTGGTGTGATTTGAGAAATCTTGAACGCTTTGTCCCAAGTATGTTTCCCATTGAGCTCTAAATTTTCACAAATAGTGTGTCTCTAAGTGGGTTAAATTTGTTTTTTCCAGGCCATTCTCTTTAAAATATGGCAGTAGCTCTGGAAAGGTCCTCACACCTTAGTGTGCTTGACTTCTAAGATCCTTTCTCCTTTGACAAGAGATAGGGTAGGATGAGAAAACTGGATGGCTGGCAGGGAAAACATGTTCGAAGAAGAAAAATGATGCAGAGAATGGAAAATGAAGTGCCAGTGTGCTGATGAGAGTCAGCCTGTTTCTCTATCAGATGTCCTGAATTTATGAATAAGGATTCAATATGCCTATGCCCTGTGTTAGCCTTTGGAATGTTCCCATGAGCATCTGGCTGAGTGTAAATTGAGAATATCTTTCTGGAAAAACAAGTTGGAAATATTTATCAAGGGGATAAATAATATTCATATATATAGAAACAATAATTTCAATTGCAGGACTCTATCCTAAAAAGTAAACAGCAGTGAGCAAATTTGGACCCAAAGATGTTCATTGGGACATTACTTATAATTGCAAAAATAAGCGAACAAGTTAAATGTTTATTAATTTATAGGAGAATGAATACTATGAGAATGATTTATGTCATAGATATGACTAAAACAGTATAAAAATATACTAATAATATGATCTCAAGCATATAAAATACATATGCATAGATAAAAGAATAGAATTTTAATTAGTGGTTGTCATTTTTCTTTATTCCTTTTGTATTTTCCAAATTTTCCACAATGGTCATTTATTACTTTAGAAACAGAAAAAAATATTATTAAGAAATTCATCCAAAAGCAAATATTTGTGTCAAGGTTACAAACCTAAAATATAGTGTCCTCTGAGGAGGTTGTCTATTGCTGTATAGCAATTTCCCAGTGGATAATTAAAGATCTGTCAGACTTTCCCATATGTATGGGTCCTTTATATTCAAGAGCTATAAGTCTACATAAAGATGTCTACATAGGATGAAATTTGGCACCTAATGTTTGACTTTGGATAGTATTATAGCTTGCTGTGGCCAAATTTGAGATTAAAAACAAATTGGATGGAGTTTAGTTTTCTAAGCCGTTTTCTTACTACTGGACAATGGCAGATACATGTGAAAAGCAGAGGAAGCCTTGAGTTAGGTCTCAGCCCAAACATATATGTAATGGTTTCATTTATTCACTGGACATGGACCTGGGTCATCAAACTCTTTTTCCTAAGTTTGGTTTGCTTTCCATGTTTCAGGCACATTTGGTATATCTGAAGAGAGAATCTATACTCACTGTCTTGGTACCATTTTGGTGGTCTTTCCTCCACCTGGAATGCATCTCACACTTATCCCCTCTCATGTTCTTTAGGCCTAAGTTACATGAAAGCTCTTCCTTGAGGCCTCTCCTGCTGCCCCAACGAGTGTGATCGCTCTTCTCCTTTGAGCCTCCATGACACACGTAGTGTGTTTTTACATTAACTTTCTATTAGATTGTCAATTTTTTAAGCACAAGGGCTGCTATCTTTTATTCCCCATGCCTTGCCCATCTTGGCAGAATTAAACTTATCTATTTAATGAATCAGGTGTTAATTTGGCTGGCCCAGTGTCTCCCTTCTCCCTTCCTTTCTTCATGCGATTTAGATATGATGCCCATCTATCAGCTCAAAAAAGTCACTACAAGTAAAGGTAACAATGAATTTTTCAAAACTTCTCCATGAGGTATCTTTCTAGAGTAAACTGTTTATAGATGAAAAACATGGAGTGCAGAGCTACAAACTTCTCATGATTTAAGTTCCCAGGGCTCTCCACCATGTTTTATTTAACTTTATAATGTGGAAGAATGATGTGGGCTTTACTGTTAGAAAGAACTGGTTGAACCTAACCTTGAAGCTTATTGGCAGTGGGGTAAATAATTTATCTTCTCCGTGCCTCAGTTTCTTGATTTGTAACATGTGAGGTTAATTAATGGCTGTCTCCCAGCCTTGTTGTGAGGACTGTGTGAAACTAGGCATGAAAGCACTTAACATAGTGTCTGGTTTTAAGACTTAAGATTTAAGTCTCTGTGTTCATGAGGGCAGAGGATCCATCATGTCCTGGACAATTTATGCCCTCCTGGAAAGCCAGGGCTAAGCTCTCTAGAATTTGCAGGGCAGTATTTACTTAATTTCTGGGTCTGTTGCTCTGAAATTACTATTCACATAATACAGGCCCCCAAACAGTGGCCCCTTTTGAAAATTGTGAGGGAACACCGAGATGGAATATAGAATAAATTTCTGCAGTTAAAAGCCTGTTTAGCTATAAGTATGTAATCTATGAATTTTTTATACTCAAAGCAGGAGAGTTTAGTGGGCTCCAGAGCTAAGCTGCTTGAGTTAAACGTCCTGCTGCTATGTTGACCCTCTCTGTTTCTGAGAAGAGGTTCTTATCTTTAACAAGAACTAATGATAATAATAGTAGTAATAATAAAATACCTGCCACAAAGAGCTGCTCTGAGGATAAAATGAGTGTATGTCTGCCAAGCATTTAGAACAGCGCCTGGCACATAGTAAGCAGTCCACCAAAGCTAGCAACTCCTAATCAATTGATTTAAAAGATGGAGCTCTTCCAGCTAGGTTTAAATTCATGGGTACATATTTTCAATTCCACCCTCCAAACTTGCCTTTTTAAAAGAACAGCTCTATTCTTTTATCTTCTCTTTGGACACTCAGTAACTCTCACAAATAAATCAAGAGAATGTTGCATTTTTATGTTCTAAAATATGGGTTTAAAATATACTGAACCTCATTTGGAAAATGGTTGAACAGATTAGAAATCTATGTTGCTTCTTTGTGCACACTGTCATTTGTTAATATCTGTAGGCATCACACATTTAGGGTAAATATGCAGGTTAATATATTTAAATTAATAAAAATTAAAAATGGCATTTAAAGTAAAAAAAAAAAAAAAAAAAAAAAAAAGATGGAGCTCTTCAAGGACCATGCTGAGCTAAGTATTCCAATATTGAAATGAAGCTTTTGTTGTAGCCCTGGTGTCCTCTTTGCGGGGAGGAAGGGAGTGTATACTTTGGAGACTTGTGCCTCACAGTGGTTTGGACTTGTTAACAGCACTAGTCAAGGAACACAGTGTGCTGAAAAGGTTGCCAGACCCCAAATGAGATAAGGAGCATCCTGTGAGCAGTGACAGACTTGAACACTCCCAACAAATAGACAAGGAAAGTGATGGCTCTGCCTAAGAAATCTTGTCCTTCAATCTTGACATCACTGATTTTTTTTTTCAGATGCTGCTGACCATATAAATAAACACAGGAACTTCCTGATAATGGAACATCTTTACTTTCTAATGTAATTTCCACCTCTACTTGCAACACGGGCATTTAATATATTGGAAATAAAGTGGTATGCCTGTGTGGATAACCAAGTAACTAGATTATCTGATCTTAATAAAGAAAATGTGTAATTTGCTCTGATTACCAGATCTGTACATTATGGCTAAGTCATTTGATGTTTCAGGGACTGTCTTCTTGTAACTAGCCCTTAACTTTCAGATATTGAATCTCCCCTAATGATCTATCAGGCTTTTTTCTTCTTTCTCTCCTAATGTTCTACCTCTTGTCGTCCTTCTTTTGAGTCTTTTTTAAACCTAATAATCTACTAAACTTTGATTGAATATCTATTTTAGCTATTATAGTTTTTAATTTATAATTTGACAGATTATTTAACAGGTTTTTAAGTTTTTTCCTTCTCCCTCCGCACTGTCTCTTCTTCCTCTGCTTTTTTTCGGTTGTTGTTTGTTTCTGCCTTTTGTGTTACGAGATTTCTTCAAATATCTGGTGAACCTAGGTTGTCCATTCATAATTGTGAGACAATAAAAAGGTATATTGACATTGTGATTCACATGAGATTAAGGGAGTAAATCAGATTTCTCATGGGAGGGGGAAGTCCCCAAAATGTCCTAGTCTTAGTTCTTCTCTCTGTCAGTCTCTGAAGAAGAATTTTACACTGTTTCGGAGGTATAAGGTTGAACGCTAGCATTCTCAGAGCTGAATGTGGGCATGGAATGCGAGAGGCTCACTCCTCAGTATGCAGAGTTTTACCTAATTGCACTCACTTTTTAGTACAGGTGTGACAGATTGAATAACAGCACCAATTCTTTATACATCCCTATATTCATGCCCTTTGCTGTATGACTCTGCAGTTCCTCTCACCTCAGAGGTGGAGTCTTTTTCTCCATGAGTTAAATCTGAGCTGGCTTGTTACTTACTTTGGACAATAGATTACGGCAGAATTGAAAGTGTGGCCTTTCCAAGCCTAGGACTCCAAAAACTTTGTGAATTTTGGCCTGTTCTCTCATACCTGTCATCAATACAAGGACATTTTGAGCTCTCCTGCTGGAAGATGAGAGGCTTGTGGATTAGTACAGAGTCACTCTGGTCATCCTAGCCCAAGTGAGCCTACATCAGGCAATCAATCTCCCAATGTGTTTGCATCTCCAGCTAACTCCATATTCATAAACAATGAATTGTTATTGTTGAATACCACTGTGGTTTTGTGGTTGTTTGTTACAAAGCATGATCGCCATAACAGATAACTGCTACTACAGGGTTTCACCCTCCTCCTCAGGGCTACAACCTCTTCAGAAATTAACCTCTTGCCTCTGCCCAGACTGGGGGTAAGTCACCATGTTTTATACAGCAGGAAAGGAACTGGGTTGATTAATTGCACCTTATTTGTACTAATCTTCAACTGATCCTCTTGAGCCACACCCTTGGCCCCATACTCAGGTGTCTCTGATGTGATGATTCCTGAGCTTTTCCAGGGCTCTGTGTCGTAAGTGGAGTTGTTTCTTTTTGAATCTCCCTCCGTAGGCACCAGGTTTTGTCCTTTTCCTGTTGGCTAAGTCATCTGCCCATCTACTTCCCAGTGTCTGAGATTTTGCCACTCATTCTTCTCTACCTTCAGTTCTCCTTGGTTCCTCTTGTCCTTTGGGATTTAAACTCCTTTAATTCTTTTCCTCTCACATAGAAAGATTTTAGGAGGAAGTGTGGATAAATGTGTTTCAATTTCGTGTTTAGCCAGAAATATCTCCAGTTATTTATTTTTTCCTCCCTGATCCTAAGTCTTGCTTTGTTGTTTTCTTGTGATTATTCATCTCCTAGGTGTGCCTTACTTCAGGGTGCTAAATGATATGATTATAAACATCTCTCTGAATAATATAATGATAACTGACTCCTTTACTAACGCTTTCTCGTTTGTGTTGAATCTCACATATTCATTCAGTGGCTACTTGTCAAGGGTCTGCTATGGACCAAGTATTGTGCTAGCACTGGTGAAACAGTGGAGAACAAAATAGACGTGGTTCCTCTTATCAACCTACAACATAGAGATCTACCAGTTGTCTGCCGTGAACACTTCTTTCTGCAGTCCTAGTGAATATTATTTATTTATTTATTTTTTGCGGTACGTGGGCTTCTCTCTGCTGTGGCCTCTCCTGCCACGGAGCACAGGCTCCCGACGCGCAGGCCCAGCGGCCGTGGCTCACGGGCCCAGCCGCTCCACCGCACGTGGGATCCTCCCGGACCGGGGCATGAACCCGTGTCCCCTGCATCGGCAGGCGGGCTCTCAACCACTGCGCCACCAGGGAAGCCCTATTATTATTTTTTAAATAAATTTATTTGTTTTTATTTATTTTTGGCTGTTTTGGGTCTTTGTACTGCACGCGGGCTTTCTCTAGTTGCAGCAAGCAGGGGCTACTCTTCATTGTGGTGCGTGTGCTTCTCTTTGTAGTGGCTTCTGTGTGAGCACAGGCTCTAGGCACACAGGCTTCAGTAGTTGTGGCACATCAGCTCAGTAGTTGTGGCCCTCGAGCTCTAGAGCACAGGCTCAG
Organism: Phocoena sinus; assembly: GCF_008692025.1. Taxonomy (NCBI): domain Eukaryota; kingdom Metazoa; phylum Chordata; class Mammalia; order Artiodactyla; family Phocoenidae; genus Phocoena; species Phocoena sinus. The sequence goes on along the minus strand of NC_045774.1, from coordinate 35,949,022 downwards.
TAGTTGCGGCTGATGGGCTTAGTTGCTCTGTGGCATGTGGGATCTTCCCGGACCAGGGCTCAAACCCATGTTCCCTTCACTGGCAGGTGGATTCTTAACCACTGTGCCACCAGGGAAGCCAACCTAGTAATTATTATTGAGGTCACCCAATAGCTACCTCCATTGCTCACTGGGGTTTATAATGTGCTGAGCCAGTTTAAGAATGGAGTCACATAGTTGTCAGCTTAACTATTGTGCAGTAACTTATCCTCTTTAACTCTTGGGATCTTCAGTGTAGTGCGGAGTCCTAAAAAAAATTTAGAATATCTGGTCAACGTTTAAAAACTAGGATTACTCTTCTCTTTCTCTCTAACACATATACACAAGCATGCATAATCATGCATGCACACACGTACACATTCTGATTTCCAACTTCTTTAGAAAAATCAAAAGATGCTGCAATAGCAGGCCACCTTCCCGCATGGCAATGTTAAGCAGAACTCATAGGGGCTGACCTCTTTATTTTTAATTTTTTAATTTTTAATTTTTAATTTTATTTTTGGCTGTACCACACAGCTTGTGGGATTTTCATTCCCTGACCAGGGATCAAATCCTGGCCCTCCACAGTGAGAACGCGGAGTCCTAACCACTGGACCAACGTGGAATTCCAGGGGCTTACCTCTTTGGTAGGGTATGATCTGTCTCATTTGCCAGGGTCCCCACAACCTCACATTGTAATAGACCTGTCTGTTTTACACGTTTACAGTATTTGCCTGGTCTCTGTGGGCATTTGAGTTTTCTACATGCTCTAGAAATTAGGAAATTGGAGACCTGTATTTAAAATATTCCTAAGGAATATTTAGTTAATCCGTAACTTTCGAGGACATGAGACATACTATTACTTTTCCCAAATCATATTCTTTTTCTATTATTAATCATATCCCTAAATATAAATGTATTTATTTGTATATATTTTTAAATGTATTTCAATATTTGTTCCACCAATATTTGTTAATGACTAGATTGTGGATTCTGTACAGGTTTTCAGCCTTCTGAGGTATCTGTGAAATCCCTAATCTATCTGATTTCCAGCTGTTTATGCCAGATCACTGTCCACAATTGATCTGATGTATAGCCCCCTCCAAACTGTTCCTGTGTTGTTTTCGTTTTCATTTAGTCTCAGCACAGTACTGAACTCATGATTCCATTTATGCAATTTCATGCTCTCCCTTCAGAACCAGTCTTCATATTTGCTCTCCATGGTATGCTGGCTGTGAATATTCTTTAGAGGCTTTAGCCTGGCTTATTCCTCCAGTCCCTATTGCCTCCTATTAACTTAGGTTCAAAAGAACTGTTCACCCTGCTTCTGCATCTCTGCAGAATGTTAGCTGTTTCAGCCCTGCTGAGGCCCACCCCTCCCAAGATCAAAAAAGGGGGTTCAGACATCCTGTAACCCTAGGATCCTATGATAGTTACATTGAGCAAAGCACTCTTGAGATATTAAGATAGATTTGAACACTTGAAATAAACTTTATGATTGGTTTCCACCTATGGAAACTCATGAAGAGGGATTGATTCTCCTCACCTCCTTAGGAAAAATAAATAAATCTTTGTTCTTTAGATACTATATGGTGCCCTTATATTTTGCCTGATTCCTTCAAGAGATATGAGATTAATAAAAGCAAATATGGTCCTAGGGTGTGGAAGTAGGAGGGCAATATTACAAGAAAGAGGCTGGTCTCATTCTTCCCTGCAGTGTTCAGTCCACTTATGGGCATTGTGTTTCCACCTGCACACCATCAAATAAGGGGGAGGTAGTTAAGCTAAAGGGTGTCACCACGAGAAACTTTAGGATCAGTTGTGGGAACCCAAAGCCATATTATGTGAGGAAAGGTTGAGAAGAGAAGACTTGGGGATGGTTTGAGAGAGGACAAGGAATGTAGTTATCATCAGAACCATCAAATTGTCATGTGGAAGAGAGGGCAGATGACTCCACGGAACTGAAGATGGTTCAATGTGTAGGAACCTAAGTAGACATATTTTGGCTTTTTTTTTTTTTTAAGAAGAATAGTTTAAAGCTGTAATTTGCTGCCCAGGGAGAATATTCTGGACCTCTAAGCAACCAAGCATAAAGTGGATGACCACTTGGTGGGGATGTTGTAGAAGGGATTGACTCATTGATGGGATGGTTGGACCAGATGATTTTTAAAGTTTCCTTTTATCCTGAGATACTGGAGTGTTTGAAATTGTCATGGCAGGTGATTCCTGCACACTAAAAAAATTAAAATCACAGTATTGTGGCATGTTTTTACATAACCTAGGAATTTATTTATTTCTGCCTATTATAATGGGAATAATAAAATATTAATGTATGAATATGTTCTATTTACTCATATAGCAGATTAGACCTCTTTTTTTTTTTCTTTTGGTCAAGAAGTGCCAAACACATTGTTGAAATAAACTTAGCTTTTTTCCCCCACAAATTAATCACTTGGTCGATTAAGATAAGAACATAACAAATGTCAGCTTTGGCCCCAATTTCTGGGTTAAAAATAACATTTATTCCTTTTCCTTTTTCCTTTTCTCTTTCCAAATTAGTAGAAAAAAGATATAAATACTCTTTTCATGTTTTTGCTGAGAGTTAAGAATATGGTAAATCTGGACAATCTAGTTAGGAGGACTTATAATCGAATAATTCATTCTCATCTCTATCATGTTGGATGGACCTCAGCCTTATTAACTTTTCTCCCCATAGCCTTACCTAACCTTCTCAATCTGAATTCTTTCCATTTTCTTCCATGTCCCTGTACCACTTCCTGTGTTTTGACTAGGGAGCAGCCATTTGTGAACACGTTTGTTGCTCCCTGTGGATGACAAAAAGGAATCTGTCTTGTACATTTTTGTAATCTCCACAACACCTATTGCCCTCTCCTGCATTAAGTGATTCTCAATAAATGTTTGTGGTTTTAAATGATTTTTCTCATAAGCTCATTCCATTTATTCACCACAAGTCCGGTCTATCAGTTAATATGCTAGCACTCATTAAATAGCTCCTGTGAGATTGTGATGAACTCACTTTGAAAGTTATAGATCACTACCATTCCTGTGAGAAGATGACAAACCTGATGGCTCTGGACATGTCGGAGCATGGCTGAAAAGGAAATGCATCTGATTTTTTTTTTTAGAGCACAGTTTTAAAGAGGGGCCAGCCTTTTCCTATGGTCTGGAGCCACTGTCTCCTGCGCTTATACAGAGTTGCGAAAGAACAGAGAACACTGGAATCTAGTCCCAGCTCTACTACCAATTAGCAGTGTTGCATCGGGTCAAGCATTGAGTCTTTCTGGTCTTAGGTTCCTCATCCATAAGACAAAGGAGCTGAAATTCACTGGATTTCTAGTCCCTACCAGCTCTAATATTCCTTGAGAGTAAGTTGAGAGATCCCCCCTATGGCAGACATTGTTCCCTTTCTCTACACTCCTTACAATGTGTGCGACTGCAGACAAGTGATTTAGCCTCCGTGTGGCTCAACTTCCTAACTTATAAGATGGGGAATACCTATTTCTTAGTGTTGTGATCAGAATTAAATGAGTTGATGCATGTGAAGTATTCAAACAGTGATGCAGAAGCAACACCAACTTAATGTTAGCTCTTTTATTTTGCTACTTTGCTGAAAATATGTTAGCTCATCACCAACTGTTAAAATTACAAATGAATTCCTGACATGGTGCCTGGCACAGGGAGTACACCCAATATGGATTTTAAATCTATTTTCTATCATTCCTCTTTCAAGAAGCATGATATAAAGTTGTATTTCCATCTGTTCTTAGAATATGTTGATCACTCACTCATTCTGGTTCACGATTTGCTATCTTTATCTCCTACTCTGTGATGCTCAGCATTTTGCTTTTACACAACCAAACTCTGGCTACTGGCTCATTGTCCTGTGTTCTGGGAGAGACTTTGGCCTTGCCATTTCCATGTTCATAGAACTCATCATCAGCATGATGGAGACAAATGGCACGAGAGATGGTATCTTTGGAGTATCTGAGTCTAAGAATCTAATGGAAGGTTCGGCATGAGAATGCACTGATCTTCTAGAACCTTTATTTTGGCTTGGAGCCTGATGTTACGTTGCCATAATGGAAGGTCAGTCATTTCAGTTCAGTACATTAGAAGCTTAATTAAATCTACTGAGCATTTTGATCTGTGATGAGCTCTGTTCTAGTTTCGTGAATGTGAAGAAATATATTCCACTGAAGGTTGGAGAGAGAAAGCTATGAAGGAAACAACAGTGGGGCCTTTGGTCTTAAAGAGTTTGCAGTCTTATTTGATGTGGTGTTCTAGGTATTCTGAGAACAGTATGCCTTAGAACATGATTACTGGCACAAAGAAACTCATTGCATACAAAATCCTTTAATACATGTAATATGCTTTAATCCTTTATCACTATTATTTGATTTTTTAAATCAAAGGGTCAGTTGAACTTGAGAGTTTAAATAAGGTACCAGCAGGTAGCCAAGCCAGAATGTAAACTTGGGACTTCTGACTCTAGGGTGTGTTCTTCAAGGTGTTCAGAGAGGAGAATGTAATGACATTTCTGCCAAAGAAACCTTGGGTAAAATGTAGAGCTTCCTAGTACATTTTACTGGTTTTATTGTTAGTCTGCAGTACATCTCTGATTCTCTAAAGTGATCCACAGTTTTCCAGCTATGAATTTTGACAGAGTCATGATTTAAAGCTTCAAACATATGATTATGAGATGGTGGTTCTCAACATTTACCACAGCCTTCCTGCTAACCACACAGCAGCCAACTCTCAAGACTTCCTCTAGAAGAGCAGAGGGATTTTTCTCCCCATAGGTGGTCCTGTTCCATGGGAAAAAATTAGCAGTGACAAATGACTCTGAATGAGTGCTCGAATCTGAGGTAAATTTGAACCTTAGCTCTTCCATAAGAGGAAGCCACCATCAGAGTATTTTCCATGAATAAGTTTGAAAGACATCATGTGAACAATTTTGGTGACTATCTATTAGCCTTTGGGAGAATTGCTGTAAATTACTCAGCATGCAGTGGGAAATGTTATTTCTTGGAGTCAAGTCTATTTACATGGATATTTATAGATATTTATATGTATTTCCTTTAGCAGGCGTGGACGAACACATTTTTGAAAAGCACTTAAAACCTGTGGAAAAACAAAGCGGAATATACTTTAAAAAATCTACCACAGAAAGGATAATAATAGCTTCCATGTCTGAAGACAACAGACAGGCATAAAATATAAGGGAATTATTTTATCCTGGACAAGAGAATTGCTGTTACAGCAAATTTTGACCCTGTCACTGTCTGGATAACTCTTAGCTTTAAAACTTCCACTCCCACAGACCCCAGTCCACAGAGGAGATAACTGATCTGGGGCTTAGCAGTACTGGCAAGGTGGCGTATTATGGGATTTAGCTGTAGAGCGTTTGCTCCCCAAGAGAAGAACTGCAGGAATTTTAAGAACTTACATCAATTCCCTTGGGTAGAAGCAGTATGTCTAAGTATATTTCAAGTAAATCCTCAACTCAACACATAAAGCTGCAGTTACACCACGCCTTTAAAAGGAAATTAGCACGGGAATGAGGCCAGACTGACCCTCCCAGAGACAAATCCACCATTTATCTCTTCAGTTGCCCTGTCAGTCTGTTTTAGTCACATGTTAGAGAAGCTATCATTTTCACTAAAAGCACATTCACCTCCCCTCCCACCCCCTCCACCACCACATGGGTTTCAGGTTCCTGAATTTTCTTTTAGGCCCCTAATAGCATACTGCAATTTGGATTGTTTCTTTAGACATTGTTTCTCTAGCAGATTGTTTCAGATCACAACTCTTTTTTCTGACACATTTTTAAACATTGGTTATCATTTCTTTTTCTTAAAGGAAGTCCTCGATAATGGTCTTAGGAAGGTAGATTTGATCTACCTCAGTAGATTTGATACAACCTCAGTCTTTTACAAGAGAAAACAAAGGCTGGTGAGCATGTGGAGAAAATGGAACCCTTGTGCACTGTTGGTGGGATTGTAAACTGGTATGGTCACTATGGAAAGCAGTGTGGAAGTTCCTCAAAAACTTAAAAATAGAACTATCATATGATCCAGCAATTCTATTTCTGGAATACATCTGAAGGAAATGAAAACATTATGTTGAAGAGATATCGGCACCCCCATGTTCATAATTGCATTATTTACAATACCCAAGACATGGAAACCACATAAGTGCTCACTGATGGGTGAATGGATAAAGGAATTGTGAGATAGATAAATATATATATATATTTGCATATATATATAATTCAGCAATAAAAATAAATAAAATAAATGATAAATAAAATAATAAATAAATAAAAATAAGAAAGAAAGAAAAAAACAGGAAATTCTGCCATTTGTGACAACATGGATGGACCTTGAGGGCATTATGCTAAGTGAAGTAAGTCAGACAGAGGAAGACATATACTGTATGATCTCACTTATATGTAGACTCCAAAACAAAACAAAACAAAATAAAAACAAACTCATTCAAAAAGAGATCAGATTTGTGGCTACCAGAGGCTGGGGGCAGGTGAAGGTGGAATTGGTTGAAGGTGGTCACAAGGTACAAACTTCCAGTTATAAGATAGGTAAGTACTAGGCATGTAATGTATAACATGATGACTGTAGTTAACACTGCTGTATGGCATGTATGAAAGTTCAGAGAGTAAATCTTAAGAGTTTTCATCACAAGGAAAAAAATTTTTCTCGTATTTTTTGTATTTGTATGAGATGAGGGATGTTAACAAAACTTATTATTTGACAGTATATGTTAGTTAAATCATTATGCTGTACACCTTAAAATTTACACAGTTGCTGTATGTTAATTATATACAATAAACTCAATAAAAGGTGGAAAATACAGAAAAAAATCCCTCAGTCATTGAACAAATGCAGTATACCTTAGTGGCATACCAACTAGATTGCTTAGATGAGGGTGCTTGCTAATTATGGCAACTTAGCATAATAACTAGGGTCATTTATTCATGTTGCTGGTTGTTTTTCAAATGTAACCTGAGAGGGAGTGGCAATAAATAACCGTTCTAGCTTCTTCACTAGAGATGGTGAGATCCTATGGGTTTATGTGGAAAAAAATGGGATAACAACACAGATGATGTCACAAATTCATAAAGCTAATGATTTATCTATTTGATACCTACCAATTTTTAATGGTTTTAGCCCCAACCACACATTAGAAGTAAATCTCATTGACTGCAGAGTTTAATGATAGCACTATCGTCTGTGTGTGTGGGAAGTGGCACCTTTGAAGACAAACGTAATACATGGGTGGCACAGGTTCTAGGACCTGTCACTGATGGACCCACTTCTGGATTGGCCAGTTGCTTCTGCTTCTAGTCATCTGCATCAAATGAGTACATTTTGAACTATTCAGAATTATTTGACATGATTCAAGTTGTGGTGTGGTGTTTCTCCCATTGACCTTTTGCCTGTTACTTGACCTTGCTTAAGTACAGAGTCACAACATGGATATCCTGTCATTTCATATTCTGGCCAGGTCTTATATCTATCTCAATGTGTATCTATGATGTGGTCTTACTGTCTAATAGGGGTTAATATGGAATATATATTATGAGTTTGAAACAAAAACAACTATTGTTATTTTTGTAGAGTGATGACCAATAAGCCATTCACTCTATTTGACTGTAACTGATCACAGTAGTAGGTTATTGTCTCTTCAACACTGTAATGATACCATGACTGTTTTTAATGATTTCCAACATAGGAAGAAAAACTAAGAACTCAGAACTCAGGGTGGGTGTGGTAGGGGAATTATAGTATAAAATCCATATGTTTTAGAGTTGGTTGTACTATAGGAGGTTAGAAGAGCTCAGGTATGTTTTGGGTTAGTCTAGTCCCTCAAACTATTTCTTTCAAATGTTTTCTCTCAACCAAATCTGAAACACATTTTGCCAAAACCTTTTTTCCCTTAATTTTTAAAGCCATGTGTATTTAAAGGGACATTTAATCCATATGTTTTGGCTCATTTACACTTAACTCATCAAGATATTGTTTTTAAGAGCTATTTGAGCTCCACGAGACTCATTTTATAAGTCTTTTCTTCCGCAGTACTAGGAAGTTGTGTTTTGCTGGAAACAGAAATGGAACCCACAAAATAATTAAGTTTGGATGAAAAATGAGAATGTACAATATTTTTGAGAGCCACCAAACTTCGCTTGGAAGAAGCATGTTATTCTCTTGCCATTTTTTAGTTACTTCTTCTAAGTACAAATATGCTTTGGCCAGGCTGTTAAACTTGATCATCTAGTAAATCTTTATTTCCCAGTTAAATGTCTTAATACATATTGCTCAAAATATCTTCTTTAGTGTAAAGGATAAAAGCAAGTTCAAAAAATAAGGAGAGCCCAAGATGGCGGTGCCCGAGGCCTGGCGCGCCCGGAGTTGCTGGTTCTGTGAGGTGGCGGCAGCAACGACCATGGAGTCCACAGGCCATGTCCCAGGAGGCGGCGCCAGCGAAGAGCTCGGCCTCGGGCCCCAGCGCTCCCCGTGCCCTGTTCACACTGTGCGGGCGGGCGGTGAGCGCCCATATGGGGTTCTGGAAAGTGGGGTGTGGGCCCTCCCAGGCCCAATACTTCAAAGCATCTTACCTCTGCTCAATATATATTACTTGCAGAGGATTGAGGAAACTGCCCTCAAGAAAGGTCTCTCCACTCAGGCCGTTTGGCGCCGACTATGGGATGAGCTGATGAAGACAAGGCCTTCCAGTTTGGAAGTAAGTTAAGGCACCACGTAGAACTCTGGCCTGACTTTGCACAGTGAAAGCAGGAATAGCACACAAACACAAGCTGGGTACTGGTAAAGTGCAGGGGCAGGCATGGAATGAATTTGGGAAGAGGTCTCTGATGGCTTGTCACAAAGTTCTTTTCATCTGACATTTGTCACTAACTTGCTTGTTCACCATGTTTGCAGGTGACAAAAAACAAGGAAAGGTAGTGATCACAATGGATGGAAGAACCTGGATTCAGGTCTTGACAGGGCTGGAGCAATGGTCAAACCTAACAAGATGAAATTTAGCAGAATAAACCAAACCAACTCTCCATTTGAGTCTAAAAAATTCTAATTGCATGACCTCAGGGTAGTGGGTGGAGGGGTCTGGCTTAGCAGCAGCTAGTATAAAAAAGGTTAAGGGGGTTTAGTCTACATTGTGCTAAAGCCACTCATATAATGACTGTATCCTGAGCTGTGTGAACTAATGTAACTATAATGTAGACTGAAAGACAAGGGGGATGATAGACCTGCTTGACTCTGCAGTAGTCAGGCTGTACCTGGAGTATGGAGAAAGAAGTCAAAGCCACATCATGTGAGTCACATTTGGAACACTGGAGATGTTTTTCCTGAAAAAGAGAAGACTTGGGGAACATGAACTGTCTTGAAATATTTGAAAGAGGGATTAACAGACTTGTTCTGGGTGGAAGCTAAAGGAGGATAAATTTTTGCTAAACTGTAGAATTTTTAAACTCTGAGGTTATTGGTGATGAGACAAGCTAATTCCAGAGGTAATAAGCTTCCTATCACTAAGTGTTTAATAGAGTCTGGATAACCACCTGACACAAGGGTACTGTATCAATAGAAGAAGTTTGGCATTGTTGGAGATATTGGACAAGATGACTTTTAGGGGTCCTCTTAGCCCTCAGACTAATAAGATTCTATTATTCATTAGTTCAAATATAACTCACTGGAGCTCTCATTTAAACAGAATTCCTTTTGCTGCTCCATAATTAGATGACAGGACAGATTGAGTTCAATAAACATTAACTCAAACTTAAAAAAAATAAAATAAGGAGAATATACAAAGAGTGAACTCTGACTCCTTCTGAAGTTGATGCAGAGCTATAAGCTTGGACCTTCAGGCTGCCTTTTCTTTCCCCACCTGCATTTCCATAGAGTTTTCTGCCTGCTCTGTCTCTCAGTGCTCCTTCTGCTGTGTTTCAGGGAGATGGGGAGCTACTGTTGTCTATATCTTCTGCAACTTGAGAATCCTCAGATTTTTTCCTACTAGGTAGAGGGATGACTCTAGGACACTTATTAAACATGTAGTAGGATTGCCCATCTGTCTAGTATTTCCCAGGAAGTTCAAGTCCTGAAGATACTCCTGAAGAGATTTCAAGAAAGTCAGTATATGCCTTATATTGGGCAGTGTCACTGAATAGTTATGAGAGTGATAAAGCCATTCAGATCAGTAATGACTTGATGTTAAAGTCTCATCATTTCAGGGAGGAATTGAGCAACTTTGAAACAAATTTTGTCCATTGAGGCTCAATATCCAGTGAAAATGAATGACTCTCTCAACAACAAAAAAATGTTCTACAATTCAATTCACATGCCTCAGAATTCTTTGATCAACATTTCTGGAGTGAGTTGAGTTGTCAACACTCTGCTTTTCTTCTCGTGTTTGAGTGAACATATGAGTAAAAATCTATTTCAATTGAGAAGTCAGTAAAAATAAGATTTTATTTCATGGTAAAGTATAAAAATGTGCGTTATGTTTGTATATTGTTATAAGTATATGATACTTATACCAATGAGTATCGATTGATATAAATAAAAATATTTAATTTGTAAAAATACATCTCTGGGGCTTCCCTGGTGGCGCAGTGGTTGAGAATCTGTCTGCTAATGCAGGGGACACGGGTTTGAGCCCTGGTCTGGGAGGATCCCACATGCCGCGGAGCAACTAGGCCTGTGAGCCACAACTACTGAGCCTGCACATCTGGACCCTGTGCTCCGCAATAAGAGAGGCCGCGATAGTGAGAGGCCCGCGCACCGCGATGAAGAGTGGCCCCCGCTTGCCACAACTAGAGAAAGCCCTTGCGCAGAAACGAAGACCCAACACAGCAAAAATAAATTAATTAATTAAAAAAAATACATCTCTGAATCTTGTTTGCTAGTATTTTATTCAAGGTGTATATATCTTCATTTATAAGTGTTATTGGGCCATAATTTCTTTTCTCGCGTTTTGTCTTGTTTTGGTATCAGTGCTATATTTGCTCAGTAAAATGGATCAGATGACTTGTCATCTCTTTCTTTGCTCTGGAAAGTTTATATAACATAAGAAATATCTGTTTCTTAAGGGTGTGATAAAATTCCAAGTAAAAACTTAGGTTGGGTGCCTTTTGAGCTACAATATTTTGGCTATTAGTTTAATTTCTTCAGTCGTTATTGATTTGTGAAATTTTTTAACACTTTTGTTTGAGTCAGGTTTGGTGATCCACATATCTTTTCTGGAAAATTGTCCGTTTCAGCTAAGTGTTCATCTAAGCATGCAAAATTTGCCACCTGAAAATGAAAGGTGCATTCTTTCTTTCCCATATCACAAGCTAGAAGTAGATAAATTGCTTTTCTTGCTGAGTTAAATTTAACTTTTGTAGCAACAAAACAACCAGTTTTTGTTCTGTTTCCAATGAAGCAAGTTATTTTGCCATCAATGTAGGACATGTAGGACATTTTGCTTTTTTTTTTTTAAACCAGGTGGCAATGCATTTAAATAATGCCACCCCTAATTCCAGAGTCAAGAACCAGGGATTTCCAAAATGCTTCTAATTTTCTTAAACTCTGTATTTCCTCACCAATAAAATTGAAAATAATACCTTGCTATCTCATAGGGGTAGCTATGTTAAAATATATAATGACTCTACCAGCCTCCATCCAAAGTTTGTGTGTGTTAAGTTACAGGGATAGGTTTTTATTAATATATCCCTTTGCTTTAGAGAAAATGTACTTAGTGAAAACTGTTATTTGCCTAAGAGAGTTTTCCTCTATGTATAAGCAATTAGAATTGAATCTGGGGCTTTGGGCTGTTGTTTCATCATCTTAATTAATTAACAGTGTAAAGTTAACTACTTTGTCTAATTTGAGTTATCAAACAAGTAGACTGGCCAGATTAATTAAAAGTGAAACAAACAAAAAGTGATTATACCTAGTTAATTGTAGTTCTAATCAATTCAATAAGTAAGTTAAATAGTCAAAAGTATTTGTGTTTTTACACACATCTTAGATCAGTGAGGATGATTTTGCTGACTTACTAGTGATTTTATGAAAGTAGCAGGTCTGAAGATATTGTTCAGCCATAAATCTATAGGTTTTCTGTTGCTGCAAAAGTTAAAATGCATTTGGCATGGAGAGAAACTTCTCTACCCTAAGCCAGGCAGGACAGTGAAGGTGATGTGAGAAGAAAAGTTCAGGAGATGAAGTCAAGAAGCTAAACTAGGTGTTCTGTTAAGTTTGGGCCACACAGTTAACTAACAGTTAGCTGAAATCATTCTTTTGGAAAAGGAGGTTATATTCAGTATCAGCTCAACACCCTCTCTTTAGCAACACTTGATTGGTTTTGCCCTTTATCTTTAAGTTCTTAACAAGATAAGTGTCTTTTATATTGAGCATAAGTGAAATCCAGGCTAGTTAAGTAACTTTTTCTTTCTAGTAGCTTTGCCTTAGACTTCATTATTCCAAGACTCTTTCTGTCTCGATTTTCTTGTCAATTTGAGTATTCCTTTCTCTGTTAAACCCTACCAGGGAAAGAGCTTCCAATTTCTCCCAGCAAGACCATTTGTCTTACTGACTAAAATTTCAGATCAAAGATACAAGATTACGAGATCAGAAGTTTGTGTCCTTTTTATACTTCCTTGCATTATTCTCCTCAAGAAAGTTGAACTGTATCACCTAGTAATAAATCTAAGTTTTATCGGTGGGGATCTCTGACCTTTTAGTGACCAGCAGATTTCTATATCTCGCCTAACTCTTCACCCGTGGAAAAGAATAATATGTGATAGATAGTGTTAAAATGAGTGGAGTTTTCTAAGCAATTGAATTTGAATTCTGTGCAACAAGGACTGTAACTTCCAATTTGTAGGTAGAATTGGCATCAAAAAATAATGGAAAGAACATGGATTGTATAGTCAGAAATCCACACTGGAATTCTAGCTCTGCCATATTTTCAGCTGGGTAAATTTGATGCAGTCACTCAAAATTTCTGAATTTTGGTATACACATTCATAAGAATAATAATAATCCATCTCATAGAGCTATTATAAAGATAAAATGAAAATCCTTCTTAAAGCACCAGTAAGGTGTCTAACACATAGAAGACTCTCAGTATCTATTAATTCCTCTTTTTCTCAGTAGCTGCATTAACAGGAGACTGTGCTGTTCCAGGCTGTATTTCTCACAAATGATATCACCTTGGTAGTTCCCATAAATGTTCCAAGTTCCAGTTTTCTTAACTGTAGAATGGGAAGAAGTACGCTCCCATATGAAAGATCTGTCTTAGAGAAATTGTGTGGCTATCAAATGAGAAACTAATATGCAGTAAACTTTGAAAATTATAGAGTACTAAGGAAATAGAAGCTATTCTCTTTTAAGTAGGTATTAATTCAGGCACTGATATTGTATATATTGTATTTTACCACAAAAACACACAATAGATAAACATTCAGGAAAGAGGCGTTCTTAATATCCAAGATCATATTTCCTTGGTCATTTTCTAAGTTCATGTGCAAACAGAATTCTAAAAAATGATTTTTTTCTGACTATTGACATTTATTCTTTTACAAATACAATTGTGGGTCACTGAAATCCCCTTAACTTCCCGAGAAACAACTAAGAGCACATTGAATCTTCTCCTAGGGAAAAACAGTGTGTGTGTGTGTGTGTGTGTGTGTGGGCAAGAAAAAAATCAGTTTTACTTTGAAGGAAAATAAGTGGAAATTTTTAGGTTGAAAGGATATGGAATTATTTAGCAAGGTCAAATTAAAATGAATATTGTTAGAAATTTTTTATTTTATGTTTTTAGAATACTAGTTGTCTGGATAATGTCACTTGACAGAATAAATTTGCTTGAGTGGCATAAGATTTTCTTTTGTTTTATTTTTTGATAATTGCATCAGATTTGGAGAAGAAATAAGAATTGTCTCTGTTATTGTCATGTAGCCTCTTTTGAACAATAGAACTGATTTACCAACATGCCAAGTCACTGACCAGAGCCATAGAAAAGAAGGGTTTGACTTTTGTTTTCAAAATTAGGTTATGTATGAAAGTTTGAGAAATTTTAGCATGTTCCTTACAATCCTTTTTTTTTTTTTTCTGGAAATTGGAATAACACATGACATCACTTTACGTGATTAGGTGTCACTTGATTGCATACATAAGCTTTGTGCTGATATGTGGAGAGTCTGTGATAATGCTTAGAAATACCTCGAATTAGTTTCTGGGCTTTAGGATGGGACCATTTGATTCCCTGTGATCTGAGTTGGAACACCCTGTTTTATTCCACAGCCATCTAGATGGAGAGTGAGGAAGAACAATCTACTAGCCAAGCAACAAAGCGATTGAGGTAGACAGAAAGTAATTAGTTTTTAATGATCTTTTGGAAATCCCATGAATAGATTGATTTCTGTTTTGATCTTGTTTGAATTAATAGATGCTTTTGAGTCTTCAATCCCACTCCAGCACACATTGTTTCTCCATTTCACAGTCTGGCGCTCCCGCTGTTTAGGGTTTACTTGGACCATTGTTCCGTTTTGTAAGGCTCAGCCCAGTGTTTTGTGTTCTTCAGCTTTAAACATTGTTGTGGTGTTTTCCTTTTATTTCTATAGCTGTTTCCTCTTGGGAATTTGATGGGGTTATTATCACTCACACGGGACTAACATCCAAATTGGAGGTTCTTAGTCAATTCGTTTCTCACTAAGAACCTCCATGCTCCTTGCAAAGAGATGTCTCAGCCCTGTCTTGGTTACAGCCCCAACTTTTCCTTTCCCCCTTTTTGGATTATGTGAGTTATTTAGAACCAACATTAATGAGGCTGCAAGGAAGCTGTTTGTATGGCTGGAGTGGCTGTTATGACGAAAGGCTTTTCTCTATAATACACAGTAATTTGCTTCTCCCCAAAGCTATCCAGACAACGACAACATCCCCAGGTTTTACTCGAGTGTTGTCACCAACTCCCTGTCTCACTGTCAGATGGATGTCTACATTCTTACACTCTGCTTCCCACTTGTCCATCCAATTTTTAGACACTTTTCCTTGTCAGGAAGGTAGTAAAGGGTTACAATTTTTTTTCATTCTTTTTGTTTGATTGTTTCTTTTTGGTCAATCAAGCTATGCATGTATATTTCTTTAAAATTATTTTTCAAGAAAATGTGGAAAATGGAGAAAAAAAATCACCAATTTCCCACCAACCAGAGACTTTCAACACTTTAAAGCAGATCTGGTTTTTATATAATTATATTCTTTGATATATGACTATTTTATGTGAGTATGCTTTAAAATAATTTTTCACTTTAAAGTGATCGTCTTTACATGTCAAAAAAAATACAGATCTCCATGATAATGTTTATAAAGACTGCCAACAAAAGTATTGTATCTTTATGGTCCTGGCTTTAGGATGGCTTTAAGAAGAAAACAGAAGTAATTTAAAGATACTAAGAGAAGATCAAATAAATACCACTACTGAAGTCCTCTAGAAAGGAGAAATGAGAAGAAACAGGCTTGAGAAGTTCAAACGAAATTACCTTCTGTTGTGAATCAACAGAACACTACCTAAACACTGCACTTACATCTAAGTGTGAATTAGCATTTTGGAAGTTGAATCCATGAGTGCTGGGATTTCAGATCTCCTCAGTCTGTCCCTCACCTCCCCTGACTCCACAGGACAGAGGAGGGAAGTGGGCAAAGGAAGAGAGTGCAGGATAGAAGTAGAAGGTAGTGTACAGGAGCCACATTGGAAAAGAGAGGAGAAGGCTGGACTAGCAGGTTGGGAGAAGCTTTAAGAGAGGAAAAGGGAGAGGGGGCTTCAGGATAGTTACAGCCAACATTCCATTTAGCACCAGGCACCCAGTGGAGAACAGGCAATTTATCCTTGTCGTAGACCTGGCAGCACTGCTTCTCCAGCCGCCAGGCATTTTGTTCCCAGAAGAAGGGGCTACCCGGGAGTAAAGGGAAGGTTGCTGGTGAGGGTAAGGAAAGGCTTTCAGGGCCAATAGCACCCTTAGTCCTTTTCAGGTTAGCTTACATTCTTCTCACTTGGCCTTCTGTATTTGTTCATTATTCTCTTTTCATTTGCGTTTTGTGTTTTGTATAGTTGGGTACCTCTAGCTCTCTGTTTCCTCTTTTAGCTAAGTGTGGTCCTTTTAAAAAAAAAATTTAGATCCTCTTCTAACTATGCTAACTATAAGTTACTAACGTTTTTTTCCTTCAATTTTTTACCTCTGGGGAACCTAACCTTCACCAGAAGGACCAGTGGTTGCTTTCTTATGTACCAATGACTAAGTTTAGATACACGTAATGGCAAGTATGCATTTGTTCAGTGTGACCTTTGGGGTAATTTGGACTTTTGGAAGTTTTCCAAAATAAGGAAGGAATTATAACAGTTGCTTATTGTTCTTATGAGTTCAACCTCATCCATAATCCAGCATTTTGGGAATTTTCTACCTTTCCCGGTAGAAGTTGTCAAGCTCTAGTAAAGACACTTAGTATCCTAATCACGAGACATATTTCGTGTAGTACGGCCTACTTGCTCTGGAGGAAAAAAAAGTGGCAGGATTAGGCAGTGGATTTAAATTCCAGCTCTGTCTTCTTCTAGCAAAATGGTCTTTTAACTATAATTTGGTTTTCTCGCATATTTAATGAGGATATAATAGTATTTACCTTACAGGATTGTTGTGATAACTAAATGACATTTTATATGTACCTGGTACTTAATAAGTTCTCTGTAAACGGTAACTGATGGCTTTAGTATGATTGTCTGTGTTAATAATAACTATTAGCCATAACTTGAAGGTGCTTATACTTTGTTTACAGGTTAAAATTATCAGATGCTAATCACCTAGAGCATACTTAAAGGATTTTTAAGTGTTAAACTGTATGATAGTAACAATATTTTCAATTACAGGCACTCAGGTGAAGAAAAGATTTATGTGGACCAGCAGATGGGGAAAAGAAGACCTCCCTGAAGAGGTGAGGACTGAACTGGGCCTAGAGTAGACAGAATTTAGAATACACAAAAGGAGATTTAAGGTTCAAGAGAAAGGAGGTCAGGGAGCAAAGTATGAGTAAGCATATAACAAAAAATGGCAGGGTTTCAGACCTATTTTTCTGGGTTATTTGGCAGCATTTATTCTCCCTCTTCTTTTTCTTTTTTATTAGAGGCCTTTTATTAAATTTCATTGAATTTTTTTAGCTGTTACCTGTGCCAAAATAATAAGTATGCTTATAATATTATATCACTTTAAATCCTTATGAATTTTGGGCATTTTACTATTCAGCTGTTGATTTTAAAGAATACCATCTTGGAATTAATTCTTGAAAGCTATATTTGCATTATTGCATATATGCTAGGCAAATAGAAAGAGTTTATATTCCTAGGGACAACATTAACTTTCTAAGGAAAAGCATTGCATTTCAACAAACAGTAAACAACATCTAGTGTCTGTGCTGGCTGTTCCTCCACTGATTAAGGAAATGATAATGAGTAGTCTACTGTAGTAAGACATGGTACTACTGAAATGCTTCATCCCTACAGTTACCTCGTATCCTCAGCGCTTCCCCATAGTCACAACTGTGAAGGAAGCTTTGGGGGTGGGGATTTAAAAAGAAGTGGAACCATCCAGAGAGTCTGGGTGGGAGGGGGGCGGTGGGGGGGGAGTGTGCTGAGGACTCTACAAATGAAGCGAGTTAAAAACAACCAGAATTTCTCTCTTTGCAGCTGTAAAGGGAAGATTAGGGAGGCATTTAAAAAAAAAATCCTGAGATTGTATGATGCTTTGTATGATAAAATTTAGAGAGGTAACATTAAATTGTACCTAGTGATTTATTCATTTAGTTTGTACTCTACTGAAATATTGTTTGCTGCCACTCCTGGTGTTGCCCCGCTGGCCTCTCAACTCAGTTCGCCTGGTCATGACCAGAGCCTGGCCAGCCAGCCCATGGCATCCTGACCAACACGGACTCATCAGGCAAAGCACATGGTCTCCTTCAATGCCCAGCCTATCAACCCAAGTGTAGAATGGACAGAAAATATTACAAATGCACTTTTACCTTTAGCTCCTTAACTAAATGTAGGGGAGGTTTATGTGATCTATTTAATTACATAATTCTTTCCAAAAGTACTTTATTTTCCATGAAAGCCCCTGTAATGAAAGGTTCTGCTGGCCACTGTATCTGAGCATCGCTTGGAAGTATATTAGGAGAGGCAATATAGTTTAATGTGTTTGAAACTAAACAGATGTGGGTTGAAGTTTTGTCTCCACGACTTATTAGCTGTATATTTGGGGTAAGTTATTTAAGCTATCTAAGCTTGTTTTCTCCCTGGTAAAATAGGGATAATAATAGGATTTATTGCAAAGTCTTTTTAAAAAATAAAGATTAAAAGTTTAAGTCACCTAGTAGAAGGATTGATACATAGTGAATCACCGTTAAATGAGATTGATAATAGATAATAATAGTGACTATTAATTATGAATGTAAGTATTAATATATTTACATTATTAATATATTGTTTAATAAATATAGGGATTAACATTAAAAATACATAATGTTAGCTACTGCTACAATTATTATCATAATGCTTGATTCAGTTAATTTTTATTTGTTTCCTCATCTGTAACATGAGGATAATATTACCTATAGATTGATGCTGTGAACTACACTGACAAGGCTGTGAGAATTAAATAAGAGACTGGGTGTGCCTGTGCTTTATAAACTGTAAAATAATTATTATGGCAGAGCTGAAAACAAGTAGAAGGTATCTGGTAGCACTTCTCACCTTTACATGACCAGAATCTGCAGAACAGAGTTTTGGTGAGTGCTCATCTTTTAAGAGTTAGGGCCAGTGTTTCTGGAGAGCCAAACAGATGGTTTGCAATGGAGCAGAATGTTGTGTCCAGAAAGGCTGGCAGAGCAGCTTCCAATTGTGCTTCCTCTGCCAGGCACAGTCACTGTCGTCACTCTAGCGTTGTTGTAGCTACCATGGAATTCCAGAATTAGTCAACTTCTAAACAAGTTACTTTGCTAAGGAACATTCTTTCTTCTTTTTCTACTTTTGTAACTCTGTTGGGATAAACTCACTGGGCATCCACTTTAAGCTAGATACTTTTTTTTTTTTTTTTGCGGGACAAGGGCCTCTCACTGTTGTGGGCTCTCCCATTGCGGAGCACAGGCTCTGGACGCGCAGGCCCAGTGGCCATGGCTCACAGGCCCAGCCACTCCGCGGCACGTGGGATCCTCCCAGACTGGGACACGAGCCCATGTACCTTGCATTTTGAGGCAGTTTTACCTGTGTTATTTAACAGTATCCTTATAATCATCCTCTAAAATGTGCTTTATCACCTATATTTACAGACAAGGAAACTGAGGCTCACTAACTTGCCTAATAGTAAATGGTAGAGCTGGGATTAAAACTCTTATCAAACTAAAGCTACCACTACCTTAGTTCATTGGTGCTCATGTTGTTTAAGCACAAGCGTAGAAAAAGTGCAGGAAAGGGGAGTGGTTCTCAATGGAGACAGATGCTGTCTCCCTATGGAGTGTTTGAAAGTGCACTGGAGAACTTTTGATTGTACAGTGACTGGGGTGATGGGGTGCTGCTGGATTTGGGGAGTAGGGACCATGGATATCAAATGTTCCACGGTGCTCTTGACAGTACAATGAAAAATTGTCCCACTTGAAATGCTAGTAGTGCCCTTATTGATAGACAAGGGGCTAGGTGATTCAGAAACATCTCTCCCGACTTCTTCTGAAGTGATAAAAGGGGCCATGGCTGTGTTAGTAGTTATATTTTATAATTTTCACTTGTATGCTTCTTACAATGTAGGAAAACCCAACCCTTACTTTCCAAGCAAGACCACATTGTTTTTCTTTAGGTGTTTTGTTTATATGCCCCTTGTAACCCTTATCACAATATATTAATCACCGTATTCCATACCACAAAAACGTAAGCATGGATACCATTTTATTCATTGCTGGCTTTGCAGTGCTCAGCGTAGAGTCTGGTTACCAGTAGGTGCTCAATAACACTTGTTAATATGAGGACATAGCAGTTTCTCTGTCATCTAGAAAGCCCAGGAAACAAGCTTGAAAGCATGAATCTGTGTTTACTGCACCTCCTCCCCTAGATTTCCTCTGGAAACCCTAGTTTGTCTTAGAAAACATTAGTGTTTCGGTGGTCATTAAGTACACCACACGTTTTCATTCTTGAATTCTTGCACCTTTCCCGACTAAGGAATACTCTGATAACTTGGGGTTCTCATTTGGTCACCAGCAACCTTCTAAGAAGTAAAGTTCTGCTTTTTGAGTCTGGCCAAGCGACTGTTGGCTTACAAGGATTAGTTTTCACTTCAGCTCCGTTAAGTTGTAGCTCCATTTCCCCCCTGGGTGCTTTGAGTGATAGCGCTATTACCAGACTCAGGATCTGTTTTCAAAACGTTTGGCCAGAGTAAAAGCACCACATCTGATTTTTCAAGCAGACCCTTTAATTCATCAGAATTGTTAGTTCTCATTTTCTACCTGTTCAACTTTGAAAGAGTATTTATTTTCCCTTGTGGCATTTGTATATACATCAGCATTGTTTTCCTCTTTCTTATCATTCCAATAGGCTTTCATATATTTTAATGTATGGAGCGCTTCAGGTTGGCACTGGCACTTTTTATTACTAATTAAAACACCTCAAAGCTGCTTTGAAAAAGAGCTATCTAATTTTCCATTTTATTGATGAGGCTTCAGTTGTCATGTGACTTGCCTAAGATCCCTTAGCAAGTAAGTTGAGCGGTTAAAATAAGAACTAAAAATCCTTGATTCCTAGTTACTTGACTTTAATGCTTCTTTCTTTCCACCTCTTCCTTTCTCCCTCCCTCCCCTCTTCCCATTCTCCATTCCTCCCTCTCTCCTTTCCCCTTTCCTTTCTTTCTTTCTCTTCAGGAACTTCATTATTTACTTTCTTCTATATCTTACATGAAATTGCTAATTTTCTCACTATAATTATTGTCTTAGGCTTAGCAGTCAGGGTAGACCCAAGTAAAGATTGTTAACTTAGGTTAGACAGTCAGCATTATGGAATCTGCTTACCCTCTCTCTCACCTTTCCTTATACTTCTCCCGTATTCTTAATACCCTCTTTCATCAATTTCTTGAAAAAAAAAATGACCACTTTTGTCTACTATCTCCCACCTTTTCCCATCCCTTTATTCACTATTATAACGTTTTCTCACTAAAGCTTTTATTTCTTCCTTCCTCCCTCTCTCCCTCTTTCTTTCTTTCTTCTTTTTTCTTTTTTTCTATTGCAGGCAGCATATATTCAGGTTTAGTGTTCTCTCTCTCCTTTTTTTGGGATAAGGGCAGTATGGTGGTGGGGTATGTGTTTCCACACAGAAAAGTTTAAAAGTGCTGAATGAAACTTTATGGCATTCTAAAATGTGGATTAGGTTGTGGTGTACTGGTTCTTTTTGAATTAACGTAGTTTCATCAAATGGCTGAAACAAAATCAATCAGCATACTTAAGAAAATGTATAATGAATAAATAGGCAGTGGACATAAATATATTTCAATCTCTAAGTGGGTAAAGAGAATTATATTTAACTTGATAATGTGTTTGAGAAAAGGACAAGACATTGACTTGGGAAGTCACTGCCCTCCTCCCTGGGAGAAATCCAAGGATTACTGGTATTAAGAGGAGAGATTGCAGATTATGGTTACTGAATGGAAGGATTACTGAGACACGCTTGCCTCTGGCTCAAAGAAGACAATGGGAATTAAGAGGCTACAATGAATAGAGAGTGGTATTTACTGTATTTCCAAGGTTGAATACTTTACAAAAGAAATAAAAACAGCTATTCCTCAGGCCTAAGTTTGGAGTGGTGCTGGAGCTGAGGTTGCTTTTAAACATTCTTTCTACCTCTGACTCCAAGTCTAGGTTCTGCATATTAGTCTAGGGAGAAAGATGGCAGTCATGGTGATTTGGATATTGTTTCAAAACTGTCTTAATTTGTTGTCTTAACGCATGCACGTTTTGCCCTTCCTTACAATTCAAATAGTGAAGAGTGATGTAAGAATCGTACCTGAGTCAATTATGGAAGAAAGTGTAAGGTCTCTGGACTGGTTTTCACAGACGTGGAGTCTAAACCCATTTCTGACCCAAAGAATGCAACTGAATTTCTCAGACCTCAAATACTTCATCTGCAAAATGGAGGGAATGATGCTAGATGATTTTCACAATTCCAGATATTGTTAAAAATATAGGAACCTCTCAAAGATCTACAAACATATTAATTGGAAGCATTGAAAATCTGTTTAATTGTTCAATAATATTATATCTTGAAAATATCATACAAAAGTTAATGAATGTCTTGCCTTTAAGAAGCCTCTAACATTTATGAGATTTATACAAACCCTGTTGGGACAACTGATTTCATTTTAAAAGGTCTAAGAACTTTTAATTTAAGAATAATAAAATGAATTTAAATATAAAACATAAAATGCTTAAACATGTCCTTAAAGTGTGTTTAGTCCAAACATTGCTAATTCGTAGGAATCAACAGGCAAAACTCTTGCCGTTGAAGTAAACTAAAAATGAAGTTGTCTGATCTAGCTTTCGTCTTAGTTATTTCATTCAGTTCTGAAATTCCTGTAAGAGTAAAGCCACATTTTGATAATGTACTTACACTTGACATAAGATTAGTATGTAAAGAACAAAACAATAAAACAAAATGAGAACAGACATTCATAGGTACAGAAAACAAACAGGTTATTGCCAGAGGGGAGAGGTGTGGAGGGGGGCAAAATAGGTAAAGGAGATTAAGAGGTACAAACCTCCAGTTACAAGGTAAACAAGCCACAAAGATGTAGTGTACAGCCTAAGGAGTATGGTCAGTTATGTTGTAATAACTTTCTATGGGGACAGAAGGTTACTAGACTTATCGTGGTGATCATTTCATAATGGATGTAAATATCAAGTCACTAAGTAGGTATACCTGAAACTAGCATAATATTGTATGTCAACTATATTTCAATTTAAAAAATGGGAAGTAAAGTTAACAAAATATGTTGGTATATTTCATTTTTGGCTAAAACCCCAAAATGAATAAATATTGATAACAGAAAAAAATTATAATATAAAAAATATAACTACATAGCTAGAAGAGACTACTGCTACTTTAAGTCTTTCTTTAAAAAATACTAGGAAACTGTTTAGTGGTTGTGCTTTCCTTATTTAGCTGGGTTAACCTCTTAGTTGCTAAGGGCAGACTGATTTGTTTATAAACTTGTTAAACCAAATCTGCACACAACCACATCACAGATAATAAAGTGGGAAAAAACCATTCAAATTGTCAGTCTGCACCCACTTAACCGTCTTGTCTTATTAATGCCTAATTTAACTTTTTCAGCAATGTATTGCACA
Source organism: Phocoena sinus (assembly GCF_008692025.1). Taxonomy (NCBI): domain Eukaryota; kingdom Metazoa; phylum Chordata; class Mammalia; order Artiodactyla; family Phocoenidae; genus Phocoena; species Phocoena sinus. Next base: position 35,925,557 of record NC_045774.1, on the reverse strand, counting down.
TTGCATGTTTGCACATTGTATTTTTAAATGATGTGGGTGTGGGTGTGGCAGCAAAGATGTGTGACCAGAATTCCTTTCCCAATGACATACCCAGGCTGGGCCATTGTCAGTGAGTCATTCTCACTGCAGTGACACTGGAGCTCCATGTGCAGTCTGATGTGTTTGAGACTGCCTGGCCAGATGCCAAACATGTTTATTCCACATCAGTACCACTAGCGCTAGAGAGGAGTGTATGCCACGCTTAGGTTACTGGCAATTAAAATTTTCCCTTGATATCTGCCTCTTTTTAAAAGCTTCCTGATTTGGGAATAAATAAAACCAGATCTTTCTACTACCACTCATCTAATGAGCTTTCAACCTTTATAGTGTATTGTCATCTAACACATGGAATTATAAAGTTCGTGCAACTTTAAATTTCTTTGTGTCATATTTAGTTTTCTTAGCAATTTTTATGAGAGTATTGTTGTCCTGATAGGTCAAATACCAGTGCTAAAGGCAGCAAAGCTTGTGTGTGTGTGTGTGTGTGTGTGTGTGTGTGTGTAGTGGAAATTTAAAGAGTAGGCAAAATGACTTTTTGACAGGTGATAGCATTAACCCAAGTATGGAAAAGTTTCTATCTATTGTAGCAGATTGAAGTTTATACACCACAACTTAAGAAGGCAGAAATGTGATTTTTTTTTCTAGAATTAGAGTCTCAGTTTTACTCGTGAGGCCCTGCTCTACAATGACAAGATAATTTCTCCCAGCCCAGTATTCTCAGTTTCATCCAATGATTTTCAGCCAAAATTAAATATCTTAGGCACCGTTCATTTCAAAGCTTGGTTGCTTTTCAGCGAAGGGCAGCTGGAAGGATTTCATTCCTTTCCTCAGTGGCATCTGGGAGCAAGGGAGAAGTCATCACCATCATGGCAGTGGCAGTGGACCAGCCGTCCTCCCAGTCCATGCTGGTCTCACCCTGCAGTGCCTGACTTGCCTGGTTCCAGCACATGACTCATCTCTTTGAGCATCCTGATCATTTCTGTAACTTATGCTTATGCACCTTTGATATTGAGACTCTTGATCAATGTGGAGGGTCCTTTTTGGACTCAGGTCCTGAGCACTTCAGTATTCCCCATTAGGACTTCTGGTTTCTTTCTCCACCCCTCACTGGAGTGTGTGAACCCCCTGGGGCTGGTCCTAAAATTCACATATAGGCACCTTCCTCAGCTGCAGAGACTGTATTTCACCACGCTCCTGTAGCCATTTGGAATGCTGTGTCATTTCAAATGTAGAGCTTTTAAGAAAGGTTTATGTTGGGTCCAGTCTCTGCCCTGGAAAGCAGAGGCTCAGTAATGGCTCCTCAGGTGCCCCCAAACCTAAGTGGGTGCTACCCTCTGTCCCTGAGATTTGACCCCTGGGCACTGGGTTGGGAAGCGGACTTCTCACATCTGATTCCTTGTCCTTCTCTTTTTCTTGCTCTTGCTATTTCTTCTAGCACAGAAATGGTTTTTCCTTTACAATTTCTGTCTTCTAGAAATTGATTCTGGGTCATAGCCTCTTTCTTTTCTGCTCTAGACCATTTAGCTATTGATCTGAGTCCTTCAGGCTTGATTTTTATATACAAGATGCTCAGCTTTGGGAAGTTTCAGTAAAACTCTTTTCTTCTTCAAGAAAGCTTTTGCATTCAGGCAGTAGTCTTGCTATGAATGTAAAATCTCGTATTGTAAAATTGTAAGCGGATTGATGACTGCTGTTCTTGGCTGTATGTTGCCCTTTTCTTGAAGCAGTGAACTTCAATGAATTAAGGGGGTGTGGGGAATATGGGGAAAACTACAGGAACATGAGGATGTAAGGCTTACCAGGGATGAAACTACATTGGTTTAATAGTGCAAAAATATTATACCCATTACAATAAGATCACCTCTAAGTCACCAATTTACCATGGAGATTTTTTAGATGGGTCTGATGAAAAGGAATGAAATTCACATTTGGATTTCTATTAATGAACAGTATATTTTGTTAAAAAGAAGAGTCACTATAGTCTTCTTTACCTTGCTGTTACTCAGCCATTTTTTTCTTTTATAATTTAGTCTTTACATTTTTAAATTATAAAATAAAATGCGGATACAGACCCTCGCAAATGAATGTGTGTATACATTAATGAATTTCTTAATAAATTTTAAGGTGAACACCTTTGTAACCATCACTATGACAAGAAATAGAACTTTGCCAGCCACACAAAAGTTCCCTCTATTTGTTACACCCCTCCCTTCTGCTACATGTAACTATTTTCCTGACTTTTATAGTAATCACTTCCTTGTGTGTATGTTTAGTTTTGACATTCAAATGTGCATCCTTAGACACTAGAGTTTAGTTTTTCCCATTATTTAAAATTTGATGTTTTTAAGACTGTTTTAATCTATGGTTCCTCCCTCTACCTCTTTCTTTTCCTTATGTTTCTGTTGAAGACCTGGACTGTTGGATCTGTAAAGTTTCCCACAGTCTGGATTTTGCTGATTGCATACTCATGGTGCACGTTAGTATGTTCCTTTGGCCTCTTGTATTTTCTGAAAATTGGCAGTTGGATCCAGAGGCAATATTAGACTCAAGTTCAATCTCTTCCGCAAGAATAGAGGTGGTGTTTGGGAAGACCACAGGAGGCCCATAATGTCTGATTGTCTTTTTATGACATTAGAAATGGTTGATGTTTATAGTGCCTAAATCGATTATATATTATACTCTCTAGTGCCACTCTCATACCCGGATCATTAATATATATGCAAGATTCCGAAAACTGCAGGCAGATGGGAGATAAGGTTTCCCAAATGGTACAGCAATTTAAAAAATTTCTAGATGTGCTTTACTTACTTTTGTATTTGGTATAAACTAGATTGCCAAGGTTACATCAAGCTTGGAGCAAATGCAGAGTGACAATCGCAGGGAAAAAGCAATTTCTCTGGGTCTATCCCCCACCTGCTATTGTGGCACTTCTCCTTCCTACAAAGGTCTCTTCCTCTCACCGGATACTACTGGAAGTCCCCAGGTGGTGTCTCCTGTATGCTCTGGAACACAGCATTCTCAGCTACCATGGGACATCTTTCTGCCTCTTCCCTTGTTGCCCAGCTTTGATTTCCTTTGGTGGTGTCTTCTTTAAAGCTTCTGGAGTCCATGAAACCCCACATCGGTGGCCTCTCATGGCTGCTGCTACTGCATTGATGTGGGAGACATCTTCCACTGATGCCCAGGGGCAGAGTCTGCTAATTGTTCCCCAAATATCTGTTTTCTCTTCCTCCTGGGTATACAGCTGTATTATATTACTCAGTCATCCTAGCAATTGCTGTGGCCACATAACTGATTTCTAGACAATGCTAGATTCTTGGAAGGGATATGTGCCATTTCTGGGAAGCCTGCTTTGCCCCCTCCACGTTCGCTTTCCCTTTGTGATGGCTAGATGCAAATGATGATGATGCTCTGGGGCAACGTTCTGTACATTTTTTCTGTGAAAAGCAAGAGTAAATATTTTAGAGTTTGAGTTCATATGGTCTCTGTTACAACTACTCAACTCAGCTGTTATTGTGCAAAAGCAGCCAAAGACAATGGGTAAATGTGTGACTGTGTTCCCATCAGACTTTATTTACAAAACAATGGGTGGGCTGTAGTTTGCTGGTACCTGCCCTGGCAGGGCCACAAGATGTAAAGAGCTTGGATACTAAGTATGGAGGAAGGCTGCCTATTGACCAGGACCACCTACCTTCAACTGTCATGTGAGAGAGAAATAGCTTTTGTTGTATTTGACTCATGTATTTGTTATCTAGGGCTGCCATAACAAACGACTACAAAATGGATGCCTTAAAATAATGGAAATTTATTGTCTCACAACACTGAAGTATAGAAGTCTAAAATCAAGGTGTCTGCAAGGCTGTGCTTCCTCTGAAACCTGTAGGGAAAAAATCTTTCCCTGCCTTTTCCTAGCTTTAGGTTGTGGCCGTCTGTCTTTGGTGTTCTTTGGCTTGCAGCTGCATCCCTCCAGTCTCTGCTTCTATTGGCACATGACACTCTCCCTGTGTTTCTGTCTCTGTGTCTCTTCTCCTCTCTTATAAGGACAACAGTCATATTGGGTTAAGGGCCTGCCCTGCTCCAGTCTGATCTCATCTTAATTTTATATCTTTATTACATTCTGCAAAGACCCTATTTTTTTTTATTTATTTATTTTTATTTTTTGCTGTACGCGGGCCTCTCACTGTTGTAGCCTCTCCCGTTGAGGAGCACAGGCTCCGGACGCGCAGGCTCAGGGGCCATGGCTCACGGGCCCAGCCGCTCCGCGGCATGTGGGATCTTCCCGGACCGGGGCACGAACCCGTGTCCCCTGCACTGGCAGGCGGACTCTCAACCACTGCAGCACCAGGGAAGCCCAAGACCCTATTTTTAAATAACTACCAAGGGTTTGGACTTCAACCTATCTTTTGGGGGAACTCAATTCAATTTACAAAAAGCTATTATAGATTTTGCAGGGGGGATTTATTTATTTCTGATGCACACTTGACTATGACCATGTCAGTGGCATGCTGAACTTGACTGATTTGGGGAAAATTTATTTTTCATACCTTTGTACCTCACCCAGTGTATCTCAAAATTTTTTTTTTTTGGAAACAACTTACTCTCCTGAAAGAAGAGCCACTATCTTTCTAGAACTCATGCCCCGGTCCACGGAGGGCTGGAAGGAAGCCAGAAATGGTAATGGAGAGGTAAACAGTGACAGCCCTGTCAACAATGGACAGGCTTTGCATCTGAGCATTGTTCTGCCTGCTGTTCACCCGGCTGCTTGGCATAAACTGTTTCCAGGGGGCTCATTAGTCAACTGTTGTCTTGGCAGAACCACTTCTTTCTCTCCTGATCCTCCTGCTAACACCCCCGCAGACACGACCAGATACGTTTAATCTTAACCTGAACACAAGGGACACTCCTGTTTGTTATTGATACTTCTGCTGAGAGCTATAAAAGGTGTTAGGGCTTCCCTGGTGGCACAGTGGTTGAGAGTCCGCCTGCCGATGCAGGGGACACGGGTTCGTGCCCCGGTCTGGGAAGATCCCCCATGCCGCAGAGCGGCTGGGCCCGTGAGCCATGGCCGCTGAGCCTGCGCATCCGGAGCCTGTGCTCAGCAACGGGAGAGGCCACAGCCGTCAGAGGCCCGCGTACCGCAAAAAAAAAAAAAAGGTGTTAAAGACACATGATAATTAGAACTTCACCTCCATCTCCAACCAACAGCCTTCTTTTAGGTAAAGCTTAACAGAAGTAACTGGTAGACAGGACACTGTCAGTAAACTGATTTAGATGATTTCTTTCAAGCAAACTTTTGAAACAAAGGTACACAACCAAGGTGAATCAAAAGGTAAAAACATTGATAGCTACCACCTGGTAAACTTGTTATTTTAGTTCTTAAGACATTAATTTGCTATTCTGTGGACAGTCTAGATACAAAATAAATGTGGGAACCGGTGAATATTGAGAAGGTAATGTTCTTGTGTTTATGTCTGTGTTTAATCATTAATGTTTCTCAAATTTATGCAAATGATCAGCACAGAAGTGTGTTTCCTAGTCTTTATACTCTTAGCAGGCCAGCCTTCTTTCTCACACCTCAGACATGTGTTTCCAGGCAGGTTTGCTGATGTCTAATCAGTCAGCTGAGATACTCAACTGTTACTTAGCTCTCCAGCCCTGTCTGGAGCAACTCCAGCGTGGGAGAATCTAAACATATCATTCAAAGGCCTCTGATGTTGCAAAGAAAGGAGGTTTTAGATGATTTTTGTTTTTCTTTGGACTTGGGTCAGTGCCTTCCATTTATACCTGGAATGCGCACTGGATGGTGTCAGATGTGTTTTGGAAGACTGATGTGGGCCTCCTGGAAATCAGCTACAGTGGGGCCCCAGGAGACCCTGGAGCAGGTTATCATGTTAAGAAACACATCTCTTTTTATCAGTGAATATGGATACTGAACAATGAGGCTATGGAAATTCTCCACCTCCACTGGCAACCTTGGGCCTCCCAGACAACCTTCATAGTCAGAATGAGTGCCAGGGTGAGCTCTTCTCTGTGGCTTCTCCATCAGGCTTTGACTCCAAATAAAATGGGTTCACCCAGGGAATTTCAAGTCAAAATCCAAGAACCAAATTATTCCTATAAATGACATGAATGACCTATCATTGGTAAGTGGAAAGAAAATGCTCCCAATATATAGGAGAACTATAGGAACAAATGCTAGTAGGTAGGTTAATGTTCTGCCAACAGCATCCCACTGATCCTACAGGCTATCACAGACAATTGCCATCTTACCACTTTCCTAGGATGAAAAGATGTCTTATAAAAGTATGACTCACTCTTGCTTTATTTTATGGGGGGGGGGTCTACCTGTGGTGAATACACTTGTCCCATACTGTGATGTCTACCCCTTTATCTTTTGACCCCCCAGTACAACTTTCCACCTTCTTTAAAGAAAATGCAGAATCCAAAGGAGGATTGCAAAGTTATTTCAGAACCAAACCAAACCAAAAACTAGTTATCAACATTTAGAAATCAGGAGATTACACCTAAGAATCTGCATTTCTTATAAAACGGGCCTGTGACAGCACCAGGTCTGCATTTCTGCATGGTAGCAACACACTGGAGCCACATTTAAGGGGGGCATGTGCTCTTATTAATACAGGCCAACTTTACTCATTGACACGACCAGCCCTGTCCTTGAAAGCATTCGAATTTGCAGTGCCTCGTCCGTAGGAAAGGAAAGCAAGCTTCAACAATTTTCATTTTCTTCCTTGGGATTCTGAAGTGTTTTGTGTTTTTTTTTTTAATTATAAAAAAATTTTTTTTGATTGGAAGTGAGCCACAGCCAGTGAGTGGAAATGGCCAGTGAAAATGTATAAATAAGTGGGCTACCATTAAGTGCATTCAGCAATAACTAGTTTCAGTGTTTCCCATGTCTGAAAGACAGAACCACCAGAACTAGGTAGGCAGTCTGTGTTTAGTCTGTAGATATATTGCAAGGGGAGATGTTTCCCAGAGGATGGTAGTGTTGGTATTTAGTGCCTGGAACTATGGCTTTAAAGGAGCCTGTATCCCATTATGGTCACCTAGCGAGGGAAGAAAGTTTCTGGGTCTTGTAATATTACACAGGACAAGAAAAACAGGATGCTTTTGGATTTAGTTAATTTTTATTCTCTCTTCAACTCCTTCTCCATAGAGGATATGGTCACCTGAGAGGAGTTCTTGCTTCCTCTCCCAAGACTGTGCCCTTCTTTCAGGTTCCAGAGAAATTATAATTTCTGGTTATGGAGAAATTATCATTTTTTGTTTTGCAAATATGATTCGAAAAAAATATAAAAATCATGATATATGAAATGCAACCTTTTTTCTGGTTTTTAATACTAAATAAGACAACATTTTTTTTTATACATGTCCCTGTTTCTGACTCTCTTAAATGCTTCACCTTCCCATGCTTTCTATTCTCTTACAATTCATTTTATATGGTCTTTTTCCAGGAATCTTTCCATCTCATTAGGTTTTCCTTTCTTTTATTTTCTTTCTGTGATGCTGCATTTTCCTTTTATTCTAAAATCTGTGTTTAATTTTCCAGTTCTCTACTTTTGTTCTTATTTTCCTTTTGTCAGCCCAGTCTCTTTTATTTTTTGTCTATTGTTTCATTTTCTCCCTCTTGGTGCCCTCATTCATGTGCTATTTTACATGGTCTGCTTATTTCTCTCTTCTTTTCGGTTTGTTTTCTTCTCTTACTGTTTATTTATGCCTCCTGCTTAAAACAAAAACAAAAAAACACACAATATGGATTCTTACTTGTGTTAATTATAGTTTTCTTCCTAATTTCTTTACACTAACTCCACATTGTAAATCAGTTTTTTATACTCTAAATTGCCAAAATCCCATTATGAAATAAAAATTTCCCCCAGTTTTCTATAGAAAATTAGAAGTTTGTTTTTCTCTTAAGGAATGAATGTTTTTTCCATGTGGTGGCTGCTGTGTGATAACCCTGGGCTGCAAGTCGTCATGTTGGCCCTGATCCTATTTTGTCCCTTTACTCTCTGTGTTACCTTCAAGAAGCCACAGTGTCTCTGGGTCTTTTCTTCATCTGTGAAAGCTAAGGGGGGAAGAACTTCCCTGCTACTCAAACTCTGGTCCTCCGACTAGCCACATCAGAGTCAGCGGGGAGCTTGTTAGCACTAAACAAGCTCAGACCTCCCCAAAACTTCCTGACTCAGAATCTGCACCTTTACAAGATCCCCTGGTGATTTGTCTGTTCATGGAGGTTTGAGAAGCAAACTAGGTGATCTTCAAGGCTTTTTCCAGCTTTAACTTTGCTGAAAATAAGTGCAAACTTTATAATAAATGAAAGTAAGTGGGAAAATAAAGTGAAAACTACCTTGCTCACAGGGCACAGTAAAAATCACCCAAGAATCTTTGATAAAAGGCCAATGCCTTGGGGTCCTTCCTCAGATCAACTAATTCAGAAACTCTGGGGATGGTATATTTGTTCCTGTCCGGATGATTTTAATGAGCCTACTGAGAACCACTCAGGTGTACTACTGAAACTTTTACCTTCTTTTCTGATATCATTAGCACTGCTTTCCTTTGGATGGGAAGTAATTACTATGGAAAGAGAAGAACTCCAAACTATTTATTTTTTACTTACTTAAACCCACCAAAAATTATTCTGGGGAGGATAAGGAGTTAAGGAGATAATTATTGAAGGTGACTATATACATTTTTATAGCTTTGTGGGAGCAAAAAGCAAGGTTCACTTTTTTTTTTCCTCAAGCCTCAGTCAGACTTCTGCTGACAATGGGAGTGTTTGTGGTAATAAGAAGGAAGGAACCCCTGGCGAGTGATAGATATGACATTGTACCCTAGTCGTGGGAATGGGGGTGGATATTTCAGTAGAATGGTTTCATTTCATCATAATTTGGTGTTGCCTGTGTCAGCACAATTAGCCACAGGCTATGATTGGGTTACCAAACATTAAGTTCCCATTTACTTTTAATTACTTCAGGTTGTTGAACTATAGCTGATTTAAGAAAAATTGAAACCAACAGATTTTTTTGTTTTCCTAAAATGTCCATTAAAATATTTTTAGTGTGAGAACCGGGGAAGTAATAGTCATCAAATAGTTTGTCACAAGTGGAAGTTGTGACAATACCATTATGGGGAAATCTTTTATGTTATAGTTTTCCAAGTTAGATCTTGAGAAACTTTCTTTAAAGATTGTTTACTTTTCCTTAAGCTTATTTTTTTTCTCCAGTGCTTAATGAGAAACATGAGCAAATGATTACATTTTTGGAGTGATCAAATATTTTGATCAAAGTAAAGAAAAAATGTATTTTCCTTAAACATTTTTCACTTAATAAGTACACCACCTTCTTTTCTCAGTTTTCATGTCCTGAATTATTTCTGCATCAAGTTTAGCTGAGGGGTCCAAATTTGGTCATTGTGGGGAATTTCTGAGGTGTCACATCAAAGAAGAGAGATAGCAGAATAAGATGTCATTTTGGTCTGTTACTTGAGTGTTACTCCAAGAAGTTATGTGAGCAGAGAAATACTGATCTGGTTGGACATCTGTCTTTCCTACAGTGTGGCAGAACCCCAAGCAGAATCTTTAGTCAAGGCTGGGCTGTGGCCTCATTATGTCAGGTCTTCAGAGAGTCTCTGGTAGTTATGGGGTTCTTACTTCATACATTGCTCAGAGTCTCGTGAAGACTCAATGAATATTTCCTCAAAGATTTATTATAGGGCTTCCCTGGTGGCGCAGTGGTTGAGAATCTGCCTGCCAATGCAGGGGACACGGGTTCGAGCCCTGGTCTGGGAGGATCCCGCATGCCGCGGAGCAACTAGGCCCGTGAGCCACAACCACTGAGTCTGCGCGTCTGGAGCCTGTGCTCAGCAACAAGAGAGGCCGCGATAGTGAGAGGCCCGCGCACCGCGATGAAGAGTGGCCCCCGCTTGCTGCAACTAGAGAAAGCCCTCGCACAGAAACGAAGACCCAACACAGTCAAAAATAAATAAATAAATTCAAAAAAACCAAACTAAAAAAACACACAAAAATGGTTCTTTAAAAAAAAAAAGATTTATTATAGCCCTGGTCAAAATTGTGAAGTAGGAAAATTTTCTTCAATTGTATCCTCTCTCTCATTGAAACATGTCTTCCTCATGTTGGCAGTACTTTGTTTCCCTTCTGCTGCATCTTTGTCCTACTTAGAACTAATGTAGGGAATCACTGCAACAACTTCTTCAAGCCACTCTGTTACTATTCATTTTTTTCTCAATAAAGAAATCTCTAAATTGACATATTTTTCTTATGGACAGGAAATCTTTCTTTTACGTTGTTTGATACATCTCTTCAGCTTTCTCAGTTCTTTTGTAAAGGGGAGGAAGTTGAAGAACTTTCCATCAAAAACTTAATTGGGACATTCCAGTATGGCTATTTTATTTGATTTTGGGAAAAAAGTTCTAAAATTAAAAAAAATCTTACCCCTCATTTAAAAAATAATCTATATTCCAGAGCTCTATAAAAGTGTCAAGTTTCCCCATTTTCTGAGAACTTTCTAAATAGAAAATATCTTTCCCAGGTTTCTGTTGAGATAGGGTGAGGAGGTGGTGGTAGGTGGTGCAGAAATATGGGTTAAGCTTGGAAATCAAAGAAATCAGAACTATTCTTTTTCCTTACTTCAATTCTTAGGTTATTTTTTATCTTCAGAGTCTTTGAAATCATGATGTCAGATGGAGGTGTGTTTTGTGATGTTAAAATTTAGCTACATGAAAAAAATAGATAACCCCATCTTACATTTAATACAATACCTGTTGTATTATACGTAAGTATATATACATATATATGTCTATTTATGGGAAAGAAGTTGAAATGGGAGCTGCTTCATGTAAAATATACAATTTGTCTTGGCAAAACTCAAAACTATATATATATGTATATTATATATATAATATATCAACGATAAGACTGATTCTTGCAAACATCAGCTTCATGGGTCTGGAATCTTTCTGATTGTAAATTATTAATACCTTCTAAATTTATAATCATGGCTTTTGAGTCAATCTGTACATCAACAGATAGCAAAAGTAGTTAGCTTGAACCAGTGATCTGGACCAACAAACTCTGAAGCATTTAATAAGTTACTTCTAGTGCTTTTTTTCTTGAGGCTGCTGCTGAATTGTGGTGTAACCACTTCCATTAGAACATACTTGAGCCTTACGAAAATTCTCATACCCTCATTAATGTTGTGGAAAATTTAGAGAACAACAAAAGTAGGCTTGGTGCTGGTTAGAATGTGATTTCTCCTGAGAACATATGGAATTTGATGTGGGTTAACGAAAACTTCAGTTGCCATTCCATGTCACGTGGTTTCTCACTGGATGGTGGGATCTTTCCATTGTTTCCAGGCTGCGGAAGGAAGTGTGAAATAATGGACTCAAAGTTTGAAACAGGGTGGCTTATTTTTTTGTCTAGTTGTCAGGTTCAAATATTTGAGTTGCCTGACTTGTTAGCACAAGAGCTGGTGGAGAGGACGGTCAGCATTCTGACTCACACGTCTCTGAACCAGAGTCCTGCTCAAAGAAGAAACCTAACAGGTGTGTCAGGAGGTGCCGTCCTTTGTTTGGGAGCCTCTTCCACTTGGGATAGAAAAAGTAATCCACCTGGCACTACCTAGTGCTATTTGAAGGTAGCGAAAACATCAGCAATAAAGCTCTCCCCTACATTTGTTTTGCAGGCTTAAAGGTCCCATCTTTAGAGCCTCTCCTTTTAGTTAGTGTCATTGGTAATGTGCAAATAGGTATCTGAGAAGACCAAATGCTTTTTTGTTCACAGATTAATAGGTTGGATTATTTTGCTCTTAGAAAGAGCTCTGAAAGGAGGGGACGCAGGAGAGGTATATTTTGCTTGTGGAGTCAAAGGGAGAGTCCAGAACATGGGATGCTGTAAAAAGATGTCAGATCTTGGGGCTTCCCTGGTGGCGCAGTGGTTGAGGGTCCGCCTGCCGATATAGGGGACACAGGTTCGTGTCCTGGTCCCGGAGGATCCCATATGCCGCGGAGCGGCTGGGCCCGTTGAGCCATGGCTGCTGGGCCTGCGCGTCCGGAGCCTGTGCTCCGCAATGGGAGAGGCCACAGCAGTGAGAGGCCCGCGTACCGCAAAAAAAAAAAAAAAAAAAAAAAAAAAAAGATGTCAGATCTTGGTAGGTGGTGCAGGAAAAGGGGTACTGGGAAGCCCAGGGGTACCCCAAGGAGATGAGTTTTTAAAGTGGGTGATTCTCAGTTATTTCTTAGCCAGCTACCATAAAAGTATTATGTGTTTCTTAGCCAGCTACCAACAGGTATTCACTGAGCACCTACTACATGCCAGGCATTGTTGTGGGTGCTGGAGGTACAGCAGTGAATGAGCTGACAGAATTCCTGCCTTCAAGGAGCTAGCATACTAGTAAAAGGGTCCTTTTGCCCTTGTTAAGTTTGAAATGCCTGTTTCTGGCAAAGAAGTTTAAATGGGAGATGTCTCATGTTAAATATATGCTTTGTCTTGGCAAAATATCCTTAAGGAGAGATTAAGACAATGGGGCAAAAAGCATTGAGTAACATTCTCTCCGTTTCCACCTTTCTGTCAGGTCATGGATATAAATTACAATTCTGGCCCTCGTTCACCCTCACATTGCTCTCTGGCACCCTTCCTCATTCTCTGAACGCGAGAGGAATGAGGAGGTTATTTGGAAGGTCATTGTTCTGAGGAGTTGTCCTGCTACAGTTACAGGAGAATCTTGAATTTCATCTGGAGAGACTGAAAGGCAGCAGGGGCAAATACATGATGAGGAGTCAATTGGTGAGGAGACCCCAGAGATGAGAAGCATATGGAAAGTCAACTTCATGATTCGCTTCTTTGAAAAGAATAGTCTGTGGAGGATTTTAAATCCTACTCTAAATACAAGCTAGCGTCAGCGGCTGTTTCCAGGAAAACCAAAGGAACTCAGCGTTCCCCAATGTGTTACAGAGGCCGTGTGGCCTCAAGCAGTAGAGTGAGGAACTTGGTTTGTCTTCTTTCTCAGACACCCATCCTGGAACCCAGCAGAATTTCTGGCCTTGCATCTGGTCGTTCCTGTGCTGCAGAGGTGATTAGTGTGTTACTGTGGGCTCTTTCTCTGGCCCAGGAAAATTTTCTCTTGTCTGAGAGAAATAGGAGCAAGCTCCTGCATGGGTTTGGGCGGGTGGGGGAACTATTCCTTCTTAATAGGTAACGTGAGAAGCCCTGATCCAGGGTCCTCGTTCCTCAAAATGTGGTCCTGGGAGCTTACGAGACATGCAGAATCTCACATCCCACCCCAGAATCAGGAGGTTAAATTTGGAGTACTGGCCTAGGCAGCGCCTTTTCTTTTCTCACCTTTCTGTGCCTGTCACTCCCCACTGTCCCCCATTCCCCAGAGGCTACTGTCAGGAATGACATTGGTGGGGTTCTGGGTTAGGCGATAGGCCACAAGCATTCAGTTCTTCTTTATTAAACCAGTATTCCAAACCCAGAAGAGTGTAAGTCACAGAAAACAAAGGAATGGTCTCATTTCAGACACATCTAGAGTCTTTGTTGGTTAAACCTCAGGAAGCCCACAAAAAGCCCCCAGATATGCTAGGGTATGAATTTTGAATCTGTACTTCTTCACATATGTTTGGTTGCCATGACCTTCAATTTGCTAAAATATGGAAACTTCATTATGGCATTCTACCCATAAAATGAGGAAATCACTGATGTTTGTCTCAGCCTCAAGCCCCTAAAGGAATACTATCCCTAACCACACTTTCCTATATAACACTTTACACAAAAAAGTGAATCAAGATATTGGTTCCCTGGAAGTTAATATAAGTGAATTTTCCTTTCTTGTAAAATAGAAACAGTATTGAGTTCTTTTGATTATCACAGACCTCTTGAGTAGAAGTCAAAACTCTTCAATTAAAGTTTTCTCTAGATAAAGGGATTTCCTCCTTGGGGTATATCCCCACCTTGAATGGTCCTGCCCTTCTAGATCTTTGTGGGTGAAAGGTAAAGCCACCTTTGCAATTTTATGCTATAATTGTGCTTTGGGGGTTTTTAGAAGAAACAGTTACAGTGCAAGAGCAAACTGAGAAGCAAAGACAGTGAATGAGAGGAATGATGCACTGTGCTGGGCCCCAACAGAAGTAAAGATAAGTGATTTTTTGTAGAACACTGTATCAAAGCAGTCTGTTTGCAAGGTTGAGGCAGCTTTCCCAGGGTGGCCTCAGACTATCCCATCATGATATTAATACGTGATCTTCAGACAGTAGGACATATATTTTGAAACGTTTTATATTGTTGATTACTTTTCTTGTGTCCATCAACAGTCTCAAACTCATAGTATTGTGACAGTAATGAACCCAGGTCTTCCTGTCAAGAGGTAGTTTTTCAGAAGTAAGTATAGAAGTATAGAAGTATAGAAGAATGAGACGTTGCTCTAGCTTGGTCTGTTTTGAGATTAAAGTGTCCAGGATCCTCTTCACTCCTACACACTTGGCTCTTTTTTTGACATAGGTTTAGTATGTTTTGTGTGCACGTGTGGACATTTTTTCATTCCTAGGCTTTTGGCTTCCTTGAGAAGTCAGATGAGGAGCCAGAAATACCAGAGAGGCTGACCAGTTTTGTAGTAGGAGTTAGTTTATCTTCTGTTTGGGGCTGAAAGAGAAAAAAGCTTGGAAATACCCCTCTCCCCCAAAATCTGATTTAGCTGATTTCTAGGTTATCTAAATCAATCTGAAAATTTTGAATAAGCATTGTTTAGGCACTAAAGGCAACAAAAATCTATTCAACTGTGTCTGCTTTTATACCTGGCTCGAGGCTGACTGCTTTTATTCCTTTCAATCCTACTAGAAGCCTGAGGAGTGAACCTCCTAGAAAAGGAATTTCACTTAGTTACCATCCAAAAGCATGAACAGGGACAGCAAAGTTCATGTTTTTGAATGGTAACTACATGGTAACATCAACTCATGTATTTTCTTTCAAGTTAATACCCCACAGGCATTCTTGTTGGTATATTTTATTCTGGGGAATTGTTAGAACTGAAATTAGCCTGATGACTTAGAGCAGTGACTTTTGTAAGTGTCTCCTGAAATGAAGTTTTGGTACTAAATGCCCCAGAACTGATTTGACTATAGATATTAATGAGAATTTCATTCACTGTTGTTCATCAGAAAGACAGCCTCAGTCTCTGTTCTCGTTCCCTACCCCTCTCAGGGATTAACTGAGGAAACATTTTTAAAAGTATTCAGTTTGAGTTAGGAAATAACATTACTAAACAAGTTTTGGTGGGTGGTGGGTAATCACTGAAAGGCTAATTTGTTCAGGAAGCAGGAATTAACACCTCTAGTCCAGTGGAAAAAAAAAAACAAAACTGGTACAAGACCTTAAGTAATGAGAAATGATGGAGTTTGGATTAAGCCCTTAAACAGAGGAGAGGGTTGGAGGGAGGGCAGCCCTGAGTTGGAGACCCCGTGAACAACTGCTAGCCCCTGGTTAAATATCTTTTTCTTCTTTTTTTTTTTTTTTTTTTGTGGTACGTGGGCCTCTCACTGATGCGGCCTCTCCCGTTGCGGAGCACAGGCTCCGGACGCACAGGCCCAGCGGCCATGGCTCACGGGCCCTGTGGGATCCTCCCGGACCGGGGCACAAACCCGTGTCCCCTTCATCGGCAGGCGGACTCTCAACCACTGCGCCACCGGGGAAGCCCAGTTAAATATCTTTTTATCTTGACATAGAGAAGTTAAAAATACCAGCACAATTCAATGTAACCTTACCCCTTTATCCCAAAGGCCAAAGAATTTATTAAAGAAGAAGAATCCATTTGGCCCAGCCATTATACATGACTCTACAGTTCTTGGAAATAAACCAAAAGTCAGCTCTGGAAACAGAAAACTAATCCAACTGACCACTTGAGGGAGGTGGTGGGTTATCTTATTTGGAAAAAGGAACCTAGTTCTTTTTTTTAATAATGTACAATTTTAAGAACTTTGAAAATCTCCTGTGCCCTATGGGTGACAAAGAGATAACAGGAACCCAGACAATGGCCTTTTTCCCACTTGGATCCATTCTCTAATTTTCCTATTAAAATAAAGGAAATAAAATAGATTTACTGAACACTTGTGATGGTCTGTTTGATGGATCACTTTAAAAAGAGAGAAAGGGGCAAAGTATGGGTAGTTTATTTTTACAAATCAATTTTAGTTTTTTTTTTTTATGAAATAAATGAACAAGCCCATTAAAATGGTGGTTACAATTCTTTTTAATTGTTTACTCTATTAAGGTGACAATACTTGACAGTTTGATATATGAACAGTGTTCCCTTGCCTGACATAAACATAAATTATAACATGAGAATGTGATGATCCTTCAGCCCTTCATTCACTCACCCAGGTTAAATGTAGAATTTGGAGAGAAATCAAAAAAGTTACATTTACCTAGATTCCAACAGCTGTTTCTTCTTGTTTAATGGTGGCTGAAGAAAAGTTAGATGAGATAAATGGTAAAATGGGTCAAGTCCAGCAAAATCATTGTATTTCATCAGAGCCAAGATGGGAAATCAAATCATTAAAGCCAACTTTACTGTGCAAACACCATCAGTTCACAGATTTCTTTTTTCCCAGATACCATAAAAAATACTTGAACTTGGGATCATTCCTCTTGGGTTGAATCGAAGCATTATAGATCAAAATTTTCAAGGGATTATATGTAAAATTATTACAGAAACAGGAATTTTAATTAATATTTTATTCTGTATTTAATGCAGATATATAGCGTATAGAGTCAAATAATAGAAAATTTATAATGAAAAACAGCAATACCCTTTTCCACCACTTTTTATGCCCAACTCTTGATGCACAGATAAAACCACTCTTGATTTATTTAGCTCTTTCTTCTGGCATATAACTCCACATGTCTAAATAACATGTTTATACTGTACTTTCTTGTATATGTGTGATTAAGTTTTAGATATTTTCTATTGCTTCCACTTATAGTAGGAAAGAATCCAGCCCTGTCAATTCTCTCCACAAGACTTGATGTATACTTCCTATTTCCTCATCCTTTAAATATAGTGAAATCATCCTTTTTAGTTTGACCTATGTTCAGCATTAACTTTATTATGACTATATAAACGCTGTGCACAGCTAAGCTAAGCAGGGTGCTCTGACCTTTCAACTTTTTGTTTTCCTAAATGAAGCGTTGCATCATTTTTTCATTAACTTATTTTTATGTTCTTAGTACTGATTCATCCTTTAAATCGCAGAGAGAAGTATACAGCCCCTCTCAATAGAATCAAAACATGAGTTTCCTTTTTTGACCATCCCTCCCTTTACCCCTCAAGCCCTCTGGCTGTCTCCTCATTCCACAAGTCATTCCCTACGCCTACTGCTAAGCTCTTGTCCTGGGTTTTCCCTTCATATCAAACTGGGGATTCTCTTTATCCTTTTCTGTCTTTGCTCCTGTTTCCTGAATCACATGCTTTTCCTGGTTTATTCTTTCCTTTTTGGGGGGATTCATTCTCCAGCTACTTCCTAAGAAAAGTTGGATGAGAAGAAAATGTTTTTTTTTCTACCTTCGTATTTTATTAAAGCTTGGCTACTTATGGTATTTTGGATGGAAATTATTTTCCCTCAGAATTTTAAAGATGTTGATCCAATTACTTTCTATCTTCCACTTTGTTGTTATAAAGCCCAGTGTTACTTTAATTAATAATACTGCACATGGGATTTACTTTTTCTCTCTGGAAGTTTTTAGAATCTTTTCTTTATTTCTGGAGTACAGAAATTTCACACACAAAATATATCCTTTTTCCTCTCATTTATTGTTCTGGAGACTTAATGGGACTTTTCAATCTGGAAACACATGCCCTTTGTGATTTTTTGGTGTTATTTTTGTGTGTTAATTATTTGATAATTTCTTTGCTTCATTTTCTCCATTCTTTCTAGAACTTCCATTATTCAGATATTAGAACTGAATTGTTTCTCTGATTTTTCAAGTTCCTTTTATTTAAGCTATTTGCCAAATCTTTCTTGTTTTATTTTATTTTTTTGGAATATTTTCTCTACTTTATCTTCTACCCTTTCTGTGGAGCTGTTTTAAAATTTCTGTCATTATATACTTTTTAAATTTTTAAATTTTTATCCAAAAATTATTTTTCTTTTTTGGCCGCACCACGTGGCTTGCAGGATCTTAGTTCCCTGACCAGGTATCCAACCTGGGCCCCAGCAGTGAGAGTGCCGAGTTCTAACCACTCGACCACTAGGGAATTCCTGCCATTATTATATTTTTATATTTCAGGAGCTCTTTTGTGTTCTCAAAATATTCTGCATTAAAAACAAAAAAACAAAACCTCCATAGCATTCTTTTTTTGTGTTTCACTAGATGTAGAAATAGCTTCTTTTAGACTCTAAAAATATTTATTACAATTTCTCTGATGTTTTTGTGGTGGAAAATTGGATGTGGCACCCAGGTCCCCCTCCAAGGAAGGACCTGTTGCCCCCACTTCTGGGAGTGGTGTGAGAGAATCTTCAGCTGTGGGTCCTTCAAGGATCATCTCAGCTGCAGAGAGATGCTTCATGAAAGATCACTCCCCTTTCTGGGATGGCCCACATCCAAAGAGTGTTCCATACTAGGTATGAATGCTTGGGCATCTTGGCCCAACTTGGGATAACCCTGAAAGGCTGTTGTAGCCCCTGAGACTGAAGCTGAGTCTGTCATGGGTCTGCCCTTGCAGCTTGATTTCTCTCTGCCCACTCTTGCTTTCGTCCCTTCCAAGGATACTCTGTAGTAAGCATCCTGCCCACTCAACTCCATCTTCTCTTCTCCATGCAGCATATCTCTTTCTCCTAAGTTATCTTTATTCTGCTTATTCATTTTGGACTTTGACTTTCATGCTACCTTCTGTCTGATCTTAATTGAAAGCTGAATTGCTGGGAAGCTTAAGTATGCATGGCACATGTGTCCTTAGGGTCACCAGGTAGAAACCAGGGAACCAGCTGTTTCTTTGGTGTCTGTAAGTCTTTTGGCCCGAGGTGGTTTCCTCCTTTCTCCTGCTCGGAGAGCATAAACCTGGGTAGCAGCTTTCTAGGACCTAATGGCAGAAAGAGCTGGGAGTCCCGCTGTTAGTATAAACATTGTAATGTAATATTCTAAGTTTTTAGTCTGGAATCTCAGCTCTAATTTCACCTCTGCCTGGCAAATCTACTAAACTTCTCTGTTACGAACTCTCTAGAGAATTCTCTTTACTCTTTCCTCTTATTTTCTACTAGAGTGTGGGAGGGGCATTCTCAAGGTGTATGGGATTGGGAAGTTATTTGGGGCATCTATCTTTACCTTATACAAATTTTCACCCAGTTACTTTGTCTTCAGCTCCCCGACCCTCCAGAGGAACTCCTCTAGTACCTGATCCTTTCTAAGTACTGCAGTAGGAATCATGTTGCTTCTTGTGGACTGCCTTCCCCCTGTAAACTTGGGGCTCTCTCCTCTCAGCTAAGTCAGTCACTGTTCATCCATCAACTTTCCATCTTCCAACATGTTGTTGATATTGCTCACCTGCTATGGTCTCTTCTTCCATTCTCTATGTTTTAGTGGCTTCAGTTCTCTTTTTATTTCTTTATTGTTGTTTAAGTGGAGCTTGAAAGAGAATGTGTATACACATAGGCTTTGCTTAAACTAATTTGAATCAATCAGAATACTCTTACTATAGCGAATCAATGGCATGTTACAATGTGGATCATGTCTTCTTTTTAGAAACACGTTCTTGTTGGCTTCCAGAACAACAAAACTGCCTGGTTTCTTCCTACTTTGCTGGCTGTTCATTCTCACAATATGCTTTTTAATCTCT
The DNA here is from genome assembly GCF_008692025.1 of Phocoena sinus. NCBI lineage: Eukaryota > Metazoa > Chordata > Mammalia > Artiodactyla > Phocoenidae > Phocoena > Phocoena sinus. Next base: position 35,905,659 of record NC_045774.1, on the reverse strand, counting down.
CATTTTTCCAAAGACAAACTTAACATGAAAAAAAACCCCTCAAAACAGGACAGTTCTAGTAAACAATATTAACCAGGATAGGTATCTTCAGATGACACATCTGAAAGATTAAATGCCAGATTTCTAATTTAAGGTTTCTTTTTAAGACTAAACAAACAGCAAAGATTAACTAAGACAATTCACAAATAAAAATGAAGAACATAGTTCTCTTTTCAAAGATATTCATTTAGCACTCAAACAAGTGAAAATGAATTTAAAATTTCTTGTTTCTGAAATATCATGAAATCTAAACATTTGAAAATATGAACACATTTTAATTTATTGATCTATAATAATTAAGGAAAAAAACTTTAATAATCAAACAAATTAAGACTCATGCTTTTCTGAGTTTCTTTTCAGTTATAGATAATTTTTGTAAATGATAGAATTTTGTCAAAACGATTTTTGATACCAGAAAGGGCAACAGAATTTTTATAAACTTTGTAAAAGTAAGAACCAACATGCTTGGATCAATACTAAAAATTCAAACCTGCTTTGTTCAAATAGAATATACTGTGTGATAAAGTGATTAAAGGTAGTTGGAATGAAAGAAATAGGATAAAATACAACTTTATTAGAAAAAACATCAGTGATTGTATTTCATGATCTTTGACCTATGAAATCATATTTTGAGAAATATTTTATTTGGTTATCTTAGATAATCTGCACAGATTACCTATTGTGAATATGTATTTAAAAAATTTAAATATATACCACTATATTTTATGCCTTTCAAAATGAAATGTGCACCTGAGAGCTAGATATTGTGTACGATTAGTACGTAACTTTCCCCTGAAACCCAAACCATAGTAATTGTTGCCATTAGCTAGGTAAACCTGATATTCTCTTCACTCATTGGATAGTTTATCATGTTTACAGCAAAGAAACACTGGCATGGGAACTTTAGTGTTAGGTTTATAAACAAAATATTTCCTAAAATGTTAGTTCTTAAATTGATTAATTTAGAGAATGGAACAAGTTTAGTGCAGAGCTATAGCATGTAGAAGCAAGAAGGATACATATGCTTTCAAACAATTGTAAAATTAATGAGTAGTTGTTTATTTCTCTTCAACAATTGCGTATGCATGTAGTGATAATGAGTCTGAGACAGGTGCTGAATCTTCAGTCACTTGGCCACAGAGTTATATGGTTAATAAATTATGGAAATTGCTTGTCTTAATCTGACTGTTAAAGATCTATCCCATTGTCTTTTCATGTAACAGAAACAAAGCTTGAATGACAAAACCCAACTACTTACAAAATTTGATTTAATAGTTTAAAGCGCAAAGGGCATTCCCTATGCAATAAAATCTTTTGTTTGGAAAATTTTAAACAAATTATATTTTACTTTATGTTCATTATTTACGTAATAAGAACTTACAACAACACAATTTTCTCAAGATTTAAACTGCTCATTGTTCCATAAATAGGACGCACATTTAGAAAGGTGAGTTCTTTTTAAAGGAATATTTTACTGGTTAGTTCTGGCTCAAGACATAAATCTCTTTTATTGCTTGATGTTACTGGAATTTTGCCGTAGATTATTTTTTGAATCTCTTCTGTAAGATTAACAATAGAAGTATTTTCATCCTCAATTCCTTCTTTGAGCTACTACTTTGAATTTAAGTTTTGTATATGGATGACATTTCCTTCTGGCTTAATACCTGAGCTGGTAGAAATGTCTCACCTAAATCCTCTATCTTCTTTCTGTTAGAAAGATTCATAATCCAGAGCCCTAATAGTTGGAAATGCATGTGATGACCTGTAGGCTCACTCCTGTCCCTGTTTTTTAATTCCCATGACAATTACTTTGCCAAATATTATCACCCAGATTCTGTTTGATTACTTCCAGTGATGGGGAAATTTCTCTTCAATTTTGGCATCTTGGGTCATGCTCAGGTCATTACCAACTATTTTCACCTTAATACAGATTCCTGCCTATCAAAGTGTTTTGTGGGTTGCACCATGGAGCAAGAAGACTTAATCTTAAAAGGTTCAGGAATGTAAATTGACCAAGGTGAACTCTGACCTATAAGAGAAGGGTACCATTGTTCCCATGAGATTGTGATTGTGGTAACTAATAGAAAAGATTGTCAGCCATGCTGGCCCTGGGAGTGGGGCAGGGAGTATTTCCCAAGACTGGTTAATGTCAGTATCCTGTGAGTTGAGCGTATTCTGCGATCTGGCCTGTTTTCAGGAGAACTGAGGCAACTGAGACAGCTTACTGAGCCAGGGTTCTCAATACTATTATTTTCTTTTCTTCACTGATTCCTTCATTTTAATGACTTTTTGTCAACACTTAGAGGTAAGAAATAAGATCCACCAAAAACATAGCAAGTCATCCTGTTGGACAACAGACACTTTAAGAGCAGACTCCTTGGGGTAAGGAGGAAAATTTAGAAGAAATTGTAGACAGTTTCTACTATCAATGAATTTACAAACTGATGGAGATAAGGAAGAGACAACCAACTCATAAATAAGGCATGTAAAACATGAAAGTTTTATAACTTTATAGACTGAAGTATTACATACTGACATAAACTCTAGAATGCACAGATTCATCAAAGCAGAATGGGGGTTGAAAAAGTTTCTACAAAAGAGAGGGAAAGAACATGATTTTACAGGATCGAGCGAAAGCTTTTGGGGAAGGAAGAGGTATTGTTTAGTAAGGCAAGGGTATCCTTAGATGATCTGCAAATCCCAACAGAGCAGAAGTGTTAAGGAAGTTAATCTATGCCCAGAGCCTTGCTGTTTGGGGCAACATTTCTTCTTTCCCCACTTTTTGGTGGTCTTTTTCTTCAGAGAATTTGGACTCCCCCTACCACTCAGGGGGATCTGGAACAGAATTGCTTTGCCTTGCACATGGGCTAATGGGACTTGATTGTTGATGTCTCCAGCAGTCTCTTTTGGGAGCACTCTATGTCATTTTCCCCTGTGGTATGTGCTTGAGACAGCATGCCTGCTTGAGCCCCTTGCCCTGTAATATGGCTCCTCTTCTGAGGATTTAAACTCCTTCCCTTGGGCACCTGCAATAGGGCAATATCCTTCCTCCTGATGTGAGATCTCTGCTTTCACTCCTGGTGCAGGTAGGTAGACAGCTTTGTACATTCACTCTTAGAGGAATCATTTTTATGACTCTGAGTGTTCAGGGCACGTCCTGAGCTGAGAGTGCCTATTCAGGAAATGAATCGAATCATTGTCTGTGTCTTGCGACCCTCAGATCACCTTTATTATTTTACAGTCTCTGCCCAGTCACTGAGGATCAGCCTGGCTGCACACACTGAGAATGCCTTTATATATTCTGTAATTAAAAAGCCCAATTTCAAGCCCATTTTAAAACTGGGGATGTTGCACTTCACCTACCTCCCTGCAGGGTGATGAGGTTGGTGACACTGGGAAGACTTAACAACAAGAGAATTCACGCATTCCTCCCCCAACACCACTCACCCCCAAACTGCAGGCTTCTTGGACTGATTGATGGCATTTCCTAATATAGCAGCGGTGAGATGACTTATTTTGAAAATAGAATTAAAACTTTCCCTTTTTAGGAGCAAGCTCCACTTTGGCAACACCATCAGCCCCAAACACATTAGTTCTTGTGGTCAAAACATTAACAGGGTGCTTTGTTAACAATATGTTCAGGTCATGATAAGGCCAACAAAGGAACTGTTAAGACTTTATGAGCTGAGTCTTTCCAAATAGTGCTCCAAATCAAAAGTACTGAGAGTAAAACCTCCTCCTGTAAACAAGGCCCAAAGGAGCCAGGGTGAGAGTTTTCATGAGTGGGCTGAGGTGTCAGGGTGTCGCATTGACCAAAATAAGCCACCTCATGAAAAGTAGGAAATGACTGATGGGTCCACAAAGTATGCAGCTCTCTGTAAGTTTCCAGTAAAGGAGCTGAGATGGGCTTACTAATTAGCCTTCTGGGACATAGTAGGAGAGCTGGGAGCCCTTTAAAGAGGTCCCAGGGAGTGCTAAGTGCTGGGGGAGTTTATTGCTGTGCTCATAAACAATGGCCATGGACAGGGGATTGAAAGGAGATCCTGTGAACTGCAGGGGCACCTGCTGTGGGAACTCATCTTTATGAAACCTTCCCTGACTGTAAACTCTGATTATTGTCCTACTCAATCACCTTGGCATTTTAAACAAGAAATCTAGATTAATTTTTACTTTGTCTGTTTAATGAGGGGGAGAGGGGAGAGAGGGAGAGAGAAAGAGAGAGAGAGAGAGAGAGAGAGAGGTTGGGGGATGGTTGATGCCCACACCCTGGGAGAGGCATCTTTAATCCTCAGTTCAAGTCCCATCTCTCTGGGATTCTGTCTTGTCCTCTGTAAAATAAGGAAATTGGACAAGATATCACTTTGATTTTCAAAATCACTACTGATTTCTTACGTTTTTGAGTGCCCCGACACACCTTATTTGACATTATAATAATCCTTGAGGTAGGTGAAATAGAAAACATTATCTCTGCCTTAAAGAGGAGTTATCTGAGACTCAGAGCAGTCAAGTGATTAATTTATGAACCACAGCAAATACGTAGTGCAAACTGGGTCAAGAACCAAGGAATTTTGATTTCTACTTCTTTCTACACCCCTCTAAACTACAACTGTAGTTTAGATAGTCTAGAGTTCTTCCTTCATCAGAGTACTTGAAGGCAAGGAGAACATTAAGTATTTACTGTGTAGCTGCTATGGATCTGGCTCTAATTCTCCACAGCTTAATGAATGTTGCTCACTGCAGCTTAGGAGACAATGCTCTTACTCTGAAGTCCAGAGTAGAATAACAATAGTAATTATAGTTTTTTTAACTGCTACATTGTGCCAGAATCATTACATACGTCATCTCATTTGTTATTCATTTTGAAGAGGAAGCACCTAAAGCTCAGTGGCAAGCCAACTGGGTGGAGATGGAATGTGGTCGAGGCTGACCTCTCTCTCTCTCTGTGTATCTTTCTCTCAGTTCTCCCTCCGGCTCAGAATTCAGACCTTCTCTGGTTCTCTGAATTGGAGGAAGGCATCTAGGAAAGAGTATAGACCCTGTTGCAGGAGGATTCAGTAGGATACGTGGATTCTAGGAACTAGGGGAACCTGTACCTGGCTTTCCTGTAGTGTTGCTATGGAGGAGAAGTTTTTCCCCAAGAGGAGAGGCTGCATAGTTAGTAGGGTGAAGCCAGACCATATGTAACGTCAGAAAAGAGTTTCTTGCCCGAAAGCTTGGCACAGGGACGGTAGCTTGTTTAGGACCAAGCAGAAAGGAGTGACCGGGGGCTTCCCTGGTGGCGCAGTGGTTGAGTCCGCCTGCCGATGCAGGGGACACGGGTTCATGCCCCGGTCCGGGAGGATCCCACATGCCGCGGAGCGGCTAGGTCCGTGAGCCATGGCCGCTGAGCCTGCGCGTCCGGAGCCTGTGCTCCGCAACGGGAGAGGCCACAACAGTGAGAGGCCCGCGTACCGCAAAAAAAAAAAGAAAGGAGTGACGGAGTTTCCAGTGGCAATCTGTGAGGACTGATGTTCCAGAGCTGGGTCCATCTCCCTACCTCCCTGATGCATTTGCACAACAGAACACCCCGTGGCACTATTCCAGGGGGTGATGCTCTGGAAGTCTGAGGTTTCATTTGTGCTGCTAGCCTGGTGGAATGGGCTTCTTACACTCAGAAAGTAATTTGAGATATAGAAATTAAAATTTTAATTTATTGTCTATCTCAGATTATTGATTGTGATACATATTTCCTATAGACGATTTCACAGTCCTTCATGTAGAGACTAGTGATGGAGAAATTGAGCCACCATTCAGTGCCCTATACTTCAGGCATGCTGGACTCAAAAGAACTGATGCCATAGGAATAAATGTATATCGATGTTTGACTAGCAACTAGTGTCCATCCCTTTAAATTAAACCTTTAAACCTTTAAATTAAGGTTGCAAATTTGATTTTCATTGTCTTATTATTTCATTTAACTTGTATTTGGCTTCATAGTTTAAATTGACTTTATACTTTAAAGTTTAAGAGTTATAAATATAAAATATTTATATCTGGTTTTATGTTCGCACATAAAACACACTGAGTATATCTAGTATCAACATTGGAATCCTTGAAATTATCTCTTTCTTCATGGCCCACTGAAGTTTGAGGAAAATTGGTCTAATTCAAGGGAATGATTCTAATTGTAGTTGTTGAAGGTCAAGAAGGAGGAGAAAATGTAGTAGGTCAGTAGGGGAAGTATCTTGGGACAGTCCCTGGAAATAAGTCACCTTTCTCTATTCAGAATGTTCTGCAGATAACTTAGATTTGCTTTGAAATATTTATTTGGTAATATGGTTTATTTCTAAGTGAGGAGTTAAGTCAGTAGGACTGGCTTAGCTAAGCTGTTAAGGTCAGCAAAGTTTATCTTACTCTTTCAGTCTTCCTCAGGATGCCATCCCAAATCTCCCCTTGGTGTTCTTTACTCTCCTTTTTGGAGACCCTTCACCTTCTGGAATGGTGAGCAATGATCTGGTGAGGAGCCAGCCCTCCTCTGCATGTCCTAGCCCCAGGCTGCTCTCAACATCCACCTAAAAATAAATTTCGCAAGTCTGCTGAGCCTGTGTATTCTGAGAGTCACTTGTTTTCTCTTATTGATATGCTTTTCTAATTTAAAAAAATTCTCCTCTTCATTAATACTTAATTTTCCTATCTGATGTTCTTCTATTCTCTTCCTTTCTGCTTCCCAGGGTAACACTTTGCTGATTTAATAAATGGAACCATAATTTAAGGTAATTGCTTTAGGGTTTAGTTAGCCCTCCATATTGGCATGTGCATTTTAAAAGAGTCTTCTGAAGGAGATGCTGTAATCCCAAAGATTAACTTCAATTGTGAGACTTTGGGTCCTGTGGTTTTTTTCTTTGTTTGTTTTGTTTTTTGTGAGGTAATGAGGCCTTCCATGGCTTGCCAGAAAACATGGCACAGGCAGCTTACTGGTTTATAAGACAGAGGACAGAGCATCTCCATTTATTTTGGTTAGACACATGTATCCTGGGCCCAGGATAACTATATCTTTATTTCATTTCATCTAAGTTAAGCATACAGCAGGATTTTCTTCATTAAATTGCAAAAGTACATTTCTTTGGGATCTACAAGAATATGTAAATGAAACTTCAAAAGCAACCAGTTTTTTTTTTTTAAGATTCCATATATATGTATTAGAATACGGTATTTGTTTTTCTCTTTCTGACTTACTTCACTCTGTATGACAGACTCTAGGTCCATCCACCTCACTACAAATAACTCAATTTCATTTCTTTTTATGGCCGAGTAATATTCCGTTGTATATATGTGCCACATCTTCTTTATCCATTCATCTGTTGATGGGCATGTAGGTTGCTTCCATGTCCTGGCTATTGTAAGTAGTGCTGCAATGAACATTGTGGTACATGTCTCTTTTTGAATTATGGTTTTCTCAAGTTAAAAAATAAAACAGTTTAACTGAATTCCTAGAATGTATTATGGTGCAAGAAGTAGGATATTAAATTAAAAAGCTATACCAAATAATGATTTTGGAAAAGAAAGCAATGTAGTATTTTCATTGCGACTAGGAAGCATCTGTTATATTGTGTGGCTTCATCTGGTCACTTCCTCTCTCTAAGCCTCAGTTTCTCATCTGCTCCTGACTGTCTCGCTGAGTGGATATAAAATTCAAATAAAGTCAATTAATTTGGGTGAAAGGGTTTGTTAACTTTCACAGCTGCTGGAATTGGGTTTAGAGGGTGAAGGGGACCAGGGTGGAGAGCCACTGGAAAGGACAGAGGAGCAATTGGTAAGGGGAAAGGATGGAGGGGAATGCTTTGTGAAAGTGGCCACCCCCATGGAGGGCTAAGAGTGGGTGGGGTGGGGCAAGGAGAGATGTGGCTAGGTGCCAGGTAGTCACATCCTACCTCCATTACCCTCATAACTGAGAACCCAGGTAAGGGACCCCAGCAAGAACCTCCTATTTCATTCTCTGTCAAGATGGCCACTGGGTAGAATGTTCCTATGGGGTTTACAGGCATTGCTTCTTCTCTCCTCCTGCCCCAGGGTCTGCTAGCTGAGCAAACGCCTATTGCTTTATGTATTTTATGTCGGGGGGCGGATGGAGTGGGTGGTGGAGACCTTTGCTTTTTGACAGGTCAAGCTCCAGGACTGGGACTGTGTCCAGCTAATCTCAGGACAGGACTCCCACCTTCCATCCTCACAGGCTGAGAATAATAATAGTTAGTGGTGGATTAATAGCCATCCGCATTTGCTAGGCACTAGACTGGGTGTTCGTTACAGCAACCCTGTGAGATGGGATCATCATTCACATTTCACAGGGGAGGAAACTGAGGCTTCAGAGGTTAGGTAAAAAAAAAAATTTCATTGCATTTTTCAGGTGTCTGCAAAATGTAAACTTGAACATTGACAAGTTACAATTAAATATCAACTAGCATAATGGCTATTTTAATTATATTAACTTAGAAATCTTACCCTAGTATATAGCAGAATTATCTTCTTACTACCTAGGAGTCTTTCAAGTATGTTGTAGGAATTTTGTTAAATATCCCCCATAGACCTTTGTAATGTCTAATCACTTTTTTCCTTGATGTTATATTTTTTGAAACAGTTCCAAATTCTGCATTTGGCTCTTTGAATGAATCCCTCATGATCTTTCGTTTTCTGATCACAAGAACTCGTAGACTGCTGGATAAAATTAATGAAAAATAACCCTGAATTTTGAATTTCAGGGATAAAAGAAGAAATACACATCTAATTATAAAGTCAACGCCCTTTTTAGATAAAAAATACTCTGCAAATTAAGACAAAAATGAAACTTTATTAGCCTGCTAAAGGCATCTATAAAAAAGCCTATAGTTAATATTTTATATAATGGTGAAATACTAAATACTTCTGCCTAAGATTGAGATAATAGGCAAGGATATCTATTTTTGTTACTTCTACTCAACTAAAGTCCTAACCAGTATAATAAGAAAAGAGAAAATATATATATACAGATTTGAAAGGAAGAATTAGGATTGTTTTTATTTGTAGATGATATAATCATGTATAAAGAAAATCTTATGGAATTTACAAAAAGACTACAAGAACTAATAAGATAATTTAGCCAAACTGGAGGCTATAAGATTGATATAAAACCATCAACTGAATTGTTACATACTAGCAGTAAACAATTAGAAAACAAAATTTGGAAAACAATACCACTTTCACTTGCAACAAACAAAACAAAACAAAGTACCTGAGAATAAGTCTAATGAAAAATGTGCAAGACCCCACCTTGAAAGTTATAAAGTGTTACTAAAAGAAATGAAAGAAAACCTAAAATAATAGAGAAATACCATGTTTGTGGATTGTTAGACTCAACATTGTTAAGATGCCCATTTTCGCCAAACTGATCTACAGAGTCAACTCAATCTCAATCACAGTCCAAATACACTTTTTAAAAGAAATAATAAATTTTAAAACTTTTGAAAAAGTAGGCAAATTCTAAAACCTATATGGAAATGAAATGAATCTAGCATAGACAAAACAATCTTGGAGAACGAAGTACAAAGATTTACACTACCTGATTTCAAGACACATCATAAAGCTATGATAATCAAGACACTGAAGCCTTGGTGGAAGAATAAATTAAATATATCAGTAAAACAGAATAGAGCTCAGAAACAGACTCACACAAATACAGTCAATAGATTTTCCATCAAGGCACCCAGTCAGTGAGGAATTCACTGGGCAAAGGAAAATCTTTTCAACAAATGGGGATGGAACAACTGGGTATTCATGTGTAAAACTGTAAGCTTCAGCCTCTGCCTCACACTATAAATAAGAATGAATTTGAGATGGATCATAGACTTACATGTAAAAGCTAGAACTATCAAACATCTAGAAGAAAACTCAGGAGAATATCTTTTTGACCTTGAGGTAAACAAAGATTTCTTAGGACACATAAAGCACACATTATGGAAGAAAAAAATTTGTAAAATAAACTTCATCAAAATTAACAATCAGTTTATCGAGACACCAACCAAAAAATAAATAAATAAACCACACAGACTGTAAACAAAATATTCACAATCCATACATTTGAAAAATGACTCACATCCAGAATAGATAAGGATTTCCTACAAATTAAAGATTTCTTACAAATTGACAATAAATAGACAACTCAGTAAAAAAAAATGGGCAAAAGTCTTGAACAAGCATGTCACAAAAGAAGATATAAGAATGGCCAACAGACATATAAAAATGGTTCAACACTGTTAGTAATGAGGAAATGCATTTTAAAACCACAATGTGATATCATTTTGTACCCACTAGAATGGCTAAAATAAAAAGTTTTACAATTCCCAAATTGTAAGTTGGTAAGGATGTGGAACAACTAGAATTAATTTGGTGCTCTTGTGAAATAGGTTTAAATTTCTGTTCAAAACAATTCAATTTATGTGATTTTTTTTCTAGAAAATGTTTATTCATCATGCACTTATCCAACATCTATGTATTTAGAGTTCACGATGGGTAAGACAAAGTTCTTGCCTTTAAGGAGCATGTAGACAGTTTGCAAACAGAAGACTTGTTCAGTTAGCCACCAGATAGCTAGCGTTATTTACCATATTTTCTTGATTCCCAAACACATGTGTTATCTTACAACCAATTTCAAAATAAATCTGACAACTGATTGATCTTCTCACAAAGGCATTTTTATTGAATCAATGGTACATTTTACAGTTGAGCAAATGCTCTCAGTAAATCTAGCTGTTATATTCATATCAGCCAGCTGTTCTCCCTGGAGGAAATTAATTTGAAAGGTTAAAAAAAAAAATAAAGGAAACAACTCTCTCCTGATTAAAAACAAAAGTCATAGGAGTTGTAGATTTTTACATTTAATCAATCAATCAATCAATTAATTAATATTTAGGGATTGGTTCTTTCTGCTCTCTTTCACACAGAGACTGAAAGCAGAGCCTTTGAGTGCCAAAAGGTTGAAAAGGTGATTTGGTGAAGGGGTTAAGAGATGTACTCTGGGGTCAGATAGAGCAGAGTTCTGATTCTCTATTTACCAGTTAGTTGAATGCAGGCTAGTTGCTTACCCTCTATGGGCTCAGTTACCTGATGTATAATGATGCAGGGTCCGATGGGCAGTGGTGGGGTTTAATGAAGTTTTATTTAGAAGATGCTCAGGATGGTGCTTCACATATTGTAGGTGCTCACTAAATTGTCAATCTTATCATAAACTAAAATCTTCCTTCTGATTAGTATCAGAGTCTTAGCCAAGGTGAACTAAGCATAAGACACTTACGGCTAAGGTAGTTTGTTGAGTACTTAGAGATTGGTAGCCTGTCAGAGGCACCTTCATTAGTGAAACAAGAATGAATTCCGGGCTTCCCTTGTGGCGCAGTGGTTGAGAGTCCGCCTGCCGATGCAGGGAACACGGGTTCATGCCCTGGTCCGGGAAGATCCCACACGCCGCGGAGTGGCTGGGCCCGTGGGCCATGGCTGCTGAGCCTGCGCATCCGGAGCCTGTGCTCCGCAACGGGAGAGGCCACAACAGTGAGAGGCCCGCGTACAGCAAAAAATTAAAAAAAAAGGAATGAATTCCGAGGATAAAATTTTGTCTCTCAATTAAGATTCAAGGCTGATTGATTAAGGAAAACTAAGAACCAGAAAGTCTCCAAATTTTACCAGGATGTCACGTTTGCTTCACTAATTCATTAAAAAATATGTAATGATTTGAAAGTTAAATCAGTTTAGCGATTTTCAAAAATGACTTAAAAATAATAATAGATGGTAGGAAAAGTTTACAAACCTGACAGCTGAATCTGTCTGTAGCCTCTCTTCTTAAATCTCACAGCCATAGCATAGAGTTACTTGAAACTTGAGGGTTTGAGGATTTTTGTTCTTGTTTGAGAGATGAATAAAGCTTCTTGTGATGTTAAGTTTGCATATGTAAATAGATATAGCCCCAGAGAACCAAATTACCCTTTTCAGAATATATTAATTTTATTTTTAATGATTATAATATATGATTGGTTAAACAACTTCTTATCTTGGCATTTTCCAAACATCAAGCAGAGAAAATTGCACAGATTTGGCCAAGTCAGTCTTTTTCATCTGGGTATTTTTATTCTGTAATGCCACAGAAACACATTGAGGATTTCTGGAACAAAACCATAAATGTGCACCTGGAAACAAGCTATACTAGAAAGCAGTATGAGTGGCTTTGGATTTGTATACAAAAGAGTTCTGGTTCTGTTAGTATATATTACTGGCTCTGTTGTGGCTTTTTGATCACACAAACAAATGGCTTAAGTTTTCTGAGCTTCAGCTTCATCTTTACAATTATATATATCCTACAGGGTTGCAGGGAGGAACATAGGGATGGGAGTTTCTCCTGAGATGTAAATTACTTTCTTGAAATGAGAGGTACTTGAAAAGAAGGACCTTACTGAGGAAAGACACTCCTTGGGAATGAAGAGTAAAGCTGGATGACATCTGAGAAATGATGTCAGGGATCCTGGGGGCTTCATGGTATTCCCATGTGTGTTGTTACTGGCATTTATTCTCTTACTGAACAGCCAGAGTTGGGGCCTTTGCCAAGTTAAGGCACTTTGCTAGATACTGAACATACAAAGACGACTGAGACTCCTTTCTTTTAAAGATCGTATAATGTACTTGGGAGACAGCCCAGTACTTTTACAATACAATGTGATAAGTGCAATGGAAACATTAGGGCAGGATGAGTTCTTAATTTAACCTGCGTAGTAAACATAGGCTCTTTATCCTTGAAAGAAAGGAGTTACTTAGTACAGAATGGGGAGGCCATTGCAGGGGAGGGAGCAAAATGTATCAATAAAAGAAAAAGATGTGTAAAGTTGCCTGGTGATGATGGATTTGGAGTGCCTAGTGGGTGGTAAAGCTGACCAGCAGGCAAACCCTGTGGCCACTCAGCTCACTCAATCTACAGCTCTGATGAGAACCAATTACTTTTCTGGAGTTTCCTCTGTGTGTGTGTGTGTGTGTGTGTGTGTGTGTGTGTGTGTTACTTTGTAGAAGGAGAAAATTGGAGAAATAACCATGGAAAATCCCTGTCAACATTTCCCATTCAGAGATTTTGGGAAACACATCGAATAGGCAATGAAGTTTTTTGAGAAAGATGTCCCTAATTCTGAATGTAATTTGCAAGTCAGTGATGATGACTTGATGAATGACTTAACAATGATGAATGTTAGTGTTTCCTGCTGTGAGATTTACGAGGACAAAAGGATCAGAAATCATTGGTCTTGATTTAAGAAGCTTGAGTAGAGCTTAAGCAGAACATCCATCCCTACAATGGAACATTCATGATATAGCTTTTTCATTGTGTTTGACTTCATGTCTACAAATGCTCACAAAGATATATTTGTGTTTTCTTTTTTTTTAGTATTTATTTATTTGTGTATTTATTTATTTTGGCTGCCCTGGGTCTTAGTTGTAGCACGTAGATCTTCATTGTGGCATGAGAACTCTTAGTTGTGGCATGCATGCAGGATCTAATTCCCCGATCAAGGATCGAAGCTGGGCCCCCTGCATTGGAAGCACGGAGTCTTTCCCACTGGACCACCAGGGAAGTCCCTGTGTTTTCTTTTGAATTTTCTTTTATCAGTAAGTTTATGAGTGCCTCAAATCCTAAAGAAGATGATGGTGGTGCCACTTTATAATCTTTGTCAATTCGACAGGCAAAAATATCTTACAGTTCTTTAAAAAAATAAATCTATGAACATCCTATTACTTTATTTATTCAAATCTTCTTTTATGCTTCCCAATAAAATTTTATAGAAAATGAGAACATTTTTACTTAGTTATTTCCCTGAGGGCTATGAAAATGAGGCCCCATGTACCTGCATCAGCTACTGAGGTTTCTATTCCTTAAATGGCCAATAAATGTAAGAACAGATTTTACTTTGCCTGTAGTTCCTAACATTGATTCTTTGAGTTTTTTTTGTGGTTGAGCAGGGTTGGGATAGCTCTGGTCTAGCAATATAATAGCATATTATATAGATTTGCAAGATAAGTTCATGTATAATAATTTAACATTAATAATCCTTGGGAGTTCCCTGGCAGTCCAGTGGTTAAGACTCCGTGCTTCCACTGCAGGGGGTGCGGGTTTGATCCCTGGTCCAGGCACTAAAATCCCGCATGCCGTGAGGTGTGGCCAAAAATTTTTTTAAATATTTAACATTAATAATCCCAGGGCTTCCCTGGTGGCGCAGTGGTTGAGAGTCCGCCTGCCGATGCAGGGGACATGGGTTCGTGCCCCGGTCCGGGAAGATCCCACATGCCGTGGCAGCGGCTGGGCCCGTGAGCCATGGCCGCTGAGCCTGCGCATCCGGAGCCTGTGCTCCACAATGGGAGAGGCCACAGCAGTGAGAGGCCCACGTATCGCAAAAAAAAAAAAAAAATCCCAAATTCTTACTTGTCCCTCAAAACATTCATTGTTTGTTTATATATTCCTAATCTCTGGTGTTTATGTACATCTTTTACTCTTGTCATTAGTGAGATGTAGATAACTGTGTTATGTTTTTACAGATTGCACAGCACTTTATCTTTTAAATCACTTTTGTTAGAGGACCCTGGTATCTGGAAGAGCTTGTGTGATAGCTGGCCACGGGCCTCTCACTGTTGTGGCCTCTCCCGTTGCGGAGCACAGGCTCCGGACGCACGGGCTCAGTGGCCATGGCTCACAGGCCCAGCCGCTCCGCGGCATGTGGGATCTTCCCGGACCGGGGCACGAACCCGTGTCCCCTGCATCGGCAGGCGGACTCTCAACCACTGCGCCACCAGGGACGCCCTAGCTGGCACTCTTTTTAACCTCATCTGTATTTCTGTAGTACTCCTCAATTTAGGACTATGTTGCAGCAAGTGCTTTTCTTGCAGAGTAGCTTATCAGTGTCTTCACTTGGCCAAGGTCTTGTGTTAGTTACTTGATGGACATAGCTTCTAAACCCTACAATGGCTTTCTTTAAGTAGTTTCTAGTGTCCCATTTTATTGAGGACTAAAATTAGTTCCTTGGAGAGCTTAACAGAATAGCTCAAGGTTATAAATAATGTAGCCAGGATTCAAACCGTGGTCCACCTAGTCATCAAATCACTTTTCTCCTCAGTGTACCACACTGTCTCCATATATCTAATACCTTAGCATAGTTGAGGCAGTATGTTGTATGTAGCAGTTAAAAGACGTGAACACTGCCTGGCTTCAAATTTCAGTTCTGATGCGTACTTGCTCTGTGACCATGGATAGATCATTTAACATTTTCATTGCTTCAGTTTCATCACTTTAGGGTTTTGGGGGCATCAAATCAGTTGATGTACCTAAAAGCACAGTACTTGGCATAGAGTGTGCATAGCTGCTTTTTATTCTCTGTTTGCTTTGGTGCCTGATGTTAGGTCCTTCCTCTCCAAGCAGTGGAAATGTTGAGTGGTCACTCTTTCCTTTGTGCTACTTACCATTTCACTGATGATACACGTCACTGATCATTTATATGACGATTCAATTATTTCTTCATAAAATTCATTCCTCTTGCATACTCCCTGAAAGCTTATCTTATACATCTCAACCCTGTGACATTTACTGATTTACAGATACATTAACAAATGTAATTAATATGGGTTTTAGAACCTAGAGTGGACTACCAATCTGCTCTAGACAACTTTTTGGATTTATACCTTAGAAAAAAGTTTTATTGTAATTTGAATGGGATTTCAGGTTGAAACAAATATAAGTGAATTTTTCAGTCTGCCATGTTTTATGCAGAGGTTGACAAACTGTTTTCTAATTTATATTTTTCACTTAAGCATATAACAGGAACATTTTCCCATTTTGTTAAATGTCCTTGATCATCACACATTTTAAAGGCTACATAGTATTTCACATTATGGGAGATTATTAGTGCAATTTCTAATGACTGGTCCAATCCATAAAGATTTCTGCATGTTCCTTAGATCATTTTATCCATTATTTTCACTGTATCAAAGCACACCTGCTCCTTTGCCTTTCCTTCCACATAAATCAGCTTTATTATATCACCGACAAGATCATTTATGAATAGGAATGCAATAAGGACACAAATATATAGATTTTCTTATTTTGACTTCTTTCCTATGAGTGTCATATCCTATCACTTTTGTGTGGTTAGAGGTATCACAATCCTGCTCCCCAGCTGCCCTCAGCTCTCCCAAGGTGCAAGCTTGTAAAATCTAGAAGGCAATGAAGGACTAAGGGAAAACATGAACACAAAGGACATACACCAGTCTAACAAAAGGGCCTCTCATAACAAGTAGACTATTTCTTATCCAGGTGAGAAGAAATAATAAAACTCCTTATCAGTCAACTTGATCTTGAGTGGAGAAGAATGAATGCAGTCTTTGAAGCAGCTTAATAAGACAGAATAGACTTGGTGGGAACATTTTAGACATAGCTTACATTCTACTCTTGACCTTTCAGGACACAGTCACTGCCCTCTGTCAATTACTGCCATCTCTTCATTGACAAGTCTGATGGGTTATAAGTACAAGAATCTTCCAGATGCATGGCAGAGGAAAAAAATAGACCTCTAACACTGGGGTGGTGCTTCCGGTTGCAGGAACTTAGGGCCAGAAAGGGAGGAAACCATTGTAGGGAAAGAATGAGCCTGAGAACTGCTCTCTATCAAAAAAAAAAAAAAAAAAGTCAGTGTGTCCATTCTTATAGTAAGCATATGTAAGGTTGTTGCTCTTTCTTTTTTCAGATAATTTAAAGTGGGTCTTTATGAAAGCTAAGAAGAAGTTTGATTTCTTCTACTTTTCTCTATTTCTGTATCTTGTTTTCAGATAAATCTTCCAATGGATTCCCACCTGAACCTGATCCTAATTCCAGAAACACAAAGCCTGGTTTCTTTGTGTTCACCACGCTTATTCTGTCTTTCTATGAGCTAAGGCTGTAAATCCCACAGTGAAGCATGCATAAACACAAGCTAGGCAGGATTAGACCACACTATTGAGTTAATCTCAGTTTACAAAACCCCTTCTTTCTTTGTGTGACAGGCTGCCACAGAAATTCAGCAAATGCAATTTGCAGACCAAGTGTGAGAACTTTCTGCATTATGGGTAGAGAGACGGTAAAAAATAACTACTCGCTGTCATAAGCTCTCTCTCTTTGAGAAACCTTAGGGACATTATTCAGGGTGAAGGATCTCTATAGTTAACTCTTCAAATCATCATCATGAAGGAGAAGAGCACACACTGTTTCCTTCCAAAATTTAAGCACCATAACCTCCAAGAATCTTGACATGTGTAACTAAGACTACCAAGAAAGAAGCCTCTTCCCGATGTCCACCCTCCAATTCACGCCCCCTCTCCCCATGTTTAAAGAATTTGTGTTTCTGGATCCAATGACACTAATACTGGGAGAACTTTAACCAAAGTACTTTGAGTTCTAGGAGGAGAAACAAAGGATGGTTTTCTATAGCATGTTCATATAAGTGAACATCCATTAAATAATTGGTGTGCAGCTGGGAATAAAAATGGCTTAACAGAGAAAAGTTCCTATAACAGATGTGAGCACAAAGCCAACGAAGGACTTGATGGCCGAGCACTTCTAATATCCTGTCACAATCACCTGACGTCATGTTCCTTTATAGGAAAAGCACTGTGGTAGAAACATCCATATATATATGTTTGGTGACAAACATTCCATTTCAGTTCTGTATTTAGATGAAAGATGCTCTGGGTGATTTATTTTCTGCAATCCTCAGACCTGTGGCTCTACAGACTGCTCTTTGAATGTCCTCAAGGATCATGTTTGCTTTGGTCAAAGATCAGATACACATCCCAATGTTCACATTTTCTTCTCTCCCAAGTTGGAACAAGTTGAAGTTGCTTTCAGAGTCCAAATGTGTTAGACTAATCCAGAGCTCTTAAAGTGTGTTCTAAATTACAGAATTTAGTTTGTCACAGAACAAAACTTTACTTCCGTGAAAACAGTGACTGTTATGGATATATATTATGGGATGCTAATCTCCTGTAAATCAAGGAGAAATTAAAACTAGCAAAAAGTCCTGATGGTGTCAGTGGTGGTAGTTGAAGGGGTATGTGTGTGGCTGATATAGTAGGAAAGAGAACCACATCTAGTGGTAGACTGTAATTATCATAATATTCTCTGGCCTTAGTGTTTACCTTCTTCTCCTCCAGAGAACAGCAGTATTATGTTATTTTAAAATACAAAAGGTCAGAAATTAAAAAGACCCACCACCATGTTTTAATCTCTGGAGTTTATACCTAGTTACGAGTTCACTGCTAAGCAACATATGTAGTGACAAAATATAATCTCCATTCTGGTCTAATACACATTAATAAAGAAAGACTGACTCATCACTGGCTTGTCCTGATTTTTCTGACTGGGAGTAGTTCTCTCTATTGAGGCAGTGGTTTTTAGATAATGGTGCAAACACATATTCTTAAAGCATTGAGAATAGGGAGTGTTTAGACAGAGATTGTGGGGATTTGTCTGCTAACATGGTTTTAAATGAAAACTCAAGTAACTATCCAAAATGAGCTGCCTGCCAATATCATATTCCATAAGAAATCTTGGCATCTGTAACAAATGATATATTTATTGATTCAATCTCCTTGGTAACTACTTGGTCCATGGACAAATGCTTCTCTATATCTGGGACAGCTATGACAGTGCTCATCATAAAAATGTTGAATATTGGCCATTGATTTTAAATAATGAAGGTTGTGTTTCAAATTTGCTTCTCTTAATGAAAAGAAAACCTTAATAGGAAAAATTTGACGTAGATTTTATTCTAAATTATTCTTTGGGATAATTTTCCTTAGATAAAACAAAGGTGTAAAAAGTTGGCAGTTATAAGGAATGCAGTCTTTAGATTGTACATTCTGCATGCTGCCTGTTCTATGTGCTGTTATCCTACATACTCCATATGGGACCATCGCCTTCCAAGAACTAGAGAGCCTTTCCACAGATGTCTTTCCCTGTGGATTGGTTCTAATTCTTTCAATTCCACAATGGACCCAGGAAATTATAAAATAAGCCTACTGTCCTGTTTTTTTTCAAATGATATTTCACAGACTTCCATTTTTCTCTATTTCTCTCCTCCTTGAAGCGTTTGACCCCAGTCTCTTTGATTTTTCATGATAATTTATATCTTGGTCCTCCTCTCCTTATTCCTCTTCTTCTCTACACTTCTAGAAATTTTTTCTTCTATTCTCTCTTTACTTATCTTTTTTTCCTTAAATTATTTGTCCTCTTCTTCATTCTCTCATTTTCTTACTCACATGACTCTGTTATTTCTTTTTTTGCCTACTCTATTTTAGAGTTCTTTCATATTCTGCATTAAATTGTAAGGAATATAACTGTGGACATGTATAGCCCATTCAATGGAGCCTTATCCTATAGCATTAAATTGTAATTATGAATGCTCTACCTTCTCCTCCACTGTTGCATTTTATACCCCATAAAAATAGTCTTTATTTGTTTTTATGTTTGTATTTTGCCCAAGTCCTCACAGAGATGATGCCCTATAAATGCTGAATAAGTTAACATTCGTTAACCTTTATGCCAGCCACAGAAATGAACTAACCTAAACTCCACTGTAACCCTGGTGCATAACATGGTACCTGATATATAGTAGGCACCCAGTAAAGGTCTGTTTAATAAATAAGTAATCAAAGACCAAGATTACACCTAAAGCCTGTTTTAACATACTGTTGTTCACATAAATGTATATTCTGTCTTTTATAGGTTGATATACCCATATTTAGAAACTGTTTTACTCTCAAAGAGTATTCAGAACTTGATGGGCCAGTCAGAATTTCATTCACTTTCTAAGGCTTGAGTGTGCCTCACCCATATTTCAAATCAACATTTCTTTTGACTATTTATCTACATGTATTCCTACTTTTTTCCTGTAGTTAAGACCACAAAAAATCTTGGCTTGCAGCAAATATACATTTCCATGGAAACCAAGCCAAAAGCACTAGAAAAAGAAGGCATTAAATATAAAATGTCTCTTGGCTGCCAAACTTCAGACCACTGCCTGATTTTCTTTAGCTTTGTGTTGATTTCTTTAATTCAATGTGAATACACAGACCAGGACTTTTTAAATTAAAAACTATTTTTTTTAAAGTATACTGTGTTTGTTGATTTAAAACATATACTTACAAACATACACACATTTGCAGGGTGTGGAAAATAGCATTAGTGAATGAGGTTTGTGTTTCAGTGTTATTTTTATAGAAGCTTCATCTTTACTGGGTTAAGGGCATTTGCTGTAAATTTAAACTGTTCACTGACAGATGAGGACATTATTCATTTATAGAATGAAGGCTTTTTTCCCCTATGTGAAGTGTAAGGAAAGTGTAGTCGCATATTATTAAGTAACAAATGGTTACATCAGCAATTACATAAAGAATTCTGCCTGCTCTTCAGGCATGAATGTCTGAGGAATAAAACAGATGATCTGAAAACTGGTGGTGTATGGCCGAGTAAGTGATCGTGGCAGATAACTTCTGGGTGAGCACGAGCCTAGGGCCATTTTCTGCACCTGAGAGTTGCACACTTGCACAGGGCCTTGTGCTCAGAAGGGCCCTGGCCTTGGTTTAACGCTTTGTTGTTGCATCTTAACATTGTCAATAATTTTTGAACAAAGGGTTCTACATTTTCATTTTGCAGTGAGTCTTGCAAATTATCTAGCTGGTTCTGCTGAGACTTACCCTTCACACCATCTTCAAAGTTAGGGAAGACTACTTGGATTTTCCATATCTGTTTTAAGAGTATAAGAAAGATTCCAAAAGGATGAGTAGGAATATTAGTGAAGGTGTAGCCTTTTATCTGAGACCTTCCAGGTGTACTAAGAGTCTGTTTTATTACCTCAGCCTACCCTGGTCACCACTGGTTGAGAGCAATCCATCTCTTTGGCAGTGAAAAGCAATTTATATGGTGTTAATGAAAGGCTTACCTCAAAACCAACTTATACTATTGTATCTCAAAAACCTTGAAATATACATACCTATTAACTCAATAATTCCACCACAGGATAAATGGTGCAAAGCTGTATGTACTTTACAGTATTACTCATAATAATAGTAAATAATTGGAAATGATCTAAGTGTCTATCTGTGAATAATTAAATAAATTACATGCTACTTGATGGTATATGAAGTAGCCATTAAAATGCTACTGTAGATGTATACTGCTAAATATTAAAATTATATTACAATATACTATGTACAGCATGATACATTAAAAAATCTCTGCATAGATAAAAAGTTTACAAAGTTGTCTAACACAAGGTAATTATCTCTGGATGGTGAGATAAGGTTTTTTTTTAGTGTATTGATACATTCTAATTTTTCTAGATTAAGTTTGTAAAGCAAAAATATTAATAAAAAGAATGAGATTCTGCCATTTGCAGCAACTTGAGTGGACCTAGAGAGTATTCTGTTCAATGAAATAAGATAGGGAAAGACAAATACTCTGTTATCACTTATATGTGGAATCTAAAAAATAAAACGAATGTGTATAACAATACAGAAACAGACTCACAGATATAGGTGAGTGATTACTAGTTGGGAGAGGGAAGAGAGAGGGGTGAGATAGGGGTATGGAATTAAGAGACACAGACTATGTATAAAATAAATAAGCAACTAAGGTGTATTGTACAGCACAGGGAATATAGCCATTATTTTGTAATAACTTTAAATGGAGTATAATCTATAAAAATGTTGAATCACTGTATTGTACACCTGAAACGAATATAATATTGTGAACAACTATACTTCAATTAAAAAACACAAAACATACATACAGATAACAGCAAAAAAATCAGTCAAAACAACAGAGAAAAGCAAACCAAAAATAATCATCTATTGCTAAGCTTTGTTTCCATGCTCAAGAAAACTATGACTTTTTATTATTTTTCTTTATAAACTATAGGCATTGAAGAAACAACCATGTGTTAAAGAGAAAGTTTCAATAGGATATTATTTTCTTCCCATTGAAGATATTGTTGTCTTCATGTACTTTTAGTTAGTCAGCTATAATTTACTGTTCTTTGGTCTTCCTCAGAAACTTCTCCAGAAGCTGTGGCAGGTGCAGAATGCATCAGCTCAGCTGCTACTGCATAAAGGTGTGAGAGAAGTGGCAAAGCCCCCATCTGTGAGCACACTGCTTGCCAGCTTGATGAAAGGATTCCAGAACAGATCCTTATTTTCTGCTGTTAGACTATGGCTCTCTCTCACAACCACTGAGGAAGAGAAGTTACTGTATATACTAGAAGGCCTATGAGTATTATATTCTTTCAGTTTTTCCTACCACCACAGGCTATCCTGATGGATACAGTCCATTTAGCTCTGAATTTTACCTTAGAGGGCAGTGACAAGGTTGAAAGCTTATAAAATCATCCTGTCTGTACTTATATGTATGTGTTCCCTCCTAACAGATCTTGATTCCATAGGTCAATTACAGCTTAATATGGTAGGCTGGCAAGAGCCCATCTTGCCTTGTGGTGGCCAAATTTCATTTCCTTGGGTGTTGATGGAGGTGAGTTATGGTTCATTGTTTCTGCCTGAAGCTTCTGCCAACATTATGTACTGTGTACACTATGTAGCAACTAATGACAATATCATATACTATAGCTTTGTCTCCAGCTATACCAAAACCTGTTTTAGCCAAGGATTAGTAAGCAAGTTGGGCAGGTCTAGTTATCTAAACCTGTTGACTTTTTGATAGAATCTTTATGGTAACTGGATTTCTTAATGTTTATTGTAAAATATTAATAACTAGGGATGTCTCTTTCCATTCAATCTAAACAAACATTTTTTTAAGAAAAGGTATCTGAGGAAATTTGGTAAATATATATTAAATTTTATATAAATATATATATATAAACAAAATATACTTTTTTTTTTTTTTTTTTTGCGGTACGCGGTCCTCTCACTGCTGTGGCCTCTCCCATTGCGGAGCACAGGCTCCGGACGCACAGGCTCAGCGGCCATGGCTCATGGGCCCAGCCGCTCCGCGGCATGTGGGACCTTCCCGGACCAGGGCACGAACCCGTGTCCCGTGCATCGGCAGGAGGACCCTCAACCACTGTGCCACCAGGGAAGCCCCCCAAAATACATATTTTAATGAATGATGAAAATTCTACTTTTTTTTTTCATAACCAAGTGAGTTTATTCCAGGATTGCAAGGTTGGCTTAACATTAGAAAATCAACGTAATTCACGTTAACATCTTAAAGGAGAAAATTAATACAGTTATTCAATAGCTTTAGAAAAAGTGTTTGAAAAAATTTAATCTCTATTCATAACTTTAAAAATTAGCAAATTAGGTAACTGAAGGAGATTTCTTAATTTGATAAGAGGTATCTACAAAACCTAGAGCAGAAATAATATTATTTAACTGTACCTCCATATCTCTTTTCCTGTTTGTCACTTATAATTAATACAGTTGATTTTATTCCTCCTCATTTCAGAGCTCTTCTCAGAACCATCCTATGCAAAAAAGACCACTCAAAGCGGTTAAAAGATAAATCCTCTCATTTTCCCTGCTAACGCAGGCCTTCTCATAGTCCTTGAATTGGTGTGTATTTTAAATGCTGAAATCAAACAGAACATACTTGTTATATTCATTTGGACCAAAATGGCATAGATCACACAGCTGTCATAAGAATTCCAGTTCCCTGAGTCTGCCGAAGTGACATTGCCATGTTTTGGAAGCATCTTCCTCAGAATATCAGCTTTCTTGTTATATAGTTTAGTTGGGCTTATAGAACCTTCACATTTCCTCTTACCCACTCCTGGCCCTTAATTACTCCCTACTTACTTCGCAATTAATCCCAGTAGGCATACCCCCATCCCACTTGCTCTCACCCACCTGTATTCTGTCTTTTCTTTTGCTTCTTTGCTTTACCTTCCTGATATTCTTTCCCATGCTTTCCATCACTCATGTTCGCCTAATTCTCTGGCTCATCAACCCTACGTAACACTTCCCAATCTTCATGGTACCCAGTCTTTCCCCAGCTTCTGTTTGAAGCTGTTTTCAATGGAATAGGCTCTTCCCCATTTCCAGCTTTTTTTCCCCCTCTTCTCAATCCTTATCTTAAACTTTTATCAAACTTTATGTCAAGTTATACACCTATGTACCTCCCCTTTCTCTCTCTGTACTCACTACCACCTCCTACCTTGGAATTGATCTAAAGCTGCTTCTACCAGGCCCCTGGGGCCCCCAGATCAAAGCAGGTCTCATAATGACAATTTAGAGTCACCACTCTGCAGTAATATTGGGGATGTGGCAAAACCAGTTACAAATCAAGTAACAGAAGCTGTGCTTGTGCCCTGTGGCCTTCCTAGCCCAGCAGGCCTATCCACCCAGCTTGCAACTTCTGTCCTCATTGTTTTGCATTTTTATTCTGTTTCTGATCAATAGAGATCCATAGAACGTTTCAACCTATATGTGTCTTTCCCCCTTTTTATCAATATATTAATCCATCATTTCTATGTTTAGAGCAATATAGATTAAATACTTATATACTCATTTACCAAGAAGCAATCTGCCAAGCTGGTCTTCAGCATTCATTCCCTAACTGATCTATTTAAACTTTTTTCTATTCTCTGGATCGTCTGTGTTTCTTCTGGGAGTCAGATCGTTGTTACTCTTGTTCCTTTTCTTTTATGCTCTGCTTTTTCTAAATTGAAGTATAGTTGATTTACAATATTTTATTTGTTTCAGGTATACAACATAGTGATTCAATATTTTTATAGATTATACTCCATTAAAGTTATTATAAAATATTGGCTATATTCCCTGTGCTGTACAATATATCCTTTTAGCTTATTTATTTATTTTTTTTTTTTTTTTTTTTTATGCGTTACGCGGGCCTCTCACTGTCGTGGCCCCTCCCGTTGCGGAGGACAGGCTCCGGACGCGCAGGCCCAGCGGCCATGGCTCGCGGGCCCAGCCGCTCCGCGGCACGTGGGATCTTCCCAGACCGGGGCACGAACCCGCGTCCCCTGCATCGGCAGGCGGACTCTCAACCACTGCGCCACCAGGGAAGCCCGCTTATTTATTTTATACATAGTAGATTGCACCTCTTGAACCCCTATCCCTACCTTCCCCCTCCCTGCTTCCTCTCCCCACCACTAACCACTAGTCTGTGCTCTATATCTGTGAGTCTGTTTCTGTTTTATTATATTCATTTGTTTGTTTTATTTTTTAGATTCCACATATAAGTAATAACATACAGTATTTGTCTCTCTGTTTCTTACTTATTTCACTTAGCATAATACCCTCAAGGTCCATCCATGTTGTTGCAAATGGCAAAACTTCATTCTTTTTTACGGATGAGTAATATTTCACTTTATATGTATACCACATCTTCTTTATCCATTCATTTGTTGATGGACACTTAGGTTACTTCCATGTCTTGGCAATTGTAAATAATGCTGCTGTGAACATTGGGGTGCATGTATCTTTTCGAATTAGTGTTTTCATTTTCTTTAGATGTATACTCAGGAGTGAATTACAGGATTGCGTAGTACTTCCATTTTTCATTTTTTGAGGAACTTGCATACTGTTTTCCATAGTGGCTGCACTAATTTACATTCCCACCAACACTGTGCTAGGATTCCCTTGAAAATTCTATTTTAATATTGCAATTAGCAATAATTTAATAGAATTTTAGTGCTAGTGTACTCAGACCCCAGTTTAGATTTGAACAGATACACAAGTTTGAAGTAAGTGCATTTATAGTGAGGGGAGATAGAATAGGAAGACTCAGCCATTTTTCATCTCCAAGGATGAAAAAAGGTAGAAAAAATTTATTTTAAAAAGTTAAGATAGGAGCACGTTATATTTCAAAGATGGTTGTCCACTAGTCATTAAGGGAAATTTACTTTATCATAACATTGATTTGAATTATAGTCAATTAAACTGTGTTTTGATTTAGAAAATACATAGACTCTTTTTTAGGGGTATAATGAAGGATAAATTGAAGCACTATTATTTAGCCAGGTATCCTTGTGTCTGTTTCTTCCTGGCACAAGTTGGAGGGAAAGTTGTGCTAGAAGACAGCAGTTATGGAGGACATCTAGGAGATGGGGATGGAAGAAGCGAAAGGAAGATGGCAGAAACCACAGACAGACACATAGATAACACACTCGAACATGTGTGTATGTGTGAACACGTGTATACACACACACACACACACATACACAGGAATTGAGCTTCCCACTCAAAACACTGTTATTAACTGTGGTTCCCTGTGTCAGTGTGTAGGTGTGTCCCCTTAAAATACTGTCTTAATAACAATGATCCCTGATATTCTTTTTGGGATTTGTTTCTGTTCAGAACTCTGCCTCTTAAAACCTGCAGTGTAACTTAGAAAATGCCATTCTTCTGATTATTCTTTGTCAGGCTGGCAAAGTGCAGGTGAGTCTAGATTGCTTGACATAATAACCTAGTCTGCCTTTGAGCTGATGCCCTTAGGTTTACTCTGGATCAGTGCTTCTCAAACTTTAATGTCTCTGGGAATCTTGTCTTTGGGGCCCTAGATTCTGCATTTCTAACCAGCTCCCAAGTAATACAGATGTGGCCAGTCTGTGGACCACAGACTTTGAGTAGCCAGGATTGGATTGCTCTACTTTAATTCACAGCACAAGAGCTGTTCAGTTATCTTGTTCCTGGTATTCTCAATGTCTTGTAGAGTTGGCATGTGAAAAGGATTATATGAAGCCTGGCTGTACCTAGTTATCTAACACTCAAAACATGTCATATTTTTGCTTACAGCCTTGGTGGAGAAGCTAATTTTAATCTGCAGTGAGTTATTTGCTGAGTGCTGCTGGTTCAGAACTCATAATACTTCTGGGATTCTTTAGGCCCCTCTTGGATTTGGTCTCTATGCCAAAGCAAGGCTTTCTCCAAAGCACACTGGTGTTTGTAAATAGGCTTCTGGGTACCTTGTCAATGAGAGAATATTTGACCACTAGTCATGTCTTGAAGGGAAATTCACCTTAAGTAAGCATGACTTTGAATTAAACTCTGTTTTGATTTGGAAACTTACCTACACTCTTTTTTTTTTTTTTGAGTGTAACAAAGTAGGAATTATTTCATTGAGGAAATAAAACGTATTGGATTGGCCAAAAAGTTCATTTGGGTTTTTCCATAAAAGGTACAAAACCCCAAACGATCTTTTTAGCCAGCCCAATATATTAAAACAATATCTTTTAGCCAAGTATCCTTGTCTGTATTCTTGGCAGGAGAAGTTGAAGGTCTCATGCCATATAATTTATTGTTAACTTTCACATCTATGATGTTTAATATCTGTGATGGATATGATGTCTTTTGTCCAATGTGCTTCCCCCTTTCTCTGAGAATTTATTCTCTCCACTTGTAATCAAGTGATTCTGGTAGGGCTTCCTTTTGTGGTGCTCTGCCTTGTATCCACAACGGTGAACACATGACCAATTGCATTGCTGTTTTCCCCAGTCTAAAATGATTTAGTCCAAAGAAGGGTAAGTGACCCACCCTGAGCCAGTTAGAGGCCTCCTGGGAATTGTTCTGTCTGGAGCTGCATGCGTAGTGCATTGTATCTGGGCCATGCAGCTGCTAGGAGGTGAAGCAGAAAGCAAGAAGCTACTGATTCTGTTGGGGAGAATAAAGCCACTCAGAGACAAACAGATGAGAGACAGAGCACATTGAGTTAGTAGTTCTAAGTCACTGAAGATCTCAGAGTCGTTTTGATTCCCTTTGACTTTTCTTTCAAATCTCTGGGCTTCTCAGATCTCATGAGCCACTAATTTCCTATTAGTATAAAGGCAATTTGAGTTGGTGTTCGAGCTGTTATAAAGAAGCCTATTAAATATCTAACACACATTTCTTTAAAACAGTAAACTGAAGAGATATCTCAGTGAGGCTGCTGTACCTCATGGCCGTGCTGCCGTCAGTGTGTGTAAACTCGATTTGCAAATAAGAATCAGAATTAATGAAGAACAACTGAAACCTGTCTTTGTTTGCCAGCAAGTGCATTACATTAGTAAGTGATACCAAAGGGCTGAAAAATAAAAGGTAATAATCACAGTTATTGTCACAAGTTTAAATGAAGATGAACATTTTGAATACAAAGTGCATAAAATGAACATTAACTTTAAACTAAAGACATTGATTAAAGAAATAGAAAAATAAATCTGCCTGGCTCAAAAAGTAAATGAGGTCGGGCCATTGTAAGATTGAATATAGAAAAAGAAAAGCAGCTTAGACCAATTTTTAATGGAAACAAAGGATTGTTGGTGAGTGATGATTTGCCACAAAGAAGAAAAAGTACTCTGGAGTTTATTTTACTCTCAATAATACATGCATCAGAACACTTACTAATAGTATCTAGGGACCTCAGTGAGGAAGAGGGAAAGGAGGATAAGCAGCACATACTTGGGGGTAGATGTTTGAATCACCCAGAGGCCTTCCAGACTACACATGCTGCTTTCCTCACTCCCCTTTTTGGAGCTTCTCATAGGCTTTTCTAGGGACTATTTTTTCCCATGCTAAATCCCACTCTCAGGTGAGAACTCAATAAGGGAACAATGGTTACTAATGGGAATGTATAATGTTTCTCAGATGTGTAAAACTTTAATAAAGACTGATAAATTCAGACTCAATAAGAAAGCTGGTTCTTATTTAATGAAAAATGGAGTAATTTATAAAGCATATATAATGCAAACAAGGACAGAATGGCTCCATTATTTACAAAAATGTCTGCAAATATGACAAAAGGCTATAGCTGCCCATGAAAGAACCAAGAAGCAATGGAAGGAGTGTGGTCAACACACTGAGAATCTGTGATGTACTCTATGGAGTACATAACATCTGTCATTAAGTTATCATAATGTATTATAAGTTAGGCATTCTTATATGTGTTTAACAGATAAAACAGATACAGAGAATCAACTTGCTCAAAAACCACAGGGTTGTTATATTGCTGGACTCATATCTACTATTGTCTGTTTCCAAGTCAGTGAGCATTCTCGTCCTCTACAGATGAGCAACAAATAGCTACTGAGTGCCATATAAATAGAGGACTGGGAGGAGACTAATATAGATAATTTATAACATAATTCAAATGTTTTAACCAGAAATAGATACAATATACTTGCAATAGAAAGGAATTTACAACATAGTTCAAGTGTTTGCAGGAGAAATGGGGACAACGAATAGAATAATATATAATCAACTAATGTTTATGGCTGCTTGGATGAGTTATATAAGGGAAATTATTGAGGAAAAGTTCCTGGAACAGTAAGGAAAAAGATCTTCAATCTTTTCAAATAATCAGTTTAGAGTATGTTAACAATATACTATAAAATGGTATATTTGTATGACCCTTTGCATGCCATTTGAAAGTGTAATTGGTAAGATGAGAGAGGGAATTTTATGAGGATTGTCTCTAGAAAATAGAGAATCTTAGGGCTTCCATGCTGTATCCTAAGGTACGGATAAAATAAGGAATTGTATCTCTTAAATAACTTTAATTTTATTGAATATAATTTTCTGCGTAAAGCTTTATGACCAATCTTTTTTTTTTTGCGGTACGCGGGCCTCTCACTGTTATGGCCTCTCCCATTACGGAGCACAGGCTCCAGACGCGCAGGCTCAGCGGCCATGGCTCATGGGCCCAGCCGCTCCACGGCATGTGGGATCTTCCCGGACTGGGGCACGAACCCGTGTCCCCTGCGTCGGCAGGCGGACTCTCAACCACTGCGCCACCAGAGAAGCCCTTTATGACCAATCTTAATCTCATGGAACAGCCTTAATAGTTAAAGAAAAAATAAACAAACTGATTTCAGAGTCAGGAGATCTGTGGTTCAGCCCTTCACTGGCTGAATGACTTGGGCAAAATCATCATTATCCATATCCTATTGGTAAAGTAAGGAGGTTTTATTATGTCATTTCTGACTTTTACTCTATTTATGAGTCTAAAATACTGATAACCTTCTCAGTCATATCAAACTTCTTTATTAAGTTGCAAAATCTGAAATAGATCAATTATTTCAAATATTTGGGTGTGTTATGGTTAAGGCTGTTGGATGTTAAATTATAACAAAAATAATAGAGCTTCTACTTCTCTATCTCAATCTCAGATACTTCTATCCCACCATTAAATATAGGAAATCATAATTGTTGTTTTCCTAGGTGCTGTGCTCTTCTCACTCTATACTTTCTCTCTAGGATATCTCACCCTT
Source organism: Phocoena sinus (assembly GCF_008692025.1). Lineage (NCBI taxonomy): Eukaryota > Metazoa > Chordata > Mammalia > Artiodactyla > Phocoenidae > Phocoena > Phocoena sinus. Next base: position 35,875,351 of record NC_045774.1, on the reverse strand, counting down.
GGACATGCGTGGTAAGCAGAAGTGTAAGGTGGCCCGCAAGATTCCCACCCCCTAGTATACACATGCTGTATATTCCACACCCCTTAGTATAGGTGGGACTTGTGAACATGATGGAGGATTTCACTCCTATGATTAAATTATGCTAAACGGCAAAGGTGAAAGAATTTTGCAGATATAATTTAGATCCCTAATAAGGTGGCTTTTGGTTAATCAAAAGGGATATTAGCTTGGTCAGCCCTGACCAAATCGAGTGAGCCCTTGAAAATTCAGAGATTCAAATTGTCTAGAGATTTGAATTGAGAGAGCTTTGAAATGAGAGAGATTGGAAGCTCTCTTGTTGACCTTGCAGAAGCAAACTGCCATGTTCTGGAGAGGGTCACATGGCAGGAAACATTAGGTGGCCTCTAAGAGCTGAGGGTCTCAGTCCCATGATCACAAAGAACTGAATTCTGCCAGCAAGCAGTGAGTTTGGAAGAGGACCCTGAACCTCAGATTAGATTGCAGTCTTGGCTGACACTTTGACTGCAGCCTTGTGAAACCCTGAGCAGAGGACCCAGTTTATCCCTGCCTGGACTCCTGACTCATGGAAACGGACATAATAGATGGATGTTATTTTAAGCTGCTAAATTGTAGTAATTTGTGATGAACCAGGAGAAAATTAATTCAACATGATTTCAGTTATCACCAGATGACTCATAAATTTATATATCCAGCAAGACCTTCTCTTGCATATCCAACTATTTGACCTCTTCTCATGGCTGTCTCAAAGGTATTTCAGGTTCATTGTGCTCGATACCAGACTCATGTTCATTACTCTTGAGCCAAGTTCAGTGAATAGCATTTATTATCCCTCAAGTTGAGAAGCAAAACACCTAGGAGTCATTTTTTATACCTTTTTCAGATTTATACTTTATATCTAATGCATCAAAAATTCCAATTTATTTCACTTCCTTGTGGAAAGTACTTCAGTCTGATTCACTCAATGTCTACTCTATCCCCATCAAATATGCCTTCCTTATACTTTCAAGGATGACAAGCTAAAGATAACATTTATTTTTCTTTGTAGCTGAGATTTCTCGTGATACTTAGCTTCTGTGAGACAAATGAATTTATGTGAATTTGGTAAATGAGAAGTGGCAGCCGTGTATGAGAAGTACAGACCATCTAGCAAGCATGTTGAGGAGACGATTGGTTTTTCTGGGGCAGCTATGGCAGGAGTTGTACTATCTGGTCCTTAGCCTCTTGAGGGCCGTGACTAGAACAGTTCCACTAGAACAATCAGTCTTGTGTGGTTGGATGTTTCTCTTTGTTGCAATGTTTCTGGCAGTGGAGCATTACATCTTGGTGATTTGACCCTTTCAGAAATTCTGTAAGTTACCTAATACCTTGAGATATCTCTTTTTTGCTTACAATAGATTAAGTGAAAGGATATATATTTTTAAAAGCCAGCTAATCTGTCTTTTCTCTCCATCTCTACCACCACCATTACCACCATATTATTACAAGTTTTCATTATTTATGGCATGAACTCTAGCAATAGCCTCTTAGCTGGTTAACTTCTGTATTCACCATGCCCTCTTATAACCCTTATAATCCACTCTACTCTTCAGCCTGAATGACCTTGCCACGTGTAATCCTCTCCCACTTAAAACATCTCCCCATTGTTTTCTGGATAAAGACCTAAATCTTCACTAGCCTATAAAGCCTGGCCCTTACCACCCTCTATCCTAATTTTGTACTTCTTTTTCCCTTAGTCACCACTCCAACTGGAGACTTTTAGTCTCTTGTAGGTACCGTGCACCTCACCTGCACAGGTCTTTGCATACAAGTTGCTTCCTCAAGGAAGGCTCTTCCTTCCCAACTTTCCCTAATTAACATCACTCTGTGATTTCCAGATTTAAGCTAAATCCTCAAGGAAGCCTTTGCTGACTTCCCTACCTTGGTCAATTATCTCATATGCTTTCTTGTGCCATCTGCTCCTTAGGGATTCTGGTTTGCAAAGTTGCAATTTTATGTTTGTGTCATCATTCGACTAACAATTGCTTTTCCCAATATATGGTCAATACCATGTGAACAGGTACTTTTTGGTTTTGCTTTCATCATATTCCCTCCACCTAGCATAGGATTTGGTACATGGTAGGTACTCAATAAATATTTGCTGAATAATGAATAAATGAAGCATTTATAATGTTCTAGGTGTTTTTCTAAGTGATTTATACTCAGTTTATCCTTAACAAAAATATTATGAACCAGGTAGGATTATTCTGTCAGTTAGGATAAGCTAGGCAATGCTGTGGTAACAGATAACCCCCAAATCCAGAGATAACATCACCTAATGCTTCATGCTTACGCTTCACATATAATTATGGTTAGCAGGTAGAAGTCTTTATCATAGTTACTCAGGGAACCAGGTCAAATGCCCCGTCTTGACACATGCTTCCACAATTATTGCATCAGGGAGGATAAATGATGGAGAATCATGTACCAGCTTTTTTTTTTTTTTGCGGTACGCGAGCCTCTCACTGTTGTGGCCTCTCCCATGGCGGAGCACAGGCTCCGGAGGCGCAGGCTCAAAGGCCATGGCTCACGGGCCTAGCCATTCCGCGGCATGTGGGATATTCCCGGACCGGGGCACGAACCCGTGTCCCCTGCATCGGCAGGCGGACTCTCAACCACTGTGCCACCAGGGAAACCCCATGTACCAGCTTTTAAATGCTTCTGTCCAGAAGTGTCACACCAGGGCAAAGCAAGTCACCTGGCCATGTCTAATGGCAAGGGGCAGAGATGTATAGTCATTTCAGGTGCCTGGCAGGAAAAGAATCAGAAATATTGGTGGTTGGATAAAATATTGTTCTACTGCATTTATTATTTCCATTTTATAAATGAGTAAATAGACATAGAGAGAAGCAACTTGCTTGAAAGTGAAGAAGCCAGGGTTTGAATCTGGGAAGTTTGACTTCCTCCTCCCCCACTTAGAGTTCTATGTTCTTCTTCTTTGTCCACATTGGGACCTAAACATTCATGAGAATTCTAGGAACAAATGGTTAACCATGCTTCTGTCATTGCTTTTGCTCCCAAAAGAGAGGAGTGAAGCCAATTGCTGCTCTAGCCAGAGTTTCACTCCCTGAAGATAACAAAAATGAAGACTTTTTTTTTTCAGGAAGACCCTGGCCAGAAGCTGATACAAGAGCAGTCTTTTTTTTTTTTTTCCCTCTGTTCTTTTCAAAGAGTCCACTTCTACCACCCTTATATAAAGACACTGTAGATAAAGAATGATTTTGTCAAGTCTATGTAGCCAAATGTTATCCTGAAACAGAAACTTTAAACAAAGCTGATCTTATTAAAGTCTTTTTCTGGTTGTTTTTACCGTTGGTTTGCAAAAGTCTGTTATGCTTTCTATTTTTCAATCAGAAAAACATTTCCTTGGGTAATGTTACTTTGGACTATTAAATGAGTTTGAGAAGATGATGAATAATTATCTCTGAATCTCTAAGTTCTTTTGGGCTTTTATGAAAATAAAATCCAAAACTAGTATTTTACATAATAGAGTAAAGCAAAAAAGTTAGTTTTGGTTTTGGTTTTTTTTAACTATGGGATAAGAAGAATAAGAGGGGGAGACTTGAGTGTGTTTTTATTAGTGATGTCCTAGCTTTTGAATATTATATAAAATAAATTTGTGATTTTGACTCATGACTTGTTAGGATTTATTTTGTCAATACAGAAAATGCTTTTTTCAAAATACAGAATTTCAAGCAAAGAAATATATAAACATTACTAACTCCGATCTCAATTATTTGAGGATATGGTTTGTTATGTATTCAATGAACATTTGGTAAACATTAGTATTTTGCTGAAACAGTCATATTACCTGCTAACAATATCTTCTGTGCTCACATTAGAGTAATTTTTCTTATTTTCTTCCCTTGATAACAAAGAGAGATAATTATAATTATTCCTACATATAAATGTTTATCAAATGAAGTTTGCTGCCTATTATAGGAATACAAATATTATAGTAATTGAATAATATATCTGGGACATATTTTCACTAGGAATAGAAAAAGAATAAATAAAGCTCAATAAGACATGATAATACTGAAGAAATTGTTGCATACATGTGTTCATTTGTTGCTAGCATACTTTTTTCCTAGTTTGAATTCCTAATTTACACAGGTACATTTTTAATGGACCAAATTGTAAGACTATTTATTTATTTTAAAATATTTATCCTTAGGTAAATGCTAAAATAACTAGCAAAACTTCACAAAGGACTAAAATAGCTCTGCAATAAAGGCTTATAGTCCAGGCTTCAGTGTTTCCTTCATAGAAAAAACAGGCAAATGTGCCATTTTTCCTCTCCATGGGGAGAGGAATATATCTGAGAAATCAGGTTGTCTTTTCTGAGTAACACTATCAGTACCTGGTACTCCAGAATTCCAGGTGCCAGGACCAGTTTAAATCTCAGCTAAACATTGGAGACTCCCACTGAAATGAGCCAGAGAGATATATGAGCATCTTATCCAAGCAGAATGATCCTTCCTCTCTACCATGGAGCCTGATTTTGTGCATACTTACATACCTCTGTAGAACATTTGGCTATTTAACCATTTGAGAAAATTGCATAAAAATACGATGGTGTGTTTTGAAGAGAAGTTTAATCTCACCTTCTCTAATATTAATAAAATTCCCTTCTTCCTTCTGAAATTAACTCCCCAGAGGATATTTACAGTGTGCTTCTGTTTTGTTATCTGACACTGCTAGCCCCTCCTCTATTTTAGTTTAGCTAAGGCTTCCCACTTTAACACTGTTCACAGGCCAGCGTATCTGTTTCTCATCTCTATTTGTCTCTGTCTCTATCTGTCTGTCTGCCTCTCTATTATATCTCCTTTCACGTGACACTAGACTCTGCAAAAACCCCCTCCCCCTTGGAAATGAGACTACTTCCTGTTAAGTGATCCTGGGGTCTGGGGCATGTAAAAACAACTGAGAACAATGTAGTGTGTTCTGTTGTAAAGATACATAAAAGCCATAAAACACCAGAGCAGGGGATGGGGTATATGTGTATGAGTAGGAGAAGAGGGTGCTGAGTTTTGCGATGTGCTATTTCCCTCTAGATCTGTTTTTTAAAAGTCACTTCTGGCCCTTTGGCCAATCTGCACTTAATTACCTGTGTCTGCCCTATTCCCCAGACAGTGTGGCCAGTCTATTCCCCATTCCCTCTGCGAGGCCCAGCTCTGGGGCTGAGCTGATGCATTACAAAAGCCTTGTGGACCGAAAAAATGTATGTGTCTGATGGGATTTTCCCTAAGTGGTCAGGATGCCAACCACAGTCCTGATCATTTTAAATGGCTTGCGATCTGAGGATGGGGAGATGCTCATTAGCGGCTGTAGGAGCCCGATATCAGGAACAGATTGAACCAAAATGCTCTGCCAACACAAGCATTAATAGAAAAGAGCGTGTCAATAAAAGTTCCCAAGATGAAGCTATAGAATGAGGCACTTATGGACGATTATAAACATTTTGCCCCGTGGTGACTCTCCTCTATCAAACCTACTCCAAGCCTGATAAGCGCTGCCTCTTTAGGGGTCATTAATTTCCCTGAAAATTTAAACAGCTGTCACTTGTGATCCTCCTCAGGTGCTCATGTGGGAGAGATTAGCCTGTGTTTATAAGCCAGTCTGTTCATTAAGCGCCTGCCCATGTGGAACCCCCTCCACAGGCCTGCAGATCGCCCACAGATAATTGGGGGCAGCAGCGAATTACACAGAGGCATTGCAGGCAGCAAGAATGGTGTGGCCTTATTAATATCAGCTGGGGAGAGTGCACCATTTTTAATGATTTCCAATAAACCAAAGCAAGCCCTCAGAGTTTCACAAGCATTTGGGCATGACAGTTAAAAGGACTATACAGGTTTGGGTTTCCTGTAGCTACTATCAACTTTTCTCATTAACACTGAAAATCTTGGTTTAACCCTTTGCACTGCAGTGATTCTTCCATGGTCAGCTTCTAAGTTCAAGTTACTTCTGGTACTTTTAATGCCTACTGAATCTTCTGGCAGATTTAGTGGCTGTTATAGTAAGAAATAGATACTTCATGAAGCTATGTGGCTCCAATGTAGCACATCTGGGCTGTGTTTCTAAATCAAGATACTCATGTTTTAAATAGCATTCTCCAATTATATAATCTTTTAATGAAATTTGGTATACCGTATTTCTGTATTCTCGGACATTAATAAGTTCTTGTAAACTAATAAAAAAAAATTGTATTTTAACATTTTTAACAGGAGTTCAAAACTTGCTGAGAAGTCTTTGTTTGGAAGAACTTTAAATGTACTGGACATTTTGCAGCCCAATCAACATGCAAAGAAAAGATGTAGGGACATTTTAAAAATCGATGACACTTTTTTTTTAGTAATAGAATTCTATAAGAGTAGAAATATTTCCAAATACCTTTTTCAAAATGCTGTCTCTATTGTAAGATTTGCTGTTGAAAAGTAATCACTCATCCAACTTCAAATCCAACAGACAGACTATATGTGTTTATATTTTTTAAAAATCTTCTTGGGGGGGCTTCCCTGGTGGCGCAGTGGTTGAGAATCCGCCTGCCGATGCAGGGGACACGGGTTCGTGCCCTGGTCTGGGAAGATCCCACATGCCGTGGAGCGGCTGGGCCTGTGAGCCATGGCCGCTGAGCCTGTGCGCCCGGAGCCTGTGCTCCGCAGCGGGAGAGGCCACAACAGTGAGAGGCCCGCATACCACAAAAAAAAAAAAAAAAAAAAAAAAAAAAAATCTTCTTGGGAGGACACTATGGGCAGTCATCATAATCACAGTAAAAAGTTTGGCAAATTTTACACATTTAAAGAAATATATTCCGCCTTTAAGTTGGACAGTTCTTTTAAGAACTTTGCCATGAGCTAACAAGCAAAACTTTGAGAGCCAAAGACTTTCTTGATTTTTCCTGCCTCATGCAGTATATTCTAAAAATTCCATTATTTTAAAAAGGCTTATTTCTACAGAACTTACCATATTTTAGACACCCTGTGTCTTGAAGGGCATCTCTGGCTTTCATTTCTTTGCTACCACACTTGGCTTATGAATGAGGCAGGAAGCAGTCCCTTGTACAGGGCTATCTCTGTAAGCTTAACCTTGAAGTCTCATATTCTAGTAGAGGCAGTGGCTTCAGCAATGGCAATGACTGTATTATACAGTTGTATAAAGCATTGTTTTATTAAAGAATTTTTGTACTATTGAGAATCTACCTTCTCTGTTTCATCTTTCGTTTGATAGCTTATAAAAAGAAGTAGTTCTTTGTGTATTCCACTTAAACAAAATCTGACAGATATTATAAGCTGTGCATGAGGGAATATTACTCTGCTCATCCAACTTAGCAAACCTCTTATACTTTATAACGTGATCTGATGGTTGATTGGCCAAATCTTTAACAATGCTTTCTATGCACCTTCCAAATCTATTTGTTGATAAAGGAGTGCTTTGTAGCTTGTTCAGTATATTGATTTCTATAGATTGTATCATACATTTTTATTAGGAAGAGAAAGTGTTTCCCCAATTGTATGTGGCTTTCACTATTAACTAATGAATCACAGAAGTGGCTCCTAAATACTGATCATTAAGTTTAGTAAAATGTTATAAACTGGTGGCTTGAGGATAGCATGGCTTTAAACATTGCTGAAAAAAATGATTATGCTATATTTTACATGCTTACATCATGAGTTAATATCTTCATGTACAATGTGCCTTAACATGAGACTCATTGTGGCTCATTGTGTGATGAAAATTGTGGCTGTTCATTGTTAAAAATAATGAAAGAAAACCCGTATTTCAAATAGCGTTCTTGATAATTTTGAAGTTTTCAAGCAGACCTTTTTACACAGGACTAGATGATTTTTTAAAAATATATAATGTGGCTGATTAAAAAATAATACTAGGAGCTGAAATACTGATTTTGCCATTTCCTGGTGGTTTGCTTGTATTTAAATTACTAGCATTTTTCAATTCATGGGTTATTTGCTGAAACTTTTTAATCTACTTGACATTTTGTGAGGATAGATTCATTCAAAACCCAATACTTTTTTAATTCATTTAACTGGATCCACAAAAATTATAACATAATAGAATACACTGGAAACAAGCACATGAGGCAGTACATTGCTGCCACCCCTGATGTGTTTTGAAACTAGTCCCTTTTTTATTTCTAGATATCTTGCTCATTGCATGTGGCAGAAGTCTCTGCATACTGACTGAATAAGGGGAATGGTGTTGATCCATGTAATAAAGTGTAGTTACTTTCTTATTGCTTAGATAAAAGATAGAGTTCTAATATTTTTCCCCACACTATAACAAATTATCTTCCTTAATGCCACTTTGGGGGCTACTGCTGGAGAGAAGGACGCACAGGCTCAGCAGCCATGGCTCACGGGCCCAGCTGCTCCGCGGCATGTGGGATCTTCCCGGACCAGGGCACGAACCTGTGTCCCCTGCATCAGCAGGCAGACTCTCAACCACTGCGCCACCAGGGAAGCCTGAGAAGAGTATCTTTGCCCCTCATTCCTTTACCAAGCTCTGGCTCTGGCCACCAGAGAGTCTTTCTGACAGGATGGGCAATGATAGACTTCGGTTAGAGGTTTTCTCTCTTTGTGGATCAGCTTTGATCTTAGGAGATAAAAATATATAATCACAATGTAAGTCTTCTGGTGATACTCCTATCGCTGTATCTAAATGAAAAAAAGTTAGAGGTTTGAAAATATTTATTATTTGAAATATAGTAAATATAGCTGAATGCTGCATATTCCATGTATATATATGTGAGGGAGAAACTCAGTTTTTTAAAAGACTTCTAAGATGATCTGGACTTGCCTAAATAAAGTAAGAGATTCCCCAGGGAGCAAGTGATATCTGTGTTCTTTCATTTTGTTTACACTAATGAACAATGAATGGAAGAACCCCCCTGCCCATTTCAGACTCATTGAAAGACTCCCTTTTAAATAGAATATGGCTTTTATACAATAGTAGAAAACTTTGTTTTCTTTTTGGCTGCTTTGAAAGAAAAGGCCCAAGACTCAGGTGTATATATGAAATATCTTACTTTTTAAAAAGTGAAATTCAATTAGTAACTAGACTGTTTTGTGTATTCAAAGAACAGAAGTAGTTGTTTGGGCACAGATCCTGTTCACCCTGATGGACACACTGATAAGGCAAAAAAGTACTCAGGAGGGATGAACCTATATCCTGAGGGTTAGAAGGAAACAACTGGATCTGTATTTGGAAATTTAAAAAAAAATTTTATTTTACTTATTTTTATACAGCAGGTCCTTATTAGTTATCTATTCTATACATATTCGTGTATATATGTCCATCCCAATCTCCCAATTCATCCCACCACCAGCACCACCACCCCCCACTTTACCCCCTTTGTGTCTATATATTTGTTCACTACATCTGTGTCTCTATTTCTGCCTTGAAAACCGGTTCATCTGTACCATTTTCCTAGATTCCACATATATGCGTTAATATACGATACTTGTTTTTCTCTTTCTGACTTACTTCACTCTGTATGACAGTCTCTAGGTCCATCCAAGTCTCTACAAATGACCCAATTTCTTTCATTTTAATGGCTCAGTACTACTCCATTATATATATGTACCATATCTTCTTTATCCATTCATCTGTCAATGGGCATTTAGGTTACTTCCATGTCCTGGCTATTGTAAATAGTGCTGCAATGAACATTGGGGTGCATGTGTCCTTTTGAATTATGGTTTTCTCTGGGTATATGCCCAGGAGTGGGATTGCTGGGTCATAGGGTAATTCTACTTTTAGTTTTTTAAGGAACCTCCATACTGTTCTCCGCAGTGGCTGTATCAATTTACATTCCCACCAACAGTGCAAGAGGGATCCCTTTTCTCCACACCCCCTCCAGCATTTGTTGTTTGTACATTTTCTGATGGTGCCCATTCTGACTGGTGTGAGGTGATACCTCACTGTAGTTTTGATTTGCATTTCTCTAATGATTAGTGATGTTGAGCAGCTTCTCACGTGCCTCTTGGCCATCTGTTTCTCTTCTTTGGAAGAAATGTCTATTTAGGTCTACTGACCATTTTTTGATTGGGTTGCTTGTTTTTTTAATATCGAGCTGCATGAGCTGCTTGTATATTTTGGAGATTAATTCTATGTCCGTTGATTCGTCTGCAAATATTTTCTCCCATTCTGAGTGTTGTCTTTTCGTCTTGTTTATAGTTTCCTTTGCTGTGCAAAAGCTTTTAAGTTTCATTAGGTCCCATTTGTTTATTTTTGGTTTTATTTCCATTACTCTAGGAGGTGGGTCAAAAAGGATCTTGCTGTGATTTATGTCGAAGACTGTTCTTCCTATGGTTTCCTCTAAGAGTTTTATAGTGTCTGGTCTTACATTTAGGTCTCTAATCCCTTTTGAGTTTATTTTTGTGTATGGTGTTAGGGAGTGTTCTAATTTCATTCTTTCACATGTAGCTCTCCAGTTTTGCCGGCACCACTTATTGAAGAGACTGCCTTTTCTGCATTGTATGTCCTTTCCTCCTTTGTCATAGATTACTTGACCATAGGTGTGTGGGTTTATCTCTGAGTGCGCTCTATCCTGTTCCATTGATCTCTATTTCTGTTTTTGTGCCAGTACCATATTGTCTTGATTACTGTAGCTTTGTAATATAGTGTGAAGTCAGGGAGTCTGATTCCTCCAGCTCTGTTTTTTTCCCCTCAAGGTTGCTTTGGCTGTTCGGGGTCTTTTGTGTCTCCATACAAACTTTAAGATTTCTTGTTCTAGTTCTGTAAAAAATGCCATTGGTAATTTGATAGGGATTGCGTTGAATCTGTAGATTGCTTTGGGTAGTATAGTCATTTTCACAGTATTGATTCTTCCAATCCAAGAACATGGTATATCTCTGTCCATTTGTGTCATCTTTGATTTCTTTCATCAGTGTCTGACAGTTTTCTGCATACAGGTCTTTTACCTCTGTAGGTATGTTTATTCCTAGGTATTTTATTCTTTTTGTTGCAGTGGTGAAGGGGATTGTTTCCTTAATTTCTCTTTCTGATCTTTCATTGTGAGTGTATAGGAATGCCAGAGTTTTCTGTGTATTAATTTTGTATCCTGCAAATTTACCAGATTCATTGATTAGCTCTAGTAGTTTTCTGGTGGCATCCTTAGGATTCTTTATGTATAGTATCATGTCATCTGCAAACAGTGACAGTTTTACTTCTTTTTTTCCAATTTGTATTCCTGTTATTTCTTTTCCTTCTCTGATTGCCATTGCTAGGACTTCCAAAACTACGTTGAATAATAGTAGTGAGATTGGACACCCTTGTCTTGTTCCTGATTTTAGAGAAATGATTTCAGTTTTTCACCATTGAGAATGATGTTTGCTGTGGGTTTGTCATATATGGTCTTTATTACGTTGAGGTAGGTTCCCTCTGTGCCCACTTTCTGGAGAGTTTTTATTATAAATCGGTGTTTAATTTTGTCAAAAGCTTTTTCTCCATCTATTGAGATGATCATATGGTTTTTATTCTTCAGTTAGTTTCACATGATGTATCACATTGATGGATTTGCATATATTGAAGAATCCTTGCATCTCAGGGATAAATCCCACTGAAACATGGTGTATGATCCTTTTAATGTGTTGTTGGATTCTGTTTGCTAATATTTTCTTGAGGACTCTTGGTCTGTAATTATTGGTTTGTAATTTTCTTTTTTTGTAGTATCTTTGTCTGGTTTTGGTATCGGGGTGATCAGGGTGATAGTAGCCTTGTAGAATGAGTTTGGGAGTGTTCCTTCCTCTGCAATTTTTTGGAAGAGTTTGAGAAGGATGGGTGATAAGTCTTCTCTAAATGCTTGATAGAATTCACCTGTGAAGCCATCTGGTCCTGGACTTTGTTTGTTGGAAGATTTTTTTTTTTTTTTTTTTTTTTTTGCGGTACGCGGGCCTCTCACTGCTGTGGCCTCTCCTGTTGCGGAGCACAGGCTCTGGACGCACCGGCTCGGCGGCCATGGCTCACGGGCCCAGCCGCTCCGCGGCATGTGGGATATTCCTGGACTGGGGCACGGACCCGAGTCCCCTGCATCGGCAGGCAGACTCTCAACGACTGCGCCACCAGGGAAGCCCTGTTGGAAGATTTTTAGTCACAGTTTCAATTTCATTAATTGTGATTGGTCTGTTCATATTTTCTCTTTCTTCCTGGTTCAGTCTTGGAAGGTTATACCTTTCTAAGAATTTGTCCATTTCTTCCAGGTTGTCTATTTTATTGGCATAGAGTTGCTTATAGTAGTCTCTTATGATGCTTTGTATTTCTGTGGTGGCCGTGTGACTTCTCCTTTTTCATTTCAGACTTTATTGATTTGAGTCCTCTCCCTCTTTTTCTTTTTTTTTTTGTGGACTCCCAACCACTGCGCCACCAGGGAAGCCCCTCTCCCTCTTTTATTTGATGAGTCTGTCTAAAGGTTTATCAACTTTGTTTATCTTCTCAAAGAAGCAGCTTTTAGTTTTATTGATCTTTGCTGTTGTTTTCCTTGTTTCTATTTCATTTATTTCTGCTCTGATATTTATGGTTTCTTTCCTTCCACTAACTTTGGGTTTTGTTTGTTCTTCTTTCCCTAGTTCCTTTAGGTGTAAGGTTAGATTATTTATTTGAAATTTTTCTTGTTTCTTGAAGTAGGATTGTGTTGCTATCAACTTCACTCTTAGAACTGCTTTTGCTGCATCCCATAGGTTTTGGATCGTCGTGTTTTCGTTGTCATTTGTCTCTAGGGATTTTTTGACTTCCTCTTTGATTTCTTCAGTGATCTCTTGGTTATTTAGTAATGTATTGTTTAGCCTCCATATGTTTGTGTTCTTTTATGTTTTTTTCCCTGTAATTCATTTCTAATCTCATAGCGTTGTGCTCAGAGAAGATGCTTGATATGATTTCAATTTTCTTAAATTTACCAAGGCTTGATTTGTGACTCCAGGTGGGATCTATCCTGGAGAATGTTCCATGAGCACTTGAGAAGAAAGTGTAATCTGCTGTTTTTGGATGGAATGTCCTATAATATCAATTAAATCTGTCTAGTCTATTGTGTTGTTTAAAGCTTGTGTTTCCCTATTAATTTTCTGTCTGGATGATCTATCCATTGGCATAGATGAGGTGTTAAAGCCCCCCACTACTACTGTTTTACTGTCAATTTCCTCTTTTATAGCTGTTAGCATTTGCCTTATGTATTGAGGTGCTCCTGTGTTGGGTGTATGTATATTTATAATTGCTATATCTTCTTCTTGGATTGATCTCTTGATCATTATGTAGTGGCCTTCCTTGTCTCTTGTAACATTCTTTAGTTTAAAGTCTATTTTATCTGATATTTGTATTGCTACTCCAGCTTTCTTTTTATTTCCATTTGCATGGAATATCTTTTTCCATCCCCTCCTTTCAGTCTGTATTTGTCCCTAGGTCTGAAATGGGTCTCTTGTAGACACCATATATATGGGTCTTTTTTTTGTATCCTTTCAGCGAGCCTGTGTCTTTTGGTTGGAGCATTTAGTCCATTCCCATTTAAGGTAATTATCCATATGTATGCTCCTATCACCATTTTCTTAATTGTTTTTTCTTTGTGTTTTTTTTTTTTTTTTTCCAGTACGCGGGCCTCTCACTGTTGTGGCCTCTCCCGTTGCAGAGCACAGGCTCCGCGCAGGCTCAGTGGCCATGGCTCACGGGCCCAGCTGCTCCGTGGCATGTGGGATCTTCCTGGACCGGGGCACGAACCCATGTCCCCTGCATCGGCAGGCGGACTCTCAACCACTGCGCCACCAGGGAAGCCCCTTGGGTTGGTTTTTGTCGGTCCTTTTCTTCTCTTGTGTTTCCTACTTAGAGAAGTTCCTTTAGCATTTGTTGTAGAGCTGGTTTGGTGGTGCTGAATTCTCTTAGCTTTTCTTTGTCTGTAAAGGTTTTGATTTCTCTGTCGAATCTGAATGAGATCCTCGCTGTGTAGAATAATCTTGCTTGTAGGTTCTTCCCTTTCATCACTTTAAATATATTGTGCCACTCCCTTCTGGCTTATAGGGTTTTTGCTGAGAAATCAGCTGTTAACCTTATGGGAGTTCCCTTGTATGTTATTTGTTATTTTTCCCTTGTTGCTTTTAATGATTTTTCTTTGTCTTTAATTTTTGTCGATTTGATTACCATGTGTCTCGGCGTGTTTCTCCTTGGGTTTATCCTGCCTGGGACTCTCTGTGCTTCCTGGACTTGGATGGCTATTTCCTTTCCCATATTAGGGAAGTTTTCAAATATAATCTCTTCAAATATTTTCTTGGGCCCTTTCTCTGTCTTCTCCTTCTGGGACTCCTATAATGAGAATATCGGTACCTTTAATGTTGTCCCAGACGTCTCTTAGGCTGTCTTCATTTCTTTTCGTTCTTTTTTCTTTATTCTCTTCCGCAGCAGTGAATTCCACCATTCTGTCTTCCAGGTCACACTTATCCATTCTTTTGCCTCAATTATTCTGCTACTTATTCCTTCTAGTGTATTTTTCATTTCAGTTATTGTATTGTTCATCTCTGTTTGTTCTTTAATTCTTCTAGGTGCTTGTTCTTTAATTCTTCTAGGTCTTTGTTAAACATTTCTTGCATCTTCTTGATCTTTGCCTCCATTCTTTTTCCAATGTCCTGGATCATCTTCACTATCATTATTCTGAATTCTTTTTCTGGAAGGTTGCCTATCTCCACTTCATTTTGTTGGTTTTCTGGGGTTTTATCTTGTTCCTTCATCTGGTACATAGTCCTCTGCCTTTTCCTTTTGTCCATCTTTCTGTGCATGTGGTTTTCATTCCACAGCCTGCAGGATTGTAGTTGCTCTTGCTTCTGCTGTCTGCCCTCTGGTGGATGCAGCTATTAAGAGGCTTGTGCAAGCTTCCTGATGGGAGGGACTGGTGGTGGGTAGAGCTGGCTGTTGCTCTGGTGGGCAGAGCTCAGTAAAACTTTAATCTGCTTGTCTGCTGATGGATGGGGCTGGGCTCCCTCCTTGTTGGTTGTTTGGCCTGAGGTGACCCAGGACTCGAGCCTACCTGGCTCTTTGGTGGGGTTAATGGTGGACTCGGGGAGGGCTCACGCCAAGGAGTACTTCCCAGAATTTCTGCCACCACTGTCCTTGTCCCTATGGTGAGCCACAGCCAGCCCCCACCTCTGCAGGAGACCCTCCAACACTAGCAGGTATGTCTGATTCAGTCTCCTGTGGGGTCACTGCTCCTTCCCTCTGGGTCCCGATGCACACACTATTTTGTGTGTGCCCTCCAAGAGTAGAGTCTCTGTTTCCCCCAGTCCTGTCGAAGTCCTGCAATTAAATCCCACCACACTTCAAAGTCTGATTCTCTGGGCATTCCTCCTCCCGTTGCCGGATCCCCAGGTTCAGAAGCCTGACATGGGGCTCAGAACCTTCACTCCAGTGTGTGGACTTCTATGGTATAATTGTTCTCCAGTTTGTGAGTCACCCAGCCAGCAGTTATGGGATTTGATTTTATTGTGATTGCGCCCCTCCTACTTTCTCATTGCGGCTTTTCCTGTCTTTGTATGTGGGGTATCTTTTTTGGTGAGTTACGGTGTCTTCCTGTCAATGATTGTTCAGCAGTTAGTTGTGATTCTGGTGCTCTCACAAGAGGGAGTGAACACACATCCTTCTACTCCACCATCTGGAACCAATCTCTGGAAATATTTCTTACTAAGATGCTTTTTCCAGGTACGTTTTGTGGACTCTAACCTCAGTGTCTTGCTTTGTGTCAGTTAAAATCAGAAATTATATGAGCAAAAATATAATATATATACTTATCGTCAAAACTGACAATTAAGCAAAATGTACTGAATCCATCATTTATGTGAACTGTTCCTTTCTTGGAAAGTTTCTAATACTTCCTTTAAGTAGTCATAATGCAAATTGCCACGTCATGTAGTTCTGGCAAAAATTCACATTGAATTTGTTTCATTTTTTTCTTTCCATTTGTCTTCTTTTTGGATTCTTTTTTGATGACACTTATTGCTTCATAAAGTTTATGATCTTCTTCTTTCTCTCATAGTTGCTTTGTTCTCCAGCTTTTTGTTTCTCTGAAGGGAGAAGACAATATGGGAAGGCAGTGAATAGAGCATAGGTTTTGAATATTGATAGGTCAGGATTGACCTTTGCTATGTTTTAGTTTGTACTAAATCACATTGAGAAAAATCACATCTGTGCCTCAGTTTCCTCAGTGTGAAAGGTGATTCTATTTGAATATAGGTTTGGCTGCATGTAACCAAGTCCCCAGATAGCTGGGACTTAAACTGAATAGAACTGAATAGAAATTTATTTCTCATTCATATAAAATCTGGGCTGGTATTGTGACTGCTCTGGGAAGTCATCAAGGCTCCATGAGACATCAGAGACCCAGGCTCTTGCTGTCTGATTGTTCCATTGTCCCTAGAGTGTTGTCCCCAATTCCATAGCCTGAATGACTCACTCTTTTTTTTTTTAAGATTTTTTTTTTCTTTTTGATGTGGACTATTTTAAAAATCTTTATTGAATTTGTTATAGTATTGCTTCTGTTTTATGTTTTGGTTTATTGGCCAGAGGCATGTGGGATCTTAGTGCCCTGACCAGGGATTGAACCCGCACCCCCTGCATTGGAAGGCGAAGTCTTAACCACTGGATCACCAGGGAAGTCCCCTGAATGACTCACTCCTCCCACTACTGAATTCCAAATGCAGGGAAAAAGAACACTACCTGGAAGTTGTGATCATTGCTCACGTGTCATTGATGAAACTTGATATCTGGCCTCACATAGCTGCAAGCGAGGCTGGGAACTGTAGACTTTATTTTGGATGGCCATGTGTCTGGCTAAAAACTGGGGGTTTCATTATTCTAGAAGAAGAGGTGAATAGCATTTGGGGATTAACTAGCATTATCTGCCATAGGCAGGGTTGGCATATATTAGCCAGTAGGCACAGTAGTACCTCATGCCTACAATACTTTTAGGGGTCCACAAAAAGATTTTAATTTCTTTTAAAATCAGGAGAAAAAATGAATATATGATAATGATATATCATAATGGAATCCAGCCTGTATTATATTTTCTTTATTCCACTGCAGTCATAAAATATAAGTTTTAATGTTTTCTTAAAAAGGAAGAGTACCGGGCTTCCCTGGTGGCGCAGTGGTTGAGAGTCCGCCTGCCGATGCAGGGGACGCAGGTTCGTGCCCTGGTCCAGGAGGATTCCACGTGCCGCGGAGTGGCTGGGCCTGTGAGCCATGGCCGCTGAGCCTGCGTGTCTGGAGCCTGTGCTCCACATCGGAAGAGGCCACAGCAGTGAGAGGCCCGCGTACCACAAAAAAAAAAAAAAAAAAAGAGTTCAACATACAATTTGAAAAAATTTTCAAAACAGAATGTGAAATTTTAGATCTTTATCTACCTGGAAAGATAAATGTCTACAAAATTTCCATGGCAAGGTGGGATTTTATTTACTGTTTTCATATTTATTTAATTTAATAATTTAAGTGACTCTTAAAACCAGAATCACACAATAATTACAATTTTTAAATTTAAATATATTAATTAGCAGTTACAACTCATTAGAATTTGTTTTATTGAGTAAGATGGTTGTCTCTTGACTGAGAACAGGCCCCAGGGATAAGGAATCATGGAATAAATTCATGTACTTCTAAAAGGGAATTGAAAAGATACCAGATTTACAAGGATAGTCTGTATCACCCTTGTTCTTTGTATTTTCAAAAATTTTAACCAGTAATTGCAAGTCATTTGTGCTACTGAAGAAACAGATATGTTTATTAATATGTAATATTCCATAAATATCAGTATTTAAATCTTTAAAAATGAATATATATTTTTTCAAATCATATCAGTAGCAATTACAGTGACAACCTATTTTATCCATGCTTTCTTCAAAGACTGTGATTAAACCTCTAATAATTTAAAATGACCCAAAAGCCTTGCTTTCCAAGCTAGTGTGTAGTCTTGATGTATTGATGAGTGCTTGAAATCACAGAGTCAACAAAATACATCTTTCTGAGACAGAAATTTTACCCTCTATTATATTTACATTAAAGTATATTACAAAAATGTGGAATAGAGCAAGATAACCACATGAATTGTCAAAAACAAAAAATGGATTCAAAGAAATTCAACATGTGGATGAAAACTCTTGGGTCTGCCTATAGAGTTCTTACTTTCCTTATCCTTATAATTATTCCAGTAAGAAAGTTTGAGAAGTACCACTTTAAATATTTAAAGTACCACCGTAAATATTTTAATATCACGTTCCACCTGATCCAGCTTCAGAACATGAATACTGCATATAGTATGAATACCTAGGTGGGCCATTTGAAGCAAGAGACCCTCACACAATCAATTAGAAGATAGCCAGATGCCCATTATGATGAGAGTCATGGCTTACTGAGGAGGAGACTCTATCTCATGATTGTATCTAGAGATGAGCTCACCTAAGCCAGAGTCTCAGCAAAGCTCTTTACTCTGTAGTTGAGTACATTATCAAAATTTTGCATCCTTAAGAACTTAGGTTATCTGTAACATGTTCCTGCGTCCTTAGAAAAAGGGGAAGTGTCAAAATGCCTGAATAGTACGTTGCTTTTCAAAGACTCTTTTTGGTGAGTGGATATTTTAAACAAAATTGAGTCCCTGCTTTCAAAGCTTAACAAATTCACTTTTTTTCCCCTTGGCAACCAAGTAGTACTTAGCAGTTTTACTGGCTCTAACCAATCTCTTCCAGCTAGGCAAGGATAGCTGTTTTCTTTGGCCTGACTATTTGGAATCATATGCAGGAATTTGGTTGGTCGAAAATATGCTTGACAGTTGAGTCCCCCTTCTCTCTGCCTTGGCTCTGTAGGCAGAGCTTGTTAAATTATTCTGTGTGAGTGTGTTGGTACCTGAAGTATGTGTATTTGCACATGCCACAGGGGTCTTATTCAATAATTTATTACTTTGATTCCTTAAGTAGACACTTGTGACCTGAGTAAGAATTCCTCTAAATGGACTTACCCAGTTATACTTGGGAAGTAAACTTTCTCTTGTTTGGAAGTTTAGGTTTAGAAAATGTTTGCATTAGCCCTTAAGTATTTGACATGGTATAGGATATAGAACATAGTATAGAAAGGCAAGATTAAACAAACTACAGGCCCTTCTGTGATGGATTCTCATTGAAACCTTTCATTGCCTGGTTTGGTCTAATGTTTATGTCCTAGAGTGATGTGGGCCCACTTCATCATGAATATGATTTCACACTCTTGTAATCTATTATTACCTTATTAGATTACTTGATTAATATCTAAATTTAATTTTACTTCTTTGTATCTAACTTGTATTCAGTCACTACAAGGTAAGAAATTATCTTACCATTAATTACTATGAACACCCATTCTTCCTAATCACTTCTTAGATTGTAAAAATAGATGTAGTCAGGATGAATCTCTGACTCTAAAATTGAGTGTAACAATATAAGTTTAGGGCTTCCCTGGTGGCACAGTGGTTAAGAATCCTCCTGCCAATGCAGGGGACACAGGTTCGAGCCCTGATCTAGGAAGATCCCACATGCCGCTGAGCAACTAAGCCCGTGTGCCACAACTACTGAGCCTGTGCTCTAGAGCCCGTGAGCCACAACGACTGAGCCCGTGTGCCACAACTACTGAAGCCCACGTGCCTAGAGCCTGTGGTCCGCAACAAGAGAAGACACCACAATGAGAAGCCTGCGCACCACAACAAAGAGTAGCTCCTGCTCACCACAACTAGAGAAAGCCCGCGTGCAGCAATGAAGACCCAACGCAGCCAAAAATAAACAAATTTATTAAAAAATACATATATATGTTTAAAATTTTTTTTTTTATTTTTATTTTTTTGCGGCACGCGGGCCTCTCACTGTTTTGGCCTCCCCCGTTGCGGAGCACAGGCTCTGGACACGCAGGCTCAGCGGCCATGGCTCACGGGCCCAGCCGCTCCACGGCATGTGGGATCTTCCTGGACCGGGGCACGAACCTGCGTCCCCTGCATCGGCAGGCGGACTCTCAACCACTGCGCCACCAGGGAAGCCCTAAAATTTTTATATAATTCAGCTTATTCTCTATGTTGCACTCTCTTTCTCTTATAGTGGGGTAGAATATTTCCATTAATTTGGGATTTCCCTTCCTTCACATTTCTTTAGGATATATATTTAAGAATATATCTAAGAATTTGGAGAGGATAAAAGACATTGGGGGAGGGGATCCATGTGGTCTCTCTGTCATATTTGCATGGAGATAGCAAATGAGATATCTACTCTCCTAATTTGTCCTAAGTTATCACTCCACTTGGTTTGCTGCCAGGATGTCCTCAGCTCCCTAGGCATACTTTCTTTGGTTGTGAGGGCTCTTTTTCCTGATTCTGTATCACTCATAGGAGCAAGGAATCTTTCTGCTTCTCTCACCCATCTCTGTGAGGCTGTTCATGGTCTTTTCAACTGAAGGTGTCACAGAGCCTTTCCCTTTCTAGGTACTTGTCTACCTAGAGAAAGAAAGACAGACAGACCGACAGACTGATTATTGATGTGTGTATCTATAAACAACTCTTAGAACAAGTATAGACAATTTGTTGTTTCTGGAAGCTTTTCCTAGGAACCAGGTACCTTTTGTTTCAGTGCTCCATAAACACTCAGATCTTTCTCCCTTGGGCTTTCCCTCTGAGAAGTGGGGTACAAGATCCTCTCTCTGGGATCCAGGGAGGTTTTTGCTCTCATTTGACCTTTGTTCCATCTTTCTCCATCTCCCCTGCTGGAAAAAAGATTTTCTAGTCTGGATAAAAGTCAGATTACCTTCAATTAAAAAAAATCTCTTTAACAACAACTAGGAAATCTTTCCTTAAATCAACCCTAAGTCAAGGAACGTGGAGCAGACGGTCTGCTCAAATTAGGGAAAAGGAAAGCAAGAAATTCTGGAAGGAAAAAAGGAACATGGGTGAATATCACAGAAGTATTATCCCACCACATTTAGGTCTTAATTGTCTATACCAGTTACCACTATCTGAGCCTTGTGAAAAGAAATTAAAATCTTCTCTATTTTTTGGGAAATTTCCTTGGAATTGAACCAGTTGATTCAATCATCCAAGGGATGGTTTTCTAAGCATCTTGTCTCTTATCTTTCCCCCTTATGCTACTTCTTTCATTAAAGAACAAAAACAAAAAACTCCATAAGTGTGTGGGAGAAGGAAAATAAAGTAGAACAAAAATTCAAATCGCTCTAGCTGCCATCTTGCGTCCCTGCGTGTGTGCGCCTTATCTCAGCTGGTCTGCCCGAGACCCCCTGATCGCCAACCCTAGTCCCCCGCACGGCCCCATTTCTGCTCCAACAAGATGAAAGAAGCTATCATGAACCAAGAGAAACTCGCCAAACTGCAGGCACAAGTGTGCATTGGTGGGAAAGGAACTAACTGCTCACAGAAAGAAGGTGGTTCATAGAACAGCCACAGAAGACTACAGAAAATGTCAGTTCTTTTTAAAGAAGTTAGGGGTGAACAATATCTCTGGTATTGAAGAGGTGAATATGTTCACAAACCAAGGAACAGTGATCCACCTTAACAACCCTAAAGTTCAGGCATCTCTGGCAGCAAACACTTTCACCATTACAGGCCATGCTGAGACAAAGCAGCTGACAGAAATGCTACCCAGCACCTTAAACCAGCTTGGCGCAGACAGTCTGACCAGTTGAAGGAGACTGGCTGAAGCTCTGCCCAAACAATCTGTGGATGGAAAAGCACCACTTGCTACTGGAGAGGATGATGATGATGAAGTTCCAGAGCTTGTGGAGAATTTTGATGAGGCTTCCAAGAATGAAGCAAACTGAATTGAGTCAACTTCTGAAGAAGATAAATCTTGAAGAAGTTACTGGGAGATGCTATTTTATATTATGACTGCTTTTTAAAATTTTGTTTATGGATCTGATAAAATCTAGATCTCTAATATTTTTAAGCCCAAGCCCCTGGACACTGCAGCTCTTTTCAGTTTTTGCTTAATACAATGTCATTCTTTGCAGCTAATTAAGCTGAAGAAGCCTGGGAATAAAGTTTGAAACAAAGGTTAATAAAGTTTCCAAAAAAGAAAATATTCAAATCACTAGTAGTTTTTTCTTATAAGCTAACATAGAGAAAGACAAATTGCTGGCAGGGTTTGGTACATTCTGTGACTTTCTCTAACCTAAATTATGCTTTTTCTGAGAGTTGTTTATAAATACACAGGTCAATAATCAGTCAGTCAGTCTCTCTCTCTGCCTCTCTCTCTTTCACATATCCCAGGAGAGCGAGTACCTAGAAAAAGGTCCACAAGTTTAATGTGCTCATAGTTGACATCATTGCTCATTTTGGCACTCTATCACCTGGAATCTGGTGACCAAGTTTTTTCAGCAGTTATTCCATGTAGTCACTATCAATCACAGTTGACATACGAGATGAAATTTGTTTGATATCCTTGCCTAGTGGTTAAAAAATTGTGCTCTGTTACCAGACTGCCAGTGTTCAAGTCGCTGTTCTATCATTTATGAACTGGGGAAACGGTTTGGGCAAGACATTTAACTTTTCTAAGCCTCAATTCTTTATGAAGTAATAATAAGAACTACCCAAAAAGTTATTGCAAAAATTAAATGGAATAGTCTACGTAACGAGCTTAGAGTAGTGCCTAGCCCACAAAATACTTTAGCTTTTATTAATATTACTACTATTACTCATATGAGGTGTTTTCTATTTAGAATATCCAGGGAAAGGTTGACATATGATTCCAAATCTGTGAAAATTCCATCTGCCTAGAGTTTCTCAAATGTAAGAAAGGTTTTATGATGTAATTGGGAGAATATGTGAGTAACCATTCTTGGAACCCTTGATTGTGGGGGCAGATTGGCTGTACCCATTAGTGATTGGAGCTGGAACAAGAGCTATCACTGTCTACACTACACCACTTTATTAGGGGTCAGTGTGGACAAAATCCCTTTTTTTTTTGTTTATTTATTTGTTTGTTTTTCAGCACCTAAAGAATCCATAGTTGTGGGGAATCTTAGCTAATTTGAAGCTTTTCCTCATCCTGACAGATTGGATAGAATCTATGCCTAGTATCAAAAGTTATTATAGTTGAAATGCTCAGACTAGAAGAGTAAATGTTATTAGCTTTTCTTCCATGAGAAATCAGGCTTAAAAAGGGTAATTTAAACCCAAAACAAAGGGCCAACTGGCAGAGATACACATATCCACTTAGGGACAGATGGATTGAATCTACTCTTGTATTGGTAGCCAGTTAGGTAAGTGAAAACTTCTGCTTTGAGTGTGTAGCTTCAAAAACTTCATATAACAGAAGTTTGATTATAATAACTGAAATTAGAAATAGAATTACAATGCTAGATTGTAACTGGAAACTGAAAACAGGTGTGGTTCTTTGCTCCTGTCAAGCAAAGAACCAATTTTTGAGAGGGAGACATATATGAAGTTTGAATATATTGTATTACTGGAAAATAGGTTATATAAAAATTTTTGTAAAGATAAGCCCCAGGGTTGACCTCACACCAAGATGAGCAAATAATTCATCAATTATTGAACTTGTGAAAAGTAAATGGGAAATACTATGGTGTAGTAGAAAGATTATCTTAAAACCAGTTCTAGATCCTTTAAGCATTCACCAGTTAATTAATTAACTAATTAATTAAAATAGGATTGATTGTATGCCATTTCCTGATTGGATGAAAAAAATAAAATGGTATTAATGACCATAGTGAGTAGAAAACACAAAACTGGAGTCCAAAAGAGAGAGAAGAGCTGTCATGTATAATGGGTTCATTGGCTTAAAGTGGTAGTTAAATCCATGGGAGTGAGTAAAAATCATCCACAGAAAACACATAGAAGAAAAAGAGGAGATAGACAAGGATGGAGCATAAACCTTCAGGGAGGAATAAAAGAAAAGAAGGCAGAGCTAACTGGGACAAATAAATGTCAGAGAAGTGGCAGAGAGCAGGCTAGGGGGAGAGGACTTTGAGGAAGTGAGGCTTCTGGTTCAAGATGACAGGTTGCACATACGTTATCTCTTCTTCCACAAATCCCATGGAAATAAAATTTAGAAGTACCAAGGGTAAGAAATTTATAACAGTTCTCCAGTGAGGCAGAGACATACGCAAACCATTAACCTTGATGAATTTCTGGAAGATGGAAAGTATGTGGTATATTAAGGAATACAGGAGCAGAAGCACAGCCAGATGTGCACACCCAGAGGTTGCTGTGGAGGCAGGAGCCAAGCTCCCTAATGGTGGTGCCTCCAAAATGCTTCCAACCTAGAGATAAAAGCTCCAGTTTCACGAGAGGTTATGGCTCCGATATCAAGGTTGATGTTTGTCTCTAAACGGTTGTTAGAGACAACAAGTTAGCACCTGTTCCGTAAGCACTGCTTGCCAAAGGAATTGGTTTGGGATTCCCAAAATAAAACCCAGATAGTGGGCCTAGCTTGCTCCCTGCTGTCTGCTTACACAGTTTAAAGGAAAGCTGTCTGTGGGCTCAGAGCTCACAGTCCATCCCTCTCACTGAAGAGAGGCCTAGTGGGGAAGAGAACTACATGCCGGCAGAGGGAATCCAGGTCAGCAACGTGTTCCAAGTAAGTAGTCCTCAGTTCATGAGTTTAAATGGACACATATCATATTAGAGGAAAAATAATCATACACACATATGCACAGTGCCAATATGAACCAAGGAATCTTTGAAAGAAACTAATTATTCAGGACACAGAATATAATTTCATATATATCTTCATAAACACTAAGGAACAATAAAGAAATATTGGAAATTTAAAAATATGATGTCTGAAATTTTCTTGAAAAATTAAAAAGAAGTGCTGGAATAAAAACCTGAGGAAATCTAGAAATTAGCCTAAAAGAAAAATAGGAATGTATAGAAGAAAACTTTAAAGTCTTAAAGGATCTATCTAGGAGAACTACAGTCTTTCAAAAAAAGTTTCAGAAAGAAAAGGGAATATTTTAAGGAAATTATTGGAGAAATAATGGATGAAACTATATTTCTGAGACACAAACACATGGATCCTCAGCTTGAAAGGGCACACAGAATGAGGAGGACATGAATGAAGAAGAAAAACCATACCTAGACAGAGATTCAGGAAAAGTAGAAAGATCCCAAAAGCCTCCACTTACTGCCTCTAATAAATGGAAATGCAGCTTCTCATCAGAGACACTATATGCTTGAACACTGAGGTCTGAGAAAAATGTGATGTGTAATCTAGAAGTAAATGCTCAGCCAAACTATCAATTAAGAGTTCCAGTAAACTAAGGACGTTTTTAGATATGCAAGACTTAGAAAATTTTACCGCTTGTCAAACATCCTCTTTGGAAGACTTACTCTCTATTTATCCAACAAAACAACAAAGGAATGTGAGAAAAAGGGAAAAGAAAGTGAGATCCATGAAACAGAATACCTAATCTATTGTATATTATGGTTGTGTAGTAGAATCCCTGTTTTGTAGGAAACATACACTACAGCATTCAGAAGTGATAGAAAATTGAGTCAGCAGTTTACTCTCAAGTGATTCAGAAAAACATATGCTTTGTATTGTACCTTCAACTTTTCTGTAATTTCTGATTATTTTGAAATTAAAAAATTAAAACAAAACGAAGAAAAGAGGCTATACAAGGTTAAAAAACAAGCCCCCTCACCCAAGGCATGGCCTACCTAAAACTCCATCCCCATCCTCCATTCCCCAGCACTCTCTATCCCACCTTCCTAGCATCAATCAACAGTTGATGTACGTAGTAATGTATTTAATTATTTATATGTTTCTTATCTTTTGCCTCTGCCTCACTGCTGGAATAAAATTTGTGAGGAGCTCTTCATTGCTGTATCCCCAGAACATGGAAAACTGCTAAGAACATACTGAGTTCTTGATAAATATTCGTTGAGTGAACTAATAATCTTGTTATTACAAACATTAGTAATAAGTAAAATGTCATTCTTTATAAAATATTAATGCTTTCCAAATACTAAAATTGCAGCTACTCAATATTGCCTATTATTTGAGGTTACAAATTTTCACTTCCATTTCTATGTGAAAAGAAATCTACTCCAACACCACTTTTAAGATTATTGTCCCCCGAGATTTTCTTGAAAATGAGATGTCTTCTGCAAGTCAGTCCAAAGGAGGAAAGTTTCAAATGCTAGATTGCAATCTTAAGAGTATTGAGAAGATGGTTTGCTACATTATTTCTTTTTCAGAACAAGGTATCAGTAAAAATATTAGGATAGGTAGCAGAAGATTTTAAAAAAGGAAAAATAATTCCACGATGACAGTGATATAGTAGGTTTAGAGTGCAAATTAGAACAGCGAATAAGATGGCTCCAAAAATAATTTCCTGTAATAAAATGTGATTAAGAAGCTAAGTGACCTTAGTGATAAAAAGAAAGTATAGCATCATAAAAATAAACAAACATAAGCAATGTGCCTTGCCCCCTTCCCTGTTTGTTAGTTATGTGCTCCTTCCAGCTGAACAAAATTAATGGCCCCTGCAATCCCCATCTCCACTCACTGTCCAGTCACTGTTTGATTTTGCAGGGAACTATAACTAAATAAGTATAATATTATAAATGCTGGGGTTTTTGATTAACCTACAGACAAAGCAGAGTTAGCTACTTTTAGTTTTAAGAAGAGAAGAGAAATGATATAAAATCGGATGTTACAAAGTATGAGACAATGCCTAAAATGGATGAGTCAAGAAATAGAAGGTTGTGTTTT
Source organism: Phocoena sinus (assembly GCF_008692025.1). Classification (NCBI taxonomy): domain Eukaryota; kingdom Metazoa; phylum Chordata; class Mammalia; order Artiodactyla; family Phocoenidae; genus Phocoena; species Phocoena sinus. Next base: position 35,848,553 of record NC_045774.1, on the reverse strand, counting down.
ATTTGAAGACACACATTAGCAAATTTTAAAAACTTAATAAATAAAAATAGGCCTTTAGAGTTTAAGGTGGGAAATCCTTGTGGAAATAGGGAAGTGAGAAAGCAGTGTAAGTCAGCAAAACTCCTCATTCTTCATGGTAGGGGTAGCAGTTAGATGTAGTTTAACTTGATAAATAACTAAATGAATAAATATAAACATTATGGATATAACCACCAAAAGAAACATAACTTTGTATAAGTGGTTATCAAAAATGAGGAGTAAGATTGAGGGTGAAGGATAGTTTATTCTTTAGTCTCAAATCCTCTTGCAGTTTGGATTTGAAATTTTAGATTATATACTAGATGTGCACAGAAAAATGTCTGGTCTGATCAGCCTCAGCTGTGAGCATTGGTTCCCCCAAGTGGGATGGAGCGATAGTGAGGAGAGAACTTTTTATACTCTTCAGTAGAGTTTTCAATTTTTTTTTTTTTGCAACAAGTATACATTATTTTGTCATTGACTAAAATTATATATCTAATGATACGTATGTACTATTAGGTAATAAGAAGATGTATAGGTAACAGAGGTAAATGCTAGATCAGATAAGAACTAAGAGTTCATTGGATTTGCAGCTGGAGAGAGACCCAACGCATGCAACTCCCATAGATGGTAGGAACACAGTAAGATTGCAAGGGAACCCCCTTCTCAGTAAGGAGTGCAGAGGAGTAGAGGTGGCAGATACAAGTGTAAACTATTTTCAAGAAGTTATGATGAGCAAGGGAAGGGAGGGACATTTAATAATCACCTAGACTGTAAAATAGACTGTGTCGTGTTGAATAGCTTTAACTTAAAATGAAAGGATCATGATACATAAAGAGCATTAAATGGTCACATAAAGATTTTTCCAAGAAAAGATTATATCTACATCTTTCCATTTTGGATGAGGCAAGCATCCAACACATTTTTATGGAGGCTTATTTTTACAATTTTAAGGCTTTTCCCGTCTTCCCCCCTTTAGTCCACTCTTTCAGAAATGCCTTTTGTAGACACTCTCTACAGAGGCTTTTAAAGCTATTGAGAAGTAATTATGTCTGTATTGCACACGATTGAGGAGCCTTTGACTATATCTGACTATTCGCACATATTTGTGAAAAGTGAAATATCATTGTTTTATTTCATTTCATAAAGTTATGCTACATTAAACTCCAGTCCTTAGTCATTATGACAAACGTGCTTAATTGATAAACCATCTATCTTTGCCATCCAGAAATAAATACTGAATGAAGCTTGATTGTCTTTAGTAACTAGGTCACTCTTTGGGTGAAACCAAGGTACCTCTGCCATTTCAGGGTGGCTTTCTGGGCCAGATATCAATTTGCACAGTCAGATCAGGTCAAGGAAAAAAAATCTGAGGTAATTTTTGGGGTTTTTTGGCCGCTATTCTCTCTTGTTCCCATTCTTCCTCTATCCTCTGTCCTTTGTGCTGCCCCTCAGCTTAGTCATGCCTAGCATCCAGATATATTTAGCATCTTGCCGTGCCCAGTGCCTCCACAATACAACTTCCAGCAGAACCTGATCTCCAGAAGGAATCAGAGAAATTCATCCAACCTGAGATAAAGCTAGTACAACGTCTTGCCTCATTAGACCCTTGATAAATGTTAAATGCATGAATAAGATGTCGGTGACTGAAAATGCTTCTTCTGGTTGGTGATTGTTGTGTAACAAACTACCACAAAACTGAGTGGAGTAAAAACCATTTTCTTATGCTCATGGATTCTGAGGATCAAGAATTCAGAAAGGCACAGAAAGGACTGCTCTTCTCTGCTCCATATGTTTGGGATCTCAGCTGGAAGGACTCAGATAGCTGGGGGTGACTCAGATGTCAGGGCTGGGACAGCTGGGAGTGGGAGGATCACTCTCAAGATAGCTTCTTCATGTGTCTGCTGTCTGACTGGGACAGCTGAGGGTCAGGCTCACCTGGGATTGTCACCAAGAGGGCCTACATGTGGCTTTCCCAGAATGGTGGCGTCAGGGTAATTGGATTTCTTATAAGGCAGCTCAGTGCTCTAAGAGTGAGTGTTCCCTGAGTCCGAGGGGGAGGTTGCATGGTCTCTTATGAACTAGCCTTGGGACTCACATAGTATCATGTCCAACATACTCTATTGAAAAAAGAAGTCAAAAAGCCCACCACAACTTGAGGAGAGGGGACTGAGGCAACCTCTCAATGAGAAGAGTGTCAGCAAACTCGTGGCTGTGGTTAACATAGTCACAATGCTTCATCAGTTGTTTAAGATGATTTTCATCTTTACAGAGGATAAGAAGTGAAAAAACCAAACAGTGAACAGAAGAAATACCAAGAACCTGTGAGCAGGTGGAGAAAAGATTTTTAAGAAAGGGATCATTTTAGTGATGCATAAATGATTCAAGACAATTTCAAGAAGCCTCTCTTTAGGATTTTAGGATGACTTTATTTATTGAACGTTTTCAGACTACTGAATGTACTGTCATACCAACTTCTAAGTTTCTTTATGCATTTTCAAACATTTCTTCATGAAGTAAACGGGGAAAGGAGAAAGAAACTAACATTAATTGAATTCCTTCTGTGTTCCAAGATCCCAAAGACTGCACATTATTTGCAGACTGGAGAGGCTGCAAATCCTGCCTTTTAAAATATTTAACAGTCCTTCCTTTCGGTTCTCTCTTCCGTTATATTTTACTATGAGCAGAAGAAGCAGCCAGGGGGCACTTTCAACACTGCCTGGAAATCTCCTGGGCTCTATCACCCAGTTCATAAGTTACAATTTTTATATTTCCATCTAATCATAGTCAACAATGTTGCTAAACCCTTTGCCACAGCATAACCAAGATCCTCTTTCTTTTTCCAACCGCGTTTTCTTTATTTCATTTTTGCCCTCACTAATAACCTTGTAGTAGACTCTCAGACTCCTTCAAGACTCTTTAGGTTCAAGACTCTTTAGGTTTTTCACAATCTCCTCGAAGTCCTTCCAGTTTTTGCTTATCATGCAGTTTCTAAGCCACTCCTGCAGTTTTAGGTTCTTGTTATGGCAGCAGCCCTACTTCCAGATACCAAAATGTATGTTAATCATCTATTGCTCTGTAACAAAACCCAAGAACTTAGTGGGTTAATACAAAATAATCATGTATTATTTCTCACAGATTCTGTTGGTTAGGAATTCACAGCACAGAGGGGATGATTTTTCTCTGCTCCATTATGTCTGGGGTCTCAGCTAGGAGACTCAAAAGTTGGAAGCTAGAAGCATCTGACCTGTTCATTTGCATGTCTAGTAGTTGATGCTGAATGTTGGCTCTAGGTCTAGCTGGAGCTGTTGGTTACAACAGTCACACGTGGTATCTCCTTGTGGCCTGGACTTCTTTACAAAATCGTGGCTGGATTCCAAAAGGCAAGCATCTGGAGAGCTGTATCCTTTTAATGATCTAGCCTTGGAAGTCACAGAGTATCACTTCTGATGTATTACATTGGTCTGGTCAGTCACAAGCTCCCAGGAAGATCTAAGGGGACGAAACATAGATATCACCTTTTCGTGGAAGGAGTGTCAGCCTCATTGTAAAAAGAGCACGTGGATGGGATTTGTATAGGTGTTTCCATTTTTGGAAAAATATAATCTGCCATAGTCATTAAAGCTTTAAGTTATGTCAAGGATGAAAACACTCTCAGGCACATCAAGCCATACATAATATGCTTCCAATTTACTCACAATAGTATATCTATATCTATATCTATATCTATATCTATCTATCTATATACACATACACACGTGCACTATTGTGAGTAAATTTATATATAAACTATTATATATAACTTTATTTTAAAAGTAGATTGTCAATTTTTTCTAATTTTATCAAAAAATTAAAGGAATCATGGATATAGCGTTGACAAATAACTGAAGTTAATTTAATAAAAATATACATTTTTTACTATTATAATCAATGGTAAACATTTAATTTAATAGAATTCCAAAATATAAGAGCAAATGTTAAAGACTTGCCTTAAAAATATTGAATCTTTGAGAAGAATGTTACCAAATATTCAGAATAATACAAATTTTTTAATCTTCCATTTAGAACATTATATAAAATTATACTGAAGTTGAATTTTTGTTTTATACTTACATTTGCACAGTACATAGTTAATCTAAAAAGAGGGCAGTACTGAGTACAACTCTATGTTGATGGACATATGCACGAAAAGGGAAATCTCAGCTATTTGTGCGTGTTGATTCCACGATCCCAAATATATAGACCCATAGAGCATCTACAAGCCTCTGCATGGGAAAGACTTTATCATCCATAAACAGCTTGGTGGGAAATAGGTACTCTTTGCATCTGACTTTCACTGGTTATTTGGCATAATATAGACCCTTACAATTCAAAATGTGGTTCGTGGACCAGCAGTGATAGCATTATTGGAGCTTGTTAGAAATGAAGACTGTCAGATCCTCCTGGAACCACTGACCCATAATCTGCATTTTTTACAAGATCCCTTAGTGATCTGTGGGTATATTGAGAGCACTGTGACAGACAACATTCTATAACTTGATTATGTTAAAATTTGCAGATGGGCATGCAAATTAATTTAGGGACTGACCTTTACTATAGTTCGATGGGATTATTTTCCTGTGTGTTTCAAATATCACTGACTTTTGATTTGCCACTTAGCCACATGAAGCAAAAGTTTTCTAACCACAGTATTTTTTGACCAAATCATTTTTAACCAAATTAATTAACACATATACTGACTGCCTAGATTCAACAGTACATTTTTTTTGCCATGTTTCCTTTAACTTTCTGTAAGTGTGTAAGACCTTTTTTTAAAATTATTATTTAGAGGTAATTTAAGAACATGATAAAACTTCATCCATCACTATTTTCTCATACTTCTTCTAAGAATAAAGATGCTTTCTATTCTGATCTTAATACCATTAACAGGGAAGAGCGAAACCAGACTCCATGTTTGATCTGTTTCTTTGACTTTAACCTTTGCTTTTCATTGCTTTTGTTATTATAATCATACATAATGGCCTGCCTCAGGGAACCCTGCCCCTCTGCCCCAAAAGTTAAACTAAAGTGTCTCTGTTCAGCTCACAGGGAGACAATTTGACCATGCCCACCTGTGGATGGCTGCAAGGAAGAAGAAATTAACACATCCCCTCACTGAGGCTGGCCATTCCAGGGAATATTTGCAAAACTTATGGCCTTTTTACTTTAATTCCTCAGCGAAACCAGACTCCATGTTTGATCTGTTTCTTTGACTTTAACCTTTGCTTTTCATTGCTTTTGTTATTATAATCATACATAATGGCCTGCCTCAGGGAACCCTGCCCCTCTGCCCCAAAAGTTAAACTAAAGTGTCTCTGTTCAGCTCACAGGGAGACAATTTGACCATGCCCACCTGTGGATGGCTGCAAGGAAGAAGAAATTAACACATCCCCTCACTGAGGCTGGCCATTCCAGGGAATATTTGCAAAACTTATGGCCTTTTTACTTTAATTCCTCACCTCCTCCCCCTCTCTGTGCTATAAAAGAAACTGGCATCCAAACCCCGATAGGATGGTTTATCGGAGACACTAGTCTGCCTTCTTCTCGGGCTGCCAACTTTCCGAATAAAGTCATATTCCTTGCCTCAACACCTCGTCTCTGATTCATTGGCCTGTCGGGTGGCGAGCAGAGTGAGCTTGGACTCAATAACATTAACACACCTGATAAAATTAGCAGTAATTGCTTAATATCATTTAATATCAAGTCCATGGTCAATTCATCCCAAGTGTCTTTTATAATGTTTTTAAATCCAGGAGCAGAGATCATTTTTGTTTGTTTTGATTGGAAAAGAAGGACATAACATCAAGTTTAGTTTAAAACCTTTTCTTTGAAAAATGGTTTCAACCTTTGGCATCCCAGTTTGGGTAGAAGTTATGGAAGGAAGAAGTTTAGAGGCAAAGGTTTTGGAAATGATTCAGGTAGGGAAGACAAATGTGGACCAAATCTTTACGAATTAAGAAAATGGAGCATGAAAAGACATTGAATCTGAGCAAACATTTTTTTTTTTTTTTTTTTTTTTTTGCGGTACGCGGGCCTCTCACTGTTGTGGCCTCTCCCGTTGCAGAGCACAGGCTCCGGACGCGCAGGCACAGCGGCCATGGCTCATGGGCCCAGCCGCTCCGCGGCATGTGGGATCTTCCCGGACCGGGGCACGAACCCGTGTCCCCTGCATCGGCAGGCGGACTCTCAACCACTGCGCCACCAGGGAAGCCCTGAGCAAACATTTTTAACAAGAGTCCATCAGATTTTCTTAAAAATATTTGTATAGTGTTCCTGCACACAGGGGCCCTGTTGGCTCTTTCAAAAAGGGAAAAAATGGAGGCATTACTATTCACTATCTACTATTCATTACTTTTTGCATTCTTTTTATAGATGAGAGTCACAGAATATATCTTCTTAATTGAGAATCTTTACTATGTGCATAATTTTTTAAAGGTTAGAAGTCCTAGCTGAAGTGAACGTGGCATCATACTAAAAAAGGCAGTGTGTTAGAGCAACAATTTTGAAGAGCAAACACTTGAGGTTCATAGAAGGCCACTTCTGTAGGCTCTTCTCTTAAAGTAACTTTAAACCCTTTTTCCTCTAGCATCACAGCTTGGGAGGTCATTAGGGAAGGAAGAAGGTGGTGAGGATTTGGGAAAAAAGGTGAGGATTTTATGGGATACTGATTTTATGTATAAAAAAGAGGGAAAACACCTGGGCCAACACTTATTCTGGCCACTCTCAAAGCACTGATTTCACTAATGAGACTAACAGCTTTGAAAAATTGACTGAAAAAATTTGTAATTAAAATACAGTTTGATAAAATATTCACTAGGCCTATATGATTTTATTTTTAAGACATTGACACAAATACAATATACTAGTTTATTTTTTTGTTTTGATTGAATATTTTGGCATCACATGGATACAAACTATATGGGAACATTTGCTAGAAATTGTAGGCCTTCTACTAAAAGGATAAAGGGAGTAATACAGTGGAAAGGCACTGGATTCTTGATTTAGGCAGTTTAGAATCTTTGTTCTGTTACTAGCTATAAACCTGGTTAAGTTATTCAGCTTCCCTAAGCCTCACTTATTAAATGGGGATACTTACCTCCAGGGTTCTTAGGAATACATGAAAAAATACAGAGTACAGTTCTGGCAAAGGCAGGTACTCAAGAATGTGCATCAGCCTTGCTTTCATTATCCTTATCGATTTTGACAATATATCTGATCCTGGGACCACCAAACTGTACTGAGAGGGATAATCTGAAACACTAGGTCTTCAAAATCAGATAATTCCTGCCACTCAGAAAACTGGTAATTGGTCTATTGTCCAACAGGCAAGTTAGATGATTAGTAGATTCTTCAGTTTTTACTAGCTCTCTGTTAAACTCTAATTCTACAAGGCACTCTGTGACAGAAAACTCTATGGGCAAATGATGTTGGTACACTTTCTAGACCTTATTTTTGTTCTGGTGTATCTCAATTTGACATATTGCACTAAATGACATCTTTCCTAATAAAATACCTTTTAAAAACTCCAAATCTGTCTCCTTTGTCTGCTCTACAAACACCCTAGTGTGTCACTATCTTCTCTCACCTGAGCACTGTTTGTACCTCCTACTTTGTCTTCAGGCCTCCTCTTCTGTCCCACAGAGCAGGCTGGGTCATTTTTTAAAAATATAAACCAGATCCTACTATTTACTTGTTAAAAACCCCAAAATGCTTTCCATTACTCTTAAAATAAAACCCAAATGCCTTTCCCTGCCTTACAAAATCCTACATGATCTTTCTTCAACCCCACACTAGGAGCATCCCATCTTCCCACTCATCCACTATTCCAGGAACATTCCAGTCCCACTCTGTACATCTTAAAAGTACGACATTTGCTCACTTTGGGGCCTTTTCACTAACTCTTTTCTTTCTACCTGAATTAATTCCTCCCTAATTTTTACATGGCCTGCTCCTTGCTACACTTTAGATTTGGCCGTTCTTCAGAGACGCTTGCCCTGATTACCCTGTTTGAAATAGTCTTCTGGTCACTCTATTTTAATTCTTTGCATAGCATTTTCCTCTAATATTCTTCACATTTATACATACCTACCTACCTACCTATCTTTCCATCTTCACTTATTATTTCTCCCACTACCATGTGTGATTTATTAAAACAGGGACCTTACATTTCTTGTTCACCTGGACTAGTGCTTGGGATAATCAGCAGCTTAATAGATACACTTGAAGAACAAAAGGCATGACTCTCCTGCCCCTATTCTATCTTTATTCTTGGATAGCAGAGAAGTAGTTTGATACAAAGAGGAGAGGCTAGGAAAAGCGCAATGGGGAAGAAAAGCAAAGATGCCATGACTATATCTAAGAAAGTTCTATTGTTTAGAATTTAACTTGAAGACAATTTTATGTTACCAAAACAAAAAAAGAATTCTTGAAAGGAAGATTTATTTTAATAAATAATTGTCTTACCACCAGCAGCCAACTATTAATCTGATGAAGCTTGACTTTCTAAGTGATTGCAGATGTGCCGTGTTGTTTGCCTGTAATTTGATGATTAATCGTTGAGCTATCTGAGGTTTACAAGATACAATCGTTTTCTTTTCTCCTTTTCCATTTTTTTTCCACCACGCACTATTACACAGTACATGGTGAGTTTTACCTATAGATGATAAATACCTAAGATTCAAACAGCATGTATTTTAATGACAATGCTCTACATCTGTGTTCTACTTTGTACACTGCAAAATGTTCTCACATTTATTACCCATTTGTTCTTCTAAAATATTTTATTTATGAAATGTGTTTCTTATATTGTATATGTTCCTTTATTGGAAATTCTCTCTTATTATCAAATAAATAAATATATTTCTGGAAATATTATGCATGTATTTTTCTTCTAAAAATTTAAAATTTTCCCCAAGTATGGAATTAACTCAGGTTTTCTAATGTGTTTTACCCGTTGGATCTTCTGCCAATGCTTTTTGAAAAGTGTATGACAATTTTTCCATGCCTATTACAGAGATCTTTAAGTTCTAGTCCAGTGTTCCTTGTTTCATCTAATTCTCCCTCTTTTGTTTACCAAATCCCCATGAAAACCTTTTTGTAGCTTTTGCATTCTTTTCTGTCTGATGTTTGGAAGTTCTTCCTTCAAAGCCTCTTGCAGTGGCAGAGATCAGGCATGGTCTCTGACATGTTTTAAAAGATTTCTTGCAAGATTTTAAGTATTTTATATTGCTCATCCTTTAATTCTACAAGTTTTTACTTTATAAGTAGAAGTCTTTTTGTATATATCTTGACAGAATGCAATCCTGGCTTTTAGTTTTTGGTCTTTTTAATTTAGTTTGTCTTTTCTTCAACAGACCTTTTTAGGTATTGCTATTTCTTATAATGAAATATTTTGTCTTATTTGAAAACTGTCTCCTCATCTGATTTTTCACAGAGCAGGAAAATTTCATTTCTGACATCTCTCTCTCTCTCTGCCCCTTCATCTCTTCACATGACTGTGGTCTTCTTCCCTTGAAGAGTTTATGCTTCAGAACATTACACTGTGTCTTAATAAGTTCGAGCTGCTATAACAAAGTATTATAGACTGAGTGGCTTATAAACAACAGAAATTTATTTCTTACAGTTCTGGAGGCTAGGAAGTCCAAGATCAAGGCACCAGCAGATTTGGTATCTGGTGAGGGCTTGCTTCCTGGTTCATAGATGTCTTCTCTTTGTGTCCTCACATGGTGGGAGGGTCAAGGGAGCTCTCTGGAGTCTCTTCTGTGAGGGCACTAATGCCATTAATGAGGGCTCCACCCTCATGACCTAATCACCCCAAAGGCCTCCATCTCCAAATACTGAGTCAGGCTGGGACCTGGGACTCTTTGCTGCAAGTGCTGCAATGCTTGCACCTGGACAAACACCTCCTCCAGCAACAAAACACAAACAATATGGGACTAAAAATAACTACATGCACCTGCAGTTGTGCCAAATTCTGGATTAAAAATACGAAAAGACCAAAAAAAGACCGATTGCGACTTATGAAGAGCAAAAGCAGGGTACTGAGCATGCCCCCTGCACTCAGCAACACCAGAGGAGTGGGCAAAACACCTAAGCCACCCCTTCGGCTGGACCCCTGGACACACCCCTATTCTCACCCCATATAAAGAACCAGCTGCCCCACCTTGGGAGCGAGCAAGGGAACCTGTTACTTGTTTTTGCTCCCCAGCTGCTGCAGCAGAGGCCCCAATAAAGCCTTGCCTGAATTTCCTGTTTGGTTTCTAGTCAATTTCCATTGATTGGGGAAGGCCAAGAACCTCTGGTCATGGTATCAATACCATTACATTGATGATTAAGTTTCAACATATGAATTTTGGGGGACACAAGCATTTAATCTGTAGCGTGTAGTAAGGCAATTTTAAATTGCTACAGGGTAACACTTCTCTGTAGTAAAGGTAAAGTAAATGTGGGTTGCTTAGTAAGTTTGTCTTTACTTTAATCCATGGAATGGGCCATTAAAATGTCCACCTATTCAACTGATGGTTATCATACAGAGATAGCATGCAAGAAATTGCTTAATCAGTCTTAACCATTTTTCCAGCAGTCTTCCCTACTATTTGCTGAACTAACTCCTGTCTCACCTTCTACAACATTTTCTCTGGGAAGCCTTTCCTGACACTTTAAGCCTGGGTTAGATACTCTCCCTCTATGCTTCCACAGCACCCCACACTAACTCCTCATGGGCCTGATCACATATCATCTGCTTCTTTTCTCTTTTTCTACATTTGTTGGTAGGCACCAGGAGGGTAGGGAAAATACCTTGTTTGCAGCTATATTCCTAATCTTAACAAAATACTTGCACATACTTGGTACTTAATAAATATTATTAGATTAAATTCTTTGGTTGTAGTTGGTGAGACAGGTAGTTCTTTGGTTATTTATGCCTCTCAAGAATATCTGTTACCCTAAGCCCTCCTTTAGTCTTGACAGACTTTTGAGCAAGATTCATGAAAGAATCTTATAATCGTGCTCAATAACCTTCAACCTTATAATCATGCTCAATAGCCTTCAGTTTCTAATATTTTTTCTTTTCGTTTATAAAATGTGTTGGTTATTTATCTTTTTCAGGATAATTGACCGTCAAAGCTCTAGAGAACTTAGAGGAAAATTCACCTACCAATCCCCTTTCCTCATTTTAAAGTTGAGGACACTCAGGCCCAGAGATATCTGTGTGAGTATTAATTAGTTAATTGACAGCTTCAGCACAAGAACCTAGCTTCTCTGTCTCTCACTGCCTCACACTGCTGTATGTCACTCAAAACAAGAGCCAATGGCTTAGTTAGGGAATACTTATAAGTCACAAAAAAATAGTAAAGTTATCAGAAGCAGGACTGTTTCTCTTCTTCAACAGTCTGATAATACTACTCATTTCTTAAACTGTGATATGTTCCTCTAGATGATTTACTTTTTGTAAATTTTTGCCCTGACCTTGGTCTACAGCATTCCCTTTTCTTCCTCCTACAACAGAGGCAGAGGTTTCCCTTGTGGGTAGAGAATCATACCTAGATGTTGAATAAGATCTACTGGTTGGAAGATGGACTCGCACTGGGATTCTTCAGGGTAGTGCTATGCTTTGAAAGAAATGAGGTCATTGATAATGTAAGCAGTGATTGTGGAAGATCAGTCACAACACTAACATTGCCCACATTTTTGGCCTCCTTTCGCACTCTCACAACTGACTTAGCCTCTGCTGATCCTGTGCCTGCAACCATTTTGCATTTGGGTAGAAGATCAGCTTTCTTCTTACTGTAATTCCCTCCTGTATATTCTGGGCTGCCCCTTCCTTGCTCTGTTTTGACCACGTCAACACACTTCCATCTTATTTCTGATTTGCATCCATTTGTTACAACCTCCTAACTGCTATTATCCCTTTCCTGTTCCCTTCACTGCCAAAGGTTTATCCTTCACTATCATTTTACTGGGATCTCTAGTAGGAAAGGAAAGTTGTGTTCAGCTTAGTTTCCATCTTGAGCAATTATGCTTGTTTTTTTAAAATTTTAAATAAAAATAAATTAATGTTCTTCATTTTCCATCTGGATTCTGAAACATTACTCATGCTGGTTATATTGGGTGAAAAATAATGAATCATTGTTCTGTATCATATGCCCCCATCTGCTATAGAATTAGGTGATTCCCATTTCTAGATCTAAAACTTGTATGTCTTTAATAAAATAATATGTGTAATTGGCAAAAATATAAATGAATCAGTAATCACTTCTTTATTTCCTCTCTTTTGACTATAATTTAAATAATTAAAATATTACAGAACAAAAATCTCTACAAAAACATGCAAAATGTCAGATGTGTAATATCTTAATGTTGTGTGAGATCCAGATGTGTCTAAGAAATGAAGAGCTAATTAGAGGTAATATTTATCTCCAGTTATAGGAGCTAATATCAGGCAAAACTTGGAAGGTTCAGTTCAGATAACCATCCAAGTGCTTGGCTGCTGATCTCAAACCTTATCTGAACTATCTGAACCTCTCAAGTCTTGAAAACTGGGCTGGATGTCTTTATGAGAACAGCCTCATCTGGGGTATTTGGGTATGTTTGATTCCAGCTGGAACCCAAAACTGCAGAGAGAGGCAAAAATGAAGAATAACTGAGGGGAAACACTGAACTTCCTCAAACCTCAGAAAGAGGCTTTGGTTAAATTTGTAGCAAAGGTTAGGGATTATAAGCAGCTTCTATTTTATGTGGCTGCATTCATTCAGCCTTAAAAAATCCTATTTTAATCTTCCAAATGAAAGGTCATTAATATTTCTTTGTTTTTGTCTGGGAAATATAATGAAACATCTTTTAAAAAGTGAAACTCTGCTGGTTTTACATGACACAGGTAAGAATTTGACAGCATATGATTGCTTCAAATGGTAAAGTGCATGTCACTGATCATTGATACATACCTAGGTTTGGTTTGGGGCATCACACCAAATGGAGCCTTCAATCAAGCTGTAAGAACACCGTAAAATATAGTCCACTGTAAGCACAGAGAGTAAACAAGAATAAATTATTCTCCATTGTGTTGTTATTTCTCAACTGTGAGGATTACACATATTCAAGATACACTTTTTTTCTTTCATTTTTACAGCTCCATTTCACCTTTTTTTTTTGTGAGGTACGCGGGCCTCTCACTGTTGTGGCATCTCCCATTGTGGAGCACAGGCTCCGGACGTGCAGGCTCAGCGGCCATGGCTTATGGGCCCAGCCACTCCGTGGCATGTGGGATCTTCCTGGACCGGGGCACAAACTCGCGTCCCCTGCATAGACAGGCGGACTCTCAACCACTGCGCCACCAGGGAAGCCCTTCATTTCACTTTAAATACACCAATTACAATTGAGGGATTTTGAACATATGAATATGTAGATGTAGTACACTAAAATTTGTTGATCGCCTACTATGTGTTAACTATATGTGCATAATCTCACAACAGCTCTAAGAGGTAGATATTATTAACCTAATTTTACAGAGACTGAGGTTCAGAGAGGGCTGTTTATTTGCTCAAGACTACACAGCTAGTGTGATGGTTAATTTTATGTGTCAGCTTGGTTGGACCGTGGTGCCCAGATAGTTGGTCAAACATTATTCTGGATGTTTCTGTGAGGGTGCTTTTGGATGAAATTCACATTTAAATTGGTGGATCTAGAGTAAAGCAGATGGCTTTCCATAATGTGGGTACCTCATTCCATCAGTTGAAGACCTGAGTAGAACAAAAGACTTGCCTCCCAAAGCAAGAGGAAATTCTGCCAGTAGACCACCTTTGGATTAGTCTGTAACATCAGCTCTTCCTGGTCCAACAGCAGATTGCCTTTAGACTCTAACTGTAACTCTTTCCTGGTCTCTAGCCTGCAGGCCTTCCCATCCCCTGTTGGACTCTCCAAGTCTCCACAATTGTGTGAGCCAGCTCCTTAAAAATTAAATCTCTTTCTATATATATATACACACATCCTATTTGTTCTGTTTCTCTGTAGAATCCTGACTAATACAGCTAGTAAGTGGGGAAGCCAAGGCTCAGACCTCGTTCTGTTAACTTTCAGAGCCTTGAACCAAATCTCATTTTACATAAACACTTTTCTTTTTCTGCTGCTGAATTTATAGTTCAGTTTGTCAAAATGTGAATTATATGATCACATTTACATTCATATACACACATGTACACCTGTATGCATGTCAATATATAGTTATTGAGTGTGTGCTATGTGGTCTTGTTTATATGTGTGTGAGTTACAAAGTTTTGGCTTTTGCTGTGGAACTCCTTAATCAAGGAGAATGATGAATCTTGTCCTCAACATATAATTAATCTTGTGACGATAAACTCATTTCACCATACTTACTATTGCATAATGGTAATATTTTCCCCCTATGGCATTATTATTGGCTAAATTTATCCCTAAAACCTGAGGTTTATACCTGAATCCTAATAATTGAAAATATTTTCCTGAATTTTCCCCAAATTTTGGCTTCATGGAAAATATTCAAAATTTTTTTACTGTTAAAATAATGATAATTCTATCTGATTATTCACTTCTCATGTACTCTTTTTTTTTTTACTACATCTATATTGGAGTATAATTCCTTCACAATACCATGTTAGTTTCTGTTGCACAACAAAGCCAATCAGCCATATGCATACATATGTCGCCATATCCCCTCCCTTTTGAGCCTCCCTCCCATCCTCGCTATCCCACTGCTCTAGGTCATCGCAAAGCACTGAGCCGATCTCCCTGTGATATGCTGCTGCTTCCCACCTGCCAACTCTTTTACATTTGGTAATGTATATGTGTCGATGCCACTCTCACTTTGCCCCAGCTTCGCCCTCCTACACCATGACATCAAGTCCATTCTCTATGCCTACCTCTTTATTCCTGCCCTGCAACTAGGTTCATCAGTACCATTTTTTGTGTGTGGTTCCATATATATGTGTTAGCATACGGTATTTGTTTTTCTCTTTCTGACTGACTTCATTCTGTATGACAGGCTCTAGGTCCATCCACCTCACTACAAATAACTCAATTTCATTTCTCTTTATGGCTGAATAATATTCAATTGTATATATGTGCCACATGTTCTTTATCCATTTATATGTCGATGCACATTTAGGTTGCTTCCATGTCCTGGCTATTATAAATAGAGCTGCAGTGAACATTGTGGTACATGACTCTTTTTGAATTATGGTTTTCTCAGGGTATATACCCAGTAGTGGGATTGCTGGGTCATATGGTAGTTCTATTTTTAGTTTTTTAAGGAAGCTCCATATTTTCTCCCTAGTGGCTGTATCAATTTACATTCCCACCAAGAGTGCAAGAGGGTTCCCTTTTCTCCACACCCTCTCCAGCATTTATTGTTTGTAGATTTTTTAATGATGGCCATTCTGACCCATGTGAGGTGATACCTCATTGTAGTTTTGATTTGCATTTCTCTAATGATTAATGATGTTGAGCATCCTTTCATGTGTTTGTTGGCAATCTGTATATCTTCTTTGGAGAAATGTCTATTTAGGTCTTCTGACATTTCTGGATTGGGTTGTTTGTTTTTTTGATATCGAGCTGCATGAGCTGCTTGTATATTTTGGAGATTAATCCTTTGTCAGTTGCTTCGTTTGCAAATATTTTCTCCCATTCTGAGGGTTGTCTTTTCATCTTGTTTATAGTTTCCTTTGCTGTGCAAAAGCTTTTGTTTCATTAGGTCCCATTTGTTTATTTTTGTCTTTATTTCCATTTCTCTAGGAGGTGGGTCAAAAAGGATCTTGCTGTAATTTATGTCATAGAGTGTTCTGCCTATGTCTTCCTCTAAGAGTTTTATAGTGTCTGGCCTTACATTTAGGTCTTTAATCCATTTTGAGTTTATTTTTGTGTATGGTGTTAGAGAGTGTTCTAATTTCATTCCTTTACATGTAGCTGTCCAGTTTTCCCAGCACCACTTACTGAAGCAGGTGTCTTTTCTCCATTGTATGTTCTTGCCTCCTCTGTCATAAATTTGGTGCCCATATGTGCATGGGTTTATCTCTGGGCATTCTATCCTGTACCATTGATCTATATTTCTGTTTTTGTGCCAGTACCATACTGTCTTGATTACTGTAGCTCTGTGGTATAGTTTCAATTGGGGAGCCTGATTCCTCCGACTCCGTTTTTCTTTCTTAAGATTGCTTTGGCTATTCAGGGTCTTTTGTGTTTCCATACAAATTGTAAGATTTTTTTGTTCTATTCTGTGAAGAATGCCATTGGTAGTTTGATAGGGATTGCATTGAATTTGTAGATTGCTTTGGGTAGTATAGTCATTTTCACACTATTGATTCTTCCAATCCAAGAACATGGTATATTTCTCCATTTCTTTGTGTCATCTTTGATTTCTTTCATCAGTGTTTTACAGTTTTCCAAGTACAAGTCTTTTGCTTCCTTAGGCAGGTTTATTCCTGGGTATTTTATTCTTTTTGTTGCAATGGTAAATGGGAGTGTTTCCTTAATTTCTCTTTCTGATTTTTTGTTGTTGGTTTATAGGAATGCCAGAGATTTCTGTGCATTCATTTTGTATCCTGCAACCTTACCAAATTCATTGATTAGTTCTAGTAGTTTTCTGGTGACATCTTTAGGATTTTCTATATATAGTATCATGTCATTGGCAAACAGTGATTGTTTTACTTCTTTTCCAATTTGTATTCTTTTATTTCTTTTTATTCTCTGATTGCTGTGGCTAGGACTTCCAAAACTATGTTGAATAAGAGTGGCAAGAGTGGAAATCCTTGTCTTGTTCCTGATCCTAATGGAAATGGTTTCAGTTTTTCACCATTGAGAATGATGTTGGCTGTGGATTTGTCATATATGGCCTTTATTATGTTGAGGTAGCTTCCCTCTATGCCCACATTCTGCAGAGTTTTTATCATAAATGGGTGTTGAATTTTGTCAAAAGCTTTGTCTGCATCTATTGAGATGATCATACGGTTTTTATTCTTCAATTTGTTAACATGTTGTATCACACTGATTGATTTGCATATATTGAAGAATCCTTGCATCCCTGGGATAAATCCCACTTGATCATGGTGTGTGATCCTTTTAATGTTCTGTTGATTCTGTTTGTTAGTATTTTGTTTAGGGTTTTGCATCTACATTCATCAGTGATATTGGTCTATAATTTTTTTTTTTGTGATATCTTTTTATGGTTTTGGTATCAGGGTTAGGGTTGCTTCCTAGAATGATTTGGGAGTGTTTCTCCCTCTGAAATTTTTTGGAGGAGTTTGAGAAGGATAGGTGTTTGCTCTTCTCTAAATGTTTGATAGAATTCGTCTGTGAAACCATCTGGTCCTGGACTTTTGTTTGTTGGAAGATTTTTAATCACAGTTTCAATTTCAGTGCTTGTGATTAGTCTATTTATATTTTCTATTTCTTCCTGGTTCAGTCTTGGAAGGTTGTGCTTTTCTAAGAATTTGTCCATTTCTTCCAGGTTGTCCATTTTATTGGCATAGAGTTGCTTGTAGTAGTCTCTTAGGATGCTTTGTATTTCTGCAGTGTCAGTTGTGATTTCTCCTCTTTCATTTCTAATTTTATTGATTTGTGTCCTCTACCTTTTTTTCTTGATGAGTTTGGCTGAGGGTTTATCAATTTTGTTTATGCTTTCAAAGAGGCAGCTTTTCGTTTTATTGATCTTTGCTATTGTTTTCTTCATTTCTGTTTCATTTATTTCTGCTCTGATCTTTATGATTTCTTTCCCTCTACTGACTTCGGGTTTTCTTTGTTCTTCTTTCTCTAGTTGTTTTAAGTGTAGGGTTAGTTTGTTGATTTGAGATTTTTCTTGTTTCTTGAGGTGAGATTGAATTGCTATAAAGTTCCCTCTTAGAACTGCTTTTGCTGCATCCCATAGGTTTTGGATCGTCGTATTTTCATTGTCATTTGTTTCTATGTATTTTTTAATTTCTTCTTTGATTTCTTCAGTGATCTCTTGGTTATTTAGTAACACACTGTTTAGCCTCCATGTATTTGTGTTTTTTACAGTTTTTTTTTTACTATAATTGATTTCCAGTCTCATAGTATTGTGGTCAGAAAAGATGCTTGATATGATTTCAATTTTCTTAAATTTTCTGAGGCTTGATTTGTGACCCAAGGTATGATCTATCCTGGAGAATGTTCCATGAGCACTTGAGAAGAAATTGTATTCTGTTGTTTTTAGATGGATTGTCCTATAAATATCAATTAAGACCATCTTGTTTAATGTATCATTTAAAGCTTGTGTTTCCTTATTTTTTTTCATTTTTTATGATCTGTCCATCGGTGAAAGTGGGGTGTTAAAGTCCCCTACTATGATTGTATTACTGTCAATTTCCCCTTTTATGGCTGTTAGAATTGGTTTATGTATTGAGGTGTTCCTATGTTGGGTGCTTAAATATTTACAATTGTTATATCTTCTTCTTGGATTGATCCCTTGATCATTATGTAGTGTCCTTCTTTGTCTCTTGTAACAGTCTTTATTTTAAAGTCTATTTTGTCTGATATGAGAATTGCTACTCCAGCTTTCTTCTGATTTCCATTTGCTTGGAATATCTTTTTCCATCCCCTCACTTTCAGTCTGTATGTGTCCCTAGCTCTGGAGTGGGTCTCTTGTAGACAGCATACATATGGGTCTTGTTTTGGTATCCATTCAGCCAGTCTATGTCTTTTGGTTGGAGCATTTAATCCATTTACATTTAAGGTAATTATCAATATGTATGTTGCTATTACCATTTGCTTAATTGTTTTGTGTTTGTGTGTCTTTTTCTTCTCTCATGTTTTGGTATCCATTCAACCAGTCTATATCTTTTGGTTGGAGCATTTAATCCATTTACATTTAAGGTAATTATCGATATGTATGTTGCTATTACCATTTGCTTAATTGTTTTGTGTTTGTGTGTCTTTTTCTTCTCTCATGTGTGTCTTTTTCTTCTCTCAAGGTAATTATCGATATGTATGTTGCTATTACCATTTGCTTAATTGTTTTGTGTTTGTGTGTCTTTTTCTTCTCTCATGTTTCCTGCTTAGAGAAGTTTCTTTAGCATTTGTTGTAAAGCTGGTTTGGTGGTGCTGAATTCTCTTAGCTTTTGTTTGTCTAAAAAGCTTTTCACTTCTCCATCGAATCTGAATGAGATCCTTGCTGGGTAGAGTAATCTTGGTTGTAGATTTTTCTCTTTCATCACTTTAAGTGTATCCTGCCACTCCCTTCTTGCTTGCGGAGTTTCCACTGAAAAAGCAGCTGATAACCTTATGGGGATTCCTTTGTTTGTTATTTTTTGTTTTTCCCTTGCTGCTTTTAATATTTTTTCTTTGAATTTATTTTTTGTTAGTTTGATTAATATGTGTCTTGGTTTGTTTTTCCTAGGGTTTATCCTGTATGGGACTCTCTGTGCTTCCTGAACTTGGGTGACTATTTCCTTTCTCATATTAGGCAGGTTTTCCACTATAATCTCTTCGAATATTTTCTCAGACCCTTTCTTTTTCTCTTCTTCTGGGACCCCTATGATTCAAATGTTTGTGCATTTAGTGTTGTCCCAGCGGTCTCTGAGATTTTCTTCAATTCTTTTTTCTTTATTCTGCTTCTCAGCAGTTATTTCCACCATTTTGTCTTCCAGCTCACTTATTCGTTCTTCTGCCTCCCTTATTCTGTTATTGATTCCTGGTGTATTGTTCATTTCAGTTATTGTATTGTTCATCTCTGTTTGTTTGTTCTTTAGTTTTTCTAGATCTTTGTTAAACATTTCTTTTATTTTCTCAATCCATGCTTCCATTCTATTTCCGAGATTCTGGATTATCTTTACTATAATTACTCTGAATTCAAGGTAGATTGACTATTTCCTCTTCATTTATTTGGTCTTGTAGGTTTTTACCTTGCTCCTTCATCTGTGAGATATTTTCTTGCCGTCTATTTTTTTTTTTTTTTTTTAATGAATAGGATTGTGTTCCTGTTTTACTGGTTGTTTGGCCTGAGGCTTCCCACACTGGTGTTTGTAGACTCTTGGGTAGAGCTGGGTCTTGGTGCTGAGATGAGGAACTCTGTGAGACCTCACTCTGATGAATATTCCTGGGGTCTGAGGTTCTCTGTTAGTCCAGTGGTTCGGACTCGGAGCTTCCACTGCAGGAGCTTCCGCCTGACCCTGGCCTCACAAATCAAGATCCCACAAGCCACATGGTGTGGGAAAGAAAAAAAAAAGAACAATAACAAAGTAAAAAATAAAATGAGACTAGGATACTAACAGATATGTTAGAAATAATGTAAACATAAAAATATAGATGAATCAACAAACGGAAGGTACATCAGTAGCACAAAGTAAAAAAGAGGAGAGAAAAGAAAAATAAAAGGGTGGTGGGAGAAGGCCTTGGCTGTGGTGGGTGGGGCCTAAGCAAGGGCAAGGTTTGGATGGTGGGCGGGGCCAATGCTCAGGACCCACAGGGCTGGAAAAGGCCCTGGGGGCTGTGGGGGGTGGGGCTTAGGCTAAAGGAACAATGGGGCATAGGCATGCCCCCCACCCCTGGTCTGAGAGGACAGGGGACCTCACCTGGCAGCCCAGCAGGCTTCCTGGGCTCACGTGGGTGGGGCAAATGCCCTCCTTTCCTCTCCTCTCCTGCTCTTCCGTTCTGGGGTCTGGGAGGGCCTCAGTCTCCTGCATCTCCTGACCTCCCTGCCCTCTCTCCTATGCCCCCAGGACCAATGCGGGCAGGGGTGGGGAGGGGGGGCCTTTGAGGGCAGGGGGTCAGCCTGGGAGCTCAGCAGGCTCCCCGGGCCCCAGTGAGCAGGGCAATCACCCTCCGGTCCTCTCCTACTCCTCCTGGATGGCCCCTCCCACCTGCCACGCCTGATCTCCCTGGCCTCCCTCCTATTCCCCCAGGACCCATGCAACCTGGATGGGACTTTGGAGGGGGAGAACTGGCTTGGGAGCTCAGCAGGCTCCCTAGCCCGAGTGGGCCAAACAGTCCCCCTCCACTCCTCTCCTGCTCTTCCTGGAGAGTCCCTCCCACCTGCCTCTCCTGATCTCCTGTGCCTCAGGGGCGCCAATCTTGTCTGGCCTTCACTTCTCCTCCCTGCTTGATGCCCCTGTGTCCTACCAGTTCACTCTGGGCTTCCTCCCATATCCTTGGGGGTCAGAGTCCCCCACCCGTAGCCGGCAGGCGCCCTAGTTGTGGAGAGACGCTAACTCTGTGTCTTCCCACACCACCATCTTGACTCCTCCCCCTCTCATGTACTATTATGACTATGAAACTGAAGCATCTAAACCAAAAAAAAGAAAAAGTTAAGATACAAAATAACAGTGAAATACTATGGAAAACTCTAGAACACTATTTTCAAAGGTCCACTAAAAATTGCCTAAATAAGGAAAATTTAATGTAATATTACCTGTAGCTACTAATCTATCTTGCCAACTAGGTATGTAGCTGTTTTTCAATCTCTGTCCTTTTTTTTTTTTTTTTTGGTATATCATGGCTATATCAATTCCAGATTATTATATCAATTCCAGATTAGATTTATGCTTGACAATACAATTTGGGTGAGACATAGTGTTCAAAACTAGGGTGTGTAACATAGCTAAAGAGTTTAGGTGTGTGTATGTTGGAGGGAAATGGTGTATATTTAGTATTTTTTCCTCATCTTTTATATGCCACGTATGTTTATCCCCTTAATTACCTAGTATTGTGAGATACAAATTACCATCCACATTCTACAGAAGAGAAACTTAAATTTTGGAGAGGTATGTCAAACATCTAGAATGTGGTGTAGGACAATATAAACCTGTGTCTGTTTAATTCTCAAATTCAGTTTTCCAATTCTACCATGGTAAGGACATGGATACTACTGAAGAATATGCCACGAAGAAATGCTTCTTGCTCATACCCTCCAAAATGACCTTTGGAATAATCTGAATCTGCCACCTTTGAAGTTGTCTTTTCCATTTTGGCCACAAGTACTGGTTCTAATTTTCAGCCTTGTTTATTTTTCACATCTAGACACTGAGAGACCTTTGAGTGAACATGCTGTTCCATCTCAAGATATCCTTCCATTAGCCCTTCCCTCTCATGAATCTTCTCTCTCTCTTGTTCCCTATGTCTCATTCTCTGTCTCTCTCTCTGTCTCTCTGCTAGATCCCTTTCACAGGCATTTAATATGCTCAGATCTTCTGCATCTATTTAAAAATAATTCTCCTTTGACACCACTTTACCTTTCAGCTACTTCCAATCTCTTTGCTCCTTTAGTTATCAAATTTCTGGGAAAAAGTTGCCATATCCATTTCCTCACATTCTCCACTAAAATGTCCCTGCTAAGGTCATCAGTAACCTTGTCAATAAATCGAATAGAACTTTTAAAATCCCTAACCTTTCTTGAACTTTCAGCAGCACTCGATATTATTCATACAATCTCCTTCCTGAGAATTTTCCTATGTGTAAGAAGCTTAAGTTCCTGATTTTCCTTCTACCTCTCTGGAAACATCTTCTCAGCCACTCATTTCTTCCTTTCTTCAAATACAGGGGTTCCTCAAGCACCTCTCTAGGTCCTTTTTTCATTTTCTACTCTCTTGTGAGATTATTTCATTTCTACTGATGACTTCAATTAACATTAGTACACTTATAATGGGAATAATATTCTTTTGTGATCATGTAGAATTCACAAAAATTGGCCATATATTATTCAAACACAAGTAAATTTTTTAATAACAAATAATTAAAACTAGAAATTAAAATGGAAACCCCATTCACTATCGCTTAAAAGGAAATTGTATTATCTCTTTTAGGAAACAGAGTTCAAGTATATCAAATTAGAACTATTCCACCAATCATGTTACTAGGTCTTCTATATCTTTATTTAGTTTTTGCCCACTTGATCCAATAGGGAAAGAGGTGAAGTTTACTTTTACTAATGTGTTTATATATATATTTATCTTTGTATTGACTGTAGTTTTTTTCACTATGAATGTTGAAGCAGGTTATTTTGTTGTTATCTATTCATACCTGCTTTATATATTCATTGTGAATATATATTCATTTCTGTAATAAGCTGTCTTTTTTGCTGTTGTTTACTATCTGATGGCTTAAATTCAATCTTAAATTAAAATAGTTTCCTCTGTATTTTCTATTGCTGCATAACAATTACTATAACCTTAGTGGCTTAAAATACCACCCATTTATTAGTTCACATTTCTATATGTCAGAAATCTGGAACAGTGTTGCTGGGTTCTCAATGCTGAAATCAAGATGTAGGTAGGGCTTAGCACTTGTCTGGAGACTGGAGAAAAATTTGCTTCCAAGTTTATTCTTTTTTTTTTTTTTTCAGTATGCAGGCATCTCACTGTTGTGGCCTCTCCCGTTGCGGAGTACAGGCTCCGGATGCGCAGGCTCAGCAGCCATGGCTCGCGGGCCCAGCCGCTCCGCAGCACGTGGGTTCTTCCCCGATCGGGGCACAAACCCGTGTCCCCTGCATCGGCAGGCAGACTCTTAACCACTGCGCCACCAGGGAAGCCCCCAAGTTTATTCTTGTTGGCATGATTCTGTTCTTTGTGTTTGTACAACTGAGGTCCTTGTTTCCTTTTGGGCTGTCATCAGGGGGCTGCTCACAATCTCTTAGAGGCTGCCAAGTGGCCCCTTTCATTTTCAAGCCAAAAAAGGTGCATTAAATCCTTCCAGTGCTTCAGGTCTCTGACTAGGTGTTCCTTCACCAGCTGGAGAAAACTGTGCTTTGAAAGGGGTCATGTGATTAGATTAGGCCAACCTAGATAATTTCTCTGTTTAAGGCCAATTGTGCCACAGAACATAATCATGGGGGTAAAATTGATCATAGGTGTAGGAAATCTTGGGCGCTATCTCAGAATTCTGGTTACCATACTCTGTTTTCTTTTTGTGTACATTTAAAAAACGTTGTGTCTAAAATTGTCCTTATTAATCTTTCTGAATCAGTTTTTAAAATTTGTGTTTAATGTAAATAACATTTACTAGGGTTTTACTGTGTGATCCAAAATGAGAGCTTTTTCCCCTCTAAAATATTAGTTTAACCCATATTGATTATATTGATTTATAGACATGTGGTCTTAATTCTCTCAGCATAATTTAGGTTCTAACTTTCTATTTTTGTTGTTTCCATAAAGAATCTTCACAATTTTATCTGTAGGTATTCTTTTTCACATTGACTGGTATGTGTTTCTTCTAATAATTTATAAGCTTTGTATTTAAATTTTTCTTGTAACCTTAACTACATATCACTTTATAGTTTTATAATTTATAGTTTTTTCCTTTTATGTATAACTTTACCTGATATATTTAATCTTCTTTTTTTTTTAAACAGCCATTACTTACTAATTTGACAAAAATTTACCAGGTTAATTAACACAAATGCAATGATCCTTGCTCAGAGCCAGGAAATTTGACTTTACCATCAATAATATTCACCTTTGTATGCTAGTTGTGAAAAAAGAATTATGTTCTAGAGACATTATATGTTCTTTTTTAAGCCACATTGGCAGGATATAACTTTGTAAATATGAAGGTTAAAAGGAACATATGTCTGTAATTTGTTGGAGTTGTCTCTAAAAGTGATCTCTTCTCCATAAACCTTTAGCCTGTTTTCCTTTCGGGTAATAGAGTCTAAGGAACTCAGAATTATGTGTCACTCTTTTAAACAAAAATTCTTTATTGACAAAATATAGCTCACAATCAGAATTTTACCATTGCAAATGATCTTAGATGATCTCTAACCTAATTATTATTTAAATAATAATTATTAATATAAACAATAATCTAGTGTTTTAAAATATTTTATAGATAAAGAAGCTATTGCTCAGGTAGGGTGATTTAGCTGGACTGAAACACAGTTTGTCTGATTTCTAGTGGATGTTATTTCTTCAAGAGAGTGTGTTGCCTTCCTCAGAAATTCCAGAATCAGAAATATTACTTGGTTGCTTAGAATGTGAATTATAAGCTTTTAATCTATGACCTAAGTAGTTTCTTACCATGTTCGCATTCAGCGTCAGAGCTTTCTAACGTACCTGCCTGGGTGTGCTCACTGTAAGGCTTTTGTACTTAACCGATAATTTAACAGCTCGTGGCAAGTTTTCTTGTGTTGTTTTAAGCATTTTAAGGTCTTATGAACTTAGACATCCCAGAAATTCTCTATTTCTGTGCTTGATGCAAAACCCTTATTCAGTTTTTCTTATTTTAGGTATGAATTCTTTAATATAGGACTGTTCTCTGTGTGGGGTTTCCTTTTTATAAAAGCTATCCATCTTTTTATCTTGTAAGGAATAAAACAAATGAGGTCCAATGTCTCTTCCTCTCATGTTGTATTACTGTACTAAGCTGCATATTAATATTGTCTTAAGCAGAATCCAATTTTATTTTCATTGCCATAGTGATTGACTGCTTTTAGAGCTTTCACCAATTTTTCCTGTCTTCATCCTATATCTAAAAGGGAATTGTTCATTTACAATGACTTCCTTTCATGCCTAATCATAGTTTCTTTATAGTCTGAGTTAGATTCATGACAGCACAGGTAATGAGTTAAAGATTATAGACAATCTTCTTTTGCACTCTGCCTCTTTACTTGTACAGATAAAACAGTATCATGAATGTGTTGGTGAAAATGTACTGGAAATAAGAGTGACATGTAAGTAGTTCATTATTATTATGATTAATTTTTATTATGGTAAAATATTATTATGTATTTTGGTATATCCAAGTTTTAGGCCCTGTTTCCATAGCAGCCTGCCCATTGTGAGTTTGGAACTGCAGAGTGAGCATAGCCTTTGGGAATGAATTTTAACTTTGCCACATGCCAGCTGTGTAAGCTTGGGCAAGTCGCATAAACAATTGGGGGTCACAGTTTTCTCATTTGTAAAAACACGAATAATAAACTTTTGTATCACAGTTGTAAGTGTGAAATGATTTAATGTATATATGATATAATGGTATTATGAAGGGATTTACTGGAAAGCCTGGCACATTGCAGGGCTCAGCAAGTATTAATTTCATTTTCTGATTAATCTCTACTGCTGCCTTTAATGTTAGGATTTTTCACTCGTGGCCCATTATGGCCCACCCACCTGAAGGCCTTGTAGTGTTTCTTACGGGTTTTTTTTACACTTGCAGGTGGAAGATATTATAGCCAAGTTATATGCTTGAAAATGAATGTGTGTGCATCTTGTCCCCAGTTAATTTCTCCTTCTATTAAATTATTATGTTGTTTAGGATTAATTTAGTCATTGTGCTCAACCTACGATGGTGAAAGAATCCAGTGAGAGACACAATAGGAAAACTCTGTACTGAGTTAGAAGATGGTTAGGCAGTTCTGTTTGTTTAAGGAAAATGAACAAGAATATTTTGCATAATGCCTTTTGGAGCAGTCTTGTTCTTCATAATTGTTTGAGATATTTCAAGGTGCTTTGCTATAAATCTGAAGACTTAAAAACGTTGTTTTATAATCTGGCCCACTAAGAATAATGACCTCTCCAGTTTCTTGTTTTTCTGGGTGATTAAGGGTTTCCTGGCTGGCTCCAGGCCATCTGCCCTGACTTTTTTTTTCCCAGGGATTTAGAACCATATTGTCAAAAATAATCTCTTACTCTGAGAGATTTTCTAGCCCCAGAAGATAGAAAGTGTTTGCTGTGTGTGCTCAAACCTTGCATGAAAAATATTGCAAGTGATACTTCTTATTGATGGGACAAGGCAGTCCCATCATTTATGCTCCTTTAACTAAGTTAGGTGTAAACTATCTCAAGGAGGCCAAAGTTCTTCTCTGTGTCCCTGTGAGGATAATTTCACAAATACACAGCAGGTCCTCCAACTACACATTTTGGCCAGGGAGACGAAAACAAGAAAAAGAAGAGGGCTATGGCCTGGGGCCAGTGCACACCTCTCCACAGGGGGTTTCCAGCATGTGGGTGATTTTTGACCAAGCTGATATAAATCAGACTGTGCGGAGCAATGACATTTGGATCTCTGTGCTGGGAGATGCCTGGATAGTATTACGCTTCCCTCATTAGGAGGGACTGGAGTTGAGCTTTTAGCTGTATCAAAATAACAGTGTGGGAGCAAAGAAGAGGCTGGGGTAAGGGGGTGTACAGACAGGTTATGTGAAATGTTCTGAACTCTCATCCTTTGAGATCATTTATTTGCAAACTGAGCTTGATGCAGTCAAGAAGAATTTGGTCCATGAATGCCATTGTTTAAATTTGGGCAAGACTGTAGCCTCATTCTTTCTCAGCTGGGACATCCTGCCGCAGTGGCTGGCCTACACTCCCAAGCCCTGTTAAAACTAAGTTTGTAATCTGTTATAAAAGTGTCTGTTAGCATTCAGAAGCAATTTTAACCAAAGTACTCATTGCTTATTGTCATTAACTTTCTGTGAAAATTGAGTGCTAAAACCCAAAATTCGGCATATAAGACAAAAATAAAACTTCCTACACCAAATAAAAGTTTGAAATATAGCAAAGAGTCATACCACTAGGAGAAGGAAAAATGGTAAATACAGCATTGTAAACCAAGTAATTATAACATAAAATAGTATGATAGAGTTGGTACAAAACATATCAGTCATATAAAAAATGTGAATGGGTCTAAATCACCTATTAAAGGACAAAAGAATTTCAAATTTGTTGATAAAGAACTGATGTATATAGGAGACATACAGACATTAAAAAGACTGGAAATAAAGGTATGGGAAAAAATGTACAAGGCACATAAAAGCAAACAAAAAAAATCAGAAGGCTAGATCTTGGTATCAGATAAAGCAGAATTGAACAAAACTATACATGCTTTTACCTTGTGGTCCAGCAATCCCATTTTTAGGAAGTTACTCTGAAGAGACACTTCCAACTCTACACAATTCTGAAACTACCTGTTGTTATTAAAGAATTAGGCAAATGGGTACATGTGTTGATGGGGGGAGCCAGGGTTCTCACTTTGGAGGAAGGGTGACAAAATATAGAACAGGAATCACAAGGAGGAACCTTGTGAGGTTGGACTGTAATTGGTGGTATCAGAGTGACCCCATGGTTTCTAACATGCATCTTTTCCAAAAATATGAATGACGTAGAAAGGCAGAGATACCTTTCCAGATTAAAGGAGACTCAAGGAACATGAGACCTCAGTGCAATACATGATCCTAGACTAGATCATGGACTAAAAGGAAAACATATTAAAGTCACATATTGCATTTTGAATTTATTCCCTCATATCTTGTTTGTCAAGAAAAATTATAAGCATTTATGTATCATTATTTCACTTTGTTATTCTCTCATGTTTTTCAACCTTTATCCTTTCCGTGAGTTTGTAAATACTTGAAAAGCACATCATGTGTTCTTACTTTTCAGATATTTTCTGATTCTTTTGGTTTCATTTTTCATATATTTATTGATTTAATTTTCTATACACATAAAACAAGTATTCCTGAAGGGTAGTCTCTTAATTGGCTCCAAACATGTTCTCCTCACACATTTTTTTCAAGAATAAAGTCTTGTCCCCATAGAAAGTAGATCACATGGTTTTGGTTTGGGACATAGATTTCAGGAATTTTACTAAAAACGTGAGGGCAAGACTGACATATTTTAATAATTTCTACTTCAATCATTTTGTTCTTATTTTCCAAATGGTTTGCATATAGATAACCCATGTTTGAAACTTCTTATAGAATGTTAATGGCCATTAAAGATACATACCAAGAGAAATCACAGGCAAAAATATATTTTTGATAAATATAGTAAAAATGTATCCTATTAAAATCTGCTGAAAAGAAAATTTGTAGGCTATTTACCAAAATATTGGATTTAACATCTTACATATGTCATCCATATAACATTGGGCATTTAGGGACCAATACTGTTGTCAAAGAGTGTAAAATGGATTGCACATGAAGTGTCAAGGGGTTGAGTAAAAAGGGGATCCATTTTCAATTATGACTCTAGGAAGGTCATGATTTTATTTTACCTAGCAAGAGAGTATAAAAATTCGCCACCAAAGTTATACATCTTGAAAAACAAGACCTCAAGGAGGTCACAAGTAAAACAGCTGTAGGATGCTTAACTTTCAGAGAGAACGCAAACACAGAGCAGTTGTCTGAGAGTCAAAGAAAAGTAGGACCAGTTTTCTGTGTACACTGCTTAGGGTCCAGAACCAAGAAGAAGTATCAGTAAAGGCCAGACTGCACTAGACAAGAACAATGCAGGACATTCAAAAGATGATCTGGAGGGGACAAGGACTATTTCCAGACCCACGCTGGGTATACATTATCACCAGTTACTTAGTGAGGAGAAACTAGAGACAACTGTCAGAATGCTGAATGTTATATAGTTAATTTATATAGAAGTACAAATTAGAGGAGTGCTGGGAGCAGCGCGTCTCCACGCACCCATGGAGCTGAGGTTCAGTACAGCCATTTCACATTAGGAACTCTGGTCTGCAGCGCCCAGGGCAAGGCCTCTGCACGCTGCACTCAATGAGCAAGTGAAACTAGATGAAGCACAAAGGAAAAGAGAAAAAAGCCATGTGGCTGAAAGGGTCTTTTTGCTCTGGCCGGCTGTCAGGCCTAAGCTTCTGAGGTGGGAGAGCCAAGTTCTGGACATTGCACTACCAGAGACCTCCTGGACCCATGTAATAAAAATTAGCAAGAGCTCTCCCAGAGATCTCTGTCTCAACGTAAAGACGCAGCTCCACTCAATGACCAGCAAGCTCCTGTGCTGGACACCCCATGCCAAACAACTAGCAAGACAGGAACACAACCCCATCCATTAGCCAGAGAGGCTTTCTAAAATCATACTAAGTTCACAGACACACCAAAACACACCACCGGACGCGGTCTACCAACCAGAAAGACAACATCCAGCCTCATCCACCAGAACACAGGCACCAGTCCCCTCCACCAGGAAGCCTACACAACCCGTGAACCAACCTTACCTTACTGGAGACAGACACCAAAACCAACAGGAACTATGAACCTACAGGCTGCGAAAAGGAGACCCCAAACACAGTAAGTTAAGCAAAATGAGAAGACATAGAAATATGTAACAGATGAAGGAGCAAGGTAAAAACCCACCAGACCAAACTAATGAAGAGGAAATGGGCAGTCTACCTGAAAAAGAATTCAGAGTAGTGATAGTAAACATGATCCCAAATCTTGAAAATAGAATGGAGGAAATGAAATGTTTAACAAGGACCTAGAAGAACTAAAGAGCAAACAACAATGATGAACAACAGAGTAAATGAAATTAAAAGTTCTCTAGAAGGAATCAGTAGCAGAATAACTGAGGCAGAAGAACGGATAAGTGACCTGAAAGATAAAATAGTGGAAATAACTACCACACAGCAGAATACAGAAAAAAGAATGAAAAGAATTGAGGACAGTCCCAGAGACCTCAGGAATAACATTAAATGCACCAACATTCGAATTATATGGGTTCGAGAAGAAGAAGAGAAAAAGAAAGGGACTGAGAATATATTTGAAGAGATTATAGATGAAAACTTCCCTAATATGGGAAAGGAAATACTTATTCAAGTCCTGGAAGCACAGAGAGTCCCATACGGGATAAATCCAAGGAGAAACATGCCGAGACACATATTAATCAAACTATCAAAAATTAAATACAAAGAAAAAATATTAAAAGCAGCAAGGGAAAAGCAACAAATAATATACAAGGGAATCCCCATAAGGTTAACAGCTGATTTTTCAGCAGAAACTCTGCAAGCCAGAAGGGAGTGGCAGTACATATTTAAAGTGATGAAAGGGAAAAACCTACAACCAAGATTACTCTACCCGGCAAGGATCTCATTCAGATTCAATGTAGAAATTAAAACCTTAACAGACAAGCAAAAGCTAAGAGAATTCAGCACCGCCAAACCAGCTTTACAACAAATGCTTAAGGAACTTCTCCAGGTAGGAAACACAGGAGAAGGAAAAGACACACAAACACAACACAATTAAGAAAATGGTAATACGAACATATATATTGATAATTACCTTAAATGTAAATGGATTAAATGCGCCAACCAAAAGACATAGACTGGCTGAATGGATACCAAAACAAGACCCATATATATGCTGTCTACAAGAGACCCACTTCAGAGCTAGGGACACATACAGACTGAAAGTGAGGGGATGGAAAAAGATATTCCAAGCAAATGGAAATCAAAAGAAAGCTGG
Source organism: Phocoena sinus (assembly GCF_008692025.1). Classification (NCBI taxonomy): domain Eukaryota; kingdom Metazoa; phylum Chordata; class Mammalia; order Artiodactyla; family Phocoenidae; genus Phocoena; species Phocoena sinus. The sequence goes on along the minus strand of NC_045774.1, from coordinate 35,817,331 downwards.
AGTAGCAATTCTCATATCAGACAAAATAGACTTTAAAATAAAGACTATGACAAGAGACAAAGAAGGACACTACATAATGATCAAGGGATCAATCCAAGAAGAAGATATAACAATTGTAAATATTTATGCACCCAACATAGTACCGCCTCAATACATAAGGCAAATGCTAACAGCCATATAAGGGGAAATCGACAGCAACACAATCATAGTAGGGACTCTAACACCCCACTTTCACCAATGAACCAATCAATAAAAAAGAAAATAAGGAAACACAAGCTTTAAATAATACATTAAAGGAGATGGACTTAATTGATTTTTATAGGACATTCCATCCAAAAGCAGCAGATTACACTTTCCTCTCAAGTGCTCATGGAACATTCTCCAGGATAGATCATACCTTGGGTCACAAATCAAGCCTCAGAAAATTTAAGAAAATTGAAATCATATCAAGCATCTTTTCTGACCACAATGCTATGAGACTGGAAATCAATTATAGTAAAAAAAAAAAACTGTAAAAAACACAAATACATGGAGGCTAAACAGTGTGCTACTAAATAACCAAGAGATCACTGAAGAAATCAAAGAAGAAATTAAAAAATACATAGAAACAAATGACAATGAAAACACGACGACCCAATAACTATGGGATGCAGCAAATGCAGTTCTAAGAGGGAAGTTTATAGCAATACAATCCTACTTCAAGAAACAAGAAACATCTCAAATAAACAACCTAACCTTACACCTAAAGAAAGCAATTAGAGAAAGAAGAACAAAGAAAACCCAAAATCAGTAGAGGGAAAGAAACCATAAAGATCACATCAGAAATAAATGAAAAAGAAATGAAGAAACAATAGCAAAGATCAGTAAAACTAAAAGCTGGTTTTTTTGAGTAGATAAGCAAAACTGATAAACCACTAGCCAGGCTCAACAAGAAAAAATGGGAGAAGACTCAAATCAATAGAATTAGAAATGAAAAAGGAGAATTAACAACTGACACTGCAGAAAAACAAAGGATCATGAGAGATTACTACAGGCAACTATATGGCAATAAAATGGACAACCTGGAAGAAATGGACAAATTCTTAGAAAAGCACAACCTTCTGAAACTGAACCAGGAGAAATAGAAAATATAAACAGAACAATCACAAGCACTGAAATTGAGATTGTGTTTAAAAATCTTCCAACAAACAAAAGCCCATGACCAGATGGATTCACAGACTAATTCTATCAAACATTTAGAGAAGAACTAACACCTATCCTTCTCAAACACCTCCAAAAATTGCAGAGGGAGAAACACTCCCAAATTCATTCTAGGAAGCCACCCTAACCCTGATACCAAAACCAGAAAAAGATATCACAAAAAAAGAAAATTATAGACCAATATCACTGATGAGTGTAGATTCAAAAATCCTGAACAACATACTAACAAACAGAATCAACAGCACATTAAAAGGATCATACACCATGATCAAGTGGGATTTAGCCCAGGGATGCAAGGATTCTTCAATATATGCAAATCAATCAATGTGATACAACATATTAACAAACTGAAGAATAAAAACCGTATGATCATCTCAATAGATGCAGACAAAGCTTTCGACAAAGTTCAACACCCATTTATGACAAAAAAACCCTCCAGAAAGTAGGCATAGAGGGAACTTTCCCCAACATAATAAAGGCCGTATATGACAAACCCACAGCCAACATCATTCTCAATGGTGAAAAACTGAAACCATTTCCTCTAAGATCAGGAAGAAGACAAGGATGTCCACTCTCACCACTATTATTCAACTTTGTTTTGGAAGTTTTACCCACAGCAATCAGAGAAGAAAAAGAAAAAAAGGAATCCAAATTGGAAAAGAAGTAAAGCTGTCACTGTTTGCAGATGACATGATACTATACATAGAGAATCCTAAAGATGCTACCAGAAAACTACTAGAGGTAATCAATGAATTTGGTAAAGTAGCAGGATACAAAATTAATGCACAAAATCTCTTGCATTCCTATACACTAATGATGAAAAATCTGAAATTAAGTAAACACTCCCATTTACCATTGCAACAAAAAGAATAAAATACCTAGGAATAAACCTACCTAAGGAGACAAAAGACCTGTATGTAGAAAACTATAAGACACTGATGAAAGAAATTAAAGGTGATACAAACAGATGGAGAGATATACCATGTTCTTGGATTTTATGAATCAACATTGTGAAAATGACTATACTACCCAAAGCAATCTACAGATTCAGTGCAATCCCTGTCAAACTACCAATGGAATTTTTCACAAAACAAGAACAAAAAATGTCACAATTTGTATGGAAACAGAAAAGACCCTGAATAGCCAAAGCAATCTTAAGAAAGAAAAATGGAGCTGGAGGAATCAGGCTCCTGGATTTCAGACTATACTACAAAGCTACAGTAATCAAGACAGTATGGTACTGGCACAAAAACAGAAATATAGATCAGTGGAACAGGATAGAAAGTCCACAGATAAACCCATGCACATATGGTCACCTTATTTTTGATAAAGGAGGCAAGAATATCCAATGGAGAAAAGACACCCTCTTCAATCAGTGGTGCTGGGAAAACTGGACAGCTACATGTAAAAGAATGAAATTAGAACACTCCCTAACACCATACACAAAAATAAACTCAAAATGTATTAAAGACCTAAGTGTAAGGCCATACACTTTAAAACTCTTAGAGGAAAACATAGGCAGAACACTATGACGTAAATCACAGCAAGATCCTTTTTGACCCACCTCCTAGGGAAATGGAAATAAAAACAAAAATAAACAAATGGACCTAATGAAACCTAAAAGCTTTTGCACAGCAAAGGAAACCATAAACAAGACAAAAAGACAACCCTCAGAATGGGATAAAATATTTGCAAATGAAGCAACTGACAAAGGATTAATCTCCAAGATATACAAGCAGCTCATGCAGCTCGATATCAAAAAAACAAACAACCCAATCCAGAAATGTCAGAAGACCTAAATAGACATTTCTCCAAAGAAGATATACAGATTGCCAACAAACACATGAAAGGATGCACAACATCACTGATCATTAGAGAAATGCAAATGAAAACTACAATGAGTTATCATCTCACTGCAGTCAGAATGACTATCATCAAAAAAATCTACAAACAATAAATGCTGGACAGGGTGTGGAGAAAAGGGAACCCTCTTGCACTCTTGGTGGGAATGTAAATGATACAGCCACTAGGGAGAAAAATATGGAGGTTCCTTAAAAAACTAAAAATAGAACTACCATGTGACCTAGCAATCCCATTACTGGGCATATACCCTGAGAAAACCATAATTCAAAAAGAGTCATGTACCACAATGTTCATTGCAGCTCTATTTACAATAGCCAAGACATGGAAGAAACCTAAACATCCATCGACAGATGAATGGATAAAGAAAATGTGGTACATACATACAATGGAATATTACTCAGCCATAAAACGGAATGAAATTGAGTTATTTGAAAAACAAATACCGAATGCTAACACATATATATGAAATCTAAAAAAAAAAAAAAAAAAGATTCTGAAGAACCTAGGGATAGTACAGGAATAAAGATGCAGATGTAGAGAATGTGCTTGATCACACCAGGAGGGGGAAGGGTAAGATGAGACGAAGCAAGAGAGTTGCATTGACATATATTCATTTCAAATATAAAATAGATAGCTAGTGGGAAGCAGCCACATAGCACAGGGAGATCAGCTCAGTGCTTTGTGACCACTGAGAGTGGTGGGATAAGGAGGGTGGGAGGGAGATGCAAGGGGGAGGGGATATGGGGATATATGTATACATATAGCTGATTCACTTTGTTATACAGTATCTACTAACACAACAATGTAAAGCAAAAATACTCTAATAAAGAAGTTTAAAAAAAAGTACAAATTAGAAACATAAATCGCTATTGTTATAGAATATCGGTTTAGTCATTAATCGATTGTTTAGTCATTCTCATAAAGTTCCTACTTAAAAGCATATGTAAATATTGTATATAGTTGCTTAGACTGGGCAGAGCTTGCTTTATAGGCAAAATTCTGGGCCCAAGGTAAACCAAACCAAGTAAGTGACCCTCCTTCAGAATTGTGTGTTTAAGTGGCTTCTTTTTTTAAAAAAATTTCTGTATATTATGTCTTTTTCTCTGAGTATAGGTGTTATAAGACTTGACTTACTTTAAAATAAATTTTTTTTTTTTTTTTTTGCGGTATGCGGGCCTCTCACTGTTGTGGCCTCTCCCGCTGCGTGCTCCGGATGCGCAGGCTCAGCGGTCATGGCACACGGGCCCAGCCGCTCCGTGGCATGTGGGATCTTCCCAGACCGGGGCACGAACCCATGTCCCCTGCATCAGCAGGTGGACTCTCAACCACTGCACCACCAGGGAAGCCCTAAAATAAATTTTTTGATATTGTCTTTTAACTTTTGACGATGGATTAGTGAGGTGTTTTTAATGTTAAACGCTTTATGAAAAAGGAATAAATGAAATAATACATATGTTGAAATGTGTGTGTATGTTGCCAGAATGTTAGCATGACTGGTTTTATGCCATATAACTTAAAACAGAGTAAAGGCATTCTAATAATCAGAATCTTTTGCATCACACAGGCATTTCTTTGCCTACTAACCTAGACGGTTCCTGTATTATATAAATAAAAAACAACACCTTAGACCAGTGGTTTTTTTGGCAAAATGTTCTTTGATTGTTGATGAAGTATATTCTGTTTGCTTTCTCTTGCAAGTTGTCAAGTAATGCAGTGAGTGATAGAAGCCCAGTGTATAAAAAAGGAAAAAAATAATTTGAGTTGAACAGCAAAAAATTCTTTTTGTCTTTTACATTACCCTCCACTGTCCTCTTTTCGTCTCCCCAATTTTTAGTTCTAATTTTCATGGCTTGTATACCTTCCTTTCCACCTCCTTTTTGTTATTACCTTACTCTAGCCAGATCGTTTGAACTGGTGTTCAGCAAAAATATATTCTCAGGAATGGGGATGAGTGGGGAAAAAACTAACATTTACTGTGTGCACAACACTTTACATAGATGATTTCATTTACTCCACATGGGAACTCTATGAGCTGAAATTATTATCTCTGTATTACAAATGAGGAAACCAAGGATCAGAAATGTTAAGTGAATTGCCTAAAGCTAACAGTACCAATCAAGGGAGCAAAGATTCCATTGAGAAATGATCTGCACACAGACATTACACCCAAGCTGGCTACTTTCCCAGCACCTTTAGAGTTGAATCAATCTTACAGCATTTTCACTTTTAATCATTGACTTCTGCACAGTCTCCAAGGGGTCAAAGTCTAAATCAGAATCAGAGAACCAAAGCAGTCCATGTAGACTGTGTGTGGTTGGGACAGCTTTGAACACTATTTTGAAGGTGATATTAAATGTTGATTCCACAAAACGACCTATTTACTGAATCACTGCATGTAGTGATAACCTTGGATTTTCTTTGGTGGTCTTCCTTCCCAGTAATGACAAAGTGAGACCTGGTTTATTTTATGAGGACTGAGAAAGTCAGAGCACAGGGTGGCCTTAAGTTTCAGCAAAGTTTAGCTTTTGTTAACATAGATTTTTTCCAATCCTTAAAGTTACACTTCTGTGCATAAACAGAAGTTTTAAGAGTCATATGTTTTCAGTGGGCAATGAACTCCTCAGTAAGCACTCCTAGACATTGCATTTCAGTCATGGTAACTGAATAGGCTAGACCTATGATGAAACTCATCATATTTGAAAATCAGTTGCTCTCTGCCAACTTTTCCTTAGACATAAATTTTATGGATTTTTAAAGTTACCAATAGATGTATTACTTAGTTCCACAAACTTGCTGCTTTCTGATTAATTTTTCACTTCAAACACAAGTGAACTGACTTTCTACGTTCCAGTATGTATTTCCCTAGGCATAACTGGCTGAAAGGAATTAAATTCCACTAATATTTTTTATTTCTTTTTGGCTTGAAGCACTCCCAAGGCTTTGTGAAATGTGGGCTCAGGCTATATTTATGGTCAAAATAAAAGAGACATTTAAATACATATTAAGTTGCAGAGTCAGATAATGATTACAGAATAAATCTATTAAATTTGGTATATTTGGGTTTATTTGAATAAATTTAAATAATTATTAACCTAAATGCTTTATAATATTTAGTCATAATCAGTATGCCTGGTATTTCCCTTACTTACCTCCCATTAAATATTGTCATAAATAGGAAACAAAGTAATAGACAAAAGAATTCTTTTTTTTTTTTTTTTGCGGTTCGCGGGTCTCTCACTGCTGTGGCCTCTCCCGTTGCGGAGTACAGGCTCCGGACGCGCAGGCTCAGCGGCCATGGCTCACGGGTCCAACCGCTCCGCAGCACGTGGCATCCTCCTGGACCGGGGCACAAACCCGCGTCCCCTGCATCGGCAGGCAGACTCTTAACCACTGCACCACCAGGGAAGCCCAAGACTTCTTTTTCATAAGATAAAAATATTACAGATTTCAACTTGACTGATGATTATCCCATTTAACATTTCAAGTAAATTAATAATTATAAATAAAATAATTACACATTTATTTGTAAACAATATTTTATTGTGTGTATTTCCTAGTATTTTTTAAAATTTAATAAAATACATGTAGTTCATCACTTGTCACAAGAGCAGTTTCAATAAGATTTTTCATTTGGGATAAGTATCTGTTTCTGTCAGAACCTCATTAGGAGAGAAAAAACACACAGTAATTTGAATAGAGAAAGTTTAAAGTAACAGATTATTAACTATATCAGGGATTGGTGTAGTGTGGGATTGGCTAAGTAAGAAGTGGAGAGAACTCTAAAGAATATATGAATAGCAGATATAAGAAGCAAGCACTCTCTATTCCTAAGCCTGAGAGATATTCAATGAAAAATCCCCATTCTCTTAAGTTTGAAATACACGTCTTGTTGGAGAGTGCAGAGACATGGCTTACTGGATGGCCAAGAAGTCACTATGATGCCACACTGGTGGAAGTTGCTAGAAATGCACCCTTTTGTGTGCTGGGGAAAGCTTTTCACGGGGAGGTGTCTCATCAGAAACCCGAGGGGTGTGCTGTGGAAAGCTGATGATGACTGGAAGCTGCTGCACTATAGGAGCCCGGTGCTGTGGTGCTGTGGGTTCCTGCCTAGTGAGAATATGGAAACTAAGAAATGAAACGCTTTTCCTCCTGCCATGCCTCTCCAGCACCCTCTATTGAGAGAGCTTCAGTGCCAGCTGGCAAAGAACAAAGTATTTAAAGGATCCAGACCCGTTTTCACAGAGCATGCCAAAAAGGGTGAATTTGGAGCAGAGAGGTAATGAATCAATAACTGGCATAGTATTAGATTTTTTTAAATGTCTAAATACATTATATTTTAATACTTGTTGTACCCATATCAAATATTGGTTTTGACATGGGTATTATTATATATTACCATAGATACATCTATGGGACCAGAAATTATTTTAAACAATTCTTAGAAGTCAACATTCATAAGGTAATAGTTAAGTGTTCTGGGTCGGCAGTCAGTTAAACTGTTTTAGTTACTGGCTCTGTTCCTTTCCAACTGTGACCTTGGGTGAGCTTTTTCACCTCTATGTGCCCATTTCCTCATCTGTAAAATAGAGTCAAAATGGAATCTACCTCAGCTGGGTTGTTGAAAGGGTTAAAGAAGATAATGTAGGTACAGCACTTAGATCTGTGGCTGGCACAGGGTAAGGTCTCAAATCTTTTATTAAGATTTTATATTTGTCAAGCTGGGAGTTTAATTTTTTAATAATTTACATCGACATAATTTATTTGCCAAGCAAAATCCTTTAGGAGCCTGAAATGTTTAGAAACTCATGAGACCATGGTCTGTTCTTTAGTTTATGTACACAATTGACCGCCATTATGGAGGCAAGCAGGGAAGATTGTGATTCCAAATGAGAGTTATATTTTTTAATTTCTTAATTTTAATGCTGCTTAATCAGAATTCAGAATAAATATGCTATAAATGTATACAACTTTTAGTTAAGGATGGGATGTAGTCATATTGCTATGTGCTGTTAAAATACTTCCTAAATAACCATAACTAATATATGGAAAAAATTTTAAAGTATGATCTATAGAAAAGTGCTCCCCCACCTTCTAAAGTAGAATAACTTACATCATCCCTATGTTTTAGTACTTTTTGTACCGATAATGATGATGTTGGACTTGAGTTTTCAGAACACATTAATACAAATGGCTAATACAAGAAACGCTAAAATTGGGTAGCAGTATTTGGCCAAGCTCTCAGGCTCTCCCACAAAACTGGAAGAAAAATGGTTTGTCTTAGGCCAGTATCAGCACAGTGTCTAAAAGAAATCCTAATTTAACTACACGAAACTTTAAAAATAGGTGGATATTTATTGCAGATCTCCTGAGGAAGTGGCAAAGAGGAAATTACATTGCATCACACATAGCAAAACTTAAAAATCCTCTAATCACTTTACCCTAATCACTTTCTCATTTCTCACAGGAGCTGATCACTTTCTCTCTTCGTGTATTTTAGTTTGATAGCAAATATACCACTTAGTTCCTACCTCATTCTGCAGACGCAACCTAATAGCTTGGTCTTGCTGCTCTTGGGTGAGGAAGGGGCAAGGAAGATAGGGGAGACAAAAATGAATGAGAGAGCCTACATCAGTTCCAAGAGCAGAGTGGACTGGGGCACCAGCGCTTCCTGTTTTACAAAGCTACGTGGGAGAAGAGGGTGCACTCAAAAAGTCCACGTTTAAGGAAGCTCTACATTTTATCCCCTTTAACACTTTACCCAATGCAAATGTAACTAATGTAAGGTCTGGGAATTTGACCAGTTATACCAATCCTGCTCTTCCTTGAGAGAGAATTGGAGATAAAAGATGGGTGCGTTTGGAGATAAAGAGAAATCTTGATTTACCCCTAAATTCCAACAGTTATGAAAATATAGTATCAACTAAAATGAAATACTCAGGCTGTAGAAATACTTCTGTCCTCTACGTAAGCATTTTAACTTACGACTTTTGTGGATCATAATGTAAAGGAGGACTTTATGTTCTGAGGAATATGGTTTCCATTCACAAATTGAAAACAGGATTACAAAACTTAAGGGAAGGACAGTGTACATAGATTCTATTTTCATTCCAAAAGGATAGCAGGGAAGGTTAATTGCTATTCTTTTCTAGTGTGTGTGCCATTGAGCTATATCCTTGGAAATTTGTGAATCACATTGACCATTCATGATTCTATTAATACAGAGCTGAAGCCATTTCCAAAGCTTTTACATAAAAGTACCATAAAATAAACTGTACATGACATAACAAGCATTATTATTTTGTAATATTAACTTTAACCTTATTTGACAAGAGTGACTTTAAATGAGAATTTCTCTTTTATAACGCATGTTGAGAGTGGGTGAGAGCAATGGTGAAATGTTATCGTATGGCAGGTAAAGGTGGGTCACAACTGCTCAACAATGGCCTTCTGACCTTCTGCGGAGGCAGCCACATTGACCTTCATGGAAGAAGCAGGTGGCAGAGAATAGGAGGGATAAAATGGTAAAACACTTTATGGAAGGATACCAGAAGGGAAGCGGCTTGTGAAATGCTAGGTTATTAAGGAATATTATGAATGGCAGTACCATTTTGCCCTTGGCGATTATTTTTGCATTTCCTGGAAAGTAGCTAACATATTGTTTATTAATTATGACTAATACATTTATGTGTTAGTAGCTTTGCATCTGCATATTGAGGGGCCTTAGCATACTTTCAAAAATCCAAAATAGCTTGCTGTAATTAATGTAGTTTTTGCCACTTTGAAACCAGATTGCCTGGTTTTCTGCACCTTTAACCAGCTCTTCTTTGTGACCTACAATGTTGCCCACAAAATCTTCACCATTCACTTCCTATACAACTCATAATGGGCATCACACTGTCATCTGCGGATGGAACCCTGCCCTCAACCACTTGGCTTTCTAAAAAATTCACTTTTCAGATTTCATCTCACCCACTAAAGACTTAATGTTCATCAGTCATTTAGCAATGTGGTAATAGAAGAATGTTCTCATTCTTCCAAATACTGGCATCAGTGCTTAGATTTTTTTTTCCATAGTGTTTATGTCATCATGCCTTGGTCTGGAAAGCTGGGAGAGAGTCATGATATTAGGGGAAAGGAACACCATATTAACTGACACAGCAATATAAATGAAAGAGCTTATGCATATTTGGTATTTTATTAGCAGAACCTTAAATTCACAGTTATAGGAAGTAATATATTTTTATACTTTTAGCTAAAATATTTATTAAACCAGTCTCAAAAGAGATCTACCATGATCCACACTTTCATATACATCTGCCAAGGAAATCTGGCCTCTTGGTGCCCTGCATTTTGCAGAATGGTAAATAAGCCTGGCTTAATTACCCTATCAACTGCACTGCCCTAAATTCAAAGGCAGTTTAACTTTGGCACCTGAAAACTTGTACTGTCTCTCCCTTGGGTATTCTCACCAAGGCAATTTCTTCCAACCAGTTTAATTTTGGGCTGAATGTTATTTTAGCCTTCTTTATCTGTTTCTTTAGCTTGGGAGGATAACATATGTAAGGGGTTATGGTCTAAAGATTCTGCCTTTCCAGTTTACTTCACACTATGCAAAGTTATATGGTCCTCCAAATTAAAAAAAAAAAATCTTGCTGCATGATAAAAAAAATTACTCCTGTGCTTTAACTAGTAATATGCCACCTGCAGTTTTAGAGACATGTTTCTACAGGCTCCTGACTTCTTCCCAAATAAATTTATGTTGAGATCCATACGTTTTCTGAATACGTTCTTATAAACCAAAAGCTTTACAATATTTACTTCTTTTCTACTTATGATTTTGCCAGGCTAAAACACCTATTGAGGTAATTTCACAAATTACTTTCTTATTTCCAAAAGAAAATACAGTAGGATCATTCACACAATAGAGCCATCAGCAGATTTGCTGTTTGCTCTCATAGTTTATCTAAAACTTATATTTCATCCCTGATCACTATCAGTATACGGCAGGAAAAAAGAATTTAGTGAAATGTGGGTGTGGAGAGGAAAAAAGCTCACTAGCACTATCCTGAACCCCTGTCTCACTAGGATATGTTTTCTTATACCCACATGCTCCACTCAATACCATGCTTAGACTTCACTCCCATCGTGACAACTAGGGGTTGATTTCATTTTCAGAGATATTTTCCCAAGAAATAAATTTCATGATTTCAGAAGTTTCACTATTTTTGTTAAAATGAGAGAATAATTAGTTACATTGAAAAGTGGATGCTTGCTAGTAGGTTAGGCTCTATCTAGTGAACCAAGCCCCATGGTATGTTCAGTTGTAATTTCTTCCTAAGCCAAAATCAAATTATCAAAATTATAAGTCAGGTCCTTTCATAGTCGCTGGCATACTGTGAAAACCAAAAAATATTAGTTCCAAGAGCTTAAAAGACTAATATATAAGGAAATGTAAGACAAGATGTACTATTCCCCTAGCTCTAATAGGCAAATTTTTTAGGCATATATGTGCTATTCAACATTTGATAAACTTTAGTTCTTAAGTATCTATTATATGTCCAGAATTGTCATGGGCTTTTTGGGGTTTGAAATAAGGTAGAAAAGTTTATTTTGTCCCTCACAGTCTTTACAATAAAATGTCTTCCAGGAAGTTCCACAAATATTTGTAATCTTTTTCCTAATTTAAGTATGAGTCTAAGAAAGATTTTATTTGCCAGGTCAGAAAGTCTGGACTTGATCCTGCAGATAATGGGGAACCATTAAATGTATTAAATCACTAATGATATTTTTTTTAAAAACTCAGTGTATTTAAAAAGGAATATATGGTATATAATCTCTTCCATATCCTTCCATAATTTTGTTTAAATGGCCTGCTTATGGGCTTCCTCAGAGTATCATTATTTTTATACTCTTCAGGACCTCATTGACCCTCTCTTTGACTCTGAATTACTTTCATTATAAACTGCCTTTAAGTCCATGCCAATTGTGCCAAAGTGAAAGATATGTTAAATATAATCCCTGAGGGTAACTCAATCATGAAATGTAACATGGATTCCCGAATCATTTGGTTGGACAGTCCATGCATTTACATTAACTGTCTAATTACCACACCTCTTTGGTCACTTTAGCTAGTTCTACACAGCTGAACATGGCTGTTGTAACATGTGTGTGAAACATGAGGATGTCTAGGAGGGATAAAAACTTAAAATTAATACATGTGGACAGGTCCAACTATGTTGGCCAAACCAAGTTTCTGTGGGCGTAATGAGTTTTGAAAATTACTTGTAAGCTGACTTAAGAAATATTTGTAGAACACTATGATGTTTTTCGATAAAAGTCTCTGGATAAGGCATAGTGTTGTTTCACTGACTGTCCAAAACTTTGAAATAATCTTAACGTTCTTTGTATTGTAAAATACTCAGCTTGATATTTTGAAATGTACCTTCCCTGGGACTTGAAAAAGGTTTACTTGGTGCTCTAGCTTGAGATAAAATATTTCATGTTGTCTTTCTTACTCCACTGTCCTTTTTATAAACTTTTTAAGAATATGTATAATTATAAATATAGCTATTTGTTGTTGATTAGAATAACTAAATTTAATTAGGATGAAATACTTATCTTTTTAAAATAAACAGATGGTAAAATATCTCCACAATTTGTTCAAAGTTTGGGCTGGGAATTGGAAAAGGAGGTAATTAACACATATGAATATACATCTGTAATATACACCGTACATATTTAATACATAAAATATTATACAATTCTGAATTTCTCTAGTAATGAAACACCAGTCCCCTGAGGTGTGAAAAGTTGCTTCATGAAAAGAGTTCTTAATCAAATAAGTTTGACAATGCTTAACTATAATTTTACTCCCCCTTTCTTAAGAAAACTTAGCACATATTAGCCCTTTAAAGTCTTTTAGAAGTCCTGCCATAAAGAAACCCATTTAACTTTGTTTAACCTAATGTTTCCAAAAGTTATTTGTGTTTGGAAACTCTCTTCTCCCCAGAACGTTTATTAATATCTCATGGGACTCTAGTATTCTAAGGAACATATTTTGGGGAAAGTTGACGTAGAATGTAAGTAAATATAGTTTATTATACACACAGAGGTGTAAACAATAAACACATTGCCCCTGATTAGGTAGAGCAGGTTTTCTTGACATAAGTTGTATACTTTGAAGTTTTAAAACTGAATACAATGCCTGAAACACAGTAGGTACTAAATGAATATCTACTGAAGTGGACTGGTTTTATTATGTAGACACTTCACTCTCCCCACCCCCACTCCTCCAGTGTCCAGTTTCCTGTAGCATTCCCTTGAACTACTTTTCCCTGTGGTCAGACAAGCTAAGTAAGTTATTATGATCCCTTGTAATTAAAATCCTGTGCTCAACATATTTTAACTTTCTGTATTATATCAAAGAGCTTCTTTTGGTGGTTGTAAAACGCTCCTTAGCCCTGAAACCACAGCATGCTGAAACATCGTGTAGCCGTTAACCATCAGAGGATTGTTTTCTCAAAGTTACATTACCCCTGCCCATGTTGATGAAGGCATTAGTCTTCAAGGATCACTGCTCTTCCTGTGCCTCATACTTTTTCAGTGTTCTCTGCCCTGATGATATTTCTTCTTTTAAAATTTGATCATTTCAGGTTCTCCATGGAAACAGGTGCTTAAGTCCACCTTCTATCTTGTGGAATTTGAAGTAATCTAATGTCTTTTTCTAGATCGATCTATCTCCCAAGGTTTTTCTATGAACTCCTTCAGCAAACATTTCAGTGCCTACTGATTTTTGAAACTGTGAAGGTGAAATACAGACTATTCAAAATAATCTCATGGTCTAATAACAAAGCATGTACATAACGTATAATCACAGTTCTGGGTGATAGCAAGTATGTTCAAAGTATGCACAAGAGGTAATGTTATCTCAGAGGAGAGTCATTTCCTCAGTATAATCATGAAATACCCTTAGATTCTTTGCCTTTCTCTTTCCACTACATGCCTGAAAAAAATCCATCCTTTTTTATCTCTTCAGGACTCAAACCACTACTGGAGAAAAATCACACAACTAGGCTAGTGGATTCATTTTAAGTTTGTGATTATGTACTCCAGATAAGCTCTCAACAATGCTCAGTAATTCTATTATGTCTTTCTTTAGGCTCCATTTGGAACTCTGTTAGACAACTCTTACCAGTTTCTTTTCTCCTTAATCCTCCCTCTTCTCCCACCTTTTAAATACACACTGTCTGTTGGTAATCATTTCTCATTTGTTAAAAAAAATGGAAGACCCTCTAATAACTAACTCCCTCATTTTCCCACCACCAAACTTAAAGGCTACCTACATCTGCACTATCTTTGTCTTCCTCCGTCCTATTATCTTGGAAGAAGTGTCCCTCCGTCAATCAAAGGGAAGTGCCTCCACTTTTGCCTTGTACAGAAAATTATCTCTACTATTGCTTCTCTCTTCTACTTAATAATCTCTCTTTATCCACTGGAGCATTCCCACCAGCTTAAACATCTTCCAGCATCTCCCATGTCGAAAAACCGAAAGATGGAGGAGGTGGAGGAGGAGGAAGAAAGAAAGGAAACTTGTCCTTTAAGCACCCTCCCTAACTATCAACCCATTTCTTAGAGCCATATTATATCCAAATTTACTGAAAAAACTGCCTACACACTCTGCCTCCACCTCCTCATCTTTCCTTTACTTTTCAATCTTCTCCATCCTGGCTCCATCCCCATATCCTCATTGATGCTGATCTTTATGTCATTGAAGCCAATAAAATCTGTTCTGTCCTCATCTTAGTAGACAACTCAGCAAAATACAACATGACATCCAGGTCCTTCTCAGATCCCTCTTTGGCCGTGGCTTCTATATCTGTTCTCCTGGTTGTTTTCCTACCACACTGGTCACTCCTTTCATTCTTCTTTGGTGCTCTCTCTAACGATTGTTGTGCTTCAGGACTTGGCTCTTACCTTTCCTTTGGCCGAACTCTCTTATTATGTGATCTCATCCATTTCCATGACTTTATATTTTTCTGTTGTGTCATGACTCCCTTGAGCTTCAGATTCATATCTAACAACTTATTTGAATGTATTTCACCACTGACTCAGTTTAGGAAGCTTCACAAGGTGGCCTCGTTTTGCATTCCACCCCACTCACTACAGGTGTGGGAAGTCTTCCCTTCCACATCACCATTTCCCCACTCAATATCTAGAGCTTTCTCAAGTATTGTGAGTCACTAGAATATTTCAAAATGATTTGTCTATTTGTCCATATGGGGTAAATCAGAGAAGGATCAAACAAAATCTGAAGCACTAACAGGATCTCTCCTGCTGAGCAGTGGCTAGGAGCAGTACCAGGGACTATTGAAGAGATACCTTTATTAGACTTGATGAAAAGAACAGTATGGATAATCTCTGGGCACAGGGGATGGACAGTGATTGCATAAATGTAGGCCAGGGCACTCATCAGATGATGACTTTCACATGGTTCCTACAAGACTTACAATGCTCTTCACTGTGGCCCTTTGATGAGCTAATCCCCGTTTCTGTCCATGTGGCCCATCTAGGTCTAGTCCTCTTGACCCATATACCCCAACCTTTCTACTCTCATCACTTCCATCTCTTTGTTCCTTTTTATCTCCAGGGATCTCTTCTTTTCTGCCTACTGGGTAAGGCATGGTGCAGCAAAGGCCTGATCTGCCTAATTATATCTCTCACATTTTATCTATGGTAGGAATCCTCTATGTTCTAAAAAGACCCAAAGCCAGGAAGTCTCCTTCTTTTCTCTGGATTTTACAATCAGAGCCTTACCTTAATTCAGTTGCATACAGAATGGTGTGGCTGTTTGAATAGGGGTTGGAGAAAGGATAAAAGTAAGCATCAGGTAATAAACTATTATCCTACTAAGATGTCTATATTAGCTTAGGTTGCTATAACAAAATACCATAAGCCCAGTGGCTTAAACAGCAGAAATTTATTTTCTCATAGTTTGAATTTGTTCACTTCTCCATCTCTACCATCCATACATTAGTGCATGCCTGGAATAATTACCTGGACCCCATCACCTGGACTGCTAGCCTCCTTAAACAATGTCCCTACTTCCAATCTTTCCACCTTATTATTCAGTCCCCACAGCATGAATGATTTCATTAAAATGTCAATCAGATTATTACATGCACCTGAATAAAACTTTCAGTGACTCTTACTGCACTTAAAATATGATCTAATTGCCTTACTTTAGCCTATAAGACTCTGGTAAAATTTTTGGATGTTATAAGAAAGATGTTTGGGTGTTATAGGGTTTCAAATGGGGGAAGAAATGCTTAGACCTACTTTGTGAGACATGGCAATTTGGAAGCAGTAGAGACAATAGATAGAAAGATTAAGCTGGTGACAAGAAGAGATACATACAATCTACTGATATAATCAAGGGTGAAATTATAAAAGTTGAAAGTAAGATAGTAAATATTGACAAGAGGAAATATATTATGGAGTATTTATGAGATATAGAGAAAAAGAAGCCATGCTGAACTGACATAAGGGTAGCAGAGAGACAGTAAGGGAACAAGCTCCTGCCAGGCTTCTGAATCTTGTGCCTGAGTGGAAGGCAGTATCATTCACTTATCATTAGTAATTTAGGAGAAAAAGAGACTTGTGGAAGAGTTAACCAAAAAGTTATTATAGAAGCCCTTTCAGGGTAGGTTATCATATTTCATTGCTTGGAGAAGCACATACTATATGCCTTGCACAGTTGACATTGCTGAATGCCTGTTGTATGAAAAAATCAGTAAAAGAAATCATGGCACTGACACTTTTTAATGCTACAGTAATTCATCAAATTAAAAATTGAGGACTCCCTCTTGCAGGAGCACCAGAATCACAAATAACTGCTGAACAGTCATCGACAGGGAGACACTGGAACTCACCAAAAAAGACACCCCACATCCAAAGACAGGGGAAGCGGCAATGAGATGGTAGGAGGGGCGCAATCACAATAAAATCAAATCTTATAACTGCTGGCTGGGTGACTCACAAACTGGAGAACAATTATACCACAGAAATCCCCCCACTGGAGTGAAGGTTCTGAGCCCCACATCAGGCTTCCCAACCTAGGGGTCCGGCAATGGGAGGAGGAATTCCCAGAGAATCAGACTTTGAAGGCTACTGGGATTTGATTGCAGGACTTCAACAGAACTGGGGGAAACAGAGACTCCACTCTTGGAGGGCACACACAAAGTACTGTGCACAACAGGACACGGGAAGGAG